>NW_027185771.1:26284723-26341884 GCF_028583685.1 Petaurus breviceps papuanus
TTCCTTCCTTCCTTCCTTCCTTCCTTCCTTCCTTCCTTCCTTCCTTCTTTTCTTGCAACAAATGAAGGATTGGAGTTTCAGGGATGTCTGGTTTCAAATCTTACCTCACTTACTAACTATGTGATCCTGAACAAGTTACCTAACCTCTTAGTACTTTTCTTTTCTCATCCTGGAAAAAGAAAGTGACCTGAATTTAACCTAACATTCTTCCAGGTCTAAAACTGTGATCCTATAGGCCTCTGAATGATACTTCTTGACTTCACAGGCAACATATTCATCAATTTGGTCTCTGTGGTCCATTTTTTTGTACTCCAGCATTCTGAGATTCAATGTTCTGACATTCTGTGGTGTAAATTCCTTTCCACATATAACTTTTTGTGACCTAAGTTCCTTTCGAATTCTAGTAGTCTTTGAGTAAGCATGAATATTATTAGAAAAGGAATAAATGGTTTTACCAATAACATGAAGGATTTCCCTTGAGTCAATTGTTAAAAGAAAAACTTAACCTTTTTTGACATTCAAAAAAATAATAAGCAGTGTGTTCAGGAGAGGGGTGGATAAATTTTTATCCATTCAAGCTAAAGTTGTTCTTTCCACTTATAAAAAACTTGGAAATAATCACAAGTTCTTTAAAGCCTCAAGCACTATTTTTTGAACATGTTGTATGGAATACTTTTGAATAGCTATTGAAAAGAAAATACAAATTGGGGGTGCAGAGGGTGGAATTTTGCTATTCCATTTGACTGAAACCTCTGAATTCCCCAACCAAAGACCAGATAAATCAATACACTGAGCTTCTCACAGCAAAGAATTTAATTATTTAAAGAAACCTTTAGCAAGTAAGTCAGTTGAGCCTTCTGCTCTTTATAACTTATATGGAGGCGAATAGGATTTTGGTTCAGGGTGCCTGTGTAGGTGGGAAGATAGGGCTTCCTCCCTGGAGTGAATGTAGCCTCCATCCTTGCAACTTGCCCTAATGGCTCTTTTCTGTGTCATTCCTGCTATTTCAGAGGTTGAAAGAACTGCAATCAGACAGTTATCTGTGGTCCACCACAAGCCTGAGTTGTTTTTAGTTGAGGTAAAAAATTCCCTGTTACAATTGTACTGCATGCTGTGACGGGCCTCCCGGACTAAGTAGCAAACCCTTCAAAATCTGGGATCCAATTATATAGTCTTTTGTACTCTCAGGCACAGTGATATAGTAATAATAATAATACAAATACATGACACTGTCATAGCTCTTTAAAGTTTACAAAGGACTTTATTCACTTCCCTAATGTCAATTGGCCTTCACTAGAGCCCTATGAGGTAAGTGCTATTTTAATTTTCATGTTACTGATGAGTAACCTGAATCTCTGGGAGGTTAAAATTACCTGCCCTGGGTCACTCAAATGATAAACCACAGAGGAAGAATTCAAACCCAAGTCTTTCAGATTCCAACTCCACCATTGCTATGCCTTGCTGTAGATGTGTGTTGTTGATGATAATTGAGTCAAAAATATTTACCCAGATTTTGATTTGGAAAAGATTTCTCAGTGAAATCAAGTCTTTCAAAATAATAGAAACAAAACCAAAATAACTAATGTGATAGTCCAAATTTGTTTCTGAATATCGATTTTTATTTTGTGCTTACGAAATCATATTTTGAAAAGTACTTTGTCAGTCATTAATAAGAGAATCAAAGTTTTTGGGGAGGGGTCTGAAAACTAAGATGAACTTGTTGTAGGAAGCAAGCAAGCAGCATTTGATTAGGGAACAGTTTGGGTGGGGTAGGGAGGCAGTGGATGTACTGGAGAAAATGCTTTTGAATTTCCATTGGTCTATGTCTACCTTTCCAAGTGCAGGTAAGCTTTTAATTTCTTTCCTCTTGCTGTCTTTTTCAATTAGAAGTCTGACAGCTATGCTGGCTTCTATGCCCAGATGCCTTCTCTACCCTTCCCCACCCCAACCTTACAGGTAGGAAATGACTTGAATAATGCACCATTTTCAGGAAAAGTCATTGAGCTTATGGCAATAAATAAAGAGAATTAGTAGTTCAGACAATTATAAAGCTCTGCTCTATTGCCTCTTAATTTCAATAAGGTGATACTGTGAGGATCTGGAGGGTTATACCCATAGAATAAATACTCTACAGGTCCAACCAAGGTGGAAAGTAAAGCTTTCACAATAACCTATGTGCTTACTTTCTGCACATGAACCTGGTTAAGTGTGGAAGAACTCATCATCAAAGAACTGACTGTAAGATGATAGATGGTTTTTGCCCATGGGAATTCATGAAAAGAAATTACCAAGGCATGAGGAGACTGCAATCCGTGTTAGTGGAGGAAACACCCAATTGATTAAGTCAAGGGTCATGGAAATATAAAAAAAGTTATTTCGAAACTGAGCTAAAAAATAGTTACCTGTTTAGAAATGAATTTAATTCTTTGACATAGACCTTTCCTTAGAATATGAACTGGATTTTGGATTCCAAGGAGATGGCATTACAAGCTTGTGTTGATAGGAATGTACTTAGTATAGCCTGAGTGTTCCATGGCCACAGGCATCACCATGGTAACTTAGGACATAAAAGCCTTGGGGGACCCAAGTACCTGCTGGTTGGGCTGGTGTTTTACCAGGTATTCCCAAGTTGCTGAGGTATTGCATTTGATCTAGGACAAGAACCATTAAGCTGGTTCTAGTTTATTGATAGCAAAACAGACTACAAGAGGACTTCTTCAAACACTTCTCATTACTTTGGTTCCTGGCTTTTTTGCTTCTGGGATATATTTATGGCACATATCTAAGCAGGTACTATAAAACTCTGAAGACTTCCTCTGAGCACTCTCATTTCTTCTCCCCCCAGTGTAAGGGGGGGGGATTCACTTATATTTAATAATAAAATGAGAAAAAGGAAAAGTGGAAGTCTTAGTTTATCTCTCTAGCACTGTTTGTCTGAGAACCTATTGGTGGGGCATCAGGAACATTAGAAATCCCCAGAAATCATCAGGGTAGCTACTAGAATGTCAGGGCCATTGGTCATGGCCCTTGGGGGACCCTTAACAACCACTTTGAGTGAAAAATCTTAAGGAATTTGACAATCTGGGTTATCTCTCTAGTATCTTATACTATAAAGCTGTGGGTATGTATTCTAGTTGTATGACTTAGGGCAAGTAATGTTATCAGGAGTTGGGGGCCACATCTGTAAATTACGAATAAAAATACCTTTATGTCCTGCTTGCCTGGAGGTAGAGATCTGCAGAAGATGATCTTTTCTGTTTTCTCTCTCCACAATATATAGTTCTTTGACAAGAAGCAAGTATTTCAGATTTTTTCTGCATATTTTAATAACACACAGAGAGACACAATTACAGTGTATATACAATATGGGATGTCCTGGGCAAGTTAGCAAACAATGAAGTGATTTTTCATTTTCTTGCACATATAACTGTATAGTGATTTTCCAATTTTGCTTCTTTTGCCTGGGGACCTTCAAATTTCAATAGCTTAATAGTTTAGTAGAAAGAAGGCAATTCACCTTGGTAGGTATGAATATTGATGAAAGAAGGAGTCATTGATAAGACAAATGCAGGCTTTCTTATTTAGAAAGGGAAGGGACATACTAGTGTATCAAAAGCTCTGGCTAGACAAGCAAAGTTGAAGAGAGAACTGAGACCTCAGATATGCCAATCTGAAAAAATCCTAACCACTGTTCTCTCTAGCATTTATATAGTGTTTTAGAGCTGGATAGGGTCTTTACACATGTTGAGTCTTTTAATACTCACAACTACTCTGTAAGGTAGGTGCTACTATTATCCTAATTTTACAGATGAATAAATTGAGGCTGAGAGAAGTTACTTTCCCAGGGTCACACAGCTAATAAGTTTGAACCAAAGTCTTCCTGACTTCAAGTCCAATATTCCTATACACTGTGCCAGATGGATTTTTTCATACAAAAACAATTTGGGGTGGAGTGGGGAAGATGGAGAAGGGACGTTTGGATCTTCTGAGGAAAGTTCTCAGATTTCTAATCAACTTTCTATTTGTAGACCCAGATTTTGACCCAAAAGTTTGACCCAAACTGAACCTGCTGACTATTCCTTCTTCTCTCATATCATATTGATCATAAAAGTGATCAATTATTCTCAACACAAGGTACCTGAGGAGAGTAGGGTCTTGCCAGAATTATCTTAAGATGACCCTAATTACTATGAGGGGTGTTTGGTTATTCAAGGAGGACTAACGGCTTTGGTGTGGGGGTTTGCCCTGCTTGTCCATCTTTGGTTTCCACCTGGCATTCAACTGTCTTCTGTGACTCCAAGGAGCAGTAGTATGTACAGTGGGTCGCACCCTGATAAGCCATCTTGGCAGATGGGCTAAACCAGGGTGAGGGTATCCACTAGGGCCACAATCCCATTGGTGAGTTAGGGGAGTGTTTATCCCAAGCAAGCGAAGACTCCCCATGTCCCCTGTGCCTCACCCACGGTGGAATGTGTGGATAAGAACAATTTGTATAACCATGAAGGAGGCTGAAGTAGGCACTGTGGAGCACTGAGAGCATGGTCAGACATTAAAGACTTACCAAAGTCATCACTGTATCCCAGACCAGTCATCCTGACTTTTGCCACTGGACTTTGATGACTCTGGAACAGAGAGTGTCTGACTTTGTGCAACTCTGCCTCACTAAAATTCAATTTGTCCACAAGTCAAGACATTACCCTGAGATAGTATTGTTCCTTTTTGAAAACAAAGGACAAAAACAGCTAACTTCTATGACCATGACTAACAAATCACAAGTGCAGGCATGACCAGAAGACTTTTTAAAATATGATGTGGGTTTACAAATCAGTACAATTTAGTAGACTTTTAGTCTTGTGCTATTATTTTGGTATGCACAAACTTCATCACTAGACACATCACTATTACCACCAGCCAACTACTTACACAATGCAATTGGCAAGATATTTACCACATTTATATATTCTTTTTTTCCAAAAATTTTATTTTATACTCAAATAACAGAACATAAATACAGAATAACAAAAACATATCATAAACTTAAATATTGTAACTTAAATACAAAGGTAGAAAGGAAAAAAAAGCATGTCATGTGCATAGCAGAGCATAAGTGAGGATTAAAAATAGGTAACAATAAATTTTCATTTCAAGAAAGCCTATATGATAAATAATACTCAATGTACTGGAAATTGTCCGGTTATTTTTTGCTTTTTTTATGAATTTTCTTTTGTTCTCTGCTGTGTACTTTTTTTTACTTTGTTTTCCCCTCCCCCATCCCCCAGAAGCCCACAATAAAGTTTAGATATGTTTCTTTATAGCTGTAAATATATACATGCCATCCCCTACCCCCCCAGAAGGCTACAATAAAGTTTAGATGTTTCTCCATGGCTATAGATATGTACATAAACATATATTCATAAACTTTCCCAAGTCTGTTCTACTCCTGATCTTTGTTTTTATGTATGTGCATATCTCTTGTTTCCTATTCCTCCTGCCTCCTCTACTTCATTTTTGTTTAATAGTTTAGTAGAAAGAAGGCAATTCACCTTGGTAGGTATGAATATTGATGAAAGAAGGAGTGATTGCCCTTCTATGACTTGCCTTCTCAGCTCCAAGGATCCCACCCCATCTTCCCATTCCCGTAAATCTAAATTCCTTTCTATACTCCTATTTACCTACTCCCCCACTCTCCTCTAAAAATTCCTCCCTTGACTTCTCCCTTCTCCCTATGCCCCTACTCTTTTATTTCTTCTGAATTTAGAAGAGGTTTATAGCTTTTTAAATATATATGTATTATTCCTTCTTAAACTCATTCCCAATGAAAGTAGATTAGCAGAACTACTAGCTCTGCTCCCCCATTTAATTCCTGTGTATCCGTTCTTCCTCTTGCACCTCATTTGTATAAAATCATTACCTTTTTAAGCTATTCTTGAATGGTTTTACTTTTTAAATTCATATCATACTTAGGTTTACCCTTTACTCTTACTCTTTCTTGTGAACTATCCAATTATTAATAAGAATCTTAGATATGCATTTTACATATATAGAAAGTAAGCAATCTGTCCTTATGGATCCCTCTAATCACTCTTTGTTTTGTTTCTTATATTTCTATTGGTTCTTGTATGTTGAATTGTCTATTAAGTTCAGCATTTTTTGAACAAAGTCTTGAAAGTTTGAGAGTTTATCAAATGTCCTCTTTTTTATTCAAGATAATACTTTAATGTTTAATGTCCTTTAATGTCTCTGCTGCTAGGTCTTGTGTAATTTTAATTGTGGTACCATCATATTTAAATTGTTTTAATCTTGATGCTTTTAAATTGTTTTCCCTTGAACTGGGGTTTTCAGGATTTGACTATGATATTCCTATGAGTTTTCCTCATAGAATCACTTTTAAGTGGTGGTCAATGGATTTTTTTTTCTATTTCTACTCCACCCCCCTCCCCTTGTTCTAATGCTTCAGGAAAATTGTATTTAATTATTTCTTGTTTTATTATATCAAGATTCTTTTTTTTTGAAGTTAGTCCAATTATTTTTATATTTTTCTTCTTGATCTATTCTCCAAATATGTTGTTTTTCTTATGTTTAACCTTCTCTTCTTTTTTTCATCATTCATATTTTGCTTAATCATTTCTTGATCTCATAATTTCACTGGCTTCTTTTTGGCCAATTCTAATTTTCAAGGTGTCATTTTTTTCCCTTAAGATGCTGGATCTCCTTTTCTGATTGGTTGACTTTCCTTTCATACCCTTCTTGTTTTTCTTGGTTTATTCTTTTTTTTTTAAGTTTTTCCTTCATCTCTGTCATTTGATATTTAAAGTCTTTTTTAAGATCGTCTATAAATTCTTTTGGGAAAAGCGACCGTTTGACATTACTCTTTGGGGGTTTCTTTACTTCCATATCATCCTCTGAAGATGAAACCTAGTCATCTCTGTCCCCACAATAGGTTTCTATGGTTGGATTCTTTCTCCTTTGCTTGTGTATTTTTTTGTGGTGATAATTTAATTATTTGTAGTCACCTCTAGTCCTGGAGTCTGGGAAATGGTGCCTCTTGCCCTAGGTCTTCAGTTCTTCCCTTTATCCTGAAACCAAAGGCAAACCTCCATCCTCCTGTAAGTGCCCACAGGCAGGGGATTTCTGGCCCCCTCCTTCCCCTGCTTCTGTACTTACCAGATGTGTGCTGGTTCCTTTTGTCCCCCACAGTTCTTCACAGCACAGCTGGGTCTGGTGTTTCTGGTAAGCAGTGGTTCCCTAGATCTTCCTGGGTTCAAATGCCTAATTCCCCTCACTAGCCTGGGGACAAAAGTTCTTGTGGCTGGGGCTGAGGCAGCCTCTCAAACCTACTAACCCCAGGTCTTGCCACTTGTTTTTTAAGAGGTTTGTTGCTTTTAGTTAAAATGGAACCTCACCAGGAGGTGTTTATTTTTCACAGGGACCAAACCTCATCTTGGGATTTTTCTTCAGATTTTCTCCAATTGTCCCAGGAGGACCCCAGTGATGCCCCTCTTCCTATTTATCTCCACTCACACTGTGTCTGCCTTAAGGTGCTATTTGAACTCTCTTGTGGGGGAAAATCTTGGGAACCTGGAATTTTCTGACCTATTCCACCATCTTCCCCCACATTTATATATTTTATATACATATTGGAGACATACATAATTTGGATTCAGTATGCTGGCATTTTCATGACTAAATGTATACATCACATATTGTTGCCACAACCAACATTATTTTAAAATAAAATCACTAAAACTTAAATGAAGCCCATTATAAAGTGAGAGTAGGTGAGTGTAGGATGTTCATTTCTACTAGTGTTTGACTTATAATCTTGGTATTTCCAAGTCTTTTGTAACATGCATATGATAGTATTATTGTAATTCTCTCTGAACTTTTTCTTTCACTTAGTAATTATCAAATAATTGTTAACCTCGTGAATAAGATATAGATAGAAAAAAGACACAAATTCTAAGTGGTACAGCTAAGTGAATTTAAGGCTATTTAATTATTGAATCCAGGAATGATTGGTTATAGGTCAATGAAAAGGAGTTCTCTAATGGAGTTTCCAAAAAGTTTGTTCCTGTAGTTCTTATTATTATTTGTAAAATGAATGGAGGCAAAAATAGCCAGTAAAATTTGCATATAACTTAAAGTGAGGAGGGATAGTTAACCTATTAGATGACAGAGTCAGTATTCACTTTTTTTTGATAGGTTGGAATGATGAGCTTAATCTAGTACAATAAAACTTAATCAGTATAAATGTAAAATTCTACATGATATTTTTTAAAAGCTTTGCAGATACTAGATTTGTCTAGAATATAAAGATTTCAGTGCATTCAAAATTTCATATGCATCAACAATGTGACTTGGCAGTAAAAACAAACAAAAAACTTAATGTTGTCCTAAGCTAAATTGAAAGCATAATGTCTAGGAGGAAGTACAAAATATATGTTATTCACTATGCTGATGAGCTCATTTCTACTGTATTGTATTCAGTTAAATACCTGCTCAGGAAGACGTTAACAAAATGGAGCATATACAACAAGATGAAAGGAATAGAGACATGACTAAATAAGGATCACATGGAGAAACTGGAAAAATTAACTTGAGGAAGAAAAAAATATAGGGTGGGCATGTTTTTCTTTTTCAGTTGTGTCTGACTCTTCATGATCCCATATGGGGTTTTCTTGGCAAAGATACTGCAGTGATTTATCATTTCCTTCTCCAGCTCATTTTACAGATGAATAAACTGAGGCAAAAATAGACATGCCCAGGGTAACAGAACTAATAAACTCAGGAAAATGAATCTTCCTGACTCCAAGCCTGGTACTCAATCCATTGCACCACCTAGATGCCCAGGGTGGGCATTGTAGTTGTCTAAATATTTAAAGGACTGTGATGTGGGAGAAAATTTCTTGTATTTTGCATTAGAGGGTACAAGTAGAAACAATGAACAAAGTTGTTAGCATGAGATTTAGATTTAATTTTTAAAAATCTAAAAATAACTATATCTCTAATAATAGCAAATTCCCCTTCATTTGAGCACACTAGGTGATCATTTATGGTAGATGGTATAGAGGTGATTTTGGATCAGAGATGCTTTGGACTAAAAAGACTGATGGTGCTTCCAACTCTTGAGACTTGGATCCTATAAAATATTGGAATTTCTAGAACATTTTAATGACAAATGTGGAAAATTCAAAATGTCTACTCTGATGCTTCATTATGGTATAGTGATCATCTTTAGTTTTTATCAAGGGAGTATAGTCTCTGGGAGCAGATACCAGTTTGGAAAACCTTTTATCATTGTGGTTGTGGTTAGGATTCGGCGCTCTCACCACCACGGCCTGGGTTCAATTCCCGATCAGGGAACCATAAAAATGAAGAGGTTACCCATAACCTGGAGTCTCTCTCTGGAGACCCCAAAATACCAACATGCCAGGTCCTGCCAAATGAATTAGACTCAAGTCTTCTCTCAGCCAAAGAAAAGTAAAGTTTATTTAAAAAGTAAAGTTTATTAAAAGTTCGCTTGTATTGGACACAGAGTAAGCCTGTGCTAGGTAATTCTATGGCGCTCTCACAGACATGGAGACAAGATGGGGTCTTATATACAGAAGGCTTTGGGAGGACTACAGACAAGGGTGGACTAGGCCAGTTCAAGGGTGGATTGATATTTTGATAGGCTCAAGGGTAGGAAGTCTAGTAACAGAGGTTTGGGCTCAGCCACAATGTAAAGCTTATTGCCTCATGCATATGCCTCATCAAATGAGATGATTTAATCAGAGTTCAAGGGGGGTTCCCAGAGCCTGTACCTCAAGGACTCAAGGAGAGCTGGAGGGGGCTCCCAGAGCCCATACCTCATCAGTTGTGGTTTGTCCTTCATTCTGGAAGTGAGCCATAATCAGCAAGATGATGACATGACTTGCAATTGAATTTGATTTCAGTGTATGTGGGCTGTGCAAACACTTTCTCCAGAGCCATCTGGAACCAGTAGCCATATATCAGATCAGGATGACTGGGATGACCCATAATGTAGTGGGAGACTTTGGCCCTTCTAAGCTAAGGTCTTTTCAAGTCCTCACTTGGAGAGAGGCAATGACTATCTTTGAGAAAGACTACATCTAAGCAATCAAGTCCTCTGATTTAAAAAGAAAAAAATAAGTCTTAGGAATCACAAAATTCTTAATTCTACAATTGTGTAGAATGATAATAAATAAACAAACAAGGATTTATTAAGCACCTACTATATGTCAAGTAGTATGCTAGGGTCTGGAGATACAAATTTTTTAAATTGAAACAATCTTTACTCTCAAGGAGTTTAGATTCTGTCAGGGAAGAAAAGACATGAATGAGTAGAAATCCATTCAGGGAATGGAATATCTATGCTGCTGCTAACATATACATCAATTAAGAAACACAAATTATGGGAAAATCTGAAACTGGAATAGTCCCAGATAATTCAGGGATTTGGTCAGAAAAACTATATAGGGTTATGAGAGAAATGATCATTAACAACCAATTACTAATATGTGGGTGGGGGGAATCCAGGTTGTTTTTTACTTTCTGTTTTCTCATTTGAAGAATAGATCAAGGCAGCTTCTGCTAATGATGAGATTGGGTTAATATTCTCCTTAATTCTGGGCAGGAACCCACCCAACTGGGAAAGTTTATTTCTCATTAAAGGAAAAGATTATCTGATCTAGGGGAATTCTGGCCTATTGTGGTCTGGATGGAGATAGATTCCTTTCTCTAGATAGCCAGAGGCAGCTCAGTCTCATCAAGTAACATTCTCAGCAAGGAAGAGCTGAAAACTTTTTGCCCACTTTCTGATTAATATAACCACCCTCTTATTAATTGTTATCCTTGATTTTCACCCTCAGGAACACCCCCTTTTCCAGATCTATTTAAGCACTCAATATTCTCCAGGAGATGTCTTTTGCTTGCTAAGAAGAATAACTGACCTTAACTTACTGGTTATTCACCCACTATAATTAATACATTGATTATTAATTACCCAGAAACTCTATCTCACAGAAATTTTCATTCATCATAGTTACACCTAGTATTGTTAGATTATTTTTGGTAGCATATTGAATGAGAAAACATTTTCAACTTGCCCAAAGAGAAGACCTACAAGGAATCTAACGGCATTGCTCTGTATTTGAGAGTTCTTTCAGTCTGAGAACCAGATTCATTGTGGCCTTTCTTAGTCCATTCATAAGACTCGAATCCATAGGTAACAGATTAGTAAGGGCTTAATTGCTAGGGATAAGCAGACTATGAAGGAGAAATTTAGTTTCTCTAACATAGCAGAAAAGCAGTATTCCAATTCTCAAACAGTTTATTTGTGCACTTAAAACTGTAAAATATGCAGCTTATTAGTTTCCACAACCAGGCCTCCAATCGTCCTCATTATACTGTTGTAAAAGGATGTAGGCTGCCAGACTGGTCTATTGTCTGAGTATTGTGCAGAAGGCAGCTTTCTCCTATGCATAGTAAACATCTTCGAGATTTTACAGTTATGCATTTTCATACAATATCCTTCTTTACCCCCATCCAAAGCACATTACAGATGTTCGTTAGAATGATACATGGGTGAACCAAAAACATCCGCATCTTCAAATGCATGTTTTGAAGGGTTTAATTGTTCCAGAAAGTTTGGGATTCAGTTTTGTGCCATTATTTTAAATGTTCTGAAATGTTTCATTAACTTACAAAACTGTTTACATTTTCAAGTGCACCAGAATAAAATATGGTAACAATATGCCTATCTCACCCATTTATGTCCTAGTTCATGGAACCAGAGAATGTCAGGATTCATTTTCAGTGGTGCCTACTTGCTGGGCTTTGTTAAGAAATTGTCCGTGTTTCCATAATAAATTGAATTTGAGGATATTGAGAACCTGGCAGCAAAATTTCAGTAATAGCAGGAAGTTGGAATATGAGGTCAGCACATGGTGAGCAATACTCAGATCTTTGTACAAGATCTGTGCCCGTGTTAGATTTCTTTGCCTTTTATGTGCCTTAGAAGATAAGTTTTTAAAGTGAAATGTTGAGCAAGTCTCTTAGCTTTATATATACATACGTGTTTATATAAACATACGTATACACATGTGTAATTGTCATTATCATTATTTCTTAGACACATTCTAATTCTACTTCTTATACTACTGGCTTTTCAAAATGTGTCCTGTGAACAGAAAGACAAGTGTGAGATCACTGTGTTTCTATTGTAATCCTGACTCGACTCCTCTAGTTAGCTGAGACCAGGAAGCTCCTGTAAGGGATTGGACCCCTTTTCCTAGAAAGCAATTTGAACAGAGTCAATGAATGAAGCAAGTCACATCATTCAGTTTACTTCCTTTCCTTTACAATTTGGTGGGAAAAGATATCTCTGTCCTAGGGGGGAAAAAGAGGGAAGATATAAAGTTTAGTCTCTCTTTTGTACTAATACATACTTACTCTCCCATCCACTATAAAAAAGCAGCATGTATATTTGTAATTAAATGACAAGATTAAAACACACACATGCCCGCACATACACACACGCACTCATTTTACTTGGGTCTGAAACACAGAGGACTTTGTTAGGCACAGGGAGGGGAGCATAGAGCCTGTTTCAGAATAGTGGCTAATAAAAAGAATCAGAATGACAAGAATAGTAATAATAACTGAACAAGATATGACATAATAGCCAGAATTATACATCATAAGCTATCTTTTGTAAATTAACACAATACCAATATAGACTTTAAAATATACTTGAGAATTCAGTAAATAAACCAATCTGGAGCTGAACAGACAGTATATAGACAGATTTAAGAAAGTTCAGGTTTTGTCACTCACACAAAAATATAAAATCCATGTCAGAAAAACACAATTCTTTCAACTCCAAATCTCTTTGATAGGATAGATTTAGAGTTATAAGGGACCTCAATTTCAACCCCCTCCTTTTATAGGTGAGGAAACTCAGGCAGAGAGGGTTTAAATGGTTTACTCCTGCTACCCAAGATATTAAATATAGGAGGCGGATTAAACCCAGGAAGACCTGAGTCCAAGCCCATTGCCCTGTGCACTAACTCAAAATGCTTCTCAGTTCCTGGGATCTGGGGAAGAAACTATTTGAAGGATTTCACCATTTCTTTTTACCACTTATTCTTCCCAGTAAGCCCATCAAGGCATTACACCTGTATCCTTGATGGAACCTAATTAATTGTAGACGTGAATAAGCAATTTTCATTCATACCAGTGAACAAAGGACATTCTTTCCTGCAACAAAAATGTAAAAAAAATTTTAGGGGGGCTCAATCGGATACATTCAAAACAACCAGAATGAGTTCCTTCATTTTCAAAGAAGCAATAATTTACACGTCAACAAGTAATGCAGGCCTTCTGAAATTGCTACCTTGCTATTCAACAACAACCAAAAAAAGGTTGCCATGGCAAATCTGTGCCACTCTGTAGATTGTACCACATAGATGTACCTGTGGAATTTGTAAGCAATAAGAGGCTCACTGTGGAAAAGGCTCATTTTATTTATTTATTTATTTATTTATTTATTGCATGTATGTGTATATAGACAAAATAACAAAGGCAGGTATTTCTTGGCTTAGTGTCCAGTATCAGTGTCAAACTTTCCGTTCCTTAAAATATATGTGAATATTAAAGCAAGAATTGTCTATAATAACATTAGATCCACTGTTTCTGGAAATGTGCCTATCAAGTCAGGAGGAGATAGATGATTGGATCAAACTGTCAGATCAAAAGTTGGAAGATGGTGGGAGAAAGTCAGAAATGCATTTGTCTTCAAAATGTATTTTTTTTAAATACATTTATTTTTTCTTCTATTTTTTTAAAACTTTCTATTTTTAAAGCTTCTATTTTTTAAAACTTTCCTTCTTTTCATCTAGAATGATATGTTCTTACATTTCCATCTGATTTTTTTGCTTTAGCAACCTTGTATCACATGTTTATTAAGGTCCTACTATGTTCGACACCATGTGCTAGGAGTTAGGGCTTTGACAACGAAAAGTGTCACAGTGTGGGTCCTCAGGAAGTTGACATTATACCAGTGAGGATGTAGATTGAGCACAGATAATTGTAATTGAAAGTAAAAGGTAATAGGGACACAAAGGCTTTGTAAAAGTGTGAGGAGAGTCTTACCTCCTACTTACATTCCAGGGAAGAAAAAAATGGTCTCTAGAAGGTTGAATAATGATGGAATCAATAGCTTTATATTTGTCAATCAATGAACATCATTTGTTAAGGGTCTACTGTATGAGAGACACTGTATTACTGTTGGAGATACAAGGACAAAAAATAAAATAAAATGGTACCTACCATTAAGGAACTTATATTTTATCACAGAAAACAACATGCACACAAATAAGTAGATATAAAATATAATTAAAAAGTATCATAAATACATTGTCATTTCATGGGGTTGGGTTAGGAGAAGAAATAGTATCATGACATATTAGCTGGAATGTACAGCACCTAAATGGGAGTAATTTGAAGGGTTTAAATGTCAAGCTGACATGATTGTGTTTTTGTGCTAACGGCAATAAGGACCTGTTAAAGTTTCTAGAGTAGGATAATGACATAGTCAGGCTTATTCTTTAGAAAGGTTAGTTTGGCAACTTTGCGGAAGACGGTAGAGAGAAGTTTGACTAGAAGCTGGGAGATCTAACAAAGAAGCTTTTAGAGTCTATTGAGATTCGATGAGGATATAAGCTAAAGCAGTGACCCTATAAGTATGGGCATAAAAGGGGATAGGTGTGAGAAATGTCATGGTTATAGAGGTAGAAATGGTAAGATTTGGCAATTGTTTGGATGGAGGGAGCATGAGGATGAAGGAATAATTGACAAAAACTGCAAGGTTGAGAGGCTGGATCATGAGAGTTGTGGTGGTCTCACCAGAAAACAAAATTCGGTTTAGAGGAGGAGTTAGCTTAAGGTGTAAGGTAACTAGTTATATTTTGGATATGATGGATTTGTAATATTGATGGGACATTCAGGTGGTAATGACCAACAGACCTGAAGGATTTAAGAGAATATGGCTGAATGTATTTTTATCTATCTATAGCTATCAATCTTTAGTTATTTATATCTATCTCTATTTCAATATCTACAGCTATATCTACATTTATCTATAGTTATATCTATCTACATATAGATATAACTATATTGAACTATCATCCTATATATCTATCTAATCTACGGTACTTCTATATGGATCTGTATGTATATCTATAGTTATATATGTATGAATAGCTATAGTTATATTATTTATATTATATATATATAGATTAATCAATGAACAAGTATCAATTAGATACCTATTGCATATGAAGCCCTATGCTAGGTGCTGGAGAGACATAACATTTTTTTTTTATTTTTAAGCAAGGAACTTAGATCCCATCAGGACAGAGAGTATATACATATATAAGCATACACATTATAAAAGCCTAAAAATAAGTTTGAGAGTAAGGTGTTTGTAGCTGTGAGGATTAAAATTGTCAAGATGTAGAAGGTGAAGTGTAAGCTGATCTTTGAAGGAAACTGAGACTTCGAAGTGGTATAAGTGAGAAGACAGTGTATTCCAAGCACAGAGAAAAGCACAAATAAAGGTACAGAGTCTAGAGAGAGAATGTTGCACATGAAGAACAGTAAGAAGGTCAATTGACTCAAGTGTAGATAATGTAAAGAGAAGTGATATTTAATATGTCAGGAAAGCTTGGTACAGATGTAATGCATGTAAGAATGTTGGTTCCTCTGGTTCCCAGTAGGAATGAGTCTCATGCTGGCTCTTGTAAATATAAGGACTTCAAGAATTAAGAAAATGATGGGGCGGCCAGGTAGCACAGCCAGTAATAGCACCAGCCTCAGAGTCGGGATGACCTGGGATCGAATCTGGTCTCGGACACTTAGCACCCACCCAGAAACACCTGGCCGTGTAACCTTGAGCAAGTTACTTAACCCAAATTGCTTAGAGGAGGCCAGGTGGTGCAGTAAGAGCACCTGCCCCAGAATTGGAATGACCTGGAATCAAATTCGGCCTCAGATACTTAGCACCACACCCAGAAATAACTGGCCATGTAACCTTAAGCAAGTTACTTAACCCCAGTTGCTAAAAAAAGAAAAAAGAAAGAGAGAAAAAAAAAGAATTAAGGAAATGAGAATTCTCCTGGGGACTGGAATTAAAATAAGAATCGTGTTTTGAGGGTAAGGGGGGAACATAAAAACTCAAGGAAAAGTGGATGTGCACATTTTCAGTTCCAAAGATGTTTACTTAAGGGCAAAGGAGCTGATTCCGTCTATTGGATGACTCTACCGAACTAGATATACAGATGGAGAGGCAGCCCAAATGCTGCAAGCATTGAGAAGACTATCCCTTCAGGAAAGACAGGAGAAATTACCCTACTTTGCTGTAATTTGCTACAAATTTATACAGATAAATCTGTATAAATTTATAAATATATATTACGCTGATGGGGGGGGGGAGGAAGAGACACTTTTATCTAGGATCAATCAAGGGAGTATTGAGTAGGATGAAATAAGTCTTTATGGAGGAGGGAATATCTGAGTGGAGCCATGAAGGAAGAGAAGGATTCTAAAAGGCAGAGCTGAGGAGACAGTGCTTCTATGGGTATAGTACATGAACAAATGGGACTTGTGAATGAATAACCTTGTTTTTTGAGTCACAGGAGTTTAAGATTTTCCCATGCATACCTTGCATCTCTGCCTACACCAAGCAAGACCTTTGTTTTCTTACTAGCTGTGACCCTGTTGGTGTTTTTCTTTCTGAATAATGCTCAGAATCGGCACACTGACTTGCTCATAAAAAAGTATAGCCTGGCTTACAGAACCAGGCTACCCAAACACAAACATCTTACTTTTATGAAGGTCTTTCATCTCAGTTTGTCAGCAAACTGAAACCAGCTTGCCCTGGCAGTGTAAAATCTTTGATTGCTAACTCTTTCTGTGGTACTGCTTCTCTGACTGAGAGCAAACGCCTATGGAATCTACTGCCAGTCGAATGAATCCCTCCAGTGTATGGGGGTGGGTGGGAAGAGAAGTCACATTACAGATCTTCATTAATTAAAATCTGAGCTCTATATCAGCAGCTTTCATTTAATCAGGATGTCATTAGTGTTGCAGGATCATGGCTTAGGCCAACTAAGTGGTGAAAATTGGGTTTATTAAAAATGGAATTCACCTTGATAGCCAAGTGTTCATATATGCAACGACACTAGTACACTCTGATGTGAAAACAGTGATTATTTTGTTGGCTACAGTTGGAAATACAACAGCTATATTATTATAATTAGGATCAACATCAACTTGGACTAGAATAGCGTCTTTCTTGTAGAAATGGCACCATGTCAAATTTATAGTCACCAGCTAAATGAGTTTGTTGTAGCCCTGACAAAGGAACAAAAAAAAAAGAGTTTCAAATGAAAATGCAAACAGAGAATTCTGGTGGTGATATTTCCTGGGTATTACTTGGGGCTCGATTTATCACAAACCAACAGTCGATACTTTGAAGAAACATTATCCTGCAAGGTTTTTACTTTTTCATTTGCTTTTGTGGCTGGCATTCTGCATGAATTTTCAGGGAAAACTCACTACTGCAGTTTGATTCTGGATCTTTGCTGCTGCAAGATTAACCTCAAAACATCCATTTTTCCATGGGTATGAATTTGACGAATGCTTCGAAGAAAACTCCCCACACATCTATTCTGGCATGTAGGCCTATCAACTGTACTGAATCACTATTAGAAGAAATATCCTCCTTGACAAGGAAGTAGCGGTTTAGTTTTCATTTTTCAAATGGGCCACATGGCAGGATATGGATTCCCAGGAGATCTATCATCTAGAGAAAAAAAAAAGTCTGGGAAAAAGCTGCAATTCAGTCCCATAAAACATTAAGTACCTACTGTGTGCAATGTTTTATTTTGCAGAAAGGCATATGATGGACATGGACATCCTACAACACACTACAAATAAGAATTACAAATAAAAAATGGAACTCAGGTTGTCTGTGAAGAAACATATGAGTAAAAATTTAAGAGGTCTAACTAATGGAGAATCCATGTACTTCATAGGCAGACTTAAGGTATCATAAGAAATCAAGAAAAGCCTCAAACATAGTAGGTAGACAACCTTCAACTGCCATTTATGAATTCATCTGGAGTTACAGACAAGAGTCATAAACAATGGTTAGGGATGGATGAAATGGGAGGTGACCTGCAATGTTAGAAGGGACTGCTACATTTATGAGATTCCAGTTCCATTTGAATACATGTGAATGGGAAAATAATGAGGCTAGATCTTATAGATAAAGACATGAAATATGATTTTTCCTATTCTTTTTTGTTTTTTTGCTTTTTGGAAGGCAATTGGAGTTAGGTGACTTGCCCAAAGTCACATGGCCAGGTTTTTGTTTTTGTTTTTTTGTGCGTGTGTTAAGTTTCTGGGGCCGGATCCGAACCCAGGTCCTCCTGACTCCAGGGCCGGTGCAGTATTCACTATGCCACCTAGCCACCCTGATTGTTCCTATTCTTAAAAAGTTCACTTTGCTAGGGGAAATCTTATATATGCACAAATAAGAAAGAATTCAAGTGACTAAAAAACAAATAAAAACCCAGAAGAATTCATTGGAAAATCAGAAACACCAGGGTTCTAATCTTTCCTTAGATGTTCACTAATGGTATGACTATAATAGTTAAATGATAGAATCATAAATTCAAAGTTATCAGATCATTTAGTCTAATTCCCCTCCCTTTTACATGAGAAAACTTTGTCTTTGTGAGGTAAAATGTCTTGAAAAAAGATCATATTTGTAGTGAGTGGCAAAGGCAGGATTTCAAACTCAGTCTTTTACTAAATATAGTGTTCTTACCTCTACAACAAATCATATAACCTTGTTGAATTTTTCCCCACATGTAAAATAGGTACAATAATACTTTAATATCTGCCTCATAGGGTTTCTGTGAGGAATAAATGAGAAAATGTTTTTTAAAGTGCTTTGCAAACCTTATAGAATATATCCATGTCAATTATTAATGTTATGTATAGTGACTCAAAAAAGAAATTTAGATAAAATGGCCTAGGAAAATTTGAAGAGGGAAAGTGTGTGTGTATGTGTGTGTGTGTGTGTGTGTGTGTGTGTGTATTCTTGGCTGAGGAGAATTAGTACAGGCTTCACAGTAGAACAAGGTGTCACTTTGAAGAAAGAGATGTATTCTGAGAGGTAGAGTTGAGTAGCAAGTGCATTTTAGGTATAGTAGATAGCCTGTATTTGTCTAGACCTTGTTGGATCCTGGCCCAAACCAAGTTGTTTAAAATGGGTGAGGAGTGTGGTTAAGGACCTGTAGCTAATGAAATGTACAGATACTTCTTGTGCTCAAGAAAATCTTTCTCAAAAGGATACAACTTGAAATTGAGATACCATCGTGAGAGTTGTATGAGGCTTCTTATATATAAAACAGAAAGATAGAATTTTCTGTTTGAAAATATCCAAGGAGGAGAAACTCACCACCTCTCTAAGCAAGTCATTATACTTTGGGGCACTTCTAGTTATTAAAGAAAAAAAATCTTGTTGCTGTTGTTATTGTTGGTGTTGGTTTTGGTGACTGTGGTGGTGGTGGTGGTGGGTGATGGTGGTAGTGATGGTGGTGGTGAGGGTGTGTGTGTGTGTGTGTGTGTGTGTGTGTGTGTGTGTGTGTGTGTGTTCATGTTTTCTTCCCATTAAGCCTGAAATATCTTATACCCATTATTTTGGGGGTCAATTGGAATAAGTCTGACCTTTCTACCACATGACAAGCCTTGATGACAGTTATTCTGTTCCCCTGAGTCTTCTATTTTTCAGGCTAAAGTTGTCCAGTTCCTTCAAATGATCCTCATATGACATGAATTTAATACCTTTCAACATCTTGTTCTCCTCTGGACAATCTCTAATTTATCAATACCCTTCTTAATCTGTGGTTCTCATAATAAGTACAATGCCCCTGATGAAAACTAAGTGGGATGTTTTTCTTAAAGCAGCCCAAGCTTGAGTTAGTTTTGAACTAATTCATAACCCTAACACTAACATATTAGTACAAGATGATCATCTTGTCCAAGATCCTTCCCACAATCTTGCCATATTTAAATTTCTCATAGCACTTTAGACTTTTCCCTTGTACTTTTGTTCTGCCTTGGATTATACTTGCTCATCTGTAAATTTTATCTCTGAGATTCTCCATTTGAATGTTAGCATCTTGAAAGAGGGGATCTTATTTTATGCTTCTTCCTAATTCAAATGTATTATACATAAAAGGCACTAATAAATACTTGTTAAGTCTAATTTAATTGAATTGTTATTGTGTCAAATTAAGTGTCATTCTTTTTCTTTAGTTCCCTACTCATACACAAAAATGAAGCAAATCAAATTTAAAGCCACGAATTTGTCCCAATGCTGTCAAGTTATGTGCACTGCTAGTTAAGTCGCTAATACAATACATTTATACCCTTCTTCTTTCCTCATCCTCCCCCTCCCCCAAGATAGGTCAAGTGGTAGAACAATTTTTTCTCAAAAAACAAAGCCATCTGATCCATTGGATTGGTCTGTTAGGGCTCAAAGGACATTTAAAAATAATTTAATCTAGGGTTTCTGAACCTATTTTCTGTCATGAACTCATCAGGCAGTCTGGTAACACATGGACTCCTCAGAATAGTGTTTTTTTTTTTCTAATATGTAAAATACATAGGGTTACAAAGAAAATCATTTGTATTGAAATACAGCTTTAATTTTTTTTTTTAAGTTCATGGATCTCAGTTTCAGATCTCTTGAGGTAATCTGGCCTCTTAATTTTGTGCATAAGAAAACTCAGGCCAAGACATTAGCCATGAAACCTTTGACAAATTATTTCTTTTCTCTCATCTTCAGATTAGTTGTCAGCATAATGTTAAGATAACAATATTATGTTTAAAAAGAAATATAAACGGACTAGCACTTGCCCAATTAAATGAGTGTGGCTCATGAAAACATCCCTTTTGGAGGCTATGCATCTCTCTCTCTCTCTGTCTCTCTTTCACACACACAGAGTCTAGTCAAGTTATTTCCTAATCAACGCCTTGTATGAAATCAGAGATCATTTCTTTTACCTTTATTCTTAGTGTAGTTGGAGGATTCCAAGGCCTTCAATATACTTGAAATAAAAACCTCATTACAAACAAAGAGTCTTAGAATAAAGAGGACCTTACATATTCTCACTTGCCTACACTTGAGCAAGACGTCCCTAAAAATATCAATGACAAGTGGCCGTGTACAACCTGCTTGAGGAGCTCCAGTAATGGGGAATTCACTATCTATCAAAGCAGATCCTTTAATTTTTGAACAGCGCTAATTTTAAGGAAATTCTGTTTCATATCCTGTAGAATTGTGATAGAAGCTTGATCTGGAATCAGAAAAGTTTATTCTGAATTCTACTTCTAATACTTACAAATTATGCGATGCTGTTAAATTGGTTGGCTCAATAAATGAAATACTGAGCCTTGAGTCAGGAAGACTTGTCAAATCCAGTCTCAGACATTTATTAGTTGTGTGACGTGGACAAGTCATTTAACCTTTGCCTGCCTCAATTTCCACAACTGTAAATTGGGTCTAATATTAGCACCTACCTTCCAAGATTGTTATAAGAATCATATGTGATAATATTTATAAAGCACTTAGCACAGGGCCCAGCACGTAATAGGCACAGAATAAGTGTTTTCACCCTTCCCCCTCCTTCCCCAAGCAGGGCATTTCATCTCCTGGAGGATCAGTTTTCTCATCATTAAAATGTGGCAGAATCCAAATTTCAGGGTTGTTGGTTGCTTTATAAACCTCACAGTGCTACAGAAATATATTATTGACAGTCTTGTTATTTTTTTTTAGCAGTTTTGCTAAGAAAAAAAGGCTAAACCGATTCTGCGACTTTTTTTTTATACAGATAGCATACTTAATCTAACCATCCCAATTTTGTTTCACTTTAACATAGCATATACTATTCAGTCTCCACCCCACCCCCAACCTCATCAGACTTCTATGGATGCATTCTACTCTGTGTCCTTTGAAATGTGGTGCTTAGTGGTCCCAATACTTAGATTAGGAGAATCGAGGAATAAAAATATTGTAAGGGAATTCATAGGTATTTATTCCAAATCATACCTGATACATTTCCACCAGCATATTTTCTTATACCATATGCCACAATAAAATTAAAATGGATATTTAACCTAAACGTATTAAAAAAAAATGTTCTTTAAAATGGAGACTGGAAATAACTACCTTCCTTCTTTTCTTTCTTTCTTTTTTCTATCTCTCTTTCTACCTTCCTTCCTTCTTTCTACCTTCTTTCCCATTTTCTTCATTTCTGTGTGTGTGTATGTATATCATAGAGTAAAACAAATTCCCTTCATGAAATCTCTATGCCCCAATTCCTCCCCCACCAAATCCCCGCCCCCCCAAAAAACTGTCTCAGTCTGTATTCTAATTCCACAACATGTTATATGATGAGTCCTCTAGATCAAGGTTGATCATTGTGTTTATTTTGATAATATTTATGTTTATTAGTGAATCTGTATTCCTAGTTCTTTTCACTTCATTTCAGTTCACTTCATACAAATCTTGCCAGGTTTCTCTGAAAGCATCCCTACCATTATTTCTCAAAGCAAAATAATATTCCATCTATTTAGAATGCCATAACTTGCTCAGTCATTCCCCAATTGATAGCCAACCCCTCAGTTTTCCAATCATTTCCATTACAAAAAGAGTTGCTATAAGCATATTTGTATAGATATGTCCTGTCTTTCTTCCTTTGATCTTTTTAGTGTACAGGCCTAGTACTTTCCTCAACTGGTTAGAGAGAGAATTTTTAACCAAATAAAGGATAGAGGTGATCACAAAATTTAAAATATACTATTTCAAATATATAAAATTTAAAGAGCTTTTACAGAAAGCAAATCATTGAAGTAGCAGGAAAAGCAAAGCTGTCAAACTGAAAAAAAAATCCTTATATCAAATACCTGATAGAAATCTGATGTCCAGAATACATAGGGAACTAACATAACAACACAAGAAAAAGCCCACGCTTCAATAAATGGGTAGTCAAAGGATATGAAAAAAAAAATATTCAAAAGAAAAAATTCAGGTCATCAGCAGCCACATGAAGATTGCTCCAAATCACTAAAAGTAAGATAAATACAAATTAAAAGGAAATTAGTTTTCACTGCACTCCAAAGAAACTGTCAAAAAAGGAAAAGGATGGTCATGAATGATTTTGGAAAGACTATGGGAAAAAAATTCTAACTAATAAACACTTGGTACAGCCATTAATCCTAACCATTATGGAAAATGACACCCCTTGGCACAGAGATCTCATTGCTGGGCATCTACCCCAAATGAGTTAAAGCGAGAACATTCCCTCTCATATAAACATATTTGAAGAAACATATTTAGTTGTAGCAAAGAAATGGAAAAAGCTGTAGATACCTATTGATAAAAGAATGCCTTAAAATTATAGTGTATGAATATTATGGATTATATTGTTTTACCATAAAACAACAAATATAAGGAACTCAGAGAAATATGATACTTTTATGAATATAGGAAGAAAGCATTAGAGTAGGAGGAAAAATACATATAATGACTATAAAAACGTAAATAAGACAAAGCAATATCTTAATGCTGAATAATTGTAATGAGCGTAATCTAAGAACAAGAGACAACACTTAAGAAGAGAATGAGAAACTTTTAAAAATATTTTCCTGACATAATAGGGAAACTGTTTTGTAGAATTCTCTTGACATATCAGACTAGCCAAAAAAGGAAAAGAGGTTGATCTGACAATAAACTGCTTTCAATGATGCTATGTAGCTTTTCAGTGATCCTAGCTTCCTTTTCTAGATGCATATTAACCATTGCTTTAATGATATGTTCAACAACTTTTCCCAGGAATTGAAGTAAATTTTCATCATCTTGAAATCTACTCTTCTCTCTGTCGATCTGTCTCTGTCTGTCTCTGTCTTTCTGTCTCTCTTCCTTTTAAATCAGGAAAGTTGCCCTTCTCCAGTCCTATGAATCCTCTGCCATTCCCTATGATCTTTCAAAGATTACTGACAAAAGCTCAGCAATCACATTTAATGCCTCTTCCACACAAGGGCTCTTCATATACCTGATGGTAGCTATCATATTTATTCTCTAGGCTAAACACTCCAATTCTTTCTACCAGTTTTCTTTAAGCATGATCTTGAAGCGGGAGGCTTATTATCATCCCTGGTTGACCTACTATGAAACCTTTTCAGCTTTTTAGATTCTTACCATTCTTCCTAAAATGTGATACCTAGAACCAAAACCAAACACTTGAGATGTGATCTGATAAAGAATGATGCAATAACATCTGCAAGTTCTTTCAGTGACTGATATATACCTATCTGGCCATATGACTTGAACTTTTATCAGGGGCAACTAGGTACTCTCTCATTATCATTTTACTTATTTTGAGTTTCAATTCCCCATTAGTCATTTTTGTTCTTTCCCAGATTACATTTTTTTTTAAAGAAATCGGGGTTAAGTAACTTGCTCAAGGTTACAAGGCCAGTTATTTCTGGATGTGGTGCTAAGTATCTGAGCCTGAATTTGATCCCCAGGTCATCACGACACTGGGGCTGGTGCTCTTACTTGCTGAGCCACCTGGCCACCCCTGAGTAATTGGGGTTAAGTAACTTGCTCAAGGTTACACGGCCAAGTGTTTCTGGGTGGGTGCTAAGTGTCTGAGCCCGGATTCGATCCCAGGTCATCCCGACACTGGAACTGGTGCTCTTACTCGCTGTGCTACCTGGCCGCCCTACATATTTTTCTTAACAGAAAAAAAACAGAAGCAAAATGAGTTGAATTTTCTTGCCTTCTCTCTATCATCAATTATCACCATGCCATTAGCAGTAGCCTTATCTCTTCTTTGATCTTCCTCTTTTCTCTGATACCATTAGCCCTCCTTCACCTCCAAAAACCACTACAACAGAAACAAAAGAAAACAAAATAAAATGAAATGTTCTTAGTATTCCTTTCCAGTTAGGCTCAGGTCCTTCTGAGTTTTATTGCTCCTGAAATTCTCTGTACAAGAGTATATCAGATTTTCATGTCCATGCTCTGTTACCTATGTTTTCTCCCTTCTTTTGTATGTCTTTTTTAAATTGAATTTTTGTCTTTTTTAGATTAACTTAAAAATTAATTTTCTCTCCCTCTCTTTTAAAAATAAAGGAAAAACACAAATTTTATAACTAATATGCATAATCACACAGAACAGATTTTTGCATTGACACGCTAAATTGGGAGTGGGGTGGGAATGAAGGAGCTCAGTAACTACCAGAAAAATACAAAACCATTACCACCAAAATTTCAAGGCCTAAGGTTCCAAGAGTAAAGAGAAAGTCCTCAGCTATTCTGATGTTATCATAAGATTAAAAAAAAAAAAACTAGGAAGTATAGTGTAGAAAGTCAGTTGGGATGAGCAGCTGAGATTATAAAGAAAAATAAAGAAACAAGTGAAATAAATTCAATTTTTCAATTTTCTGGTAATGTTATGTTAAGGCAGCTAGATGACACAGTAGATGGAACACTGTATCTAAAGTCAGGAAGACCAATATCCCTGAGTTCAAATCTGTCCTCAGACTAGATCCTGGGCAAGTCACTTAACTCTGTTTGCCTCAGTTTCCTCATCTGTGAAATAAGCAGGAGAAGGAAATTGCAAATCACTCTGATATCTTTGCTGAGAAAACTCCAAGTGGCATCATGAAAGACTGGACACAATTGAAAAATGAGTCAACAATAAAAAAACACTTTACTTCATATCCTGATTAATATGTCAGAATAAGTAAATTCTTGTAATATTAAGTTCACATTTTGACTCATGTTTCTTCTTCTGGAAAAAAAGAAATGTGTCACCAAACATGGTCAAATTCTCCATTTTGAAGAAATGGAGAAGAAGTTTATCTTTCCTCTCACAACTCCTAGTTTAGACCCCTATCCACTGTTGCTTGGACTATCAAAATAACCTAATTGACTTCCATGCTTCATGCCCTTCTTTTATTCATCCTCAGGATAGCTGCTAACTTGATATTTCAATCAATAATCAATCAACTAATAAACACATATTAAGGTTCTACTATATAGCAGGCATTGTGCCAAGAGCTGAATTTCTAAGGTATAATTCTGACCATGCCAGTCCCTTGCTCAATTAACTTTTCCTATTACCTCTAGCATCCAATACAAACCCCACTGTGTGTCATTTAAAAGTCTTCACGACTTGATTCCCACCCATCATTCTAGCCTTATTATATGCTACTGTCCTTTGTGCATTTTATAATCCAGTCAAAGGAGCCTTTTTGTTATTTTTCACACATACTCTATTTCCCATCTCAGTGACTCTGCAAACGCTATCCCCAATGCATGGAATGAACCTCCACCTCCCTTACCCCCCCCCCCATTTGTCTTTTAGAATCTTCAATTTCCCTGAAAGCTAAGCCCAAATGTGAAATGCTACCTCTTTACATAGAGCCTTTCTTTTTCATGTTTACTGATGCCTTTTGTTTCTGGCACCATCACAGTTATCCCAAGTATCTTTCTCCATTCTCTCTTCCAGATGGAATCCTATAAAACAAGTAGTATTTTTAAAGAGGAAGAAAATGAACACAATTGTTCAAAATGAACAAAACAAAAATGAACAAAAAACAAAATGAACAAATATGTTGAAAAAGTCTGAAGATATGTAATGTTTAATAGCAGTGGACATCGTACCTCTATGCAGGGGTGGGTTGGGGTTGTCTTGTATCTTTTCACTAAAGACATGCTTGATCTTCTTCATTTTGTGACATTTACTTTTGATGATTTTGGTGGTTGGTTGTTCTTTCCATTTACTATGTTGTAGTTATTATGTACATTGTTTTCTTGACTCAGCATGCTTCACTTCTCATCTTTCCATGCTTCTCTGTATTGATCCCACACATACGTCATTTTGTAAAGCACAGTAATATTTTGTTACATTCATGTAATACAACTTGTTTATTAATTCCCCAATCGATGGCTATTGATTTTGTTTCCAGTTATTTGCTATCACAAAAAGTGCCGCTATAAAATTTCATAAATATATATATTTGTAGGTGTGTATATGTGCATACACATATACAATCAGAGAAGGAAATATGCTTTATGAGCAAAGCAGAATTGAAGTAACTCAAAAGAAATGCAAGCTGTGCAAATTTAGAGAATCTAGCCCAAATGTTCATATGGACTATTGGTGTCCGACTTGTGGTAGAGCACTCTGAGCTCATATTGATCTGATTAGCCACAGTTGGATACATTGTAACTTGAGTCTAACATAGTGATGTCATTTTGGCTTTCTTTGAGAAAGAAGGCCAACAACCAACTAGATAGAAAGAGTATATGTATATACATATGTAAATATGTGTATGTATATATATATATATATGTATACATGTATATGTGTGTATGTATATATGTATACATGCATATGTGTGTATATATACACACGCACATATGCATGTATACATATGTGTGTATGTGCATATATATATATTTATATACATATGAACTTTCTTCGTTGCGGTATAAGCCCACTTATTTCAGGTTTCAGGTTCATAGTTTCAGGTTCATAGGGTATGAACATTTTAGCCACTTTATTTGAATAATTACAAATTGCTTTCCAAAATGATTGTACTATTTTACAGCTCCTCTAATAATGTTCTCGTGTGTCCATCATTTCTCTAACATTGACTATGGCACTATTTTTGTCATTTCTGACAGTTTGCATGTTGTGAGATGAAATTTTGGGGTTATTATGATTTGTTTCTCTTATTATTAGTGATTTAGAGCATTTTTTTTTCCGCATGGCTTTAAATACTTTGCAATCTTCTTTTCAGAACTGTTTGTTCATATCTTTTGGAGAATTACTATTATATACACATTAAGTATATATGTATGTGTATATCTTTATCTCTATCCATAGGCAGAGAGAGATTTTTGTTGTTCAGTTGCTTCAGTTAAGTCCAGCTCTTTGTGAACCCTTTTGGAGTTTTCTTGGAAAAGTTAGCAGTCATTTGTCTTTTTCTTCTCCAGATAACTTTATAGATGAAGAAACTGAGGCAAATGGGATTAAGTGACTCAACCAGGGTCACACAGTTAGTAAGTGTCTGAGACCAGGAATTCAGGAAAATGAGTATTCCTGAGTCCAGGCACAGCACTCTATCCACTGTACCACCTAGCTGCTCTATAGATAGAGACAGAGTGATATGAATCAATAAAGAGATATAATCTTGGATAACAAGGTCTTTTCAGAGAAATTTGATACGAAGATTTTTTCTCCATTTGACCACTTCCTTCAAAGCCTTGATGTATTAATGTTGTACATGAGCTTTTCAGTTTCAAGTAGTTAAATTTATTTATTCTATCTTTTATAATTGCCTCTTTCTTATTTAGTTAAAAACAAGTCTCCTTCCTATGGTTATTTGAGGTATTTGATATGTTTCTCTTCTATATTTTTAAAATATACAATAATCTTTAATGTTAATATCACATACCCATTTAGAATATATTGTACAATATGGTGTAAGGTGTCGGTCTAAGTCTAATTTCTTATAATCTGCTTTTCAGTTTTCCCTGGAGTTTTTTGCCCTATCAAATAAGAAGTTTTTCTTGGTTAATTTATGTTTTCCACTTTATCAAACATTGAGTTACTGTTTTTCATTGTTTTTGATTCTTGCTTCTCTAGTCTGTTTTATTGATCTAGAGCTCTGTTTTTTTTTTAACCAATACCGTATAGTTTTGTGATTGCTTTTTTTATAATATACTTTTAGATCTGGAAGTGCTATTTCCCCTTCATATCTATTTCTTTTCATTGCTTCTATGTCTTTTATTTTTAAATGAATTATGTTATTATTTTATTAACTTCTATAAAGTATCACACTAATTCGAATGTTATAGCAGTAAGGATATGTGAACTTTGATAATATTTGCACAGCTTAGCTATGATTACTAAGCATTTAAGCTATTCTTTATTTCTTTAAGGAGCACTTTGTAATTTAATCTATATAAGTATTTTTTGTGTTTTGGTAGGTATTTTATATATTTTATACTTATTTGAAGAGGAATTTCCTTCTTTTAAAATTTTTGCTTCTTGAATTTGGTTATTATTATGGAGAAGTGCTGTTGATTTTGAGGGTTTATTTTGTAGTGTGCAACTTTGCTGAAGCTATTGATGTCTCAAGTAGTATTTTTGTTGATTTCCCAGGACTAGAGTATGTGATCATTTCATCAAGAAACAGGGATAATTTTGTCTCTTCTTTACCTATCTTTATACCTTTTATTTCTTTATTTTGCCTTTTTGCTCTTGTTAGTAATTTCAGAACTCTATAAAATAATAATGGGAAGAGTGGGCAACCTTGCTTTCAAGCACATGGGGCCTTTCTTGAACCCTTAACTGCTAAAGTTTTATTCCTGTGTAACTATTCTTTTAAAATATTGTATAGGGAGGCATAGCCAAGATGGCAGAGTAGAAGCACAAACCTGGTGTGAGTTCCCACTCCAATCATTTCTAATACATGTAAAAAAAATAACTCTAAATAAATTTTAGAGATATAGAACCCACAAAGTGACAGAGAGAAACAAATCTTCTGCTGAAGGCAGCCTGGCAGGCTGACAGGCTGACAGGAAGGGTCTAATGCACCAAGCTGGAAGCCGAGCACAGTCCTGTGTGAGCCATGTGGTTCTGGCCCCAGGGTGGCCCCAACCAGTAGCTTCCAGAGCGGACTTCAGGAGAGTGAATCACCAGCAGCTGTGTCAGTTCCAGACTTCTCAACCCACAAATTCCAAAGTGAAAGTAAAAGGTCAGTGAGGAACTCTATTAGAACAGGGGGAGAGAAGAGCATGGCCCAGCTCCTGCCCTGCGGTGAGAAGTGGCAGGGCACAGCAGTGGCTGCAGCTGCTGGCTCATGGCTACTTCTGGAGCTCCTGACCTGCAGATTGTAGGGGGAGCAAGCAACCATTCAGAGGGTAATCACTTTTGTTTCAACCTGCTTGGATTTGGATCACAGTCTTGGGTGGTGGTCCTGGGGTGTGCAGACAGTGTGCCAGAGCATGTGGGGGCTGTAGAGAGGGAACCTTCCTAATAGCTCTGGCAGCTGTGAAAAAAGCCAGTGATTTGGGGAAAAGCTCTCTCCATTCTAGAAGCAGAGTTCTACCATGGCAAAGAGCTTAAAAGTCAAGTAACTGACTGGCAAGAAGAGAAAGCAGAGGAAATGCATTCAGACCATATTTTCCTTTTTGGGGACAAAAAGGATTAAAGCATGAAATGGGAGGAAGACAATGATTTCAGAACACCTGCATCAAAAGCTTCCAAGAAAAATATGAATTGATTACAGGCCATAGAGGAGCTCAAGAAGGATATTGAAAATACAGTAAGAATAATGGAGGAAAAATTGGGAAGAGACATGAGAATGATGCAAGAAAATCATGAAAAGCAAGTCAACAGTCTGTTAAAGGAGACCCAAAAAAATACTGAAGAAAATAACACCTTAAAAATAGACTAGGGGCATGTAGGTGGCTCAGTGAGTAGAGCATCAGCTCTGGAGACAGGAGGACCTCAGTTCAAATCCAGCCTCACACACTTAACACAAAAACTAGCTATATGATCTTGGGCAAGTCACTTAATGCCAATTGCCCTCCAAAAAAAAAAAGACTAACTCAAATGGCAAAAGAGGCTCAAAAAACCAATGAGGAGAAGAATGTCTTAAAAAGCTCAATTGCCCAGATGGAAAAGGAATTTCAAAAACTCACTAAAGAGAATAATTCCTTCAAAATTAGATTGGAGCAATTGGAAGCTGAGAACTTTATGAGAAATCAACATACTATAATGAAAAAATAGAAGGCAATGTGAAATATCTCATTGGAAAAACCACTGACCTAGAAAAATAGTTCCAAGAGAGGTCATTTAAAAATTATTGGACTACCTGAAAGCCATGATCAAAAAAGTGCCTAGACACCATCTTTCAAGAAATTATCAAGCAAAATTGCCCTGATATTCTGAACCAGAGGGCAAAATAGAAATTAAAAGAATTCACCAAACAACTCTTGAAAAATATCCCAAAAAGGAAACTCCTAGAAATATTATAGCCAAATTCCAGAGTTCTCAGGTCAAGGAGAAAATACTGCAAGCAGTCAGGAAGAAACAATTTGAGTATTGTGGAAACACAACCAGGATAACACAAGACCTAGCAGCTTCTACATTAAGGGATCAAAGGGCTTGGAGTATGATATTCTGGAGGTCAAAGGAGTTAGGACTAAAACCAAGAATCACCTACCCAGCAAACTGAGTATAGTGTTTCAGGGGGAATATAAGGTCATTCAATGAAATGGAGGATTTTCAAGCATTCTTGATGAAAAAACCAGAGCTGAACAGAAAATTTGACTTTCAACTACAAGAAGCCAGAAAAGCATGAGAAGGTAAACAGGAAAAAGAAGTGATAAGAAACTTATGAAAGTTGAACTATTTACATTGCTACATAGAAAAACGATATTTGTAACACATAAGACTTTTCTCAGTATGAGGATAGTTGAAGGGAATATATATGTTAGTATGGGTATATGTATATACATATATACATAGACAGAGGGCACCGGATGAGTTGAATATGAAAGGATGATATCTAAAAAAATAAAATGAATAGGTTAGAGAGGAATTTATTGGGAGAAGCAGAAAGGGAGGGAGATAGATCAGGGTAAATTATGAAAAAGAGGTAAGAGTAAACTGTTACAATGGAGGGGAAGGGCAGAAAGGTTAAAGGGAATGGGACAACCTTACTCTCATTGAATTTGGCTTAAGGAGGGAACAACATGCAGCCTCAATTGGGTATCTTACCCTGTAGGAAAATAGGGGGTAAGGGGATAAGAGGGGGTGATAGAAGGGAGGGCATATTGAGAGAGAGGGTAGTTAGAAGCAAACACTTTTGAAAAGGGATAGAGTCAAAGGAGAAAATAGAATAACTGTGGGGTGGGATATGATGGAGGGAAATATAGTTAGTCTTTCACAATGTAAGTACTATGGAAATATTTTTCATTACTACACATGTACAACTTATATTGAATTGCTTATCTTCCCCGTGGGGGAGAGTTAGGAGGGAAGAACAGAAAAATTCTGGAACTCAAAGTTTTAAAAACGTGTTTAAAAAATATTTTTTACAGGCAACTGGGTAATAAGATATACAGACACTGGGGTATAGAAATCCATCCTGCCCTAATAGAAAGGGGGCAATGGGGAAGGATATAAGAGAGAACAGATTGGGGGAAGGGGTATTCAGTAGGCTTGCTATTTTGGGATGGGGGTAGGGAAAAGATGGGGAGAAAAATTTGTAACTCAGAATCTGGTGGAAATGAATGTTGAAATCTAAAAATAAATAAATAAATTGGAAAAAAATAAAATATTGTACAAATTTTGTATAAGCGTATATGTGTACTTGCTATCTCTTCAGATGGAATGGGAAATCCTTGTGAAGAAGAATTGTTTCATTTTTGCTTTGTAGCACCAGTTCCTAGCACCCTGCCTGGCACTTAGTAGGCATACAATAAACTGTTTTTGATTGATTGGAAAGGATTGGGAGATTAAGAATGGGTGAGGCAACCAAAGATTCAAATAAGGGTCAAAGGATTAGGCTTGTATGACAAAGAAAGTTAAAGACATGGAAGAACAGGCCCCTCCAGAGGCCTACAGATGGAACACAGAATTTCAAGGTTTGAATTTTAGGTATTAGTTCATTTCTAGGTTGGTAAGGTTAAAAATGTGACCATCCTCCCAAATGGCTATATTGGGCTGGAGGAGGCCTGTGGCAAAGTTTTCCAGGTTCTTTTAGATATACTTTTGTAAAACTCAAAGGCAACATGTCATGTTGCATTATTAACCATGTGTTTCATATTCTTTTGATAAGATTCTTTGCATATTCTTAGTCTATATGGATCGAATAGTTCCTTTTGAATGCAAGCTACAAAGGATCTTTTTAAATAATGTAGATGCTAAAGAGGATTTGCTTTTACACACTCCTCCAGTCTAGCAGGATTTATTCTCTCAAGGGTTAGCATTTTGTTAGTTATATATAGAGCATTATTCTTCTTTTTTAAAATACCCCCCTCTTCTCTTTTTTCTCACATACACTTCTGTACATATTCAAAACCTTTGCGACGGATTGGAAAGTTTATTTTTTCATCAAAGCATAAGGTGTTAATTAGTATTTTCTTTTCAATCAGGTACATCTGTAACCAATGTAACAGCTACTGATGCTGATGATCCTGTTTATGGAAACAGTGCAAAGTTGGTGTATAGTATCTTGGAGGGACAGCCGTACTTTTCCATTGAACCAGAAACAGGTAAGTAGACCTGGCGGCAAATGCCATTGAAATTACATTTTTACTTCAAGTTACTAATCAGCTGTATGACCTTGGGAAAGACATATTATTTCCCTGTGGCCTCCATTTACTCATTTTTAAAATGCATGAAAGTTGTACTAGATCTCTAAGGTACTTTCCATTCTTTATATACTCTGACTATGCATAGGGATATATGACTGAATCAGTTTTAATAGAATCTGAAAACACATGGTTGCAAGTTTTGGACCTGATATATCCTAGCTGTGTAGTCCTGGACAATTTGCTTAACCACTTTGAGATTGCCTCAGTTGCCTCATTTGTAAAGAAAAAAAAAAGATATATTACTCTTTCTCCCTTACAGAATTGACATAGGGAAGTGTTGATATGACTTATACTATTAAGAGTGATTATAGTTATTTTACAACAGCGTGGAGAATTTCAGGTAAACAGAGAAAATATTGTGGTGACAACAATCTTTGTCATACTAGGTGTTCCTGTGTAGATGCTGAGGAGTTTAAAAATAGATCAGCCTAATTGACAAACAGGAATTACAAAGATCAGAAACCATTGTTTTAGGTCAAATTTTAAGTGAAAAAATTAAAATTTAATGAAGTTATTTTGATACTTTTATTGAGTTGAAAATGAAGATTTTTCTTTAAAACAGGAGATTTATTTATTGTTATTTTTAACCAATTATACATCAGTTTAGTAAAGTGTGTGTTTATAGCTTTTTCCGAAAGCAGAAATTTAGCTGTTTTTAAGTCTTGAATTAAATCTTTCCCTGAATTTATGAAGGTCCTATTTGATAATATCTAAACAACCCAGTCTTCCCAAACATAGGCTTAACAAGAAACCAAACATTTAGGGGCCAGAAGTTTGTACATTGTGAAGAACTGTTCCTTTTCTTTCCTAAACAATAATCACCATTCAGAATAGTGTCTTAAAAAAATCAGAGAATATTTTTGCATTATAAGGATATGACTTGTACACATACATCATTGTGTATGTATGTGAATTTCTGTGTATGATATTCACTCACAGGATTTAAAATGAACTTAAATGAAGTTCCTATTAGAAAGTTAATGAAGAATGTATTTATAATTTAATTCTCAACTGAAAAAATGCATTTGGGTAACTAAGTAATAAACTTAAGTTTTCTTAGTCTATTAAGATCATTACTGCCTGTCATTAAAATATAATGGAATTGAATATTACAATTAGGGATCAACTCATCTTTTGAATTCCATATTCAGTCATATTTAGGTGATACAGTCACCTTTCTTTCTTTATCTATGCACATTAGTCAAGTTATTTTACAAAAACAAAGAAGTTTTCACACATACTGTGTATCAGTGGAGGGAGTTTACACACTAGCAGTCCCTGCCACTCAGAAATTCATAGGTCTAGATGCTTTCCAAAATATATACAGGGGCAGCTAGGTGGTGGTAAATTGTGCACTTGCCCCAGGGTGTAATGGGAATGCAAATTTGGAAGATCTTCCCTGCCCCTAGGCTAAAGTGCACTAGCCTTTAGTGGAGCTGGGGTGGGAGGCTTGTTTTTCAGTAGATACTTTTTGATTGGCCAGTGGGTCCAAAAGGTTGTTACATTCTCCCAGCCAGGAGAAGGCTATATAAGCCCTGATGTGAGGCTTTGTTTTGGGGGCTCACTTTGAGAAGTGTTCTGTGATTTGATCTGTATTCTGGGAAGCCGTTGTCCAGGGCCCCCCCGGCTTTGAAAAACCCAGATGTTGACTGGGTATGGATGTAATGGTTGGACAGTTTGGAAATCTGTCTACTTGATCTGTTTCTGTGTCTCGATAATTCTGCCTGTGTACTTTGAAGTTCGGGGTGCTGACCTTTTCCCCTGAACAAGGTAAACGATATATGTCTGACTGATTAAAGTAAGACTGTTAACCCATTTTGAGTTGCTTTCCTTTATCAGAGCAGATCCAAGAACCTGTATGAGCAGCAAACCCTGAGGATGTGCTTGGGGTGCTTGCTGCTACACAAGGTCAGAAGTACCTGAGTTCAAATCAGGCCTCAGACACTTGACACGTTTACTATCTGTGTGACCTCAGGCAAGTCACTTAACCCCAATTACCTTGCCTTCCCCCCTCCAAAAAAAACAAGCAAACAAAAAATATGTATACCCACATATGTAGACTATCTTCATTATATTTGCACTCTAATGTGAATATACATTCATTTGCATTTATTTATGTTTACTTGCAGGTTATAAGATGTCTTAGAAAAATACAAGTTACTAAAGGTCTAGTGTGTCATAATGTTGTCTACCTAAAAACTTTTTCAGAGACTGATTGAACAATTTTGGTAATTGTCTAAGGAGAGTCTAGTTGGAGAGATATATACATGTAGGATAATCAGGGGTACAAAATCTAAAGCAGTAGACAGAGTACCTATGAGGGAAGGAGGAGTAGCTAAGGTTACCCATCACCTGTTCATCCTGGCACTGTGTCAGGAAAGGAGTCTACCAGTTGTGAAGTACAGTTGCCCTCCATAGTGGTGAGCAAAGAGGTGCATGAACAAGAGGAAATTTGTCAATATGCGGATCTTTAGGTCCAGAAACCAGCTTGAGCTCCCCTTTAGACAGTTAGTCCAATGGACAGTCAATGCACAAGTCAGCAAAAACCCAAAGAAGGGATTAAGCCAAATGGAAGTGCATTTGAAGTCACAGGTCTTTAATGGGAAGATATAGACAATAGGAACAGAGGGCAAATAGCTGAATTCAGCAACTTTCAGCACTTTCAGTTTTAGTTCTACCAGCTAGCTGCCTTTTTGAGCTGTCAGTTCTGGCTGTCTATACCCCTCCTCATTCTCACCCCCTTCCATTAACCCTCATCCACAAGGGCGCTCCTTGAGCTGGGTGAACAAAAATGTGACTGCAGATGCTCAGGGAGAAGTGAGATGACAGGAAAATCAAACCTACTCTCATTCTTTTCCAAGGGCCTTGGTTTCCATGAACTATGTTTATCACTGACAAACCATTCAGACAAACTATCCAGACATAATGTGCCCACACAACCTGGTTGTCTTGCTGTTCTTCCCACAAGATGTTCCATCGTCTATCTCTGTGCCTTCGCACAGGCTGTCTCCCATGATTATAATATACTCCATCACTGTCAATTCTTGGACTCCTTGGTGTCCTTCAAAAATTGACCCAGATGGGGTGGCTAGGTGGCGCAGTGAATAGAGCACCGACTGTGGAGTCAGGAGGACCTGAGTTCAAATCTGGCCTCAGACACTTAACACTTACTAGCCATGTGACCTTGGGAAAGTCACTTAGCCCTAATTGCCCTCCCATCCCCCCTCCAAAAAGCAAAAAAAAAAAAATGACCCAGGTGCCACCTTCTAAGACATTACACCTAGACTGATGCCCTTCCTGCCAGTACCTTGTTTCCCCGAATTCCCGCAAATTTATTGCCTGTATTTTTTCCTAGATTTGTTTTTGAACATTTTGTCTCCCCTAAAAGAGTGCAAGCACCCTGAAAGCAAGGACTATTTTAGCTTGGTTTTGTATCTATAATGTTGAATACAGCGCCTGGAACATAGTAGCCATCTAATAAATGTTCATTGGCTTAAAACAGGAAAGACCGAGAAGGATAGACTATTGCTTACTTCTTTTGGTTTAGTTAAGTCAGTGATCTTATGCATAGTGCTCTGGTCATAGTATATAGAACATAAAATGTTGATTTAATGAATTGAAGTGACTTGTTTCAACTCATCTGGGTAGTTAAACAAAGGTTAAAATATTTCCATACCTCCCATTCATCTTCTCATCCCCTTTCTCCCTACTAAATAGCATAGTAGATAGATATCTGGACCTAGATTCAGGAAGCTCTGGGTTCTAATCTAACCTCAGACATTTTCTAGCTGTGTGACATTGAGCTAGTCACTGACCCTCTGTCTGACTCAATTTCCTCAAGTATAAAAAGAGGGAAAAATAACACCTATCTTTAGAGATTGTTGTGAAGATCAAATGAGATATTATTAATGTGTTCAGAATGGTACCTAGAATATAGTGGATGCTTAATAAATGCTTGCTTTCTTCCTTCCAACTAACAAAACTAGATAGCTTAAGGTTAACAAAGCAATTCTTGATAATACCATGGAAAAGGTAGCATTGAGTATTCTTACTCTATGGAAGAGGAAACTAGACTCAGAAAAGATGCCAGGTCAATTCAACAAGTATTTATTAAGGGGTTACTTATGTGCCAGACACAGCAGTATATGGTTAGGGTACAAATAAAGGCAAAAAAAACAAATCCATGATTTCAAGGGCTCACAGTCTAATGGAGGAACAATATACAAACAAGACTTACACAAAATAAATTCGACGTGATCTCAGAGGGAAGGCTCTAAATTTAAGGCAGCCTGGGAGTGGTTTCTTGTAGAAGGCAGGGCGTTAGCTGACATTTGAAGGAAGCCGCAGAAGGCAGGAGATGGCGATGAGAGAGAGAGTTTTGGGCATGGGGGACATCCAATGAAAATGCCCAGTCAGGAGATGAAGTTGAGGAGGTCTGTGTCACTAAATCACAGAGTATGTGGGGAGGATTGGAGAAAGGAGGAAGAATTGTTTACATTATAAGTCATAGAGGTTGGAGCTCAAACCTAACTCAGCTAACTCTAACTTCAACATTATTTCCACTATCCCAGGCTACCACTCTGTGTATCACAAACCCCCTTTCTCGTTTCTAGCATTTTCATTAACAGTTGTGGTTGGGCAGGGAAGTTTTCTGTGTCCTTAAGTGATTGTTTGTGATGGTGCCAGGAGTTGCCTCCATATTTTGGCTCAGTTAGATTCAATGGAATGTTATTTACTGTGTGCCTATTGTAACAATGCCTTTGTGTGGGACAATGAAAGAAAGACATAGTTTAGAAAATACCAGATCCACCCTCAAAGAGCTTTCAATCTGGTAGGAGGTATACAATGTGTCTAATCTGGAGCAGGTTCTCATTACTTGGGTTTACATTATTAAAATGCTTTTGTTCTGGTCGGTCTTCCTTAAATTTCTCCCCATTATGACTCAGCTACCAAAGTAATCTTTCTAAAATACTGGTCTGATAATGTCACACTTCCTACCACCCTCACTCAATAAACTACAGTGACTGTCTATTATCTCCAGGATCAAATGGAAAATGCTCCATTTGGCATTTGAAGTTGTTTACAACTTTACCCATTTTCTCGTATTCTTACCCCCTTTTTGTAAGTTACAGTTCAGCAACACCTGTTTTCTTGCTGTCTTTTGAATAGGATATTCCCTCACTCAAACCTTTGCCTGGAATGATCTTTCTTACTACTTCCAGCTTCTGCCTTCCCCAGTTTCCTTAAAATCTCAGCTCAAATTCCAGTTTCTGTTGATGGCCTCTCGTAGTCCCCTTTCTTCCCTTCTCCCACTTTGTGATGCCTCTGTTTGTGATGAGCAAAGGGAAAATGATCATAACTCCCCTATTTATACCATGGTGGTACTGTCAGTATCATGGTTTCTTAGCTGTTGATGTGGAAGGAACTTCTGATACCAATCAAATAATATAAATAAGGCATTCTGTATTTCTTAAAGAAGTATGTAATGTAACAGACATTATAATATAAAACATAAAATGTGATCTGTAGTTTTATCAATATAGGGAACTCTCAAGTGAGGAAATCTCCTCTACCAATGCAGATTGCTACCTTCCCTGTAATTTTTTGCTTTAGTAGCTATAGCACTAGGATATTATATGACTTGCCCAGAGTCATATAGCTAGTATATATATACATATATATGTGTGTGTGTGTGTGTGTGTGTGTCAGAGGTATGACTTACATTCAATCTGTCCTTGATTTAAGGGATGCTCTGTCCATCATTCCATGTTTTATATATAGGTTGTATAATATGATATAATGGAATATAATATGTATAATGTAATGGAATATAATACAATAAAACAAACAGTAGTGTTATACATCTATATAAACATATATAGGCTTATATTACGTTTATATACACATATTGATAGATTGATATATACTGATATATACATACATATATATATATACACACATAGGTACATATAGGTATACACATAAACACATGTATATCTATTTAATTGACATATATGTAATGTTGAAAATAGATATTTGTGTATATGTAACTGGTAGAAAATGAAACTTCTAATTATATATATGTATATTAGCAATACGGATTAATAATTATCCTAGAAAATAAAATTTTTAATATATGTAACATATGTGTGTGCATATACACATATATACATATAACATCAACATTATTGGATGTTTACTTTATATCATAATGTCCCATCATGTCTTAAAAGTACTTTGGGTTCTTGAAGTTTATATCTGTGTAGACTATGCTCTGGTAAAACCATCCAAGCTAGAAATACTTCAAGAACAAGCTCAGTAAATAATTTTATGTTGTTTGGGAAGCAGAAATGCTCATTACCAGAAGGCTAACCAGAAGGGGATGAATATTTTTGGCTACAGAAACTCATGAAGATTATTCCCTAAGAAGACTTCCAGGGATAATAATTCTTTCATTCATTCCTTCATTTATTCAACAGTTGGTCAGTTAGTGAACAGGCATTTATTAAGGCCTTGCTCTGAAACAGCTCCTGTTGCTAAGCACTAGGGATCCAAAGAAAGGAAAACATATGGTATCTGACCTCAAGGAGCTCATCTTCAATTCGACAAGACAGTATTCAAATGACTATTTATGGACAAGAAATATACAGTCAAATGGGAGGTAATTTCAGAGGCAAGGGCCTAGCATTAAGGGAGACCAGGAATGTCTATTTGCAAAATATGGGGTATCAGCTGAGACTTAAAGGAATCCAAGGAAGCCAAGAGGCAGTGATGAAGAGGGAGAGCATTTCAGACATAGGGACAGAAACACAAAATTCAATCGGGTAATAGGGTGTCTTGTGTGAGGAAGAACAAGGAGACCGGTGTCATTGTCCTGCATTGTAGAGCATATGGAGAGGAGAAAAGTGTAAAAAAGATTGGAAAGGTAGGAAGAAGCCAATCTATGACAGATTTTAAAAGTCACACACAGGATTTTTTCATTTGCTCCTGGAGGTGACAAAGACTCACTTAGGCTTATTGAGTAGGCGATGACATGGTCAGACCTGTGTCTTAAGAAGACCACATTGACAGATGAGAAGGTGAAGAAGTAGAATAAGGAGAGACTTGAGTCAGGGAGACCATTGAGAAAGTTATTACAGCAGTCCAGGAGTGAAGTGGTAAAAGCCTGAACTAGAGTGATAGCTGTATCAAAAGAAGAAAAGGGGGGATATATGAGAGATGTCAAGAAGATGGAGTCTACAGGACTTGGCAAGAGTTCAGATATGGGCAGGCAGGGCAGGGGGGAGTAGTGAGGGGTTAATTGTGAGCCTGTGTAACTTAGAGGACAATGGTGCCTTTTTTTTTTCTTTTTGAAGGGCAATTGGGGTTTAAGTAACTTGCCCAAGGTTACATGGCTAGTTGTTTTTGTGTGTGTGTGTGTGTGTGTGCGTGTGTGTGTGTGTGTGTGTGTGTGTGTGTGTGTGGGTGTGGGTGTGGGTGTTAAGTGTCTGAGGCTGGAACCGAATTTGGGTCCTCCTGATTCCGGGGCTGGTGCTTTACTCATTGGGCCACCTAGCCACCCCCAATGGTGCCTTTCTTACAGCTTAATTCATAAAGAGTTGGAAGGTATGGAGGAGTCAAAATAGTACACATTTTTGATAAACAGTCTCTATGCCCTCTGGGAGCTTATAACCTTATTGGAGGAAGAGATACTGACTTAGATACCAATAACCTATAATATTACTTAACCATTATCTATTTTAATGTGTACAATGCCTGGCATAGAGTAGCTGATTGGAATTTTTCTCGACTAATGAAAGGAGAAGACAGTGACGAATTCATGGATCCTTAATATATTGAAAAATTTCTCTCCTAACTAGGTTCAAAAGAGATAGAAATGTAGATGATAGAAAAATATGAAGATAGAGCATTCATTTACGGCTTACTAGGTACTACATTAAGCAATGGAGATATGGAAAAAAAAAACAATTAAGACAGTATCCATACTACCTGTGGAATGATTGGAGATATCATAAAAACAAAGTAGAAACACATATCTGAGCAAAATAAGGCCAAATCTGCCCTATCAAAGTCAGGGTGGTTCCATTGGTGTTGTCTCATTCTCACATGGGTAGGGAGTAGAGATGATGGTCAAGATGAAATTGATTTCAGGTGGCAGAGCTGGAGGTCGTGGTGGGCAGTGTGGTTGGGACCTGGCATTGAGCAAGATAAAGCATACAAAGCAATTTGTAACCATAGGACATTATAAAAGTGTCAGGTAGTATTGGTTGTGGTGGCGGTGGTGTTAATCCTCAGTCATTGTTCCCATGGCTAAAAACTTTAAGGGAAAAAAATCCATTTCATTCTCAGAAGTATTCAGACAGCAACTTGCTCATCTCAGCAGCGAAATATTATTCCTGTACATGCTCAAAAGAGAGCCTTGTGACATTGTGATAACCTCTTCTGCCTATTTACATTCCAGATTGCCCATATACCTGGAACATTCAGAGGCTTACTGTTAGCAAGTGCTTATTAGTAAATCCCCTTATTCAGGAGGGCATTGAGATAACAAGAAGAATAACCAATGAGTGAAAATATTCAGTGGAATGCCTTGAAAAGCATCAGTTGTATATACACTGCCTTTTGTGAGTAGTGCTATTAGAATATTTAATAATGCTGAAAATAGCTTGTTTGTATTTGAAAAATGATTCTCCCCTTTCCTCTAATACCATATGTTTTCTTTTAATATCTTGGTATCAAATGAGGGGAAAGAATGGCATTCATTGAAAAGCACTAAGTTTAGGACAGCGGTGAGTGAGAGAGTCTCTGCAGCTCCTCCTGGATGATTTAAGGAGATAGATCAAAATGAAATATAGAGCATCAGAATAAGAAATGTTACATTATACAAAATAATTGGTGAGAAGTGACAGGACATCCCAAACTTTGCTGCTGTCAAGATAGGAAGGGCCTGATAAATGACCCATTGGGAAAGGAACTAACCAAATTGATTGACCATTTTTGAAACTCAGGTCATCTTTCTTCATTGGCCAAAGATAACATTTGTTTCAATGAAACCAGAAAGATGTGCTAAAATAAATAAATAATGAGTGGGTTCCCTTTGTGACATGATAGAAGAATATAATTCAGTTGTGGTCTTGAGAATACTTCATCATGAGCGAGATATTGTTATGTCTTTTATTTAAAACTGTTAAGTAGAAAGTAGAACCCTCAGTATCATTTTATTCTGCACCTCTCTAATGCAGGGAAACCTCATTGTGTGTGTGGGGACGGACATTCAGAAGATGTAAGTTTGAAACCTGGTTCTGCTGCTTACTTATTATGACAAGTTGCACAACTTTGGAAAAGTTTATTAAACTATCTGGGCATAAGGCATCTCATTGGCAAGCTGAAAAAGGTGTAGTAGACAAATCCTCAGTTTCCTTTCAGATCGAAATCCTATTATTACTTTATCTGGGAACCAAATTTGTGATTTCAATGGTGTAGGGGACTCCCAATGAGAAGAGTCTCTGCCAATGCAGAGGGCAAGGGATCCCTGGCTTATATTTTTATAAAGTTTCCTAATTCCATTGAGAAGTTGACCCAGCTAATGGGTATCAGAAGAAGGCATTGGTCCTAGGTCAGGAGTGGAGAAACTGTGACTTTGAGGAAACATGTGGACTTCTAGGTCCTTGGGTGTAGCCTTTTGCCTGAGTTCAGGTTTTACAGAACACATTCTTTCATTAAAGGGATTTGTTTTATGAAGTTTGGATTCAGTCAAAGGGCTGCACTTGAGGACCTGAAGGGCCACATGTGATCTTGAGGCTACAGGTTCCCCATTCATAGTATCTAGATCTTCTGCCCCTTAGGCTAACTCTATCTTCATTCTATTCACTCTGTTTCCCATCACCTCTACTCACATATTCATCATCATCATCATCATGCCCATTGTATGTTATGGTTACCTTTCCATGTAAACAATTCTCCCTCTTAGACTCCACGTTCCTTAAGAATAGAGAAGAAAGCTACATATCTCCCCCAATTCTGATCACAGTTATCAGAATACAATAAATGCTTAATGAAGGATAGCTGAATTGTTATATTGAGTTTCAGGTTCTGCTATGATTGAAATAAGCAACAGGTTTCAATCACCATATTTCCACTGTTACAGAGCCTATTCAATTACATTGTTTGATGTAGGCTATCCATAGGCAAAATGTTAACCAAAAAAAATATTTTACTATGGGATATACATGAACATGAAGACCATATACACAGCTTCATTACCCAGATCATTGTCTAGCCTCAGTATTCAACATGAGGTAGAAAATGTAAATCATATATTGCTTCTGATTCATGATTCCAAAAAAAAAACCTAGCAAGGAAGTCTTCCTTTTTCCCACATTACCCAGCACAAGAAGAAGACCTGTTTCTAATTCCTAGACCTGCAGTTAGTTTGCTATGTGACTTTGAGCAGTGACTTCTTTCTGTGCCTAAACTTCTTCACAAAGGCAGAAAGCACAGAAAGTGTATTAGGGGACGGACAGTAACTAATTCATTTAGGAGAGAACATAGTACACAGATGTGGAGGAAAGTGTGTGAAATAAGGCTAAGAAAGTAGGGTACTGTTTGATTTTTGGAGGGCTTTGAATGCCAAACTAAAGTATCTGGATGATATTTGCTGGTTCACAGGGACACATGGACAAGTTTTAAACAGAGTGGGAAGGTGATCAAATATGAACATAGAAAAGATTAACTTGGCAGCAGTATAAAGGACCACTGGAAGGAAATAGAGTGGAAATGAAGTAAATGCAAGAAGACCTGTCAGGAGGTAAATGCAATAGTCTAGGTGTTTGGTGATCAGAGTCAGGAACAGCGAAATGGCGGTGGGCAAAATGAGGAAGGCAAGGATATACAAGACATTTCAAGGATAAGATCAATGGAGCTTGGGATTTAATAAGAAATGAAAGGTGAGGAGGAGGAAAGACTGAAAAAATAACACAAGTTTTGTCTGTGAGTGACTGGGGTTAGGGAATAGGAAGAAAAGTGAAATCAATAGAACAAGCAGCTCCCAGGTGAAAGATAATGAGCTGTGCTTGGGGTATGTTAAGTTTGAAATGTTTACAGGTGATCAAGAGGAAAAGATCATTTTGCAGATCCAGATACAAAACTAAAGTTTGTAAAAGACGCCTTACTTTTAATCGTGTTCTTCTCTGGGCATACCATCAGGTTCATTACCTAATAAGAGGGTTATAAATAAATTAGACTGTTCCTTGAATTCATCCTCCTAGCTGAAAAGGAGGAAAATAAGTAGCTAAAGTAGCTGTGTTCAGACACTTAACACACACATACAAACACACAAAACTAGCCAGGTGAACTTGGGCAAGTCACTTAACCCCAATGGCCCTCCAAAAAGCAAAAAAAAAAAGTAGCTGTGTTAAAAGGGGAGAGGAAGTAATGGTGAGAGAAGAGTTGGAGAGTTAACTAGAGACATACCAAGAGAAGAAAGCAATGTAATTTTAAGTCATCATACAAATAATCATTTTAATGGTTACAGTGTGAAAAGATTTTTAAAAATCTTGAATTTGATCAAATTCAAATGAGACTGTGACCTGTTAATTATATCTAGCATTTACATAGAGTTTTAAAATTTGTAAAAGCACTTTGCATATATTATTCCATTTGAGCCTTAGTAACCTTTTGAGTTACAGGCATGATTCTGCCTGGTTTGCAGATTAGTAAACTGAGGCTCAGAGAAATCAAATGATTTATCTATGGTTCCATAGCTGTGAATGTCAGCTTCAGAATTTGAACATAGGCCCTCTTCACTACAAAACTCTATCCACTAGGCCATACTGTTCTACCATCTTTTGTTTCCCTATTTAGTTCCCTCTCTGGAAAGATAGAGCTGGTAGAGAAAATGTGATCAGGTATTTTTTTAAACTAAATATTTAAAAGCTTCATCAATTTAATGAGGAAAAGAAACTCTCTTCTGATTTTAAATACCATTTTGGGGAAATCACTAATCCTTACTCCACCAAAGAGCTATCCAATACTGCTAGAGAGAGGACAGAGAGAAGGAAGAATTAGAAGTGACTTAAAATATTGGCTTAGTTTTCAGCTTATATGTTTCTCCAGGGGCAATGTATGTGGACATATTTACTATCCTAACAGAAAGGTTATTTGTAACATTGCCATCCCAGACCTGTAAAAACAGTTTTCATTCAGTCCTAGTCACATCATGTTTGAAGGACTGTAACAGCAAGCACCCTAGCATACCCAGGATGGCTGCTAGCACAAGTTCTTTGATCTGCTTTTCTAAAGGAAAATAATTCAAAAGAGGTTAGCAATCTTACTTTAATCAAACATATATAACAATCACTTAGTTCAGGTGAAAAAGTCAGCACCCTGAACTTCAGAGAAAATACAAACAGAAATTACAAGCAGACAAAAAGTACAGACAGATAAATAACACAATTCAACAAACAGAAAAGGCTTCTAATTATCTGACCATTACATACGTACATAGTTAGTTACCAGAGAATGAAGCACTAACATCTGGATTTTCAAAGCCAGGCAGGGGCGGAGGCAGTTTTCAAAGGCTACCCAGAATATCATGTGGCCAAATCATACACCTCTTCACATAAATGAGCCTTAAAGCACAACCTCACCTCAAGAGTGTATATATACCCTTCTTTAGAGTCAAAGGACATCACAACCTTCATGAGCCACTGCCTAATTGCAAAGCAACAAAAAAGTGGGGGACTTCCTGAAAAACAAGCCTCCCCTAAGCAAGCTTCTCTTGTGAAGCCCATTATGGGGCAGGGAAGATTTTTAAATTCTCTTATCATTACAAGGTGCTACATCTTAGAAAGGATGTGAACAATTTAGGGAGGGTCCAGAAGATGATAATTAGAGAAAGTGGAAACCACACCATAGAAGAATTATGGATATTTAATATGAAGAGAGACTTATGGAAGATAGGATAGTTATCTTCAAGTATTTGGAGTGTTAACATGGAATGATGTATTAGATGACCAACCCTCTATGGAAAGAAAAGGACTGGTGGGTAGAAAATGTAGTGAGGAGTATTTTGGCTCCCTATAAGGAAATATAAAACAAACAAACAATTTGAGGTATTCAAAAAAAGGGGGAATGAACTGTATCATAGGGCTGTGAGTTTTCTGTCACATGCATGTTAGCACTGGAAGGAGCATACTAAAGGTAGTCTAATCCAGCTGCCTCATTTTATATTTAAGAGGTGGCACAATGGATAGGATTCTGGGACTAGAGTCAGGAAGACTCATCTTCCTGAGTTCAAATCTGGTCTCAGATACTTACTAACTGTTTGATCCTGGGCAAGTCACATTATCCTGTTTGCCTCATTTTCCTCATTTATAAAATGAGCTGGAGAAGGAAAGTATCTTTGCCAAGAAAAATCTAAATCAAGTCACAAAGAGTTATACATGATTCAAACAACTAAACAAATTCAAATAACTTAACAGGCAAAGTCACTCAACTAAGATCTCACAGCTAGCAATTGGCAGAGGCCAGACTTTAACCCAGGTCTGCTAAAATATTTTATATTTTGCCGTTAAAAGAGAGAGACAAAATATTTATCCCTCTCCTCCTTGGGATTTTATCAATTACAGTGCCAGTTTCCCTAGTCATACTAGGGATTTTATTTTGAAGTAGATGAAAGGAGGTAGAGTAGTTAATCTGTAGGGTATATTTTTTGTTTGTTGTGTTTTGATTTTTTTCTTACAGATTCAAAAGAGTGGTAGACTTAAGCGTTAGTAGCTATTGATTTTAATATCATTTCTGTCAACAACCATGTAACTACAGGCCTAAAACAATTCCCACAAATATCTGTGAAGTTTCCTTCAAGCAGAAGCTAGAAAACAACATTGAAGGGATAATACAAGAGAAATTCTGTTGGGCTATGGGTTGGAGTCAATAAAGATTTCTTAACCTGGTGTCCATGAACTTGTGAGTATGTATGTATGTATATATGCATTTCTGCATGTGTGTGTGGTGTGGAGTGTATGTGTATGTATGTATGCATATATGGAGGGGAGAGGGAGACAGAGAGAGAGAGAGATCCTTCACAAACTCTAGTTCTTTAGTTTTATTATGCAGAGAACTTCATTGTATATATTATTTTGTGCCTTTGAAACATTCTGACAAGGCATCCAAAGCCTTTACCAGATTGACAAAAATGTTCATAACTCCAAAAGTTTAAGAAGCTTTGGATTCTTCAGATAATTTCTGAATCCATGTCCAACTCTGATGACATAAACCCAACCTGAGAAAATAGGATATCTGGTTAATTTTCTCACCCTCCCTCTTTAAGTTTCATTTTACTTAAAGCAGTCTTTTATACCAAGATTATATATTAATAATCATTATAAGAAACCTCAAGGCTTGGTCTTTGAGAAAGAAATTTAGCTAGTAAACCCCAAGTTAACAAGGTAGCTTTTGGCCATCAAAATTTACCTTCTTTGGGCAGAACATCCTCCTGTAAGGGGAGAGAAGAAGATAGGAGAGGAGAGGAGAGAGGTGGGGAAGGGAGGGGAGAAATTGCTGAGTTGCCTAACTACAACTTGCCAGCTGGGTCCCCATTCACGCATCTTGGACTACTTACATGTTGTGATTTGTCCTTTGTTCTTGAAGAGGACCATAACATCAGGGAGATGATGACATGACTTGTGATGGACTTGGATTTGAGTGAGGGAGTGTTATACAGAGTCACCAGTCTCACTTTCTCCTCCAGAGTCATCTGGGGTTTACTGGCTAAATTTCTTTGTCCAAAACCAAGTTTAAACCCAATTCACTCTGGAACTCTTGGATTGCACAGTAATTGATCAGGCCCAAGCACCACTTAATGGTTATATTTTGGGCCTTCCTGACTCAGTGACTGTAAATAGTAACTCTTTGTCTTTTGGCTGGCAAGCCTCAGCATCTTCCCCTCCCAGTTTTTTTTTTTTTAATTAAAGGGGCCATTCCTTCACTTGCTACTTACTTGCTAATTGACTGTTCACTGAATGAGCATTGCCTCACTGAAAGTGAGAACCTGAAAATTCCTCAATTTCAAAGGACCAAGGTCTTCCAAAGCATCCAGGGCCATCTCCAGTTGTCCTGATTGATGTCAAGCCACTGGACCCAGATGGCTCTGGAGGATAAAGCAAAACTGGTGACTCTGCACAGCCCTCCCTCACTCAAATGAAAGTCAATTGCAAGTCATGTCATCATCTCCCTGATGTCATGGTCCTCTTCAAGAAGAAAGAACAAATCACACTTATACAAAGAAAGGTCAAGGATGAACCATCATCTATAGGACAAATTCCTATTATTTCAGTGCAATTGTAACTATGATAACACTAATTAGCTAAAAAATGTAGTTGGATATAAAACACATAGAATTGAAGAAAAACAAAACCATAAAAACAAACCCCATCATAATCATATAATGTTTTCTAAACACAGAGAACCAAGTTAGTGGGGAAAGGACTCACTATCTGATAATGAACAATGATGGAAACTAGACAACAGCCTGGTAGAGAATAAGTTTGAACCATTATCTCACACCTTACACCAAGATAAACTGCAAATGTAAACATAACCCATGACCTATATTTGAAAGGTCACATTGTAAACACATTAGAGGATCAAGACAGAGATTGTCTTTCATATAGATGAACAGAGGAAGAGTTCATGATTGTACAATTGATAAGAGAGGATTAAACAAGATAAATAATTTTCTTTATTATTAAAAATAGACAATTTTATTATGCAAAATTGTAGTTTTTGCATGTTGAAAACTAATGTAAAAAAAGAAGGAAAATATGAAACTGGGTAGCAAATATCTCTGATAAACATCTAATTTCTAAGACATACAAGAAAATTATTCTAATTAATGTGATTAATAAACATTCCCCAATGGATAAATGGTCAAAGGAGATGAAAGGAACTTTTTAAAGGAAAAAATTAAACTGTCATATGAAAAAGAATCTTTAAATAACTAATAATTTGAGAAATGCCAAATTACACCATTTTAAGGTTTTATCTCACTCTTACCTCAATGGTAAAGATGGCAAAAGAGAAAAAAAAGATAGATGATAGATAATAGATATAGAAGTTTGATAATAGATATAGATGACAAAATAGAAAAAAATGATAGGTAGCTAGACAGCTAGATAGTAGATATAGATGTTTGAGGAGCTGTGGGGAAACAAATGGACTACTTCACTATTGACACAGTTGTGAAGTGGTTGAGTCTTTCTGGACAGATTTGGAAGTATGCCCTAAAACTTAACAAACTTTGCATGCCTTTTGATCCACCTATGCCACTACTAGATCTGCATCCAAAGAAATAAAGCTAGAGAGAATATGTTGTAGTAGAAAGAACCCTCATGACCTGGATTTAATCCCAGCACCAAAATTTACTCATCATGTAATCAAGACAAATCACTCAGACTCTTTAAGCCTCAGTTTCCTCTTTGGCAGATGACAATGATAATACTTGAAGATGGGATCATGAAAATATCTTTGTTCTTGGAATAAGGAAAGCTAGTTTTAAATCTCAAGTCCTATCACTTAATAGCTTATGGCATAGGTAAGGCGAATTATTTTGCCTCTCTTGAAACCTCACTTTTTATTTCAGAAAAAAAGAATGATATATTCTCTCTACCATGATCACAAGGCTGCTGGGAGGAAAGTGATTTGTAAACCTTAAGATCTTATAGAATTATAAGTTATTGTTATCTATATCACAGGGTTGTTTCAGGGAAAACTCCTTGTAAATTGTCAAACTCTGAAGAAATGTGACTGGCTATTATTCCAATGCACCCAAATCCCATAATCTTTAGTGTTCTGAATTAAAAACTGCATCAAGATTCAAAGGGGTTGATTGTGCCATTTAACTCCCACAGGCAAATGCTTTTCCAATCCATCTGCCATTCCAAATGTCAAGTCCTAAACATGTCCCCATGCAATACTATCCCCTGAGCTTACATATAAAGTGGAAGAAAAATGTACCCTATTTTACATAATCAGCTAGCCTAGGAACTGGAGTAATCAGTAACTCTATAGTATAATGGTTTTGATAGAATAAAGTTTATGCATGGTCAGTTTCAAAACTCATGCAATTATCAGTTTTAAATAAGGTATTTTCCTTAAAAATACTGTTCATATTCCTAAAGCATTAAAATGTGTTTACAAATCATTTGCTTCACAATGACCCTGTGAGGTAAAGAACTGTCAGGATTATCACCTTTACTTAATTGAAAAGAAAATCAAGATTCAGGACATTCAACTGATTTGTTGAGTTATGAACTCACAAAGTACCTAAGTCAAGGCTAGAACCCAGCTCTCCTACTTCCAATTTAATTTATCTTTCCATTATACAACTGCCTTCTTCAAAATATAATTGTATCTCTTAATAGGAAAAGCCACTCAAAAGACCATCTTCTTGCCATCTGAACATTTGGGAGTAAAGAAATGATGATAGCCGCCACATTGTGTGGAAACATTCTTATTTTTTTTCTCATTTGCTTCCTGAAAATGCTAATAATAAGATTTCTAAAGGCAGTACCAGGTTACCTATGCTACCATGACAGTGAGGACTAGGGAACAGAGAAGCCAAGATTAATTGATATATGGGGTCCAGAAAGATCATATTAATAAAACCACAGGAAAGGGAGTTCGTTGCTTTCTCCCAAAAAGCTGCTCCTTTAAGATTGACTGATGGAGTCATGAGGGGGAGTGATGTTGGGGTTGGGGGAGACAAATATAGATCTAGAATAACTTAAATGGCATGCTCACATCACACGAATCTACTGGGCCAAATGAGGAAATAGTATCAGAAGTCTTTGGCAAGGAAAAAAAAAATAATGGTTCTACAGGGAATTAGTCTTTCCTTTTCTGAAACCTATGGGGTTTTCCACTGCCACAGGAAAGTGAATTTCCAGAAATATTTCAGATTAAATTCCTTCTGGGGATATTTTTTTCTTATGGGTAAATATCCATGTAACTACATTATATGTAAATTAGTGCACTCGAAAATGAACTTGAAGTATATACAAGTTCTAAAGAGACTTTCACAAATGGATAGATTTGTGATAGATTCCTAGAGCAGTTAATCTTCACACAAGCATAGATCTAAATACATCATTTGCTCTTTAACAAAAACAGTGGCTCCCTTTTCCTTCTTATTTTTAAAAATTACTAATTTTTAATTTATGGAATAAAACAAACTATTATTTTTGAGTCAATTCGTTTTTAAATAAAGTACAAACTCCTTTCACCATTTAAAAGCCTTCACCATTTAAATCCAACCTATCTTTGAAAAATTATTTCATCCTTCTTCTTATCATGTTTTCTTTGTTCCTACCTAAGTGGCCTGTCTTCTGTTTTTCATAAAACACACAAACAAACAAAAACAAACAGCAGCACCAGCAACAACAACAAACTTTCTATTTCCTGCCTCCATTCATTTACACACATTGCTTGTGATACTCAGAATGCACTTTAATTTCACTTCTGCCTCTTAAAATCTCTAGATTCATTCTGGACAGCCCAGATAGCCATATCCTACACAGGGGTTTCCTGATACCCTTGTTTGGTCTTCTGCCATAAAATTTCTTTGCATATATTTTGAATTGACCAATATGCATACATGCTGAGGTCCTCCTATAGAATCTAACCTCTTAGAGCATGGGAACTGTGTTATTTTCACCCCATATTCCTAACACCTAGGAGAATGTCTGTCACAGTAGTCATTTAATTCAGTTGAGTAAAGATGATTAACTGGCTCTACTAAGCTAAAACAGTTTCACTATGAACCAGGAAAACACCATATTGTCCAATAACAAATTTAGATAAATGGAGAAAGACTTCCTACCAAAAAAGGTTGCCAAGGTCACATTAACTAATGCAAACTCTTACTAAGGTCAAAGGGGTTGGGATCTGCATTGGTGGATGTAGGGTCCAGAGAAAAGAGATTAAAGAAACTTTAAACATTCAATAAAATAAGTAACATTTGTAAAGAGAAACTATTCACATTATTTTGTAACAGGGAGGCTAGGTCAACCAATAGAAAGTAAAATGCCAAATTCAGCCAATGATCTGAATAATTATGTTCCCAATCACCCTTGATTAAATTATTCATTTATTTCAGATAGGAGTCTCCCCCAACCACCTTTCTTATTATCCAAGATTTCCTGGATTCTGTGCTTCACCTTTCATATGTATACATATTTTAACTATTCTCAATTCAGTTAGATAATCAATTAGAAACAATAGTGATCAGTTAATAAAACAATAAACTAACTAACAAAAACAAAAACATACTTGAACAGCCCTTGTGTAGACATGTTCATTCTTGGAATTGTTAATTTCTTCAGGAATAGAAATTGATGCTTAAATTCTTTCTTTTTACATTTGTTTCATGGGAAAAGGGGGGAGAGGTCCATTGGAAGATACATTATTTCAACAAATATTTATTAAACACTTATTATGTATAACATAGAGTCCTGTACTGATCTTCTGACTATAACTGAGGTTGAAATGAGGATTAGTAATAGGCAGGAGTGTGGGCAAGAGATTCACTAAGATGCTGAAAGGACAGTTTGGTCTATCTAGGGCCAATTTCAGTAGGAGTGGTTCTGGTTGTGAGGGTCATACACAAATGAAGAACTCCAAAAGGCTAAGGGGTAAGTTGTCAGCAAGAAATTAGCAATCAGAGAGAACAAATGAAGGAGGGATAGTGAGGTCAGACAATACAATTTGGCTCCTTAGAAATTCAATTCAACAAACATTTATTCAAGCATCTAAGTTTACATGGCCAAAGAGAACAATCCCATTAACTCTAATGTCAAACAAAAGTGTCCTTTCTATGACGAATCCTTTCTCTAATAAATGAAATGTCAGATGTCCAATACCAGATCCATCATAGCTTCAAATGGAATAGATTAGAACTTGCAAGACTTTAGTGGTAGATACAATTAGTAATCTAACTCAATGGAATTTAGAGTCGTAAATAAATTGAAAGATCTTTTTGTCTCATTTGTTCTTCCTATAAAGGAAGAAACTGAGTGAAAGAGGTCAAGATATCTATCTATCTATCTATCTATCTATCTATCTATCTATCTATCTATCTGTCTGTCTGTCTGTCTGTCTGTCTGGCTATATCTATATGTATGTATGTATGTGTGATTGTTGTTTTTGGTCATTTTAGTTGTGTCCAACTCTTTGTGACCCCGTTTGAGGTTTTATTTGCAAAGATACTGGAGTGGTTCGTCATTTCCTTCAGCTCATTTAATAGATGAGAAACTGAGGCAAACAGGGTTGAATGACTTTCCTAGCATCACGGAGCTAGTTAAGTGTTTAAGGCCAGGTATAAACTTGTGAAGATGAGTCTTCCTGTCTCCAAGTCCAGCTCTCCATCCTCTGTACCACATAGCTGCTCAGTATCTATCATATTTCTACCTATATATCCATTATTAATCTATTTCTTTCTATGTTTCTATCAATATCTATATTGTATCTTCATCAATATCTGTCTATAAGAATGTCTATCTACTGCTCTATCTCCCTATATGTCTATGTGTTTGTAGATAAGGATAGTCAGAGAGACAGCAAAGAATAGAGCTTGGATTTGTATCTGTGTCTTCTGATTCCAAATTTACCACTCTTTCAACCATGCTACACTTCTAGTTATAGAAAACTAAATCAGTTTAACCTCTAGAAATCGTAAATCTGAAAATATCCTTAGCAGACATTTTTGACATTAATCAATACCAGGTGGGCATACTGCCACTTTATGTTAATGTTTATGAATTCCACATTTTCTGCCATGACATGCCTTCTCACCACAGTAGTTATTTTAGGCAGGCTAGAAGCATTTCAAGATTTTTTTTCAATCCATTTGCAGATCTACCTGCTATACTAAATTGCTACAATATTGCATTAAAATGATCATAATGGAACACATTCTGAGATGACATCACTTTCCATCACATTTGAAAATACAGACAGTGAAAAAATACATTTTAAACTGAATTTGTCTTATTTACATTTCGTATGAACTCTAAAGTACTATAACTCCCACGCTCTAAAAAACAGTTTTTGAAGATTGGCACTGAAAGCTACTGCATTCTAAATGGCATGTTTTTCAAACAGAAGGTCTATATTACTTAAACAATTGCCTATTTGTGCTTTTATTTTTCTTTTTGACAAAGCCAATCTGAGATGGTCACTGAATTTCTGTAGCAGATACTTATTTGTTAGGGAGACAGAAAGTAAACTTCATACATCAAGGTGGTATAATCAAAAGAACACAGAGTTTGTACTATAGATAAGATAATAATAATAATTAATAATAATAATAATGTTAGAAGTTATTTGAAAGATATCAACCAAAGTCCTCATCAGAGTCAGGAAGAAATTGATACCCAAATCCTTAAGCTACTTGACACAACTGTTTAGGGTTAGAGTTGTTTCCAGTTTCCTTGCCCAATGCATTTTAAATTATAATGCATACTCAATAAGTACTTTTCAATTGATTGAATTAAAATTAATAGGTTATATAAGATTCCTTGTAGAATTCTCTCAAGGTCCCTCAATATTGACTTTAAAGTAATTATTTGAGTTTTTCTTTGATTGTAATAATTTAGAGGACCATATAATATTTTGGGACCACAAGTCAGAAAAACAATTCAAATCCTTGTTCTTTTCATTAGCCATGTGACTGTAAATAAATTACCTAGCCTCTCTGAGCTTCAATATTGTCCTCTATAAAAGGGGAGTAAGAATATTTGCACTCTGTTATGTGGAATTGGTAAGAAGGCCTTTTAAACCCTAAGGTGATATGTGAGTGTCTCCACACATATACAATGCGCACATACACACACATAGTAATTTATTTTTCCTGGTATGGACCTATGATATCACAGGTGGAAACAATCTCTGGTGAGGAAACTTCCTACACTAAGAGAGATTGGCAAATGTCGTGCAACTTACAATTTTAGTGGATTACCTGGGGCAATGAAAAGATGCATGACTTATCCAGGTCACATAGGACTTCTTCACTTCAAAGAATCCTTTATCTACCATGCCATGCTATCTATTATAATATTTCATAAAGGTGTTGGGAGGATCAAAGTAAATAATGCATTTAAAATCACCTTGTCAAATTTGTAGTCCATATGTGTATATACATTTATAAGTAGACATCTATCTGTCTGTCTGTCTATCTATCTATCTATCTATCTATCTATCTATCTATCTAGTCACCAAAGCAGTAAAGAACAAAGCTAGAATTGGTACCTGGGTCTTCCAATCCCAATTTCAGTGCTCTTCCCACCATGTTTTACATACATAAATGTAAAACATATGTAATATGTTAGCTTTAAAATATATATTTCCATATCTCTAAAAAACAGAGTGTGGCTAGAAACAGCATTACTTAATAAAGTCATTTATATTTAGGCCACTGCTTTGAAACTGATTGGAAAGTGATTTGAGCTGGAACCAGTTCCTATTGGATCAGAACCCAATACTCTGAACCTGCCCAATTCCTTCTCCCTATCCTTGACAACCCACAATCATAAGAGTGTTACAGTCTCCCCACAGAGATGAAGGGAATTGAATAGAGAATAGAATCCAAATATATTTTCCACCCCATAGATCACCATTTCTGTACATTAGCAGCCCCACTTATACCTGCTCTGTTGACAAAGGACTTTCTTAGCCAGGGCTGACTGCTAACACCTGTCTCAAAGTCAATTTGCCTCATGTTTTCATGCAACCATTTCAATAATGTCAATGTGCTGAATTTTTACATGTACAAATATTTATATAAGACTGAGAATAAGCACAACAGCAATTTGAACCTAAGGTATTCAAAATGTTTTACAGGCATAAATTAATTAAGCTTCCCATTTCCTTGTCAACTAGGGCAATGTTTCATTTTTTATTTTATTATTGTATTTTTTTTTGGTTGTTACTGTTGAAGGTTTCTAACATAGTTGTGGCAGGAATGAGAAAAAACCAAAACCAAAACCAAATCACCTTGGCCCTTCTCAGTGATGTGCTCTTACTGAGATCTGTGAAGAGCCAATCACAGCACATTTGTCATTTGCCTTCTGTGCCCACATCATCATACTGGGTATTATAGAGGATATAAAAGCAATAAAAAAGACATGGTTCCTGCCCTTAAGGAGATTAGGAAATGCACATACACACATCTTGAGAGTAAAGTTGTCTTTCAACATGTGCAAAATGCAAAGTACCACTCAGATGAGATTAAAGTGAGAGGGGGAGGCTAATTCAACCAAAGTTTGATCAGAAAGTGTTATTTGAGATGTATTATTTTGTTTTTTGTGTTGTTTTGTAGTGAGCTATGTATATAGGCATTTATTGTTCATGGAACCTCATGAAAATCTCTGAATAGGGTATGTACAAAAGAATAAGACTATGTGGTACCCGAGAGCTCATAAGAACCCCATGTGATATGTTGTGGAGAGGTTCTGAGATATTACCATATCACTGGCCCCCCAATTTTCTTACCAACCCACTAAAATGTCTTCTTCCTGTCTTTGTCTCTCTCTTTCTTGGTATCTTTCTATCTCTCTATCTC
>NW_027185771.1:26341894-26465799 GCF_028583685.1 Petaurus breviceps papuanus
AGAGACAGAAAGACAGGACACAGAGAGACAAACATCAAAACTTTCAGTCTGTACTCAGAGTCCATCAGCTCCATCTGGAAGAAGATTGCATTTTTCATCATGAGTCCTTTGAATTGTCATTGGCCATTGTGCTGATCAGAATTCCTAAATCTTTCACAGTTAATTCTCTTCATAATATTGATATTAGTGTATAAATTGTTTTGCTAGTTCTGCTCATTTCTATCTGTGAATTCATAATGGCCATCATAGTTTCCTTCAAATAGCTCATTTTGCCATTTCTCATGATGAAATACAAATTTTTTATATTAACATACCACAATTTATTCATTTCCCTATAAATATTTTCACCTTTGGTTCATAGTCTGATGCTACTATGAAAAGAACTTCTACAAATACCTTTGTACATATAGGTCATTTTCTTCTTTCTTTGATCTCTTTGGGGATATAGGCCTTATAATGATATTAATTTGAAGGGGTAGGCTAGAGTTCCAAGTTATTTTGCAAAAGGACTGAAATAATTTACAGCTTCTCCAACCATGAGTTAATGTACCCGTTTTACCACATTCCTTCCAACACAGGTGATTTTCTTTTTCTGTCATCTTTTCCAGCTGAAACTTCAGAGTTGCTTCAATTTATATTTCTCTAAGTATTAGTGTTTGGGGGCATTTTTTTCTTGTAGCTAACCCTTACTTTCATCATTAAAGTTAATTTGATTTCTTAAAGACTTTTTTTTTTTAGACTTCAGTGGATCCATGAACAATGTGGGCATTACTAAGGATTGCAATCAATGCTCCTATATGATTCTGGCCAATCCTTTCTATAGATCTGGTGTAGTGTTTTTCACCCATTTGCACTGAAGAACTTCCTTTGCTTGTTTTAATATTTCAGAGATTTAAGTTCAACACTTTGGCTGCCCATTCATTATCGTTATTGGTGATAAACCACAACTGGATTATTATATTTTTAATCATTTTAATTAATCAATAAGCATGTTCCTGGCTCTGTGCTAAGTGCTGGGGATTAAAAAGGAGACAAAAGACAGTTCTCTGCCCTCAAGGAACTTACAATTTGATGGTGTAGACAACATGTAAACCAATATATACAAACAAACTGTATATGGGGTAAATATGGAATAAATAATAGATAGAAGGCACTAGAATTAAAGGGGTTGGGAAATCCTTCATATAAAAGATGGGGTTATACTTCAGACTTAAAGGAATCCAGGGAAGTCAGTAGGAGGAGTTGAGAATGGACAGTATTCCAGTGGGCATGAATGACAGCCACAGAAAATGACTGGAGTCAAGAGATAGAGTATCTTATTTATAGACAAACAAAGAGGTCAGCATCATTATAGCAAAGAGAAGACTAGAAAACTAGGGTGAGGCTAAGTTATGAGAGGCTTTGAATGACAAACAGACTATTGTCTATTTACTCCTGGAAGCAATAGGAAGTATAATTGTGTTTATTGAGTAGGACATGACATGATTCATTCAACCTGTGCTTTGGAAAAATCCCTTTGGTGGCTACATGGAGGGAAGATTGGAGTGGGGAAAGAGTTGAGGCAGGCAGATGCTCCAGGTTGTGAGAGTCTGCACAAAAGTGGTGGCAGTGTAAAAGGAGAGAAGAGGGAATATTCAAAAGATGTTGCAAAGGTTAAATTGACAGGCCTTGGTGTTAGCTAGGATATGGGGTGTGAGAGTTAATAAAGATTTGAGGATAACACCTAGGTTGTGATACTGAAGGACTAGAGGATTGTGTTTCTTTCTACAGTAAAGAGGAAGGTAGGGTGTGGAGCGGGTTTAGGATGAAAAATAATGAGTACAGATTTGGAAATGTTTAGTGTAAAATGTCTACTGCAATGTAGTTGGAGATGTCTGAAAGGCCGTTGGAGATGTGAGATTACAGGTCATCAGAAAGGTTGGGGCAGGATAGGGAAATCTGAAAAAAGACAACATGGAAATAGTTACTAAATTTGTGGGAGCTGGTGAGATAAGCCAAAAAAGTAGTAAAATGAGAGAAGAGGGCCCAGGACAAAATCTTGAGAGATAGCTATGACTAGTGGGCATGATCTGGATGTGGATCTAGCAAAGGAGATTGTGAAGGAGTGGTCAAGTTATGATGCATTGTACTTATGCTCACCATTCATTTTTCCATTGCCCTTTAGGCCATCAACCTTTTATTCTTCTGAGACTGGAGTTTTCCATGAAGCCCAACATTTTAGTATCACTACTGAAATATCATGTTTAAAAATATACTTTTGTCATAGAGGTCAGATTGGAATCCCTGAAAGTGCCATGAAACTTCCCAAATGAAATCCAGTCTAAATCTCCTCCTATTCTATTCTAGATCTAGATCATTATCTATCCAAAGACACATGCAATAATCGACTAAATATAATGCCTGCCTATTTTCATATCACAATGTGGGCAAAGCATATTTATCCCCTGCTTATTTAAGTTGTGAATGGGTTGGCTTATGCTTTTTCACTGACTGGATGTTGTTAAGGCAGTATTATAGGTCCTTTTAGGACTTACTGCAATGAACATTAGGGTTATATATGAATAGGAGAATTTGGAGGAAAAATGGGCAATATTTCCTTTCTTTAGACCTTGCCCAGGACATCCTTCATGGATCTGGTAAACAACTTTGGTGAACATATTACTCCCTATTCTCTATTTTTTCCCAGTTTCTTGTTTATGCTTAGAGTGTCACTAAATAGTTCATATCTTCAGTTATATAATCTTTTTATGATCTTAATAAATACATGGGAACAATCTAGCTTGAGGGGAGTTTTTGAGGCCATATTTTATAAAACCAAGTCAAATGTTTCAATTTTATTTGATTGTATATCCTCATTAAATTGTATACCAGGCTACATTTGGGTGTGTTATAGAGCATTGTCTTAAAACATTGTCCTTCTTTCATTTTCTCATATTTTTTTTTAATTTTGTCAAGGATAATAACACTTATAAAATGATAATACTGAGAATTATACAGTGCTTTGAAGCTTGCAAATTTCTTTACACACAGCATGTCATTTGTGCCTAATAAGTGCCCTCTGAGGCAGGGACAATATGTATGCACCATCTTTTAAATTCTATTTGGTGATTATTGTTAAAATACTTCTTGTGATGTTTCGCATTCTTTTGGAATGTTCTTTTCAGCAAAATCTGGTAAATCAGTTCCTGAATTCCTTAGCACTGTTGCCTCCACTATACATTTTTTTCCTCTTTGAATTTCATCCACTCTTCATCCTTCTAAATGTCATTTCTACTTCCTTTGCTAGTTTATCTAATACAGAGGTGGTAGATTCCAAATTCAGTAATCTAAATATCATTCCATCATTATCACTAATGAAAGTAGAGCATCAGAGAAAGGCCAAGAGATCTGTTCTTTTTCTCAAATACTCATCCATCTCTTTTCATTTAGTTTCATTTAGACATTCTCTAGGAATTATCTAGCTTTGTGTACTTCACACTAACCTCTTTCCATAATCATTTTTAATAATAATCATTTCTTAAATTGATACTTTTCTTTTTTTGCTTTTCGGAGGGCAATAGGGGTTAAGTGACTTGCCCAAGGTCACAGAGCTAGTAAGTGTTTAGTGTCTGAGGCTGGATTTGAACTCATGTCCTCCTGACTCCAGAGCCAGTGCTCTATTCACTGTGCCACCTAGCTGCCCCTAAACTGATACTTTTCTAACATTGTGAATCATCCTTTGTATTTTTTCTTTTTACAAAGCAGTATGTATTCTTTTGTTTTTTTAAACATTTGTCTTTCTTTGTATTTTCAGTGCTTAGCACAGTTTCTGCTGCATAGCAGACATTTAATAGATATTTAGTGACTTGACTCCAAATAGATGTTGCATTTCGTAGTATAACTTTCTACTTGGCTAGAAGAGTAAGTGTTTGATATGCAGGAGCAGTTACTGGACTTTTTCTGTCTTCTATTCTCTCTTTTGGAGTAGTTCAATAATTCTAAGAAATAGTGATGCTTTGAGGGAATATTACCCTTTGTATAAATCATTTTTCCTCCCTAAGAGCAAACATTAGCTTAAACAAGTTACCTAGAACTGTGATAACCAAATGGAATGTCTTATCATCATCCTTCTTTATAATTTAGTCATGATTTTGATCAATCTATGAGCTAACTACACATGGATAATTAATTCAAACCCAAATCATTACCCAGGAATTTTTGTTCTTTAAGGTATAGGCTATTTTATTATGTTTGAATTTGTTAGCACTTGGAAGGCTCATCACCCACCAACTGAATTTTTGAAGAAAAAAATCCTCCTAGAAAGGTGTGAAGGTTCTGAGTAGCTTCTAAACCTATCATGTTTATATTTTTTTTTTACCGGAACTGTAATTTCTAAATAAAATATATTCTTGCCATCCTCCCCTAGGGGGGAAAGCAGCATGTTAAGATATTGAAAATGTAAATCTTGAGCAGATGCAGAGAAAAGACCAAGTGACCAGAGATTAGCAAGGTCAGGCTGAGGAGACTTCCTGAAAGATATAAAGTTTTAAGCTATTTCTTGAAAGAGGTAAGTCTGACCATGGACCCCAGAGAGAGGAAGGGGATATAGTAGAGAGGTGATATTCAAGTTACAAAGAAAATGTGTGAATCTTTGGAGACAGTTGAAGAAAAGAAATGGTATAAGTGAAAAACATGGCTAGACAAATAATTTACATGAAACAACTCATGGGATTTTAGTGCACTATAAGATCAAACTGAGTCAACCATATAAATGGAGGCCAAGAATCTGTCCTGGACCGTACTGATAAAAGTTTACTATCTAGAGTAAAATGACTGGAGAGTCCCCAGTATTCTGATCAAAAAGACATATCCTGTGCAAATGTATAGAGATGGGAGATGAAATTCAGGAAACTAATTTAGTTTGATTGGAATATAGATTGCATAATAGGGAATAATGTGATATTTAGCTGGAAAGATGTCAGGCTAAGGGATTGTCTTTTTTTCTGGAAGTAAGAGGGAGCTACTGAAGGATTTTTGCACCTTGGGCATATCATTTTGGTAGTCATGTGAAGGGTAGATTAGAGAGAAGAAAGGGCTACAGGTACCCAGAAGCACAGTTTTAATTTGACTCATTCAATGTAGAATGATTCTGCTGTTTTTCATGACCTTGTATTTGTATCCAGTGCCCCCTTTTTTCTGGAATGACCCTCCTGGAGACCATTGGCTTTTATCCATTTGGGGAAATTCCACCATTTGTCTAGCAAAGAATAATTTCATATAAAGATTAACCAACAAATTAACCAAAAATGAAAAATTAGAATTCGATTTTAATGTACAGAAAGTGAAGTTCTTAAAATTGATTGGGTGCCACTGAGTTTAATGAGAAACACATAATGAGGCTGGCAGGTGACCAGGTAATTTTTGGCAAAGAATGAATTGGTTCAGAGAAAATTAACTTCACCCTCTTGTCTCTGACTAATTTTGTAACCATTATTTATCTGGTACCATCATCCTTGGCCAAATGAGAAAAAGTAACCTATAACTAAACCAGAACAGTACTCTGATGGATAATTTTCATTCTGGTTGCACCCTTATCACTCAATAAAGTGTCACACGTTCCATAGGAATTTAATTGATGTATTTTTTGATGACTATTACAAGGATGATAGTGGTTCTTTCATGCCAAAGATCTAAGGTTGCATCTTATTTGGTAAATTCTACACTTAGATCAGGATGCTTCCATACTCTGCAGAATCTATTACTCCTCCTGACCCCCCCCCCAAAAAAAAAGCAAAACCAAAACAAAATAAAACTCCTTACCAAGTGACAAACTCTTCGTTGATCAACCTCTATGTAACAATATAGGCTGGTCTTTGCACAACAGATGTATTCTCTGCCACTGGGCTCCTATTTGGATTTTACAGCTTAGATGCACTTGGCAGAGTTTGTGCTTTTCTGGCAAAACCTTCAAAATTCAATCAGTTAATCAATAAACTTTTGCTAGTCCATTTACCATATGGCAGGCATAGTGATGGCCACTGCCATATACAGGCAAAAATGAAACTATTACTGTGCTTAAAGAGTTCACATTCTCTCAAAGGAGATAGTATATATAAAAATAAATATAGGCAAAATATATATCAAATATGTATAAGGGGAAATTTGGAATGGAAGACACTATCCCACTGGGGCGGGGGAAGGATGAGGAAAGGAAGGATGTAGGAGATGGCACTTGAATAGGGTTTTGAAGGAAATAAGGGATTCTAAAAGGTAGAGATGAAGCCAAAGTACATTCCATGAATGGGGGACAGTGTGTGCAAAGGCATGGGGATGAGAAATCATGAGTCATGTTAGGACAAGTAGAAAAAGCAATTTGGATAGAAGGGATCACCAAGGGTTCAAATATATAATAAGGTCAGGAAGTTAGGTTGAATCCAGGCAGTTATTATTTTTGTATGTGTCTTTTCTTATATGTTTTTTATTTTAATTTGTGGGTTTATAATAGTCAATATTCTATATAAATAATATACTATAATAATAGATAATTATAATAGTCAACTGTCTATATAGTCAATATAAATAGACTTAGTCTCTCAAAATCATTCTTAAAAAAATATTGCTGCTACTCTGGGACCAGGACATGAAGGGCTTTAAAAATCAAATGGAGGAGCTTATGTTTAATTGTAAAGGAATAAAGACCCACTGGCATTTCCAGGTTCATCTCTAGACTATGGAGAATCCAGGATCATGGGATGCTATGGTGAGCCATTAGAGGATAAATTTAGTAAAGGCATCACAACGATTTTTCAGAACAATGTACTCTACAAATGAAATATTTGTTCACATACAATTTATTTTAATAGATTTTTATAGATATCTTCTGTTTTCATGACCTAGGTTTCACCCTGTATTGCTCCCCAGACACTCTTTCACGGGACCCATCCCTTGCTACAAATTATTAAAAAAAAGATAAAATGAAAACATATCAGTAAAAATCCTTGAAAAAACTGATGTCTTCTGCAATGTACCACACCTGTGAATATCCCACCTGTTCAAAAGAGTGGGGAATGGGAGGTGTCTTTATATGTCTCTTCTTTGGGGCTAAAATAGTTCTTTGACATTTCACAAGATTTATTTTTGATTGCTTATTGGTTCTTCCATTTACATTGTTTTATTCATCTGCACATTTTTAAAGGGAACTCTTTGCCTAGGATTTAATATCTATACAAAAATATCCTAAACTCCTTCAACATCAAAATTTTCAACTATCATGGATTAAGTACTTCCTATATGTATTGCTCTCATCTAGGCACTGGGGCAGATGCAGAGATAAAATAGAAAATAACTGCTTTAAATGAATTTTCAGTCTAGTAAAAAAGATAAGACAAGAATATAGATAACTGTAATAAAATCAGAATATGCTAAGGGGAACATAAAGTGCTTGCGATTAAGTGAGCAAGGGTCGACTTTCAGTTAGAATGATAAAGGAAAACTTCATATGTGGAGATAACATTTGATTAGCACCTTAAAGGATAGGTAGGCTGTCGCTAGGCTGGGGTAGAAATGGAGGTGGTATCCTAATCAAATGAAAAAAAAAAGGAAAAGTGCAAAAATTTGGAGGCGGGAAAGCACAAGATATATGTGGGAAATGAAAACTCAATTCAGTTTGGCCTAGAGCAGAGGTTCTTTTTCTTTGTGTGTGTCACAGAAACTTTTGGCAGTTTGATGGAGCCTATGGACCCCTTCTCAGAATAAAGTTTTTAAATGCATAAAATAAAACACAGGATTACAAAGAAAATACATATTGAAATGTACTTAGTCAAATAGTTTAAATCAAATTCACAACCCTCCTAGAAATTCCTGGCCTAGAAAATTAGATTGGAACCATTACTATTTAGAACTTTTGAATTTCAGGCCAAATAGTTTATTTTTAATTCAGTAGCCACTCTCTTGTCACTGTAGGGTTTGGGGCACTGAATGACATGATTAGAACTATGATATACTAAGATTAATCATTCAGTTGTGTGAAGGATGGGTTGAACAGGGGTGAAAAATTCAGATGAGATTGTATGAAAAAGTCTGAACCAAATTGGTGGGTTCATGATTAACAAAGAAGAAATAGACGTAAGAGATATTTTCAAAGTAGAATCAATAGAACACAGCCTTTGAAGATAAATTCCATTTAAAAATTATTCTTCTCTATCTCCTCCTCCTTTCCCACAAAGCATAGCCCAGTACTGAAAAAAAAGCAAGAAATAAAATTCTCTTAGTTGTGATGTAAATAAGTTTTCCAAGCTACATTTTTCCCATTCCATTAAATCCAACCTAAAACTCTGCCAAATCATCCAATTTTTCTACCTATAAGGATAAAGAGTCTTAAATGGAGCCTTCTAGTTTACGAAAAGCCTCAGCATAGGGGGACAACATAAGGCTGTTTACAATAAAATCCCCCCACAGAGGATTCAGTGGAGCAGAACATTGTAGAAGCTTTCCATCTCAGCTATTCCCCCAGTACAAATCCCCATTCAGGTCCCTGGGACTGGTGCCACAGGAAACAGACTGAGAGTGGAAGACAGTCACAGAAGGCTAGAACGATGAAGAAAAGGCAGTAAAGCCAGGGGCTCAGGAGGAGGACAGCAGAGAAAGTCTCATATGGTGAAAACAACTGAAAAGAGAGAAGGAAAATCAAGGGACTGATATATACTGTTTGGGAAATAGGCTAAAGTAAAACTCACTAGCCACTCTTTAGTCACGGTAGAGTCTGGGGCATTTGGGCAGTGAATGACACTATTAGACCTATGATATACTAAGATTAATCTTAGTATTTATGTACTCTTTTGTTCTTAGACTTGAACCATTTGTGACCAGTTCTGTACAGTGGTTACTTTCAGTGCAGTTACTTTGTTTAGAATAATCTATCTTCCTCAGTGGCAGAGAACATACTGAGTAGCTGACATCCATATGCACCTTACATTTAAGGAGTACTTTATTTGTGTGTACATTTCCTCGTTTGAGCCTCACAACAACCTTGGTCCTACAAGTATGATTGTCCCTAAACATTTAGAAATAAAAAACAAAAACTGAGACTCATAGCTTAAGCCCATAGTCTCAGAGTGACAGGCAGGGCTTATGAATATCATGAAGGAAGGAAAAAAATAATTTATTAAGCACTGACTACATACCAGGCATTAATATAGTATATGTTCCTTTGCTAATCTCTTTACAAATATTCTAAATATTATCTCATTTAATTTTCACAACAATCCTCCAATATCCCCATTTTACAATTGAGGAAATTCAGGCATATAGAGGCTAAGTATCTTACCCAGTTATTATCATCAACATCAAGAAACAATATCTTATAAAAGTTATCACAACTAGCATTAGATTGAGAAGATTGACTGGACACATCTCACAGAATATATCATGTCATAATGTTATGAAATTTCAGGTCAGAAGAAACTCTAGAGATCATTAGTCCTGACTTCAGAGCAAAGCTTCCCGGTAATTGTCTGAAGTCGTATTTGAATTCAGATCTTCCTGACTCTAGGTCCAGTACAATTCACTGTTACCTAGCTGCTTCTGAAGTAGAAGATTTGAATTTCTGTCTTCCGAAATCTACGTTCAGCAGTATATTATACTACTTCTCCGTGACAAGAGAGGGCTTTTGTGAGGAAAAATGTTTTGCTAAAATGAAATTATGATATAAATATATTTTCCTCCTCTTCCTCTTCCTTCTCTTCCTCCCTTCTAGCTATGTGACCTTGGGCAAACAACAGTCTCATTGAGATTTAGTGTCCTCATGATATAATGGTTTTCCTCTGGAGGATATCTCTAAGGTTTCTTCTAGCTCTAAATGAGGCACTGCTTGGAATAATATTCACTTCCTATTACTTTTCAGGCAGTGGAAAGTTTTATTAGGATTTTCCCTTCTCTTTTTTTGGGGGGGGGGGAGGGACTGTGGAGAAAAGCCTTCTCAAAGTGTTCCTTAGTCACCAAATTTGGGCATAAGGGAAAAGAAACGCCTCTGGGAACTGCACTACTGGTTCTATGTGGTAGCCTAAACAGTCAAAATTGGCCCTCCCTTGTCTTCTAACCTCCCCCCATGCACATATTGTACATGGTGTGTTCCTGATGCATGAATTTGCGAAAACCACAATCATTCCTCAAAAAGCTGTGAATATCATCTTTTTTCAATCGCATCCCAAACAGCTTAGTAGCATATTTTTAATCACACCCCTACCTTCCCTTGGAATGTAGACACATTATGTATTTACAAGGGACTGCCCTATTTTCTCCATCTGAAGAAGAATCCACATCAAAACCAAGAGACAACATCTTATAAAGGTTTATCACAACTAGCATTAGATTGAGAAGATTGACTGGACACATCTCAAAATTGTATCACAGAATTATATCCTGTCATAATGTTATGACATTTCAGGTCAGAAGGAACTCTAGAGATAATCTAGTGCAACATTTATTTTATTGATGTAGGAGGTGAGACTAAAAGAGATGTTGTACCTTGCCTAAGCTTCAGATCTGGGATTTTAACACTGGCGTTCTAATTCCAAATCTAGAGGCTTTTCCATTATATTAAACACTGTAAAATTAGTAGCAATTATTACTTCAATAAGCATAATACTTATTTGTCTACATATTGTCTTTTTACTCCATAAAATCATTGTTCAATTCCTTGAAGATAGGGACTTTTTCGTGTGTGTGTGTGGGGGGGGAATCTTTTCATCTGCTTCTCTTAGCCACCAATATCTTATACACATTCAGTGCTTAATGAATGTTTGTTAATTTAAATTGAATTCAAGAATGAGTATTTACCTTGGTGCTGGAAGACTGTGTAATCAATGATAAAGCTTACAGACTGTCTCTATTTAATACTCTTTTTAAGTGTAACTTTTACATTGTTTTATTTTTCCCCATTTGACAAGTATTTCATTTTTCTACAACCTACCTCACCCCCACCCCAGGACCAAAATATGAATAATAAAGCAAAACAATTCCTCTCACAATTGAATATATATAATATAAAATATATATATACATATATGTTATTTGTTTCTTGAAAAGAACTGATTTTGATTAAATATAGAATGAAGCACGCTATTCTCCACTTTTTTTTTTCTTTTGAGTCTTCTTGTACAAAATGTATTGCATGGAAATATTTTACAGAATTGCACATGTATAACCTATATCTGATTGCTTACCATCTCAGGGACTAGGGAGGGGAGGAAAGGAGTGGAAAATAGAATCTGGAACTCAAAACTTTAAATAAAATTGTTTAAAAAAAGAAAAAAAAGAAAGAAAAATGGCCAATGTTTACTGTAAATATCTGGGCTACAAAAAAACTTTAGATAAAAATTATATACAGAGGTGGAAGTATGATTATAGCAAAAAAATGTAAAGAATTTAGTATTATTAATAGTATCTGGAGTGCCTGTCACTATATGTTAATGATGGGAAAGAGTTTTAAAACACTTCATTCACATTTTTTCTTTTCTTTCTTTCTTTCTTTTTTTTCCCATTCCTTTCCCTTCCCTTCCTTTTCCTTCCCAATCTCATCATGAAGTAGAACTTCTCCCCATGGTTGCAGCACAGGAAATAAACTTGTTTCCAATGATACTACTGGCACATTTTGTTCTGGTTACCTTGCCATTGGCTATGATTTTATGAATGGAGACACCAAGCTGGTAGGTGAATAATACAAGCCCAGTGACAGGTGCTGCTGGTACATGCAATAGGGCACAGTGCAATCCACTGATATATTAATCTTCAGGCCCTCTGGGAGTCTAGGGGCAAGAACTCACACAAGTTTGGAATTGTTTCTGTCCTCTGTGCCTATTTCCCCACCGTAGTGTCGCTGTTCCTCTATGGAGACAAATTGAAATCAGTACTAACATGTCACAGAGAAGCACCCTCAGGAATCAAGAGTTCACTGAAGTGTCTTAGCTCATCTGGAACAGAGTACCATGTGAAGACTTCTTTCTTCCTTCCCAAGTTATTGGGAGCACCACTTGATTCTCTGTTGGACCCAGAATAGAGCAATCAACAGAAAGTTTCACAGTAAAACGTTATTTTGTGAACTGATTTTGGTGAAAGGGCTTTCCATTGAGAGCTATGTAGTAGAGTGGGAAAAGCATTGAGATTAAGGACAGGACTTGGGTTTGAGTTGGGGCTCTACCAGTTAACTATAGAACTTGTGACCGGAAACAAAGCAAGTCACTACAACTCTCTGAAACTGCAATGGCATAATTAAGCATATTTACACTACTTACCTGTTAGGCTGGTTTGGTGAAAGTGTTCTTTAACTTTTAATTTTTTAAAATGGTATTATTTTAATAATCCTTATGACTCTCAGTTTCCTTGTCTGAAAAATGGGACTAATAATGCTGTTGCTATATGCTTTACATAGTTATTTGTGAGGAAAAAATTGTGAATTGTAAAACAGTATATTAATATCAACCAGTGATAAAAACATCAAAGAATTTTTTTAATTCATAGAAGAGAGCAGAAGGAAGTTTAGTAGACATCACAAACATATGGCCCAGTGTTGAAACTACCATATTTAATTTGGAATATATTTTAAAAAACAAACTTACATAGCAGAGATTCACAGTTTCATATGGAGCCCTGTTTTTCTGCTCCATGTATGGGGAAATGTTCACACATGGTGATGTTTAAAACAAATTCAAATAATTTTAAAAAGGAAACCAAAAGGAATAATAAAAAGGAAATTGAAAAAAGAAAAAGGGAGCTAGTATTAAAAGAGACTTTTGGCTCTAGCTTTTGAACCCATCCTAATTTTATTAATATAATTAGCTAGTAATACTATTGTTCTCTGAACTTATATTCATGTTGAGCTCTTCAGTGTAATAATTCCAATTGATTAAGGATTTCCTGCATTTTCATTTGGGGAAAAGAATATTCACCTTAATTCTGAATAGGAATAATTATAGATTTTAATTCCTCCAAGAATCACCAGTTTAAAAATTATCCATTGGTTATTGCACAGTCATGTATGGATAATTTAAGACATGGACTTTTGCAAAATAATTTTGGCAAGCAGAGATTTAAATAAAGAGCAAAATGATAACAGATATACAAAATGTCAATTTCGAAGGGACTATAGAACATGGAATGTTTGAATATCTAATATTAGCATTGGGATGGATCTTAGAGATTAATGTAAACTTCTCATTTTTTAGAAGAGGAAACTGAAAACCAGAGAGGAAAAGTAACTTTACTAACTCACACAGCTAATTTGTAACTTAACTAGCTCTAGAATACAGTTTGATTCGACCTAAAACCTATGATAAATATTGAAATTGCTTTTATTGCTCTGACGTTGTATAATGGTATATTTCTCTGAGCAGTTCAATGATTAAAAGATTTATAATCTTCATAAGTATTTATAATTTTATAAAATGTGTAAGTGTGTAAAAGAGAGAGAGAGAGAGAGAGAGAGAGAGAGAGCGAGCGAGCTGTAAAGCCATAGCCAGATTCATTACATTTTGCCTTATAAGGAAAAAAGGAAAAGGGAAAAGAGAAATGCACCCCTAGACTTCAAAATGTATTATAAAGTATTGATTATCAAAATCATTTGCTACTGGTTAAAACACAGAAAAATAGACTAATAGACTAGACTAGACTAGGAAAATTGGAAGTAGATGAATTTAATCACAAACTGAAAACATAAGTAACCTGGGAATAAAATCTTGATTTGACAATAATTTTTTGGGAAAACTGAAAAGTATTCTGGCAGAATTAGATTTATATCAGTATCTTCCAACATATTCTATAATAACTAAAATACTTAAGACATAAATATTAAAAGTAATATGACAAAAATACATACATATTTGAAGAAAAGCAGATCACGCACTTTACATATGCAGATATATGGAAGCAAATTGTTAACCAAACAAGGATCAGTGGTAAACACTGGCAATTAAAAAAGACAGACAAGAGGGAGCCAAGATGGCAGAATAGAAGCATAAACTTGATATGATCTCTTGCTCCAAATACTTCCAATACTTGTAAGAAAAATGACTCGAAACAAATTTTAAAGCTATGGAACCCACAAAGAGACAAAGAGAAACAAATCTCCCACTGAAGGCAGCCTGGCAGGCCTACAGGAAGGGTGTATCTCACGGATCTGGAAGCCAAGCACAGTCCCACGTGAGCCACGTGGTTCTAGCCCCAGGGTGTTCCCAACCAGCAGCGGCCAGAGTAGACTTCAGGAGAGTGAATCAACAGCATCTGTGGAAGTTTCCAGACTTCTCAACCCATAAATGCCAAAGGAAAAAAAAAAGGTCAATGTGGAACTTTGTTGGAACATGGAAGGATAAAAGACCATGTTCAGGCCTCTGCCCCTGGGGTGAGAAGCAGGGAGGTGTGTTAGCTTTCGCAGCACCACCACATGGCTGCCTCTGGAACTCCTGGCCTGCATAACGTTAGGAAGACCAACCATCCATTCAGAGAGCTTTTAACCTTTTAGCTTTTGCTTTAACCTACTTGGATCTAGATCACAGGCTTGGGTGGTAGTCCTGGGGTGTGTGGCCAGTGATCCAGAGCTTTTGGGGGCTGTAGAGAGGGCCCCCCTAATAGCTCTGGCAGCTGCAAAAACCCTAGCAATTTGGGACAAAGTTCTTTCTATTCTCGAAGCAGAGTTCTACCATGGCAAAGAACTCAAAAGTGAAATAATTGGCTGCCAATATGAGCAAGCAGAGGAAGCACAAACAGATCATTTTGGGGGGACAAAAAGGATCAAGGCATGTAGTGGGAGGAAGACAGAGAAGTCAGAACTCCTGCATCAAAACCCTCTAAAAGATATGAACTGATTACAGGCCATGGAAGAGCTCAAGAAGGATTTTGAAAATCAAATTAGAGAAGTAGAGGAAAAATTGGGAAGAGAAATGAGAATGACACAAGAAAATCATGAAAAGCAATTCAACAGCCTGCTAAAGGAGACCCAAAAATACACTGAAGAAAATAACACCTTAAAAAAGAGACTAACTCAAATGGCAAAAGAGGCCCAAAAAGCCAGTGAGGAAAAGAATGCCTTAAAAAGCTGAATTTGCCAGATGAAAAAGGAATTTCAAAAACTCACTGGAGAGAATACATTCTTCAAAATTAGATTGGAGCAATTGGAAGATAATGACTTTATGAGAAATCAAGATACTATAAAACAGATCCAAACAAATGAAAAAATACAAGGCAATGTGAAATACCACATTGGAAAAGCCACTGACCTGGAAAACTAGATCCAGGAGAGATAATTTAAAAATTTTTGGACTACCTGAAATCCATGATTAAAAAAAAGCCTAGACATTATCCTTCCAGATATTATCAAACAAAATTGCCCTGATATTCTGGAACCAGAGGGCAAAAGAGAAATTAAAAGAATTCATTGATCACTTCTTGAAAAAGATCCCGAAAAGAAAATTCCTAGGAATATTATAACCAAATTCCAGAGTTCTCAGGTCAAGGAGAAAATACTGCAAGCAGTCAGGAAGAAACAATTTGAGTACTGTGAAAACACAATCAGGATAACACAAGACCTAGCAGCTTCTGCATTGAGGGATCAAAGGGTTTGGAATATGATATTCTGTAGATCAAAGGAGCTAGGACTAAAACCAAAAATCACCTACCCAGCAAGACTGAGTATAATGCTTCAGGGGAAAATATGGTCATAGGATGAAATAGAGTATTTTCCAGCATTCTTGATGAAAAAATCAGAGCTGAACAGAAAAGTTGACTTTCAAATACAAGAAGCAAGAGAAGCATGAGAAGGTAAATAGGAAAAAATAAATCATAAGGAACTTAGTAGAGTTGAACTATTTACATTCTTACATGGACAAACGATAAGTGTAACTCATAAGACTTTCTCAGTATGAGGATAGTTGAAGGTAATATATATGTATATTTAGATGTACATACATATATATGTATTATAGGAGGGTGTATATACATATAAATATATATGTGAGTGTGGGTATATGTATATTCATGTATATATAGAGGGCTCAGGATTAGTTGAATATATAGGGATGATATCTAAAAAATAAAATTAATAGACAAAAGAGGAATTTATTGGGAGAAAGAGAAAGGGAGAGATAGATTAGGGTAAATTATCTTATAAAAAAGGAAAGAGAAAATTGTTACAATGAAGGGGAAGAGCAGGAATGTGAAAGGGAATGGGATAACCTGACTCTCAATGAATTTGGCCTAAGGAGGGAATAACATACACACTCAATTGGGTATATTACCCTTCAGGAAAATAGGTAGGTATGGGATAAGAGGTGGCATTATAGAAGAGAGTGCAGATTGGGGGAGAGGGTAGTTAGAAGCAAACATTTTTTTTTAAAGGATTAGGGTTGGAGCAGTTAGGTGGTGCAGTGAAGAGAACACCAGCCCTGGAGTCAGGAGGACCTGAGTTCAAATCCAGCTTCAGACACTTAACACTTACCAGCTGTGTGACCTTGGGCAAATCATTTAACCCCAATTGCCCTGCTGGGGGAAAAAATCAATACCAAAAAAAAAAGGATAAAGTCAAAGGAGAAAATAGTGTAAGTGGGAGCCGGGATAGGAGGGAGGAAAATATAGTTAGTCTTTCAAAATATAACTACGATGGAAATGATTTGGGTAACTACACATGTACAACCTAAATTGAATTGTTTGTCTTCCCTGTGGGGTGGGAGAGGACAGAAGAAGAGAAAGAAATCTGGAACTCAAAGTTTTAAAAACAAATGATTACAAAAATTGGGTTTTTTTACATGCATTTGGGAAATAAGAGATACAGGCATTGGGGTATAGAAATCCATCTTGCCCTATTAGAAAGTTAAGGTTTAATGGGGGAGGATATAAGAGAGAACAGATTGGGGAAAGGGGTATCCAGTAGGCTTGCTATTTTGGGGTAGGGATAGGGGAAAGACAGGGAGAAAAAATTGTAAATCAAAATCTTGTGGAAATGAATGTTGAAAACTGAAAATGAATAAAAAAAATTTAAAAAGGCTGACTAGATAATTTTGATTATATGAAATTGAAAATATTTTTACATGAACAAAATTACCCCCAGAAAGGAAGACATTGACTAGGGAAACATATACCAAGTATCTCTGATAAGGAGATAATTGACAAATATATAAGACCAAAGGATGACCTAACAAATCTCAAAAGAATTTTAGACTATTAACAATCACATGAAAGAAAGTTACAAACAACTAATAGGTTTCACCTGATACCCAGTAAATTGACAAAAATGATTAAAAGACAGGAATTGTCAATGTTGGAGGGGAGGTTGAAAAGAAAACCACAGTCATGCATTCTTGGGAGTGTTACTAAAAGGCCAAGCCATTTTAAAATGCAATTTAGAATTATGAAAAGAAAATTATTAAAATTCCTATATTCTTGGAACCAGAAATTCCACAAATGGAATGTATCCCAGTGATGTTAACAACAACAATGGCAAAAACAACAACAATACCCAAAATTTTTATAAACAGATTTTTTTTTTCCTTTTACAAAAGAACTAGAAACAAAATAGATTTTAATCTATTGGGGAATGGCTGAAATATATTTTTGTCTTGTGTACATAACATAATTTTGTAAATGAGAACTGGGTAAACAGATTATTTTATATGACTATAAGAGAATAGTGTTGAACCATAACAAATGATGGAGGCAATGTTTTCGTAAAAAACAAAGCAAAACAAACATGAAAAGTCTTCTAGAATTGGTGCAGAGTACAGTAAGCACCTCCAGGAAAACAACATATGAAATAAAAAGGAATTTTGAAAGCATTAAGAATTCTGATCATCAGATAATCAGGAATAATTCAAGATGTCCAATGATAAAGAAAGCTACCAACCTCCTGGTAAAGAGATAATGAACTACATATGCAGAATGAAACACATATATTTTCAACATGACACATTATGGGAATGCCTATCACTATTTGTTACAAGTGTTTTGTTCTATTTTGTTGTTTTAGGGAAGGAGGTTGGGAAGCAGGGAAAAATACTTGCTAACTGAAAAATTAATACAATAATAATTAATAAAAATTTGATTTTTTAAAGATCTTTACTGTGTGATAAACATGAATACAGAAAAGCTTAGAAAGACTTATATTAACTGCTGTAAAATGAAGTAAGTAGAACCAGGAAAACAATATATACAGACTACAGCAGTTTAAATGAATATAACAACAACCGAACGTTCCAAATTTATAACAACAAACCTTGGCCCCAAAGAAGAGAAATGAGACAACTATGTCTTTGCAGTTGTAAGGAATTATGTGTATGTAATACTACATATTTTTTAGGCTTTTACTAGCAATTTGGTTAGTTTAGAGGATTTTCTTTTTCTTCCTCCTCTTTTGTTATTCTGTATTTTAAGGGATGGCTCTCTGGAAAGGAAAAGAGGGAGTGATAATGGACATTGTAACTAACGTACAAAAAAAAAATACTTAGGTATTTTCTTTTTGGAGGGCAATTGGGGTTAAGTGACTTGCCCAAAGTCACACTGCTAGTGTCTCAAGTGTCTAAGGCCAGATTTGGACTCAGGTCTTCCTGACTCCAGGGCCAGCACTCTATTCACTGTGCCACCTAGCCTCCCCACACTTAGGCATATTTAAAAATAAAGTAAAAGCTTGAAAGAGGAGATCTCTAACCCTTATTCCAATTTTCAGTTCCATGATGGAAAAAGTAGTCTCCCAAGTAGTTGGTCAAACTCATTAACTTTGGCTTTTGTTGATAAAAATGTATTGTTTTGCAGCTTCATAAAGTTGCTGCTGATCTACCACTACAGGTCAGGTTTCTTAAATTGTTTTCCAATAGTGGAGAAGGATTATGCTGAGTCACCTACAGCTTCTTGTCCAAATTCTACTAATGACTGGTCATTGGTATGCTTTTTGCTATATGATCACTCTGTCCCCATAGCACAGGTTAAGCTATGATGGGCTCCCACTGAAATAGAAAACCTGATTTAGATTCATTCACAAGATTCACAAACCAGTTGAGCTCATCAGTCACAGAGATTAGGTCAACAACTGTGCTTGAAACTATGGGGGATTTTAGGGCTAACATAGCAGGTGGTTTTATAACTAGGATAATATACTCAACAAGTTTTATTCCAAAGAGAAGCCTAGCACAGCACTTTATATCAACTGCAATCTCTGAACAGCACAATCTCAGAGACCCAAGAAGAGTGAATTACAGTAATCAGCCTTTGAAATAACAAAAGAGTTAATCAACATCTTCATATTTTTCACAAGGAGCCACAGGCCTCAATCTGGAGAGATCATGAAAAACAGAAAAAGAAGCCTTCTTGAGGAATACAAAATAACCTCTCAAAAGATAATGCCAAAGACAATGGAATGGAAAAAATACAAATTTTAAAATTTGGAGATGACAAAATTGGATTATAATCAGAAGTAATCCCCAGAGGATGACTCATGCTGAACAGATGTTCAAAACTGATAAGAACTTTGGTGCTAGAAGGATTTAATTTCATAAACTTCTGCACCAGGAAAATCTGCATTTGATTGGGAGAAAATAAGAACTAAAAATATCTCTTTAAAATAGGAGAGAGAATCAAACGGATCTGTGTATCATCAGCAGGGAACAGAATTCCAGAATGATAACTGTGTGACAGATTCATTGCTTTAGTAGTGGAAAAACAAGTTCAGGAATTGATGATTTAAATCAAGACTGGTCAGCTCTGATTATGTGAGTTTTTCAGATGAACTGGAGAATCATTACCACTTGTGTTTGTTGTTCACCTAACCTTGTTGTTAAAATGTGGCAATTCATATTCCTGTCTCAACAAGTTGAAAAAGAGTGAACATAATTGGATCTTTGGATGAAAGAAAGTCTTGCATAGTCCAGGATCTTATGTCTAAAAAGCAAGTATGAGTTTGCTATAGAATCAAAGAATGTTAGAGATACTAAGTACATTAGGAGTCATCTTACTCAACTGTTTTTGTTTTTTCAGTTGTTTTTAAACTGAGTAAACTGCGGGCATCCAAGAGGAAGTGCCTTGCTTAAGGTCATACAGTTAGATGGCTGGAGGGATAGTGCTACAACTCATTTTATATCTCCATATCTAGAACTTAGGTAGCTAGGTATCAAAGTGAATAGAGCAATGGACCTGAAGTCAGGAAGATTTGAGTTCAAATTCTACCTTAAAAACTTACTACTGTGTGAACTTAGGCAAATCATTTAATCTCTCATATTATCAGTTTCCTTCTCTATGGAATGGGGATAATAATAGCCCCTACTTCTGAGAATTGTGAGAATAAAATGATAAAACATTTGTAAAGTGCATAACAAACGTTAAAGTGTTATATAAATGTTAACTATAGTAATTATTATAGGGGCGGCTAGGTGGCACAGTGAATAGAGCACCAGCCCTGGAGTCAGGAGAACCTGAGTTCAAATCCGGCCTCAGACACTTAACACAAAAACTAGCCGTGTGACCTTGGGAAAGTCAATTAACCCCAGCTGCCCTCCAAAAAGCAAAAACAGTAATTATTATAGATTACTATTGTCCTTCATATGGTTGAACCAAGAGGGGAAGACTCACAGAGGCAAACATTGTTGGAGTTGGAAGAAATGTGTAACCTAGGATTGTAGAGCTATAAGAAGCCCTAGGATATAGAACTCAGAATCCGAATCCTGGAAAATAATTGGAATAACTTCTAGTCTTATTCCTTCATTTTGCCAAGGAGGAAATAGAGATTTCAAGAATTTAAATCAATGACCGAAGGTCATAGATTTAATGAGCAGCAGAGTCTCTTACTTGCCTTTTACCGTACCATACTTTCTAAACAAACAAAACAAGTAACAGTAAATCTATAAGGATCCTAGGTTATATTTGGAAAGTGATTTTACTTTTGCTTTAATAATTCCTTGAGATGATCTGTTTCTTTTTCCCATTTTGCCAAAGTTGTACGAAGAAAAATTCTGATTAAGTGTTCCAAACAATTTAGGTTTGATGCTACTTTGATCTGTGATTTCTCCATTTAATCATAATATAATGGAATGTTTTGCAACCCTTAAGTCCCTCTGGGATAGGTACATGCCTATTAGTAGCTAGCATTTATATAGCACTTTAAATTTGGCAAGATGCATTACAAATATTATCTGATTTTATTCTCACGACAACCCTGAGAGAGGATTATTATCATTATTCCAGATTTATGGATGGAAAAACTGAGACTGAGAGAGATTAAGGAACTTGCCCAGTGTCACAATTAGTACATGTCTAAAGGCCAAATTTGAACTCAAGTCTTTCTGACTTCAGGTCTAGGCCTCTGTCCACTAGGCCAGAACACATAACTGCTAAAATATCCAGACATTTGACTTGTTGAATATTGTCTGTCAGAAAAGTAAAGCAGGAAATAAAAATAAAACCTTCTCCATATATGAAATAAATCAAATACAAAGTAATTTAAAATTCTTAGCATAACTTTAAGCTAAAGCTAGTAAGTTTAAACTTAAAAAACAAAACAAAACTGCAGTCAGACTTTTGGGACACTGTATTTTCACCTAACATGTAGAGTTGTAATGAAACTCTTAAAAATGATGAAACAAAAATGTTCAGAAATGTAAACACATTTTTTTTGTTTGTGGACAAATTTATATGGCTGTGCCTGTGAACTTCTCATATTTTATAAATCTTCATATTCATATACAGATAGTTTCTCAGTGAAAGGGCACTGGACTTGGAGAAAGAGAGCTAGATTCAAATCCTGCCTCTGGCCCTTACTAATTATGTGACTGTGGGCAAATCATTTAACCTCTGATCCCAAGATTCCTCATGTATAAAATGGAGTTAACTGTTTGTAGTACTTGCTTTAAAGAGTTTTTGTTATAATCAAGAAATGAAATATGTAAAGTGTTTTGCATGCCTGAAAGCATCATCATTATCATTGTCAACATTGACATCACAACAATTAATTGAATAGCAACTTTTTGATACTCTGGTTCAATTCAATTGAAAATATTTATTAAATACCAGAGGCAGTGTGGTGCAATAAAAGCACACCTATATCAGAGGATGGATGTCAACCCCAAACCTGGTTTTGCTAATTTCTTTCTCTGTAGTCTTGAGTTTGTAATTTTCCCTCTCTGGGGATCAGTTTTCCCATCTGTAAAAAAAAATGGAGTTCGGGTTAGACAGACCCTAACAATTCCTCCCAGAACTAAATTCTATGGCACACAATGATAATGTTGGCATAGACAGCAACAGAAATCCTGCCATACAATTCTAAAATTCATCTAATTCCATTCTATTAAAGAAACTAATTTATTATTACACATTTCTTCATATCAAATCCTTTTTTATATTACCTATCTTTCATATTGTTTCCCTTTTAATATTATATTTTTTAAAAGAAGTAAAAAGAAAAATCCATGAAACTAACCAATATATGAAAAAACTATGATGTCACATATCCACATAACTCAAGCTTTTCTGAGCATTTCTATTTCTCCTAACATTGTCTAACATGGAAGCCTACATCTCATACTACCTGGGTGGTGAGAGTTTCCTTTGTTTGGTTTCCTCCATCTTTAATATTAGCCAGACCATTCTTTTTTGGCTGCTGTTTTCTAAAACTTTCTGGCAACTGTTATCTATGTTATTCAGAAAGTGAAGATCCTACTTCAAGAATAGGTAAGATTGGTCAGGGAAGTGTGCCTAAGGGTGTTTCTGTTCTCTCTGGTTTGTTATCAGTTTCAGGTGCCCTAAGTCATTCCTCATGAGATCTCTGCATTTGAGTCATGGGAAACTTGAAGCCAAGATTGAAGGAATGCTAAAGAAAAAAGTTAATATTTCATCCTAGGTTTAATGGGGAGATATTGGAGTTTATTGAGGGGGAATGGTTATATGGTTAGTATCATGCTTTAGGAAAGTCACTTTGACTGCTATGAGGATGATGGATTGGAATGAGGAGAGATGAAGTAAGGAAACCAAGTAGGAAACTATTTTAATGTCCACTTGAGAGATGACAAGATGCTGAACTATAGTGATGGATGTGTAAATGAAGGCAAGAAGGCATATAAAAAAGATATTGTAAAGAAAATAAATGCAAACTTTTAAAACTCTTTGGATATATCAGGTAATAAAGAGAGAGGAGTTGAAGATAGATTATGTATTAAACATTTTATATGTTCCTGGCACTGTTCTAAGCAGTGGGGATACAAATATAAAAAAAAAGCAAGAAAGGGGATTAGATTCTAATGGAGGAAAATATCATAATGAAGGAGGGGAGTGGGCACCCTTACACCAACAAATTGTCCAGATAGCAAGCAGAAGATACCTGGAGGCTTGTTTCTGAGCAAGAAAAAGTTCAATTGTCACAGTCCAGTGTTCCAGGGACAGAAGCCAAATTTCTAGCAGGAGTGAGGAATGGTGCCATGATTTTTATACTGGGTAACTGGAAGGATAGGAAACTCCTCAATGGGAGTAGGGGATTTTGGAAGAAAGGTGCATTTTAAAAGAAAGTGAGCTTTCTGGTAGACAGGTTGAGTTTGAGGTCTCTATTAGACATTTAGCTCAAAATGTACAATAGACAGTAATGGGAAGGCTTCTCAGGAGAGAAACCAAAGAGAGAAAAACGATCTGGGAATCTGCATAGATATATGATAATTAAACACATGGGAATTGATAAGATCACCAAAAGAGAGAATACAGAGCCTCAGGATATATCCACTGTTAGTGGATGTGAAAGGGGTGGCTATTACACCAAAAGTATAATCATAAACATATGAATTTAAACCCCCAGTATGGGGGAGGCATAATCCTCCCCATAGGACCTCATATTCTTTTTTTTAATGCTTTATTAACTTCTGATTTACATCAATCGTTTCTGCCAGATTTTGAGTTACAAATTTTCTCCCTGTTTTTCCCCTACCCAGCCCCCCAAAAATAGCAGTCCCACAGGATATCCCCTCCTCCAATCTGCTCTCTCCCAAATTTTCTCCCATACCCGTTTTGACTTTTCTGGTGGATCTCTATGCCTCAGTGCCTGTATATCTTATTTCCCAATTACATGTAAGATGGTATTAATAATAGTATACACACACACATACACATATATGTGTGTATATATATATATATATATATATATATATTTGAATATTTGATTTTAAAACTTTAAATTCCAGATTCATTCCCTTCCTTCCTTGTCACCCACCCTTACTGGGAAGATAAGTAGTTCAGTATAGGTTGTACATGTATGGCCAATGCAAAACAATAACATAATAGATATATTGTAAAAGACTGACTATATTTCCCTCCCTCCTATCCCACCTCCAACTTATTCTGTTCTCTACTTTTATCCCGTCCTTTTTCAAAAGTGCATACTTCCAACTTCCCTCCCCCCCAGGCTGACCTCCCTTCCATCATCCCCCCTCTCATCCCCTTCCCCCCTATTCTTCTGGAGGGTGAGATCCTCTATTTAGTGTGTATTTCACTCCCTCCTCAAGTCAGATTCAATGGGAATAAGGTTGACCTATTCCCTTTTGCCTTCCTATTCTTCCCCTCCATTGTAACCATTTTCCCTTGCCTCATCTGTATGAGATAGTTTGCCCCAATCTGTCTCTCCCCATCTCCTCTCATTATATTCCTTTCACCTCTTAATTTCACCTTTTAAGTATCATCCCTTCCTGTTAAATTGGTCCTGTGCCCTCTATCTATGTATACCTGTAAACATATATACACACATTCACATATGTGTTCATATGCCCATATACCATCATATATAGACACACACACATATTTTTAATCCCTTCAACTACTGAGAAAAGTTTCATAAGTTACAATTATTGTTTTTCCATGTAGGAATGTTAATAGTTCAACTTTGATAAGTTCCTTATGATTTCTTTTCCCTGTTTCCCTTCTCATGCTTCTCTTGCTTCTTGTATCTGAATGTCAAATTTTCTATTCAACTCTGGTTTTTTCAGCAAGAATGCTTGAAAGTCCTCTATTCCACTGAATGACCACATTTTCCCCTGAAACATGATACTCAGTTTTGCTGGGTAGGTGACTCTTGGTTTTAATCCCAGCTCCCTTGACTTCCGGAATATCACATTCCAAGCCCTTCGATCCCTCAGTGTAGAAGCTGCCAGATCCTGGGTTAACCTGATTTTGTTTCCACAATATTCAAATTGTTTCTTCCTGGCTGCTTGTAATATTCTCTCTTTAATCTGGGAATTCTGGAACCTGGCTATAATATTCCTAGGAGTTTTCTTTTTGGGATCTTTTTCAGGAGGTGATCGGTGGATTCTTTCAACCTCTATTTTGCCCTCTGGTACTAAAATATAAGGGCAGTTTTCTTTGAGAACTTCCTGGAGGATGCTTTCTAGGTTCTTACTTTGGTCATGGCTTTCAGGTAGTCCAATAATTTTTAAATTATCTCTCCTGGATCTATTTTCCAGGTCAGTGGTTTTTCCCATGAGATATTTCACATTGCCTTCTATTCTTTCATTTGTTTGGATCTGTTTAACAGCATCTTGATTTCTCATGAAGTCATTAGCTTCCATTTGCTCCAATCTAATTTTGAAGTAATGATTCTCCTCATTGAGCTTTTGAGATTCTTTTTCCATCTGGCAAATTAGACTCTTTAAGGCATTCTTCTCCTCATTGCCTTTTTGAGCCTCCTTTGCCATTTGAGTCAGTCTGTTTTTTAAGGTATTATTTTCTTCAGTCAGCCTGTTGACTCTCATTTCATAATTTTATTGCATTGTTCTCATTTCTTTTCCCAAATTTTCCTCCACTTCTCTTATCTGCTTCTTAAGGTCCTCATGGCCTGTAACCAGCTTGTATTTTCCTTTGAAGCTTTTGGTGCAGGAGTTCTGACTTCACTGTTTCCTCCTGTTCCATGCCTTGCTCCTTCTTGTCCCCAAAATAGGAGTGTAATGTTGGAATCTTCTGTCTGCTTTGTTTCCTTTGCCTGCTCATTTTGCCACTCAATTATTTGACTTTTGGGCTTTTTGCCACAGTAAGACTCTTCCACCAGACAGGGGAGCTTTTGTCCCAAACGTTGGGATTTTCTCAGCTGCCAGAAGTATTAGATGGGTGCCCTCTCTGAGGTCTCCACATGCTCTGGCAAGTTGGACACACACCCCAGGACCTCCACCCTAGACTGCAATCCAGATCCAAGCAGGTTAAAGCAAGAGCAATTACCCCTCAGACTGGGGTTTGGTCCCCCTACACTCTGCAGGCCAGGAGCTGAAGCCCCCACATGGAGCTGGCTGGCTGTGCAGGTGCCTCAGTGGTTTCTCGCCCCGGGGGTAAAAGCCATGCACTCCCACTTACTGGGTCCTAAAGTCCAGACTGCACTGGCCTCTCACCTTGTCCTTCACATCTATGTGTTGATAAATCTGAAAACTGCCACCACTGCTGCTTATCTGGAGTCCCTCTGGCTGGTGGCTGCTTAGGCTCGCCCTGGGGTAAAGCCTCAGCATGGGGCTGGGCTCACCTCCCAGATTGCTGTGCTCGCCGATTCCTGCGGGCCTTCCGGGGTCTCCTCAGCGGGAGGTTAGCTTCTCTGTGTCATTTTGTGGGTTCTGCAGCTCTAAAGTTTGTTTAGAGTCTCCTTTTTACATGGATTGGGGAAGGTGGAAGCCGGAGCTGCGGGAAGGTCCTGCTTCTACTCCGCCATCTTGGCTCCACCCCCGGACCTCATATTCTTGAAAAGAAGGGATATTAGCTTCATAGTTTAGCTCAGTTCCCAAAAAGAATACAATCCCAGATCCAAGGTTAAATCTCCTTTAGGCTGAAGTCTAGGCTTCCATGATAGACTTCCTGCCTGTAATATCCTAACTGCAAACCTAGTTCCAAGGTCACCATAGCTTGATCCCCAGGTCTATTGGGGCATTATTATCTACACTTGAAACTGAGACAGACAAACAATGCAGAACACAACCATAAACCCCAGGCCAAGGGATATCTTTCATGGCTCTTGCACTGTGGGAAAATTGGGGTCTTTTCACTCTGGATTCAATAGGTAAGACAGATCAGGAAAAAGAGTTGTAAAATAGTTGCATTCCCACTTTTGGAGAGAGACAGATAGACAGAAAGAGACAGAGACAGAGAGAGAGACAGGGAGAGACAGAGAGAGACAGGGACAGAAAGATGGAGAGAGAGAAAATGGGAGGCTGGTCAGAAACATAGGATAATGTAGACAGAGGAAATTCATGAAAACCTGTTAACAGGGTGCTTGAAATCTGGAGAAGAGGTGGTCAACAATATCAAGTACTTCATAGAGGTCAAGAAGGATCAGCATTAAGAGAGGATTGGTAACTGAAGAGAAACTAAATGTTGCTTAGAGTTCTGACTCATTAATTCATTCTCCAAGCATTTATTGTATACCTACTATTATATGTCAGACACAGGTCTAGGCTCAGGCAATACAAAAATTAAAACAAATGAAAGGTTGTGTTTTGTTGTTGTTTTTTCCCCTCGAGGATCTTATATTTGACTTGGAGAAAGTGATACATACAATAATAAGAAAACACAAAAGAAATATCATGTTAATATAAAACAATTTCACAGGAAGAGAATCAGAGAAGGCCTAGTGTATTTAGGGATCTTAAGGTGACCCATGAAGAAAGTCAGAGATGCTAAGAATCAGAGGTTACAGAGAGAAGCCCTAGTCTATAGCTTGTATGAAGACTTCAGGTAAGAGATAGAATGCTAAGTTTGGATAACAGCACATAGGCCAGTTTGGCTAATGCGTAGAATGTGTGAGGAAGAACATCCAATCAATCTGGAAGCTGGGTATAAACACCATTGAGAGTGTTTGCATTTTGTTTTAGTGTTCATAGAGAACCACTAGTGCTTTTAACCTGGGCTTTGACAAGATCAGTAATATTCTACACTGGGGTATATACCGTGTTTCCCCGATAATAAGACCTATCCCAAAAATAAGCCCTCCCCTTACTGTGTAAGATTCCTCTAAAATAAGCCCTCCCCCGAAAATAAGCCCTATTGAGATTGCTACTGTAGTGAAGGTGATCCTTTGCGCTACATGCTACATTACGGTACCCTCTGTATGCACTGTCCCCCCCCCCAGGTGAAACTCATGCCGCGCTCCGAGCTGCATCCAATCAGAGCTGCAGCAGTGAGCGCGTCATCCTGTTCTTCCCCAGTGATTTGCTTATTGAATAAAGGTACATTTTTTTGTTCACATTTACCTGTTTATTAAAATTGCTGTCAATGTTCATTAAAATAAGACCTCCCCTGAAAGTAAGCCCTCTGGTGTTTTTCTGTCCAAAAAAAATTAATAAGACAGTGTCTTATTATCGGGGAAACACGGGTAGGATGTTCAGGGAAAACTAGTGCCTCTGGAATGAGCGCTTGCTGAGTCCTTATCAAGGCTGCTCATGTACCTTTGATGTCCACCTGGCCTTCAATTCTCACCTGTGACTCCAAGAAGCTGTAGCATGCACAGTGGCAACACCTGGGTAAACAATCTTGGTAGATGGACTAAACCAGGTTGAGGGTAATCAGTGGGCCTCAAACACTTTGGTGAGTTAGATGGGTGTCTACACCAAGCATGTGAAGACTTCCCCCAGTGGAATCAGTGGATGAGAACAATTTGTTCCAATGGCCATGAAACAGGCTAAAGCAGATGATGTAGAGTGCTTAGAGCTTGGGTTGACATTTACAAAACCAAAGCTATTCACCATATCCTGGGCCATCGTCAGTCATCTTGACTTTTGTCTTGTCACTGGATTTCAATGATTCTGGAAGAGAGAGAGAAGCTGAAAACTTTGTGCAGCTCTGCATCACTTAAATCTGGTTCACACATGGCTCAAGATATCGCTCCATGATGTCATTGATCCTTCACAAAAATGAAAGACAAACAATATTCTATACTCATTATTCCATGAAATCTACTTCTATAATTGCCATTTACCAATTCAGTGACTCTAAGTTCATTTTACTCTCATGGCTTGAGATACTATATCTATATAAATTAATCTAGGTCATTTCATTTTACCTCAGGGACTTTGTACAGATCTATTCCAGGCTTGGGGCTTAAGGCATCTATCTCATCCCTAAAAGGTTAGGGTCAGCCTAGGTAATCTTCTTTCAGAAATATATTACATAATGGTTTAGTGCAGTGGTACGAAACTCAGGCTAGTGATCTTTGACAGGAAAGTAAAACTCTCAAGTGCAACCAAACCAGATTCAAATGAAACTGGGAAATGTTTAACAAAATAAAAAAATATATAATGCAACATATATAATGTTAGTTTGTAGTTTTCTAAGTCAATATGCTAGGAAGCTAGATGGTTCAATAGATGAGGCACTGGGCCCTCTGGAAGACCTGAGTTTAAATCTGACCACAGATACTTACTAGCTGTGTAACCCTGGGCAACTTACTTCACCTCTGTTTGCCTTAATCCACTGAAGAAGGAAATGACAAACCACTCCAGTGTCTTTGCCGAGAAAATCTCATGGACAGTATTGTCCATGAGGTCATTAAAAGACAGATAAGACTAACTGACTGAAATATGCAGCCTTTAAGTTTGACACCTCTGGCTTATTGATAGAATATTATACTTAGACTAACAAAGACCTGGGTTTGAATCTTCTTCCACATACTAACTTACTGTGTGGCTATATACAAGTAAACCTCAGTTTTTTCACATGTACTGCAATGAAGTTGTTGAACTTGATGATTTCTAATGTCCCTTGTATGTCTAAATCTCTGACCCTATGATCCCATGATTCTTCATTTCTATGTCTTATTGACTGAAGTCTTCATTTAACTTCTGATACCAGGTCATATAAGCTAAGAAACCCTCTCATTTTCGAGACTGGAAGGTCCCTAACCTTTCTGACTGAGTCAAATAGATCAAGCCCTGATCTGAAATTTACATTACTTCCAACTACTCAGCTATTCATAATGGTATTCAAAAACAGCTAATAGAGATATAGGGCTTCAAATCTTCCGAGATGATGCTGTGAATAAGATTATATAGGACACAAGGTAACTACATAACCATGGAGGAACCCTGCGAACCACAAGTGATCAATGTCTGAGGTGACCTAAGGGCCTTTGAGTGCATGCCTTGCCCTAACCTGGGCCTTACAACATGATTTGAGCTCGTTTCTCTTAGGACACTATCTAATTTTCACTTACACCAGTGGCAGCTCTGTGTCAGTCTTTTGCATTGATAGGATAACTTTGCAAGGTCATCCTTGGTTAGAATAAAAATACCTAAAATAGAAGAATGATAGTTTTCCCATAGGAAATATTGCAAGGAAGAAGCAATTTTCTAACCCCACCTTCTGAAAGTCTGACCCTGAAGATGAAGTAATTGCACACACACACACACGTGTGTGTGTGTGTGTGTGTGTGTGTGTGTGTGTGTGCATTTTCTAAAACACTCCTGCCATCTATCTGGACATCTTTATAATTTGTATGCTAATTAAATATTTTCTTACTAATACACTTCATAGGTCTCTAATATATCCCCCTACCTCTTCATTTACGTGTATATTCTCCCTTCCTCTTCTTTCTTCTCCCCCCTTTCCTTTCCTTCTCTTCCCTTTCTTTCCATTCCTTCTATTTCACTCTCTCTCATTGCAAATTCTTCCTTCCCCACTCCTCCTCTAGAAGACTTGTGTCTGAATATTACCTTTGACACTTATTAGCTGTCTAAGCCTAGACAAGTCCCTTTATCTTTTCTTGCTTCAGTTTCCTCGTCAGTAAAATGAAAGGGTTGAATTTGATGACCTCTAAGGATTCTTCAAGCTCTAGATTTTTAATTCCATTATTCTTCCCTTTCTCTTTGCTCCCTCCTCTTTTCTCCCCACTCCTTTCCCTTCTTTTTCTTGTCTTTTCTTCCTTCTCTGCTTTTATTCAATCTGCCTTCCTTTCCCCTCCCCTTTATTTCTTTTACCTCCCCCCCCACCTTTAAATAAAGGGGAAAGAAAATAGAGATATAATGATGTGGGTAGGATCCATAGAGTTACAGCATAATATGATTACTTTTTGAAACAACCTACTGAATCCAAGCATATTATTGAGTTATAGTAAATGTTTCCAAATAAGCAATGTCCTCCAGTTGAGTGCTCTCTGAATGGGAATCCCTGAAAGAAGAGTTGTTTCTATGTGTAATAAAGAGCCCTAGAGCTCTGAGCTTTCTTTCAAAAGCCCACTGCCCGGGTGGATTAGATTTCCCTTGGCGCTCTGACAACTCAAATGATTCACTAACATGAACTCCTTGCACTCTTTTTACAGACAGATGATTTCATTAAAACATATGATTCAAAAAACAGGATTACAATAAAAAAAATAGTCACAGAGAAAGTGCCACATCTTCCACTTGGGTTTAACATTTATAGAATCGCTGGGGGGATGAAGAAAACGTTGTCTTTCCCCTAGATGAAAGGAAATGTGCTGATTTAAAAAGAAAGTTCAGTGTGATGGAAAGAGAACAGGACTTAAGCGTCAAAGAACCAAGGTTGAAAATTGGTTCTGCTTCCAACTATATATGTGACATAGAGCAACTCATTAATGCTTTCTGCATCTTAATTATTAAATATGTAAAATGAATTGAGATGATTTTCATGCCCTTCCCGATTCAAAATCCTTCAATAATGGAAAAAAGCACTGACCTTTGGAGTCCGATGACATGACTATAACATTTATAGTTATATGTGTTCCTGTGCTTTGGAATTATTCTCCTCACCTCCCTTCCCACAGATCAGTTAGTACCCTCGGTGTTTGGTTCCATTTCCAAACTTGGTGAGTAGGTAGGTATGAGTAGTATTATTAATTATGAGGCCATACTATAGGGCCTCTTTCTATGATTATCAATTATTATAAATTAATTACTCAAACTAATTAGCTAAGCTGGCCTGCTAAGCACAGTTGGTATCAGCCATTCCCCTAAAATTCAGTGACACTCTCCCACAAGTACATTCAAATTCCATTGAATTTGCAGCTTATATTTAGAGAGCACCTGTGGCAAAAAGGACAGCATAATACATCCTGGAAGTCATTTTATTGGGGTCCTTATTCTCCTTGGTTAGTGTGTATCTTTTCTTCTGGGGTTGAATCCCTTTGAACCTTGAGACTTGAATCTCCTTTCCACATTTCAATCAGTTTATCATAGAATTATTATGCAGACACTCTCACCAGTCCCTGCTGTCCTGGAGAGTGCTCCTGGGACCTCAATGAAAAAAATCCAAATCCTCTGCTCCTCTGAAGTGCACTAGTTCCTTCTTTGTTTAGGAGAAAAAAGAAAATACCCAGATTCTGTTTAAAATGCTCTTCTCTCTCACCAAATGATTCCTTCTCAGGGGTAACTCTATCTCATCTCTTCCACCAGATGTCTGAATCTCTTAGAGCTGAACTGGCTCAATATTTTATAGGTGATCCATAGGGCATGACCAAGTTTCTTCAATCAACCTGAACGTTTCTCCTGCACTTCCAATGTGAGGTCATTCCAATTGATCAAGGGAGCGTCTAAACTTATTTAAAGCTTGTGTTGATTGATTCAATAGCAAAATGTTCTTACTTTGTTAAAATACAAAGGTTTAGCACCTTGATACTTGTTTTCATGGGGTGGGGGTGATTTGATTGATTTATTCAATGGTCTGCAGCCTTATAGACATAAATTTGAGAGGAAGTGTGACATAGTAGATAAAATGCTTGATATGGAATCAGGAACACTTGGATTTGAAGATACTTACTAACAGTGTGATCCTGAAAATCCCAAAACTTCTCTTAGCCTCAATATTTCCCCCTCTAAAATGGGGATAGTAATAATACCTACATACGAGGTAATTGGACATGGGCATGGACATACGAAATAATTTATGTGAAGTCCTTTGCAGACCTTAAAGGGGAGGGAATACATATTTCCAGTTTTATCTCATTTAATCCTTACAACAACCTTACAATGGGTCTATTAAACCAATTTTACAGTTGAGGAAACTGAAGGAAAAAGAGATTCAAAGACTTGCCCGGGGTCCTGCCACTAGTAAAGATGCTGAATTTGAACTTGGGTCTTCCTGACACCCTATCCACTGCACCACCAGCTAACTTGAAGTGCTATAAAAACCATTAACTACTACTATTATTTTTGTTATTGTTATCACTATTAAGCAATTTAACTCATCTTTCTAGATCCTGTGTTTCTAATCTTTATTTTGTGACTAATAGTACTTTCATGATCTACCCTATGGGGTAAAGTGTTTTGAAAATTTTAGTGTCCTATGAATATAAAATTATCACCGTCATCATTTCATTTTTATCTTTTGTTCAACAAATTTCAAACATAAATACTACTGAGAAAATGGCTATCTTGGTATTAATATTTGACACAATGTTGGACTATTGCACAGGTGTTTAATATAGTTTTTTTTTTTTGTAATTGAACATAAGTATTGGACAATAAACTCAACTTTTGTATGCACCATGAAAATATCTTTGGGAAAACTCCAGTGGCAGACAGGATCATATGTACCTGTCTTTTCTCCATGTGATTGGATTTCTTCTCTATTTTTTAAAGCTTATAAAACTATGTTTAGCTTGGTTGTTATGAGTATATGCTGTAGTGAGAATATTATCAATCATCAATTATTATTTCATTTAATACTGTCATTTTCTTATAGCTTCAAATTTGTCTTTGTTAGCATATTTGTGGGTTTTATGATATTTTTCTTTGATATCAAAGTACTTAGCTGTTTGTATATTTATGTCTTCTTGCAAAAGAATTCAGATGTGCAATTTATATTACGATTCATTTTCTAGTAATTTTTCGCAAAGAACAATTGTATGTACTATGATCTATGTTTTAATTTGGAGAAAAGAAAATCTAGATTATGTGTTAGTATATATTTCTCAAGTTCTTCCTTGGGTAATTCTTGTGATCATAATAACAATATTAATAACAAGTAAATTATAAACAGCTTTTCAGTAGACATTTCTCCTCACAACAACTTGGTAAAGAAGGTAGTGTGGGTATTATTATTATCCTCATGTTACAGATGGTGAAACTTAGGTCCAAATAAATGACTTAATTTGTCCAATCCTCTACAGCTAATAAAGCACAGAAAGGTTTGTGAACCCGAGTGTCCCAGCATTGTTTGCACTCTATAGCCTTCTGATATAACTTAATGATAGCTTTAGGTAGGACATTGTACGTAAGGTTTCAGAGATGAAAACATAATTGGCATGTAGGTCGATTTTTAAATTCTGTCTCCTGTTTGATGTGCTGCTTCTCTTTTTCTTTTGTAGCAATTATTAAAACAGCTCTTCCCAACATGGACAGAGAAGCAAAGGAGGAGTACTTGGTAGTCATCCAAGCCAAAGATATGGGTGGACATTCGGGAGGCCTGTCTGGGACCACAACTCTAACCGTTACCCTCACTGACGTCAACGACAATCCTCCAAAGTTTGCCCAGAGTAAGTGACAATTATTTGAGTTTGTAGCTATTTCTGAGCTTATATCTGTATTTTAGGGTTCCTCTATGATAAAACTGAGCAAGATTTACATACATGTTGGGCATTATGAAATCTTAATACTTTATATATATTAGTGACTAAGGTGGTGAAATAAAAGAAATTTCTTCATTGTCTTAAGATTTCCTCTGATTCAGACTTGGGCATAAGAAGTCAACAATTCTATTCAATTCTATTTATGTATTATTTAAATATATACTATATTTATCAATTAATATGTTAATCAATTATGACTTCAAAACTAAATACAGTAAAATCCTACAGATATAGTGAGATTTCAAGAAAACTTAAGCTGTCAGAAACAAGTTACGGGGGCGGTTTGGCTGCAGTGAGTAGAGCACCAGCTCTGGAGTCAGGAGGACCTGAATTCAAATCTGACCTCAGACACTTAACACTTACTAGCCGTGTGACCTTGGGCAAGTCTCTTAACCCCAAATGCCCCACCTTTCCCCTGCAAAAGAAAGAAAAGAAAGGAAGGAAGGAAGAAAGGAAGGAAGGAAGGAAATAGGGAAGGAAGGAAGGAAATAAGCAAGGAAGAAACAACAAACCCAGAAGCAAGGGAGAAAGGATTTTTGCTTATTAAAAAAAAAAGCTATCATTAAAATCCATGCCCTCCAAGAAAAGCCATCTACAGCCCCCATCAAGACACCACACCAGTGCCTATTAACTAAGAATTATGTATAAAATAAGGAAAATGTTTCCTAAAAGTTTGGCTATCTTACTTTTAGAGCAGCAGTAAAGAAGATGTAGGGAAGTTTTGCTAGAACATGACGTGATAAATTCATTAAAAACTCAGAGTTAACAGCAAAGAAGATGAAAATCACAGAAGCATGAGAGCCATTTAGCATAAGGACAAATACCTCAGTTGTCTCCAAGGACACGTGCACACAGAACAATCACTGCTGCTCCTAATACTCACTGTAATTCATCAGTAAATAAATGAGCAGTGTCTTTTCTCAACTAAAATCCTTTTCTGATGCCTCATTGTGGCAAGTAGTTGACACTGAATTCTTTAGGGTTATGAAAATGGAGCAAAGGCTTCGGTTGGTCCTGAAAAACCATAGAGACTCCAGATATAGACTCATCAGTGGACTGTGGTGTCTTTTGTTTCAGAACCCGATCAGTTCAGAGTGGCTCTTCAACAAAGGTTTTAGCCGCAGAGATCATAATTATCTGACCGTCTAAAGACAAACAAATAAACATAGGAAAAAAAAGACCTAATTAACCCAACTCCTAAGGAATTAATATGTTGTGATTTTCATCAATATACATATAGTTGAAATCACATCTCCAGGAAGAAAGCAAGACAATCTGATGACATCACAACAGTTATTTTATTTTTTAAATGATTTCTTTTTTAACTGAATGACTTCATTTACCTGGGAAATGTATTTATGTGGAATTAAACAATGATATCAAATAAATTATATTACAACAGTTAATAGGACCTATTTAGAATACATATGTATACATGTGTACTTATGTGTGTATTCTATTCCTACTTTAGTAATTTTAATACTAGAATGTCCCAGAATCCTGAAAGAGTTAATTAGATACTAGAGGTACAGATTTTAACACAAGGAGAAACATAGAGGGGTGATTGTAGTTTCTGCCTTTCATATCTATAGTATATGATTCTTTCCTTAATTCCTCAGAGTTTGGTTTTAGGTTGTGGGAGTTTGAGACAGATGCAAGAAGAAAGAAGTCTACCATAATGGTAGGAGAACTGGAACACCAGTCAGAGGTTCTAAGCTTGAGTGCCAGTTTTGCCAATGCCAGGTGGCTTTGAGCCATTGACAGCTTCTCAGTCTAGGTTCTGTGCTCTATAAAAGAAGTTTTGATAAAAAGATTTTCAAGGTCCCTTGCAAATCAAAGACTCTGAGTCTCTGGCCCTCTCTTCATGAAGTTTTGGAATATTATTTGATTCCCCAGGAGAAAAACCTGCCTTCCTGCCAAAGCAGCCAAATGCTTGCCTGTGCAGGAGAGTAGCTAGACTGATGTTTCTGTGCCAATCTCTCTTCTTTATAAAAGGTAGATAATCTGACTGAATATGTAATGAAGTAGTTGCAGATTCAGAGAATCCTGGAGCTCAAATGGACCTAGAAGGTCCTGTAGACTAGAAGTATCAAATACATGGCCAGTCCCAGCAATGATCCCAAGTTGCTAAACCAGGGAAATACTTAACAAGGCAAATAAAATACAATAAAACATAGATAACATTACATTTTAAAACTACCTCAACATATGCCCTACAGGGATCTTTAAATGTGGAATAAATGTGAGTTTGACGACATTGTTTAGACCATCTTTGCTCCTAGGTGGGGTGCCCCTTTAGAACATCCCTGATTATGAACAGTCCAGTCACTACTTGAAGACTTTGGGGTAAAATATATATAAAGAAATCCAAATAGATATTTGAGACATTCCAGCAGCTATGATTTAAACATCATGGAAATGCTTCGGGATGCTTTATTGCATACTGAAAGACTAGGCTAGGCAATGGTATAATATAATATAGGTGCCTGAATTTAGGCAGGTACAAGTGGAAAGTTTTCCTTATTGATGATAGCGTTTTTTTTTCGAAATTTTAATCAATTTCAGTAGAAAGGCAATTGTGGTCTAGAGGAAAGCATGTTGGACTTCGGAATCAGAAGTCATTGGGATTGAGTCTTTACTGTGCTCCTTGCTAGTTTTGTGTGACTTTGGGTGATCCATTTTACCTATAAAAGCCTGAGTTTTCTGATCTTTAAAATTAATAGAATCCCTCCAATATTTTCCATTTCAGGAGTTGGAAAAGATTGGATGACATTAAATATGGAAAATGCTTTGTGAAATATATACTTCTAAGTTACTATTGAAAGTACCAGGGACCCCGTTGGGGAAGGGCAGTCAAACATTTTAATAAAAATGCAACATATTTAATAGGGCAAAAAAGACACTAACAATAAGAATTTAATCTCAATCTAGGTAACTCATTCATAGCTGAATCAGATAGATGCCTGCTTCAGGATATAGTGACTAAAATTCCTCTGGAGTTCATTCGCAATTCTATAAAGGAAATATTTCAGATTGCCTGTCAGTCATTTGTCAAAAGGAATTTATTAATGGCTTGCTATGTGCCAGGCATTGCGCTAAACTCTTTCAGGGGGAATGGGGGAAATTAAAAACAAACATGGTTCCTGCCCTCAAACAGCACCCATTGTAATGGAAGAGACATCATACAAACAATTAAATGCATACTAAATATATACAATCTAGATAGAAAAACAAAATTTTTCCCAGCCATATATTACCCTTACTAGCCCCCTGGTATGTAAACAGAACTGCAGTTTCTCCTTCAGAGTTCCATTTGTGTCACTCATTAAAACTAGGAATCCTGTTTGTGCTTAACTCAAGAGACACAGACCCTGGCAATGAGACATGCAATCACTGTGCTTTCCTCTCCCTTCTATAGAGGGCAAAGTGGGTATTCTGTTTTTTCACTTGTGAAGCCAGGGCAGGGCAGGAGTGCAATAGACTTGAGCATGTGTCTAATGATGCAGACACTTTTATGTGGAGTTTCACAGAATAGCACATCAGTGTAATGGCAAGAGACAGCTCTTTGGGCTGAGCCTACCACACAGGGCCTCTTAATAAGCATTTGCACAGTCTGCTTTTTTTCTTCTTGTTTGTGCTTGGCCCTTATTGTTTGTGAACCAAGCAGCTGATGGAAAGGAAGAGTACACAAATGAATGCAGTGGCCTGGGAGCCAGAAGATCTACAGTTTAGTTCCCCAATTAATAGTCATGTGACCTTGAGAAAATCACATCAGCCTCCAGGCCTCAGTTTTCTTATCTGTAAAATATTTTAAAATATTTCTTATCTGTAAAAAATTTGTAAGCTCAAATCTGACTCAAACTTCAGTTAGCAAGCATTTTATTAAATAGCTATGCTGATTCAGGCACTGGGTATCCCCCTTCGGGCTCTATTTTTTTGCAACTTTTGAGATTGAATCCCCATTGAAATACTCTTGTAAGGAGGCAGAGGAGAATTTATGATTTCTGGAATACTGGGGAAGTTAAACTCTGTGCCACCCCCATATTTCCCCCCTCCCTCAAACAACCCTCTTCTCTCTGCTGTAGTGGGATCTTCCAGTACCGGCCATTTGAGCTTCATTCTTTTGGCTTAACCCTTTGTTCCCTGTTAAAATGCAGGTCTGTGTAGAAAAGAATAACATTTTAAATCTTATCAAGCATGGACATTTTTGTATGAATGAGTTCTCAAGAAGAAGAATTAACAGGAATCAGAGGTTTATGAGGACTTAAGACAATTCTCTCCTCTTAAATTTCCTATGTGACTTCTGGCATGTTAATTGGCCGAGGTCTGTTTGCTCATCTGTAAAAATAAGTCATTTTATAGATGACCTCTGACATCTTCTTTGTCACTAAGACTCTGGAAGTATAATGGATAACTGAAAGGGGGATAATGGAAAAGGAAAAAAGACATACAAATTTGAGTTGGATGGGGTCAAAGTCAAAGTACAATGACTACATCTTTTCCAGGGTCAGTCCAATGATAGGTCTGCTTCCCCCAAACACAGTGAATATTGATCCATAACTGGACTTCTCATTTTCACTAAACTATTAGTATGTTATATAAGCAGAGGTCACAGCTTCCTAGGGCTGGCACAAAGACAGAAGGGATCCAGGAACCTTATCAGTTCCTGATGGCTCTCCTTATTAGAAACAACTGAATATGTAGCATGTAAAGTGACTCACATTTCTACCATACTTTGCAATTGTAAATCTTTTTACCTCATACCAACCTTGAAGAGTCACTTGTACAATTAAATGCTGTTTTCCTTCTTTGGCAGATGAGGCAACGGAGGCTGAGAGTTTCAATGACTTGCCTACAGTTTTTCAGTGATAAAAACCCATACTTGGGCCTAGATCTAGTTTTAAATTTAGTGAGCTTTCCTTAAAATGTTTGAGCCAGAAGGGAGCTTAATGATAATGCCATTCATTGCTCCGATTTGATAGATGAAAAAACTGAGTTACCCATACCTACATTTTTTTAAAGCAATTGGGGTTAAGTAACTTGCTCAAGGTTACACAGCCAATTATTTCTGGGTGTGGTGCTAAATATCTGAGCCTGGATTTGATCCCCAGGTCATTCCGACGCTGGAGCTGGTGCTCTTACTCACTGAGACACCTGGCCACCCTACCATACCTACATTTTAATAAAGAAAAAGTCTTAAGTCAAAAGAATGAGGCTCAAATGGTAGAAATCAAAACATCTAAAGCTTAAGGAGGAATTTTGGGGTTTTGGGGGGGAAGCATAGGGAAATGATTCATTCAAGGTTGAGCTGGAATTAGAACCCTGTTTCCCTGGATAGCTGAGCAGAACTGTTCCCAGTAAATAGCTTCCTGCCACAGCTTCAGAGCCTGTGAAATGACTTAGTGAGGGTCATCCAGTTTCTTGAAGAAGCTTGGCCCCTTCATTAAATCATCACTCACGCTAGCCGGTCACCTATGTCTATTCCAGCAGAAAGGGTAAGAAGTGAAGAGAGATGATTGATTGCTTCTTAAACAGATTTGAGGTACAGTGGCAGGGCGGGGTGGTTTGGGCCATCCCTGGGCAAAATTGCAATTTGTTTTCTGGATTCTTTTGAATCTTTTTCACCTTCTTTCTTCTTCCTTCCTAAATCTGTCCTGAATTTCTTGTGTTTTCTCTTGATATTGCTTCTATAACTTTACCTTTCTTAATAGGTTAAAACTTAGATGCTTTTTGCCCATTTCTCTCAGGAATTCTCAGTGTTCTTTTTACTTGGATAAACTAATGCATGATAAGGTATATATGAATCACGATGTAGCAGCAGGGGAAAACCAAAGCCATTTTGGGGCTATCGTGAACAAGCACACAAGCTGAGAGACAGCTTTTTGCTCACTCTGGGACTGAAAGTAGATTCGAGCATAGAATAGAAAGTGGGTTTTTCAACAAAGATCCCTTAGAAATTACACAAAGTTTTATCAGAATGCACTGTCCAGAGTCAACTAAATGTTTAGTGTCCAAAGGGGCCTTTTAAATCCAGTAGTCAATAAAACGATGTTTAGTGATACATTCTGGATATAATGAAATGTTTGAAGACCTTGAAACTGTGTTATTTCAGTCAAATCTAGCAAGGGAGAAGATAATGGGAAGAGAGTTCCTTTATTTAGGAATACACATTTTTTTTTGGCCTCTGGTAAAAGATATTTGCTCCCTAATCTTCATTGCTTCTGAATTTTAGAGGATTTTTTTTTTGGGGGGTTGGGGCTAGGGGAGAGAAATTCTTTAATGATGCCTAAATTATACTTTTCAATTTGAATACTACAAAGGGAAAATGTAAATATGGCTTGTGTGGCTACTAGTTAACTCATTCAGGACAAATGTTTGGCTGCCCCTCAAATCAAAATGGCACAAAGTCTAATAATGCCAAAAGACAATTATACCTTTTTGGAAATTCAAGTAGAGAAAGAATGGAGGGGCCATGTTGATGAATCTGAACCTCTTTTCAAATAGTAGACTGCCTTTGATAAATGCTTTGAGTGAGTTCTGAATTGGAGACTCCCTCCCTTTCCACTTTGTGACTTATCATTTAAGGTTGCCAATGTAGTTAATGCTCTAATTAGCAGCTCTTCTTCCTCAGAAAATTGTTGTTTGCATTCAGCAATGGCAGAATAGGTTAAAAATCACTGTCTTTGTTAGAAGAAATCAATATCAAATATAGTAACATTGATGCAGAGAGAAAAGGAAAATAACAGGTTTAGAAGGTGCCATTTACAATATCTCTTAAAGATTTCCATAATAGCTCTTGGAGTATCAGAATGTGTTCCCTTGAAATCTGTCTTAATTAAAATCATAGCTGAAAGAGACTAGGTCTACCCTTAGCCGGGGTGTGAATTTCCTTTGAATCGGAGTCAGGGAGCCATAGTGGTTGGGGTGCTGGATTTGAAATTGGGAAGCTCTAAAGAAAAATCCCACCTCAGAAGTTTAATAGCTGCATGACCCTGGTTCGAGTTCTAACATCTTAAAGTCTCAGTTCTTTCATCTGGAAAGTTGACATAATCATAGCACCAACCCATAGGATTATTGTGAAGTTCAAATTTCTCTGACCCTTATGTCTGGAATACTCTCTTTTCTTCACTCCAATTAGTGTCATCCCTGACTTCCTTTAAGTATCAACTAAAACCCCACCTTCTATAGGAAGCCTTCCCTCACTCCTCTTAATTCCAGGGCTTTATCTCACTTAATAATTTCCTTTTTATCCTGTATATGAGTTTCTTTGTGTTTGTTTGCATGTTGTTTCTTCTGTTAGATTATGTGATCCTTTACAACATCCTTTGTGTATCCCCTGCACTTAGCATAATGGTTGGCACATTTGCCATTGGTTCAATCATTCAGTCATGTCTGATCCTTTGTGACCCCATGGATGATGTCAGTACTGTCCATGGGGTTTTCTTGGTAAAAATACGGGAGTGGTTTGCCATTACCTTCTTCAGTCTGGCACTTAATAGATTTTTAGAGAATTGAATTGAAATAATTTATGTGAAATGTTCAAAATTTAGAGTGCTATGTTACCAGTCTAATAATAATATATTACATAGAACTTTAAGGTTATACACACATATATGTATACAAATATATATGTATGCATACACATATACATGTATATGTGTATACATATATGCATAGATATACATATATGTAAATGAAATTTGATTCTCACCACAATCCTATGTGGTAGGTGCTATTATTGTTCCCATTTCACAAGTAAGGGAATGGAGCCTGAGAGGTTGAGTGATTTGCTGTTTTGCTAATTTGATTCCATAGCTAGTAAATGTCTGAAACAGGATTCAAATTTGTGTCTTCTGAACTTTAAGATTAGTATAGTCAACAGCACCATTCTAGATTTCTCAGTTAGATCACTTATTAAGAATTTGGAAGGTGTGAGTCAGACACATCTTCTGTGTACCAGTGGCAGACTCTCAATTAAAATTATTTAGAAATAGAGATTAATCTTTTGTTTTCTTCTTCTACTCCCATGACCAAAGAGGAGTGGCATGCTTTTCTGTTTTTGTGTATGTTGAGGCAGGAGGAGAAAGTGGTGGGCAGGAAAGAAAAGGATTAACTTTAAATGGACTCAAAGGGATAGAGGAGACAAATTCCATTTTAAAAGAAACGACAATAGTAATTCATGTGATCAAGTGAAATGAGGGATACAATTAAAGAATGTCCAAACTGAAAAATACCTCTGAGATTAACTGGTTCGGTCACCTTATTTGGCAGATAGGGAAATTGAGGCTCAGAGAAGGAAAATGTCTTCCTTAAGGGCACACAGATATTTCTAGTCAAAACCAGGGCTGTATCTCAGGTAATAGTTTTCTGAGTTTTCCTTTCTGGATGTTATAGCCCACTAGCTGGTTTTTCATTGGCATTAAGATGTCCTTGGCAAACCAATGAACACAGTAATTCCTGATCTGAAGTAGTTATTGTATCTTTTGAAATATGAATGGGAGGACTCCTGAATCTCCACTAATTAGACAGTTTTCTACCCAACAGAAGAATAAATACACACTGTAATTGTATTCTGTCTAGAGAGGTTTGAAGGCAGGGTGTGTGGTCATCAGAGCGGTGAGGACTTTAGTAACAAGAGAAATCTTTCATGTATCTGAACAGCTTGCTGGAGGGCACAGCAGAAGTTTAGTAATTGGATTTTATCAAAAATGGGCTACAAGTCTGTAAATACAAAGGTAAGTTCAAAAGTGCCTTGCAGTGTGTCACACATTGCATCTTTCTGTGCTGAAAATAGCTTAATATTTTATGTTTGGCAACACTGAACATCCCTGCAGGCAGTAGATGGGATAATATAGCAAGAAAAAAGAGGAGCATTCACACAAAATCAACCAAGTATTCCCACATTATGCGGCTCTAAGTACATAGCTCGAATAAATAAGGTGTGTTTATGTCTCGTGTCCCATCCATCCACTAAAGGAGGTCAGGAGAGTGGGAGAAAGATGATAGGAGAGTTGCAACCTGATTTAATATTCAGTGTTTTCCCCTTGTTTTTAAGGTTTGTATCACTTCTCCGTACCTGAAGATATTGTTCTTGGTACTGCAATAGGAAGAGTAAAAGCAAACGACCAGGATATTGGTGAGAATGCCAGGTCATCTTATGACATCATCGATGGCGATGGGACAGCTTTGTTCGAAATCACCTCCGATGCCCAGGCCCAAGATGGCATTATTAGACTGAGAAAGGTAAAGTATAATTAAGAATTTGAATACATTTCTTATTAAGAAATTAAGAAACACATTTTTGTAATGATAATTTGTTAAAGGACAGAGACAATATGAACATTATAGGATAACTTTGTTAGATGAAGTCTTTCTCGTAAACAGGTTCCAATCTATATAGACTTATTATATACGACTTCCTTTTATGTACTCTAAAATGTAACCTTCTTGCTTTTTCTCACATATGGCCCTATGTTTCCCAACTAGATGCATTTGCACGGCTGTGCTTTCAGCATATGTGTTTTAACCAAGGTTCCTCAAATATTTATTAAATAACCATTTTGATGATAATAGTATAAGCCCATATATTAGAATACTAGCAGCTTATTGAGAGATACTATATGAGAGTGTGACTGAAACTCTGAAATATACAGTACTTTAGAGAGAGACAGGGATTTAGAATTCACTTGGTCCAACTACCTCCTTTTACATATGAAGAAATTGAAGCCCAGAGAAGTCTAGAAGCTTGTACAAGGCCATTGAGATTATCAATGGCAGAAACAGAACTAGGGTCCAGGTTTTCTGATATCAAAACCAGCATTCTTTTTTTTTTTTTTTTGCCTTTTGGAGGGCAATTGGGGTTAAGTAACTTGACCAAGGTAACATGGCTAGTTTGTGTGTGTGTGTGTGTGTGTAATGTAATACCAAGCAAAGGCAACTTCCCAGGTTCAAAATACCAGCATAGGTGCTCTCTATTTTATTCAGTAACAAACCCAGAACAGAGAAGATCAAAACATGACATCATTCAAAATACAGTATTTACTAAGTATGATTAAATAATCTCCAAGTACTACCCCACCCCAGGACTTTCCAATCATTCAATCAATTACAAAGTCCCTGTTCTAAATACTACTCCACCCCTAGGCTATACCTTCTTTTGGTCCACCACAAAACCCCTCTTCTCAAATGGAGATTAGTTTCCAAACATAAGTAAAATACATTCATTTGCTCAACCATAGAACACAAAAAGGTCAAAAGTTCCCCACCCCTGGATCACAATTGAATCTACCGCAGAGTTACATCAAGTTTAAACACAGCACTTAATACCCAAATGGAGGTCTTTTCTTCATCTTGACAGGAGGCAAGTTCTCAGCAATCTTAGTTCCTGGGGAGACAAGGCTTAGCAAGGCCATAAGATACATTGCCAGTCCCTTCATGAATTTATCCTCTGTCTGTAGAACAGTCCTAGAACCCCTGAACACATTAGCAAAGCCCTCTCCCAGGATTTCTGTAAACATACAACAAGAAAATCCTTCTTCAGGGCTTCTGAACCAACAGAAAGGCTCCCAGACCCCTGCAACAACAGCACTGTCCTTCACCAGTGGACAGTATTCATTCTGTCTGCCGGACAGTCTCCAGACCCCTGCAACAACAGTACTGTCCCTCACCAGTGGACAGTATTCACTCTCAGTACTGTCCCTCACCAGTGGACAGTATTCACTCTCTGTCTGCAGGACAGTCTCAGGCCTTCTTAACCAAATGCCAGGTTCCAGGACTTCTTCAACAGGACAGTCTTTCACCAGTGGACAAATCTGGCAAAATAACATCAAAACAGACAGACAAAGTACCAGCAAAACAGCCATGTCTCCTCAGTCCTTGGCAGCTCAGGGGGCAGGTCTCAAAAGTCCAGGGCAATTCAAAGCGGCCACCAGCAATCTCTTAGTCTCTCCCCCTCCACGAGGTGCTGCTTCCAAAAAGAACTTCCGCCTCTCTCTTGTCTCTCCAAATCTACATCACCAGCTCCTCCCACTTCAGGACTTTCTTTTCACATCAACAAGCCCATCCCACAGGTGGGATTAACAAACTCTGGGTTTTAACACAATCAATTTGAAAACCAAGCCAATACAGGGGAATCTTTAATTGCCATTACTATCACAGTGTGTTAAAGTGTCTGAGGCCAGAACCGAACTTGGGTCCTCCTGACTCTGGGGCTAGCGCTTTACTCACTGCGCCACCTAGCCACCCCTAGAAACCAGGGTTCCTCCACTCACAAAGTTTCTTTACATTCTTGAGGAACCATGAACTTCCAGAGTTGGAAGGGACTTTTGAACTCATCTAATCTAATACCTATCTCAATTCCTACCACAATAGCTCTCCATCATGCCCCACTAACACATTCCTCACCTTCTCAATCATTCACTGGTAGTTGCACCTAATGACCCAGTGAGCACAAGATCCCACACTATAATGAGGCACAGCCTTGTCTCCTCTCAATTTCCATTTGTCAAATAGATGAATGAAAGTAACTTAAGGCACAATGTGATGAAGTATTTGCAGCCAATTGGTTTCAGATGCTTCTCTATAATAAAAATGGAAGCATTTTTAATATTGATCCCTCAGATTTAATTATGCAGTGATTACTACACACCAAAGTGTTTATGTAATTTAGCGGCCTAAAAATAGCTGGCTGATTATTGTGGGGTAGCTTTAGAACACAGCAGGACTGTTTTGGGGGACTAAGGACTCTGAGCACCAAAAGCCCTGTTTGTGTCTACTCCTAAGAAATGAATAGTAATGAAAAGGTGTATAAAGGAGGCTCATATTTGAAATAGAAGGTGATAAAGGGATATTTAGATCCACTATTGACCAACCAAGACGTGTCTCTGTGGGAGAAAAAGATGCCAACACCCCCATGTCATTTTTATTGTTATTATTAGTTATCCATTGGATACTATGAGACTCTTTTTATGAACTAAAGCAATTAACCTTTTGCTCCAGCTCCCTTCAGAGTTATTCATAAACTCAAAAGCCCTCAAATTGTCACTGTGAATATTTGTCTCTGCACCACCAGTCACTTCTGGGTTATAGTAGTATTGCAGTGAGAAGTTTATAGGGAGTATTGTTTACAAAAAGCAATAGATTTCTTTTCCACCAGTGGAAATTCACATGTCATTAGAATGTCATTGGGCAAATTGTAATTATAATGAGCAAGGAATTATGAATGTGAGATATACACACATACATATATTTATGAATGTATGAATATATATGTATATATGTGTGTATATATATCCTGAGACCCATTAGTGTCTGCAGAGAATCTGAAATCACAAAATAGTTACAGTAGGTATGATTGGCAAATTGTGGATATGCTGATGTTGAATAATCTTATTCATAGGTACAAGTGCTAGTAATTTCAGAAAAGGCGAGAAAAGTGAGTGTGTTTGGCTTGTTTACTAGAAAATTTTGCAAAAGAGCAAAGTTCCATTAGAGCACACTTCAAATACAAAAATCAACACAAATTTTTCAAAGTAAGAATGTATATTTAAGCTTTCACAGACTTCCTGAAAGAGTTTGATAATTTCTGTTCGTGTTCCCATTTTTATCTTACCTCGCACATCTTAAATTCTATTTTTTATGAGAAATTATAATGCAAATCTAACTACCTTTTTTGAGACATTCCAAATTTGTGTGCTTGAAATTTGAAATTATTATGAGATGCAGAGAATGGTATTGTGATGATGCAGATGTGTGTTGTGTCAAGTTCTAATATGGATTTATTCAAGGAACATTTTTTTTATCCAGTGCCTTCGTTAGCTATGATTCTATGATTTTTAAAGATATGAAATATGAATGACCAAAATTTTAACAGTAATGATGCAATGAGGCAGCTTCAGGTGGCTTCTAAAAGGATAGGAAAGGTATAAGCAATAGTCTATTTATACCATTCTCTTTCTTGTCTTCAGGTGTCTAATTATAAAACAAACATACCAACATACACACACAAAAATATATCTCTTCATAAGGATACCTGTCTATATAGTACAAACAACAGGATAGAATACTTTCAAGGAAATCCTAAGAAAAATAAACCTAATTTAATATCCTGATTAATGGTGCAGGAATTTTTTGGAAGGATAATTTTTCTTAAAGCACACTTCCTTTTTTTTTTTATTGGGATTAGTGTTAAATTCTGCTTTATAATGTCTCTTTAGACTAAACAGTGGTTATTTCTGTCTCTTTCCATTTCACACTCTGTTGTAGAAATAATAAAATATTCTTCCCAGATAGAGATGGTGTGCGATGCCTCCTTATCTCCTACTAGCAGAGGACCGATTAAATGTGTGATTAGTATGCAGGTCACATCGACACTAGTAAAATTTTATTACAGATCCAAAGTGAAATTTTGATGGTACAATTCATGACGAAGAATATTTTGTGAATTTCCCTGGAAAAGAGGAAAACAAAACAAAACAATAGGAGATTGCTTTCACTGAGCTTGTATAATAAACAGATATCAATAAATGCCTATAAAATTTACAGGTTGGATCCTGGGGAATGGGAAGCAATTGCATTAAAGCTCACTGAATGTGTTTAAATGCACATAACTTTCATCCATCAGCATTATATTCATTTGTTCTTGCTTCTGTGGTCATTAGTGAGAGACATTCATCTTTGTCATTCTTAACAGCCCCTGGACTTTGAGACCAAAAAATCCTATACACTGAAGGTAGAAGCAGCCAATGTTCATATTGATCCTCGCTTCAGCAGCAGGGGACCATTCAAGGATACGGCTACAGTAAAAATCGTAGTCGAGGATTCTGATGAGCCTCCTGTCTTCTCATCACCTACTTATCTTCTGGAAGTCCATGAAAATGCTGCCATTAACTCTGTGATTGGTCAGGTGACTGCCCGCGACCCTGATGTCTCTTCCAGTCCTATAAGGTATTTCTCCTTTCAAGTTAGCACTGGAAAGTTTGTTTGTTTGTTTGGTCAGCATACTCAGTATATTTGCATAGAGACTGCAGTGATGTTCGAATATATGCTTTCTCCCCAGATTCTGCTAAATTGGGCCAGTTTTCCCGCCCTTTGGAAAAGCAGAGTTGCAAATGCTCATACAGCCTGGTTGAGTTCACTCGTTTTTGTTGTTCTATTTACTTGTTTTTAGCAATAGAAAAGCAAAGATCATTTGACTGTTTCTCCTCTTTTGACAGTTACAGTGAATTATACATAAGACAGTGGAGGAATGAGACAGCAGGGCCTAACTACTTAGGAGGCCCCTCTCTCTTTTCTCTAGTTGACTTTTAAGTAATCTGTTCTCTAGCTGGGTAATTCTGATTGGTTAGCATTTCTGGAATGGTGCCATAGGGTAGATACTGTTGTGTGTGTTTGCAAAAATTTCCTTTGTTTATACTTTTACACCTTGGAATTCTTCTGGGAATGGGAAATATTCTTTCTTTTGGGTTTTCTAAAAATAAAGCTCAAGTTTTCCTCTCTATGGCCCTTCCCCAGTTTGTATATGTCTTTTTCCCTTTGCCAATTGTCCACATGACAGGACAGGTACTCTAGCTAAATAGATTTCTTCCCAAAGAACACTGAAAATCTATAACTTCCTCACTGGTCTCCAGGGGTGAAGGGTTGGCTAATGATGTGTTTGAGTGTGGATTTCAAATATTGTCTTAGAGATTTTTTTTAGGTATTAAAAAAATACCTAGAAGGAAGGATATCTTTTCAAAGAATTTTACAGGTTAAACCACGAAATAGATGGCAGCTCATGCCAGTCCAATCTCCATTTAATTACCTAACTCCAGAAAACTATAGCCAGCACTATACTTGATTATCTTATTTATTCACCTCAGTTTTAAAATACTGATTACTTTCTCATCTCCCAGCAAAGTGTCTAAGGCTGTGATGGTGAATGATTTCACAAGGAAATGGAAACTGAATTGACCAGTCTGCTGGTAAACCATGAGCTTGGACAAAGAAAAGTCCAGCAAACTCATAGTTTGAGCATCTTGCTAGAAAATAAGTCTGCTATGGTGGTAGTTGTTTTAGTCTCCACCCCCAACCGTCAAAGCACTTAACAAACATGAAAAGACAACCACTTTACTGTTAGGAGATTTGTTCAGTTAGGTGGCACAGTGGATAGAGCGGTAGTCTTGTAGTCAGGAAGACTTGAGTTCAAATTCAGCTTCACTGTATGACTCAGGACAAATAACTTGACTTCTGTCTGCCTTAATTTCCTTATCTGTAAAATGGAGATAGAGGATAGACAGAGCCTCTCTCCCAGGGTTGTTGTGAGGATAAAATGAGATATTATTTGTAAAGAGCACCTTACAACAATATTATTGGGTTCAAAACTTACTTCCATGGCTTATTGCCTGTAACCTCAGGCTAGTGACTTAACCTCTTTGGGCCTAATTTGTTCTTTGTTATCTAGAAAACGAGAAAGTTGGACTAGATGGTCACTGAAATCCTTTGGAGTTCTAGAGCTTTGATCATAAGATCATATCACGGGGAGACAAATGAACTTTTCATCAGAAGATCATTCTCTCAGACTAGATAAATAATCACTTGGGTCATGGTATGTTGGATGGGAGGATAAGGTTGGACCTACTTGACCCATTCTCAATCTTAAAGAAATTCAGTGTATTGTGAGCATCATAGTTACTCTCATTTGATATCTATACATATATATGTGTATATGTATGTATGTCTGTATATACACACATGCATGCATACTTATGAAGGTGTAATGACAAACAGTAGAGAAGACAACTAGGGGATAAAACTGTTGGTATTCCTTATCTGATTGATTAGAGGGCTACACAGTCACTCTTTGAAGGTCGCTGAGATAGAGTGCTGAGATGGGAATAAATGCAGACTTCCTACCCTTCAGTGACTTTAATTTATATGACCTCCTTTTCTTCCCTCCCCTAAATTACACAGGTAAAAATTGAGGAATGTACCAATTATATATGAAAACCTTCTCTGTCTCCTTTGAAAGTTTCTCCCAATAAATGGAGGCTAGATTAGGGGAGAGAGGAGGGGAGGAGAGAAAGAGAGGGGGAAGCAACAGTCCCATTTCCCCATTTCTTTTCATTTACTCCAGTCTCAACCAAGAAATAGAGGGGGAATAATGTTATGGTATAATATAAACAACATAGCTCCAAAATTTCAGTTTGGAATCAAATTAAATGTAATATGACTACATAGAATAAGTATGAAGGAGAGAAGTGATTCACAGGCTGTTATTTATTATCTTGGGTTTCTAGATTGTCTCAGTTAGATTATGTTTTCCTCTCTACGCACAATCAGTTAATTTGTGTGCAAAGCTGAATTTTCCAACTAGCCAGTGCAATTCACAGCTCCCAAACTGTCTGTCAGGCTCAAAAAAGGCAGCAATTTAACCTTGCTTTATCTGGAGGACATACATATTCAGGGGGAAATTGGTGGGGGAGGGGGAGAGAAGAAAAAAAAGAAGACAGTTATTATAGCTCTAGGACAGCAGTATTTTACACACTGACAAAAATGTATTCATCTTTTATGCAAATATTTACTTTGTCATTCAATAAGAAATATATACTCATCAGAGCATATGCCACATTACATTCCCTACTGTCCAGGCTGCCTTGGAGATGCAATGCGTCTTTTCTGTAACACACATGGAGATACCAGTAACATCTTGTATTTTTAATAATGCTTTCAGGGGAAAAATATGTGCTGTGACAAGAAGGCATGACTTCCCCATTTTTCCCTTGGGAAATATGCCTTTATGAAGCAGTTTCCACTTTGAAATGATCCATAATTTTCTAGGTTATTGATTATCAAATGATAACAGCTAGTCCCCCATCAAATCTCTAATTCAAATGCTAGCTTAATATATGTTTTTAATTAAAAATTACATTTTGAGAGCAATAAATGGAAAAAGATATTTCATTTGTAACAACTGCATACATAATAGCCTAATAAGCCAAATACAGACAGGGTTTTGACATGAGATTATTGTAGTTTCTATCATTTCATCTACAGCTTTTCATAAGTAATGGTAGATTAGCTTATACTATCCAAGGAGAGGAAAAATAGAATATTTCTGTCCTAAATGCTGCCAGGGACAGCCTTGCTCCCTTCTTACAAAAGTTCTACAGTACCAGGAATGAAGAGGTGAGCCTAGAATTGAGGAGTGACAGCCATTTCAGAGAAGTAGCAGCTGGCCCATTGGCTGTATGGGCCCACAGACTCCCTTCAGTCCCTCCATCTGGTTTCAGTGATGGTCTGTCAAGAAGCCAACTCATTTCTGAGGAAGAAATTGATATCCTCTTGAACAAAACCAAGCCTTGGAAGACATAATACCTACATGCCTACAAGTCAAACCTGTTCCCTGCTGTTGCAATGGGTGGGTGCCTCCATTATCCACTATATCTGGGCCTGGTTTTCATGATGTGTCCCTCATTTCATTCCCTGGCCATCTATCCATGCCTCCCTATGTTCCCATCTACCTACTATCCTTTACTATTAGTTTTGGGATTATAAAGATATCAACTTTTTATTGCTTCTAGGAAGGGTGTGCCAATGTAGTCCCCTGTAGCATTACTCACCACCCCCATAATTTGTCCAATCCAAACTATTGCTTATAGCCACTACGTGCTTATGTGCTGCTTCTCACATGAGAATATGAGTTTCTTGTGGTAGAGGCCATTTTCCCTTATATGTGATATATCTGAGCACTCAACACAATGTTTGTTACCTAGTAGGAACTTTATAAAGACTTTTAAAATCATTTTTATAATATATGTTTATATATATATATATATATACATGTATACGTGTGTGTTCTTAAATGAGAAATCAGATAGTTTTGAATAGAATGTGTAGTTTTTGGGAACTCTTACTTAGAATATGATTTTAGAGAATGAAGGTTCCCCTGAAAAAATGATGCATCTAATTATTTGGTTTGTTCCATTTATACAGATCCTGCTTTGGCAGAACTTTCATGTTGTAATAAATTTAAGAAGGAATGTGATTATTCTTAGGCTCACTGAGTTCATATGAACATTTTCTTTCATTAATATATACAACTCAAAGGACAATGGAAAGATGCAGTGTAGACCTGTGCAGGCTGTGACATCTTTCACCATGGAGGAGTGGTAAGAACACTGAATTTGGAGTAAGAAGACATAGGTTTTTGTTTGTTTTGTTTTTTGGAGGGGAGAAGGCAAGGCAGTTGTGTTTAAGTGACTTGACTAAGGTCACACAAATAGTAAGTGTCAGGTGTCTGAGGCCGGTTTTGAACTCAGATCCACCTGACTCTAGGACCATTCATTGAGCCACCTAGCTGCCCCAAGACATAGGTTTAAGCATCAGCCACGCTATCCAATTTGGAGGGTAGCTTTGTAAAAGCAAATTCACTCTATAAGCCTGAGTTTCTTCATCTTGAAAATGAGGGGGTTGTGTCAGAAGATGTCTATGGTACATTTTAGCACTTGCCAAATTCAATGGCCTCTTCTTAATCCTCATTCTTCTTAACCTCTTTGCAGTGTTTGGCACGGCTGATCACTCTCTCCTCCTTGATATTTTCCTTTCTCTAGGTTTTCAACACCATTTTCCTAGTTTTCCTCCTACCTATCTAGCTGCTCCTTCTGTCTCCTTTGTTGGAAACTCCTCCAGATCAAGTTCTCCAATGTAGGTGTTCCTCTGGGTTATGTCCTGAACTCTCTTCTGTTCTTCCTCTGTACTACTTCATATGGCAATCTTATTAGCTCCCATGGATTTAATTAACATCTCTATTCTGATGATTCTCAAATGTACCATTCCCATCACCATCTCTCTGATGACCTCCAGTCTTACAATTCCAATTGCCTTTCTGACATCTGCAACAGGATGTCCAATAGACATCTTAAATTCAATATGTCCAAAACAGAACTCATTATCTTTCCCACTAAATACTCCCCTCCTTCTACCTTCTTCATTACTATGGAGGGCAATACCATTCTCCCAGTCCCTCAGGCTTACAACCTACATCTGGGACTATCTCTCCTCCTCCATATCCAAGCTGTTGCCAGGACCTATAGATTTCCCTTTTACAACATCTCCCAGGTATGCTCTTTGTCTCCTCTGACACTGCCACCACCCTGGTACTGACCTTTATCACTTCACATCTTGATTAGGGCAATAGCCGAGGGTCCACTTGTCTCAAGTCACACCCCAGTCTAATCCATCCTCCATTCAGCTACTAAAGTGATTTTCCAAAAGCATAGATCTAATCATATCACTCCACCCCCCAAGCTCCAACTCAATAAACTCCAGTGGCTTCCTATTGCCTCCAGAAGCAAATAAAAAATTCTTTGTTTGGCATTTAAAGACCTTCATAACTTAACCCCCTCCTACCTTTTCAGTCTTCTTATACCTTACTTCTCCACATGTATTCTTTGATCCAGTGACATTGACCTTCTGGCTGTTTCACAAAAAAAAAAAAAGCTATTCCATTTCTTGGCTCTGGGCATTTCCTGTAGTTGTCTGCTATCTCTGGAATGCTTTTCCTTCTTCCACTAAGATTGCTAATCTTCACTGCCTTCCTTTAAGTCCCAACTAAAATTCAACCTTCTACAGGAAACCTACCCTAACCTCTCTTAATTCCACTTAAAATCCTCTCTTTTAATTATTTCCTAGTTATCCAGTAGATAGCTTGCTTTGTATATATTCATTTGAATGTTGTCTCCTCCCTTAGATTGTAAGCTACTTAAGGGCAGTGACTTTCTTTTGCTTCTTTTTTTTTTATCCCTAGAACTTAGCACAGAGCCTGACATATCACTAGCACTTAAATGTTTTTTGATTGATTGATTGGGAAGGGACTGGTCATATAGGAAGAGTGAAAGACAATAGGTTGATAGCCTGAGTGCTACATGCATAACTTTTTGAGATACAAGAAATGAGGGTAAGGTCCCCAGAACATTGAGTAGATCTTGTGTGGCACTTTTATCAGATAACATAGTCAAGAATTATATAGGATAAGGTATGAAGAGGTTATAAAGCACAAGATTTCAGCTTAATATATGGGGTTGAGGGTGTTAATAATTGGTGTAGAGAACTCTCAATGAATAATTCCATCAATTAATGCAGTTTGACAATTTTTCTGCTAATTAGTGTCTGAAGCCAGATTTGAAGTCAGGAAGATGGGTCGGCTTGACTACAGGCCTGGCACTCTACTCACTGTACCACCTAGCTGCCCCTTAACAGTGCTCTAACTCAGGCCTGCATAACACAATATATGGTCCAGGGCCCCTTGCAGCTCCAAAGGATTTTGGGTGGTCTAGTCTTATGCTCCTATTTGTCATGTGATCAGAGACAACCAACCATCTTCATTTTATTTCTAGTCTACCCTATCTGCAGTCCAAAGAAGTTTACAAGTCATGCAGGTCTGCTGTAATTCCTATTTATACTAGACATTTAGAGGTCTACATAAGAATGTAAACTGCTTGAGAAAGGGGACTTTTTTGGTCTTGTCTTCCTATTTGGAGCCTACCACAGTCCTGTGCTCTTACTCCTTGCCTGCTGAGTTGAGTAACAAATGCAAAGTGCTTTCTTCTACTACTATTGAGGTAGATAAGAAAAGCACTATTATCTTCATCTGAGAGCTGAAGAAAGTGATTTGTAAGGGAATAATTTGCAAAACATAGTTAAGTTAATCAGCCAAGGTCAGTCAACTAACTGATTATGGAACCAAAATTTGAACACTTGATTCAAAATTCAGTGCTCTTTCCAGTATGCAATCCATAATTACATTTATTCTTTTTCTGGGAAATCTCAATCATTACAGAAGATTTCATCTGTATTTGGAAAGCTTTATTCAGTCAAATTCTGTAACCAAGTATTAAGAAATTATTATGTATAGGGTTTAGTGATAGACACCAAGGAATTCAAAGATTCATTCTACTCTGACCATTTCTTCAAGGAATTTACAAATTTGTAGGTGATGGCATTCGTGAAAACACAACAGAAAAAGAGGGAGTAGAAAGAGTATGCTATAATGTAAGGAGAAATGAACTAGGAGTCTGTCTAATGGATTCTTATATAGTTTCTAATGTTTAGCCCAGAGAAGAGAAGAGTTAGACTGAATTAATCAGTCAAAATGAGGTCACTTCCTGCTTTAAGTCTTTAATTCTATGTGCCAGGCACTGTCATAGGTCCTAGAAATACAAAAACAAGAGGAAAATAAATAACTCTGCCCCCAAGTAGAACCAAGATAATAATGTAGACACATACACACTTATATAAAACGTAAAATAAATGCAAGTATGTCAAGGGGAGCCATTAATGGCTTCATATACATACAAATAGCTCATGGGAGGTGGGAGCTGTTGAGCTGATGATCCCTGAAGGAATATGAGAATTTTCAGAGATAGAGGCATGAAGGGGAACATTCCAGGAATGGGAAAAAAAAAAAGACTTTGCCAAGGTGTGGTGACCAAGGTAATGTTATACTTGAGGAATAGCAGGAAAGGCAGTTTGCATAGTCCGGGGTTGGGAGAACCTGCATCCTGGAAGCCACATGTTGATCCTCTAGATTTTTAAGTGATTAAATCCATTCAAAGGGCCTAATTTGAAGACCTAGATGGCCACATGTGGCTTTCAGGTTTCAGGTTCCCAAACCCTAGGATAGAACTTTGAATGTGTGAAAGACAGTAATGCATAATTAGCATGGAAACAGTTTGAAGGTAGATTGTGAAGGACTTTAAATGAAAAAGGGGGGAAAAATTAACTGTCTTCAAATATTTGGAAGATTAGATTATACTAGAATGAGAAAGGGAGAGACTTATTTTGCTTTGCCGAATGAGTTGAAACTAGAACCCACATATGAAAGTTACAGAGTAGTAGATTTGAGCTCAATATAAGGAACACCTTCCTAACAATTAACTTGTCCTTAGACTGCCTTACAGGTCTTCAAATATGCCCTTAATGGAAGTATTTCAAGGTTGAATGCTTACTTGTCAGGTTGATTGTTATTTCAGGTAATGATTGTACCAAATGACTGAGTTCTTTGATTCTGAAGCTGCATATAATATGAGTTTAAATGTTTGGAAAGGAAAATAATGGGACAGTGCTATTAAGAACCAGGCAGAACATACACACAAACAAATAAAAACCTAGTAACGTCAAAACTCCTTTTCTGTTTGGATTAGGTATTGATAAAGAAGTGTATGTGGGGGGAGGGAGGGAGGGACAGAAGGAGGGAAGATAATTGAAGTGGGTAAATTTGGTTGCCAGGGTAACTCACTCCTGACTGGAAGAAAAAAAATGAGATTCATGATGTTAGAGACTCATGCTATCATTTCTCTTTTCACTAACTGAGAGAAGATGAATAGAGGAGATAAAGTCATTGAATGGAGTTAAGAGTTGTTCACTACTGTGCAATGAAGAAGCAGGGACTCTTAGGCCCCTGGAAGTAGGAGAATAACAATAAAAATCTTTTGCTAGGGCAATTAGATGTATCAACAGAGCAATTAGTGCCTACAAGCCAAGAAATTGGGCAAGGTTTTTTGTTTCATTCGCTTTCTGTATGTGTTGTTTTTTTTTGTCCTACTACAAAGCATATTTGAAAGGAAGTTAGAGATTTTATTTAAAGCAGAATAAAGAAAGCCAGAGTTAAATTAAGTAGTGAGAGATACCAGTTGCAGTTTGATGGGAAAATGTAGTTGTTACTTCTAAGCAACTTTTTTCAGTACTCCAAGAAATAATATTCATTATAAGTGGGATAGTGATCCATATGGCCATTAAAGATCAAAGACAGCAACGGAGAAGGAAAGCAATATACCAGGTCTGTGCTGAAGCAGGTGATACTCAGGATTACTGGTTGAGTACCAAGATAGAAGGTAGCTCAGGAAGGAATAGAATTTAGAAGGAAGCATCCAGGTCAGCACGTCCTGGGGAGGCCCAAGGAGGAGGATGCCAGGAAAAAGAAAATTCATGAGAGTGAGGCACTTATTAGGCCCAAAACACCCACAGATCTCATCTAGGAAGTCCAAGATCAAATAATAATCAGCTACTCTAAATTCTGCTGCATCCAGGTTCATTATAAGTTTTCTTGACATATGTCTTGCCTCTGTACTCTAATGGCTCTGGAGGAGAGAGTGAGACAGATGACTTTGCACAGCTCTGCCTCACTTCAATTCACTTGTAAGTCAAGATATCATCCTCTTGATGTCATTCGGTTCTCTTCAAGAATGAAATATGAACAACCACAAACAATAACAAAAACAATAACAAATTCTGCCATGAACACTACCTTTACCTAAATTTGTTTTGCAATTATTTAAGTATACTTTCTGATATACTAGTGAAGAGTTTCTTTGGATTGAAAAATGTATAGTTGACTAGTTGATGTGTTCATGTAAATGTAATGTAAACTGTTTATCCTGTTTACTCACCAAATAAGGAATGCCCACCTATTGGACCAATGCAATTAGTCTCTTTGGTTGCTGCTAGTAACCAAAATTGCTTTCCCTACATTCAAAAAGAAATAGGTTGTATCTATACGGTTGGCCTTCCAAACACCAATCTGTGACATTATGACAAAGATAATTCTGGATGGATTAAAACAAAACCTGATCACATCAGGGTTTGTTTGTTTGTTTGTTTGTTTGTTTTTTCATTTTCTTAATGGTGCTACCACACTTTTTTGCCTCCACTCTCTGTTGAGATCATTGTTGTTGTTTAGTCATTTCAGAATGTTCATGACCTATTTCTGAGTTATTATGGCAAAGACACTGGAGTGGTTTTCCATTTCCTTTCCCAGTTCATTTTACAGATGAGGAAACTGAAGCAAACAGGGTTAAGTGAATTGCTCAGGGTAACACAGCCCATAAGTATATGAGGTTGGATTTGAACTCAGGTTGTCCTGACTCTAGGTCCAGAACACTATTCATTATACCACTTAGCTTCCTGAGATCATTGTAGCATATGTAAACTAGAGAAAAGGAAGGAAGCCCAGTAGGCAGAAGAAATCAGGTCTATGAATGTAGTTTGATGTAAAGAGCAGAAAGTTGCTGTCAGAAGACCTGGGTACTTGTCCTAATTCTGTTACTTACTTACAGAGGTAATTTGGACAGTGACTTTGCCATTCAACTTGTTCACCGACAAAAGTAGTAGTCATAGTAGGAATTATAGTAGTAGTAGTCAGCATTGTTGTTGCAATAGTCACAGTAGTAATAATGGTAGAAGTAATAGTAACAATAGCAACAACCATAATAATAATAGCATTTATATAGTACTTTAAGGTTTTCAAAGTATTTTACAAATAATAACTCATTTTAATCTCATAATAAACCTAGGACAAAGGTGTTATTATTATCATCATTTTACACATGAGGGAACTGAAGCAGACAGTGGTTAAGTGACTTGCCTAGAGTCACACAGCTAGGGAGTATCTGAGGCTGAATTTGAAATCAGCAGTTGTTAATGTCAGGTCCAGTACTTGATCCATTACAGCATCAAGTTGTCCTAAAGTGAGCATTTGGAAATCATTAGGTTATTATGAAGAGGACTCTGAAAACTATGAAGTATTACAGAAATTTTAGGTAATGATCATAATCATGGATAGGAAATTATTAAGAGAAAATAATCATTCTCACTGTGACAATGTTTAGAACTGTGCAGTTTCTGTTTTTCACTTAATATTTGAAGTGACATAGCATATCTTAAAGAAAAGAAACTGGGAGGCAGAACTTTGAGTGATATGTATGAAATTATTGTCAATATTACAGAAATTATCTTGGATTACTCAAAGGCAAGGTTAGTAATACTATATTAAAGAAATAATATCATGTTTCCATAGCTATTGATGTTTCCTTGAGTTAGAATCCAGAGGGTAAGGAAGGTTCACATCCAAGTTTCAAGGCTTTAAATACTTGAACATGAGCAAGGCACTGAATTTCCAAGCTTCCTTCTACATTTGTAAAATGGAGATAGTAATTGTTCTGTTTTAATCATATTGTAAGCTTGTTATAAGGGAAGTTCTTTGCAAATCTTAAAGTACTTTGTAACCCTGGGTAGTTATTATCATTTGTCCAAGAATAGGAGACAGTGGTACTATGAGAAAAGAAACAAACAAAAACAAAAAACTGGACTGGGAGAAAGAAGACTAGGTTTTAACCCTAGCCCTGTCATTTCTTAGCTGTGATCCTAGCCAAGTTCTTTAATGCTTTCAAGTCTCAATTTCCTCATTCTTAAAATGGGAATAATAATATTCATACCTCCCTCCCTCTTTAGGGACTTTATAAGGGAAACCCTAATCAACTCTGAAGTTTTTCTTATTATAATTTTTCTAAACAAATATGCTATAAAGGGTATTAGATTTAGAATTTAAGAACTGGGTTCAAATCTTGACCCAGTCACTTATTAGCCTTGTTACTCTGGGCTTGTTACTTACTTCATCTACCAGAATTTCAGTTTATTAAAAAAAAAAAATTGGAGGGGGGAAGGCAAAGCAATTGGGGTTAAGTGCTTTACCTAAGGTCACACAGCTAGTAAAGTATGTCAAGTGTCTAGGCCAGATTTGCTTTATTAATTTATTATTAATTTTTAAAAGCATAATGATGATGATGAGAATGATAACAGTTACTAACAGCTAAATAGTGCTTTAAAATTTATAAATACTTTACAAGTTATCTCAATTCATCCTTACAACAACCTAGGAAGTGAATGGTATCGTTATCCCCATTTTATAAATAAGGAAACTGAGGCTGAGAGAGTTTAAGTGACTTTGTCAGAAGCACACAGTTTCTGAGGCAGAGTCTGAACCCAGTTCTTCTGGATTCCAAGTCCTGTAATTCTCTTAGACCACCATTACTGCAAATGCCCCAGCCATGAAATGGGCCTGCCATTCTTCCCTGACTGACAACAAGTCAGACAGGTCATATATTTGGTATAATTTGAATGGCATAAATTATTCCTTGCCCTGATGGGAAGTACAAAGTGTTCCCTGACAAGGTGGTTAACTGCTGAAGACATTGGCCCTACAGTTCTAAGTGAAGGGTGAGGCTTCACGATTTCTATTACCTCTCCCCTCAGCATTTCTGAGTCTTAGAGTCAAAACCTTTTATTGTATTAGTAGATCAAGATACATAGTATTATTGATTTGGGGGAACATGATATAATATAAAGAGGAATTAGAAGCAGGAGAGCTGGGTTCATGTGATATTGTTAGTAGCAGAGTGACCTTGGGTGAGCCACTTAAAAAAAACAACACTATAATAAGAATAGGACAGATATTTATTAAACAAACACTGTATATACAGTGAGACCATATGTCATAGGGAATAGAGGAGCAACAATTAGTTATTCTTGGGGGAAAAAAAAGACCTGAGAGTATCAACAGGCTACAAACTCAACATGAGTAGTGTGAATGTAGCAACCAAAACAGCTCATGTGATCTTGGACTATTTTAAGAAGGGCAAAGCTTCTAGGAAGAGGGAGATGATATTCCTACTTTACTCTGCCCTCACCAGACCTTATCTGAAGTTCTGTGTTCATTTCTGGGAGTGATGGTTTATTTTAAAAGGGCATTGATGAGTTTTAGAATGTGCACAGGAAGGCTGTTGGGATGGTGAAGGATTCTGAATCCATGCAATATGAGAATTGACTGATGAGACTGGGGATGTTCAGCCTGGGGAGAAGACTTCTAGGGCACATGATAACTTTTTTTTAGGCATTGGAAGGACTACTGGCTGGAGGTGAGACTACTTTGTTAAGTGTGGCCACAGAAGAGAGACCTGTCTTGATGGAAGTTGCAAAGAGACAAACATGAGTTCAATGTCAGTTGGCTCAGCCCTTGCCAGGGGCAGGCTGGTCATAAAACCTTCTGTGCTTTTTGGTTCATCTTATTTTAAGAAGATAAAAAATGAACAAATCAGTCACTGTAAGATGGGGATGGGGCAGAGGTTTTCATGCATTTTAGTTTTTTGATGAGAACAAGTCAGAAAAATGGGAAAGGTGGTAGTCAACCCACACAGCGACCAGGGCAGCAGCCATTGCCTGCCACATTTGCAGTTCCTTTCTGGAAGACAATGAGAAATAATCCACATCTGAATAGACAGGCTGGGAGCTGTGTGTGACTGTGTATGCTTTTTGGTAGCTAGGGACTTGCCCCACTAGCAGAAGCACCCAGAGAAATCAGCCAGCTGAGAAAGAAACAATGGACAGGTCCTACCCTACCCCAGCTGTGCTTGATGTGTTTATGTTTAATTTATTCTGTTAAAAATACATTTGCCAGATTTAATTTTACTTTCCATAAACACCTGAGGTAGAACCTGTCCTTATGTTGGGTGTTTCTCTTTTTGTAGCCTGAGGGCATGATGAGAGTTAGGAAGGATCTTTCCTAGTACAGGCCTCGGGGCTCCACCCTCAGCCCATTGCTAGAAAATTTTACTCTCTTACTGGGCATAACCAAAAGCCATTTCATACCTAGCCTTCTAAGTACAGAATCATTATGATTTTGGGTCTTATTGAATACATTTACTACTTAGACAATAGTCAAAATACTTTCCTACTAATGGGAGCTGTCCAAAAGTAGAATGATCGCCTAGAATGATGGTCAATGCCCCCTCCTTGAAAAGCAGAGGCTATATGATCACATATCACACCTGTTCTAGTGGGAATTCCTTTCATGTTTGGTTTGGACTGGATGACTGTTGAGGCCACTTTTCCAATTTTGTGATTATGTCTGAATTGGGAAGACTTGGTTCAAGTATTATCTCTGACTCATAGAAACTATGTGACCCAGTATAGGTTACTTCATCTCTCTAATGTCTCAGGTGTTAATCTGAATTGATAGAAGGATTCTGCTTACAAGAAGTTCCTAATGAATTTCAGATTCAAATAAGAAAAAAAAATGTATGTACAGCATTGGACTAGATTTTGGAGGAAGCAATTGGTTAAGATGTCTGATATCTGTCCTTAAGAAACTTAGAGTCTAAGGGGTAGATAAAATAGTGGCATGCACTGCTCCAAAGTAAGTGATAACTGTACATAAGGCTTGTGGTATAAAGCGATCTATAAAGTTCAAGGTTTGGGCAGCTATGTGTATAGTGGATAGAGTCCTGGGTCTGGAGTTAGCAAGACTCATTTTCATGATTTCAAATCCAACCTCAGACATTTACTAGCTTTGTGAGCCTGGGCACTCACTTAATCCCTGTTGACCCAGTTTCCTTGTCTGTAAAATGAGCTGAAGAAGGGCATGTCAAACCACTCCAGTATCCCTGCTAAGAAAACCTCCAAATGGGATCAAAAAGAGTCAGACAAAACTGAAAAATGATTGAACAACAACAAAATCCAAGGTTAGAGAGGAGGACCACTTATGACAAGGGGAAGCAGGGAGTCATGAAGCAGGTGTTGTGTATATTAGACTTTAAAAAATTGGTAGGACATTTGCAGGTAGAGGCTAAGGAGGGCCCTCCTTATGTAGGGAACATTGTGAGCATTACCATGGAAACACAAGCATGAACAAGCACTCTTTGGGTGTTGACCTCTTCCAATTTAAAACATGGATTGTGGGAGATTAGATGATCTTAAGGAGGCATCCTATTCTTAAAATTTGATATTCTTTAATACAACTTAAAGAAACTGGACATTTGATGCTTTTAGCCATGGGTTAATAGATATATGACTGATATGCTCTTAGAGGTTATCTAGACCTACCCTTTCATTTCATAGAAAAGGACACTAAAGTCTATAGGGGATATAATTTGCCTAAGGTTATATAAATAACAAGTTTTGAAGACTAGGTCCTTTGAGGTGAAAGTGAGAGCCCTTCCTATTACACCATTTTATACAAAATACTGGCTTATACAAAATATTTCTATAATAGCTCATAGCATTAAAAATGTAGAAATCACAGTAAGTCCACCATTTTTCACAGAATCCTTAAGAGATCACCCAGCCCACCCCTTTCCCCAAAGCACGAATTCTCTTTGGGCAATAGATTTTCAGCAATAATATGCATGCACATCTTCCACAAGATTCAGGCATCCTGCTTTGCCTCATAAACTTCTTAAAGAGAAGTGTATAATGACATTTTAAAACCTTTAGCTTTCAAATAAATCCTTTGACCTCCTCTGTGGAGTCAGGGAAATTATCTCTCTCATACTTACTGCCAGGACTCCAGGAGGGCCCAGTTTCCATGGCCTCTGATAGGGTTGTACTCACTCAGGCCACTGTAATAATTTGGAATTGTGTGTTTATAGCTGATGAAAAAGCTCTAGTTCTCCCATGGTGGCAGAGAAGGGCATCCTGAGAAATGCTGAGGTGTTTACCTGTTTTCAGTTGGTAATTCATTTGTTGCTTGTGACAATTTATTGTCTGATTTTCTTCCTTTAGATCCCACCCCACCCCAGCTATCAGTACTTACTACAGTTATGGGATTTATATAATCAAAGTAGGTTGCTGCCACTCTTTGGATACTATAACCTAATCAGCATGGCCTGGACTTAAGGCTTAATGTTGGCACGTCATGTCTGCCTAACAACATTTTTATTTTAAAGTTTTAAAGTTTTACTTTCTGTCAGAGGCTTTGACCAGAGAAACATCCCCCCTTGACCAATCTCCAAATTTAGCAAACCTATTGACTATCCTACGGGGTGAATCTGTTCTTGTGCTTTCATGAAATGAGACTGAATCAGTTAATCAGTCAACAAGCATTGATTAAACATCGCCTGTTTTCCAGTCATTGTACCAAGCACTGGAAATATAAAAAAAAGCAAATAGCAAAAACGGTCCTTGGCCTCCAGAAGCTAACAATCTAATAGAATGAATAAATGTTTGCAAACTCACAGGCCTTCAGAATGAAAAGTATTGGCCTCACTTGTAATCTAAGAATTAAAAAAAAAAAGTAGCACAGTTGATAGAACACTGAACATGGAGTGAGGAAAACTTGAGTTCAAATCTCACCTCAGACTCTGACTAGTTGTATGTCCCTGGAAAAGACACTTAATTCTTTCTCAGGCTTATTTTGTTATCAGTAAAATGGGGCTGTCTCTGCCAACCTCAAAATATGGCAAGAGAATCAAATGAGATATTTTATATAAAGTGCTTTGCAGACTTTTAAGTGCTATATAAATGTGTTACCTAGTAATAATATTTTTTAAATTATGACTATATCAAGGAGAGAAAGAATAAATAATAAATCTTCATCTATAGGTCCTATTATATATAATACTTTAAACCTTAAGCTACTGAGAACCCTCTGAAGTCAGTAATATGAGTTTGCAACCACATTTACAGTTATGGAACATGAGGTTAACAGAGGTGGGAAAATAATATGACTAGCCCAAGGTCACATAATTAGTAAGTACTAGAACCTGGATTCCAATTTATCATTATTTGTCCATTCTATTTATTTTGCAGAGGAATTGTGAGGGAAATCAGCAAGCCTTGAAGTTCTACAAGAGTGGGAATTATTCTTAGATTCCACTGTCTCTCTAACAAGCAAACATTTTATTTAAGGGACTTCTACATATTGGTTCATGGAAATAATGTCACAATTTTCTTAGATTGATAGAACTAGATTTAGCACTAGAAGGAATTTTAAAAGGTCACCTAGTCCATGTCTCTCACTTTCCATCTGACAGAGTAACCCCAGTAGGGAGAATGATTAGTTCAAGGTCATACAGGTAGTAGGTACCAGAGTTAGGCTTTGAACTCCAAAGTCATTGCTCTCCAAAGGCATTGACATCTCTTTCTTTCTCTCTGTCTCTGTCTCTCTTTTCTCTCCCCCTCTTTCCCAGTTTTTTTTTTTTGCTTTAAAGGGGTACTTGGGAAAATAGATAGCATGTTGAATTTGGAGTCAAGGAAGAACTGAATTAAAATTTCTCTTAGACACTTACTACCCATGTGACCCTGGGCAAATCACTTAACCTCTTTCTGCCTCAGTGTCCTCATTTGTAAAGTGACTTGTATAATATGTAGAATACATGCACACACACATATATCATTTTGTAATAGTGATATATAAACATTAGCTTACAGCAGCAGCAATACTTGCAATATATTTCATCTGTGAGTGACAAAGAGTTTTAGTTACTTAGTCAATAAACATCTATTAGATACCTACTAAGTCAATAAAATTTATTGCACAATAGGTACTTAATATGCCAGGTACTGTGCTAGGAATTATGTTATAAAAAAAAGGGAAAGATAGTTCCTTCTCTTAAGAAGCTCACAGTCTAAAGGGGAGGCAATATGCAAGGAACTATATATAGACAAGATATATACAGAATATATTGAAAATAAATAGCAAAAACACTAGCATTAATTAATAAATTCATAAATTAATGGATATTAGGACTTGCTACGTGACAAGCAATTTGGTTATGTATTAGATATACAAATGTAAAAACAAAGATGGTTCTTGTGTTCATTAAGCTTATGCTCTAATGGAGCAAACAACACACACAGAGAAGTGGTGATGAGGGCTAGGCAAGTTACAGGGATAGAGAATGGGACCATAATGTAGTAGATTGACATAATCCATTGAGAAATAATGACAGAGTTGAGTTGATCTTGGTTTATGGTTCTAGAATTAGAGGGGCAGAGACAGAAAAAAAGACAGACTCAGAAAATGAGAAGATAGAGAAACAGAGAGAGAGACAGAAAACGACTGTAGCACAGAGAGAGGCAGGGATAGATTATGTGTTTGTGGTGGAATGAAGGAATAAAAATATAATGGAATATTATGACAGTTGTCCAAAAAGATATAATTGAGGTGGCTAGAGAGGAGAGAGTGAAGGCAATCCCATGGCTGGCACTTTCCTTAGTTGGTGGAGGTGAAATGGAAGAAAACATTCAGGAGAAGAGGGGTTCCAATGTGGACATTCTTCCAGGAATAGTCTAAGGTACAGGTGACTGAACACTAAGAGAGGAAGCTATGGAGATAAGATTCAAACTGGGTAGATCTTTCAAGTAAATGCAATTTACCTTTTGGGGCAAGAGGCTTATATGTACCCTCAAATCTACTCTTACTCTCTTAGGAATTAAACATCTCAAACTAATGTCTATTAGCTTTCCAATGGTCTTTGTATGTCTTTTTTGATGTTTATTTTTTCTGATGTTTGGATTTTATTTTTTAATAATCATTTTCTATTTCTTTGAAATCAATTACAGTGGCCAAAGTTTGGCATATATATGTATATATATATGAATATAATATTATATATGTACATCCATACATCCATATATACACACAGATAGATAGATAGATAGATAGATAGATAGATAGATAGATAGATAGATAGATCTAACACCAATGTGATATTCATAGCGCTCATGGTGGCTATGAATATGCTGTTATAGTTCTGAACTATAAAGTGTAACAGACTTTCTACATGGAAGAAAGAACCAAAATGTTTATTCAAACACCAGAAAGCCAGACTTCAACACCAGAAAGCCAAATCCATCATAGCAAACAAGAAGTTGGCACACATGACCAATGCAGCCAGCACCAACATCCCCAAGCCTTCCCTCCATCAGGCCTTCAAAACAAAACAGGATCCCTTAAGGAAAAAATGCCCTTGTCTCACTCGTGCTAGATGCTCTGCCTCCACTCTGGCTGCTCCCAACTCTGAGCTTGCTCTGCTCAGCTTCTTCCTGCTCCACTCTTCCTATTTCACTCTTTCAGCAAGCTCCTCCCACAATGGGGCTCCATGTTGTTACATTTGACCTATTAAGGGCAGGGAAGGTCTTCAAATTGTCTTAGTCCTATTAAGGGGCAGGGAAGATCTTCAAATTCCCATTCCCATTAAAACATATATGAAAAGAGTTTAAGTAATAAATTTCTTGTCTCCTGCCATCCCTGCCATCCTATAAACTTTGAAATCATCATTATGAGATTATTTGGGTGAATATGGAGTCAGCAAGGAGGCATTATTTGTCGTATTCCTTGTGATACCCTTTACAAGCCACTTTCACTTGTGATGTCTATATAATATCAAAATTAAATGCAAAATAATGGAAAAACAATCCATTCAAATTTAATTTGTCGTATAAAAACTCTAGAGTTTGAAGGGAATTAGTCTAATATCAACCATCACTGGAACTATGCCAGTCAACATTGGAACTAGAATCTCTTCTCCAATATCCCAATAATTAGCAGTGATTCAGCATTATTTAACCCTTTTAATAATGAGGAAGGAGAGACCAGGTAGCACAGTAGGAAGAGAACTACTTCATTTAGGAAAATCTGTGTTCAGTTTCTCATTCTGATATTGACTGTATGACCCTGGATAAGTCCATTGACCTCTTGGTATGCCAGACATCTCTCTAGGTCTAGAAATTTTGAAAGAGGTGCTTATATACTTCGGTAAGGAACATTTTTCACCTGAAACTCTAAATACCAATAAAATCATGGGTCTTGTCCAAAAAAATACAATAATAATTCTAAGAAAAATAACTGATCCACTATCCCCTATCTACAACAGGGAATATGGAATACATAACAGAACATAGTATATTATTTATATTAGCATTGATGAAACATTTACCATAGCTAAATACTTTAGTTATCATATAGCAGTGAATAATAATTTATTTATATTATACAAAATAATATACAAATATTATTTTCATGCCACTCTAAATGTTCAAGATGTATTCACACAGTGAAAAAAAAACCTTCCTCACTATGTGTAATATTGTTTAAAGAGGGTAGATCTCCTGCTATTACTCAATTTGATAATGACAGAGTAACTAACTACTTCTAGGGGAAAAAACAAATTGGTAAATATTTCCCACAGAAACCATCAGAAAAGAGAAAAAAAAAACACTTGGAAAAACCTGTGGTTGGAATTATCATTGAAATACTATGCATTATTTGTAGCTTTTCAAAGTTTCTGGCTCTCTGATGATGGGAGAATAAGGAATATGATGACAGATCTCTTGAACTGAAGGCTCCCAGATGAGCCTCTTCCCTATCTCTTCTCATGCTGAGGTCTGAATCAAAGGCCTGATGTTGTAAATCATCCCTTGCTTAGGATGCCTGACCAAGAGGGCATGTTTCTTAGTGACAGAGATAAACAGCTGTACCTTAGCAGAAGAGAAAATATTGGATCCAGGGTGCTCGGACATGCTGGGAATGAAGAAACCCATCCTATTGCCAATGTAGAGACCCTAAAGATGGGAATTGGGCATTAAGGGCCATACAAGAGCTTGCTTCTCACAGGTAGAGTCACTGAAGGGCAATGATAATTTCAAAATTTATAAGAGAGCAGGGATGGCAGGAGACAAGAACTGTGTCAAGTATAGAGAAAAGAGCACAGAAATGGGATATATTGCATGAGACTAAATTTATGGTCAGCAGAGCTTTGAGTTTGAGTCCCTTTTCTACAAGTCACATGACATCTGCATAAACATAGATAGGTAGGGCCTTAGATGAGTCACTTCATTTTAAGTTCTGTTTCCTCATCTGTCAAGTGAGGAAGCAGAATCAGACAATCTCAAAGGTCTTTGAGGTCTAAATCTTGTTGTGCATATTAAATACTGAAATACATTTGTGATATCACCAATAAGGGAAGCTTTTTTTTTCAATGATATTTCATAGTTAATGGAGAAGAAATGATGTAGTGGAAAGACCACACTAGAAAACCAAGTAAATGCCCTGAATTCCCACCTCTCTCACTTAGCTGATCTATGACCTTGTTCAAGTCATTGGAACAATCTGAGACTTTATTCTTTTCCATGAAATGTTGTTATTTAATTTAAAATTGGATGACAGGATAGGGATAAGGAATGGATCTGTGATGAAAGAAAAAATTAATAGAAATGAAAAGATGAATGGAAAGAATTGGAGATATGAACAGAAAGTGAAAGACAGCCATCACTCTCAAGGAAGGAGCTTCTCAATCTTCTCAAGGAAGAATATTCTAAAAGAGGGACAAAACCACATATATGAGATTTCAACTGTAAGTTAGATGGAAAGATCCCATAGCCCAAAGGGGGCATGAGCAAAGCACATGATAATGCAAAATATTTACTGTCATTTTTCAGTAAAATATAGACATATCTGTTTCTAATGTTGAAACATTTAACACATTTTGGCAATATAGGGAACTCAAGGGTGCAGAAACTCCCCTTTCAGTTTTTCTGCACCTTGTATTTCTAGGGAGCTATTTGAAGCATTAAAAAAGGTTAAATGATTTACCCAAGGTGTCACAGAAAGTAGGCTTCAAAAGCTGGACAATTAGAAAGAAACGATCCTAACCTGGTGTTCATGGATTTTTTTAATTAAAAAATGCTATATTGCTTTATCATTGCTTTCCTTTGCAGACTTATGTGTTTTATTTCATACATTTAAAAGAAAATTCTTTGGGGGGGGCAGATCCAAGATGGCAGAGTAGAAATGGGACTTCTTCCCTGTGGCTCCAGCTTCCACCTCCTCCAATTTGTGTAAAAAAAAAAAAAAAGGATTCTAAACAAAATTTAGAGCTACAGAACCCACAAAGTGACATAGAGAAACAAATCTCCTGCTGAAGGCAGCCTGGCAGGCTGCCATAAAGGGGCTATTGCAGCATGAAGGGAGCTGAGTCCAGCTCTGCATGAGCTGTGCAGCTTTGGTTCCAGGGCAGCCCCAACCAACTGTGGTCAGAGACCCAGGAGAGTGAAGCATCAGCAGCTATGGTGGTTTCCAGACTTCTCAAACCAGAAATGCCAAAGACAAAGTAAAAGGTCAGTGTGTGTTGGAACAGAGGTGGATGGAGAGTGTGGTACAGACCCTGCCCCTGGGGCAAGTAGTGGTGGAGGCATGGCACCTGCACCACTTGGCTGCCTCAGGAGCACCTGGCCTGCAGATTGTAGGGGGATCAAGTGACCATTCAGAGGATAATTGCTTTTGCTTTAACTGGCTTGGATCTGGATCACTGTCCTGACTGGAGGTACTGGGGTACTTGGCCAGGTGCCAGAGCCTGTGGGGGCTGCAGGTAGGGTGCCGTCCTAATTGCTCTGAAAGCTGTAAAAAACCCAGTGATTTGAGACAAAACTCCCTCCATTCTGAAAGCAGAGTTTTACCATGACAGAGTTCAAAAGTCAAGTAATTGACTGGCAACATGAGCAAGCATAGAAAATGCAATCCTACCATAGATTCCTTTTTCAGGGACAAAAAGGATCAAAACCTGGAATGGGGTGAAAAAAACAATGTCAGAACTCCCGTATCAAAAGCTACCAAGAAAAATATGAATTGGCTAAGGGCCATGGAGGAGCTCAAGAAGGATTTTGAAAATCAAGTAAGAGAAGTGGAGGAAAAATTGGGAAGAGAAATGAGAATGATGAAAGAAAATAATGAAAAGCAAGTCAGCAGCCTGACTGAAGAAAAAAATACCTTAAAAAGTAGACTAACTCAAATGCAAAAGAGGCCCAAAAAAACCAATGAGGAGAAGAATGTCTTAAAAAAGCCGATTTTGCCAGATGGAAAAAGAATTAAAAAAACTCACTGAAAAGAAGAATTCCATCAAAATTAGATTGGAGCAAATGGAAGCCAATGACTTTGTGAAAAATCAAGATACTATAAAACAGATCCAAACAAAAGAATAGAAGGCAATGTGAAATATCTCATTGGAAAAACCACTGACCTGGAAAAACAGATCCAGGAGAGATTATTTAAAAATTATTGGACTACCTGAAATCCATGATAAAAAAATAGCCTAGACACCATATTTGAAGAAATTATCAAGCAAAATTGCCTTGATATTCTAGAACCAGAGGGCAAAATAGAAATTGACAGAATTCACCTATCCTCTCTTGAAAAAGATCCCAAAAAGAAAACTCCTAGGAATATTATAGCCAAATTATAGAGTTCCCAGGTCAAGGAGAAAATACTGCAAGCAGTCAGGAAGAAACAATTTGAGTATTGTGGAAACAAAATCAGGATAACACAAGACCTAGCAGCTTCTACATTAAGGGATTGAAGGGCTTGGAATATGATATTCCAGAGGTCGAGATGTAGAATTAAAACCAAGAATCACCTATCCAGAAAGTCTGAGTTTAATGCTACAGGGGAAAATTTGGTCATTCAATGAAATAGAGGATTTTCAAACATTCTTGATGAAAAAAACCAGAGCTGAACAGAAAATTTTGTCTTTCAAATACCAGAAGCAAGAGAACCATGAGAAGGTTAACAGGGAAAAGAAATCATAAGGAACTTATTAAAGTTGAACTATTTACATTCCTACATGGAAAAAAGATAATTGTAACTAATAAGACTTTTCTCAGTATGAGGACAGTTGAAGGGGAAATATATGTGTATATATGTGTGTGTATACATACACGTATGTGTATATGTATGCATACATATATGTATATATAGAAGGGTGTAGGTATGTATAAATATATGTTAGGGTGTACATATGTATGTACATGTATACATAGACAATACAGATGAGTTGAATATGAAGAGGTAATATCTAAAAAATAAAAATAAGAGGGAGGTGAGAGAGGAATTTATTGGGAGAAGGAGAAAGGGACATAGATTAGGGTAAATTATCTCATATAAAAGAGGCAAGAGAAAACTGTTACAATGGAAGGGAAGAGCAGAAAGGTAAAAGGAAATGGGACAACCTTACTCTCATTCAATTTAGCTTAAGGCAGGAATAACATACACACTCAATTGGGTATCTCACCCTACAGGAAATAGGGGGGAAAGGGTTAAGAGGAGGGAGGATAGAAGGGAGGGCAGATTGGGGGAGAGGGTAGTTAGAAGCAAACACTTTTGAAAAGGTACAGGGTCAAAGGAGAAAATAGAATAAGTGAGGGAAGGGATAGGATGGAGGGAAATATAGTTAGTCTTTCACTATATACCTACTATGGAAATGTTTTGAGTAACTACACATGTGCAACCCATATTTAATTGCTTATCTTCTCAGTGGGGGTGAGTGAGGAGGGAAGAAGGGGGAAAATCTGGAACGAAAGTTTTAAAAACAAATGTGTATTAAAAACATCTTCAGAGAAACTAATCCATTGGTTTTACTAGATTGACAAAAGAATCGTAACACACAAAGGAAGAATTCCTATTGTATGTGGTCAGACAAGAAAGAATTTGAAGAGTTAACAAATGATATCTGTGTGTGTGTGTGTGTGTGTGTGTGTTTGTGTAATACTCTGACAATAGGTAGATGGCAGTGTATTAAAAGTGCCAGACCTGAAATCAGGAAGACTCATCCCTTTAGCTCAAATTTAAACCCAGACATTTAGTTGTGTGACCCTGCCCACGTCACTTAACCTTGTTTCCCTCAGTTCTTCATCTCTAAAATTAGCTGAAGAAATGATGAAACAGCATCTTTGCTAAGAAAAATTCCCAAATGAAGTGAAAGTGTCAGACACAATTAAAAAATAACAACAAAAACCAGTTTGGGATTCATAGTGGACCTTTTCGTTTGTTTTCGAAGTTACGAAAAGATTGGGAACACAACCATCTGTCTTTCAGAATACTATGCTATTTAGACACATTTGGACTATAAGAAAAAGCAAACTAGAAAATTCAAAGAATGGTAAGAACACACAATAGTATATTACCCAAATCGGACTTGAAACTTTACCAAAAGACTGGCAGCTGCTTGAGGGCAGGACCTGATTTCTTTTGGTCTTCGTATTCATAGTAGGATACCCTGCCCAATGCAATGGTGGACCAGAAAAGAACCTTTGTGGAGGATGAAGGCCACATCCACAAGACTGTGGAATACTTGAGAAATGTTTCATAAATCTATTTCACTACTATATTTTTTAAAGAAAGAATCCTTTTTTATTAATCAGGAAACTCCCAGGGTGCAAACACTCCCCTCACCCTCAGCTATCAGCTCTGTAATTTGTAAGTTGCAGTCTTCACGATTTTCCTGGAGAATTCATAGGTGAAAACAAAATATCCTTATCACAAGTCCACTTCTCTACCACTATATCATGCTACCTATAAGTTAACCTCTTATCCATATGCTTTCAAAGCAAGAAGAACCAGCTTTGCATAAGAATCATCCGTTTAACTAAGAACTTGTAAAGTTCCATGTAACTCCCTAAAGACAATCAGTCTATAGACATCTGAAACCTGATTTTGAAAAATTCCTGGGAGGGCTTAATATAAGAAAGGATCTTATGATTATTCAGTCTAATTGCTCACTTTAGAGATGGAGAACATAATGATCAGGCAGGTAAAGGGACTTTCTTACCTCTGATCACAGAGGTGGTAAAAAGGGGGAAAGGAGGGGTGGCCAGGTAGCACAACGAGTAAGAGCAGCGGCTCCAGTGTCAGGATGACCTGGGGATCGAAACCCGGGCTCAGACACTTAGCACCCACCCACAAACACCTGGCCGTGTAACCTTGAGCAAGTTACTTAACCCCAATTGGTTAGGGGTGGCCAGCTGGCTCAGCAAGTAAGTGCACCGGCTCCAGTGTTGGGATGACCTGGGGATAGAAACCCGGGCTCAGACACTTAGCACCCACCCAGAAACACCTGGCCGTGTAACCTTGAGCAAGTTACTTAACCCCAATTGGTTAGGGGTGGCCAGGTGGCTCAGCGAGTAAGTGCACCGGCTCCAGTGTTGGGATAACCTGGGGATCAAATCTGGGCTCAGATACTCAGCACCCAGAAATAACTGGCCATGTAACCTTGAGCAAATTACTTAAGCCCAATTGCTTTAAAAAAAAAAGGGGGGGGGAGGCAGTGAAAAGAGCATTGGATTCAGAATTGGAAGACTTTGGTCTCCCTCTGTCATTTCTTAACCATCAGACTTTAGCCAAGACACTTCACTCTAACTTTATGTGACTGGTCTATAAAATGGAGATAATATTTATACTACATACCAAATAAGATTGTGGTGAGGAACTCTCTGCAAATTGTAAAGTGACATAGACCTGTGATTAATCATTATTATTCCTATAAATATTTGTTTGGTGATTTGAAAAATCTGTCTTCTTTTTTTTGCTTACAATTTGAAGAGAGTGAAAATCTTTTGAGGTTGGAAAATCTTTTAGCCATGCAATCAATATACTTAGAAAATGTCATGTCAATAAAAATCAATATATTTCTGCTTCTCACATGCAGATATTCAAGCACATTGAGCTACTAAGAAGCCCTTCTGTGTATGTCTGCATGTGTATGTATGCAGTACACATTTATGGATTTGTATCTATTTGTGTACATACTTTTTATCTGCATATGTGTGCATACACATAAATGTACACACACATATATAATGTACAGTACACATACATAATGTAAGAAAGATAAGAGATTTTGACCACAGGCAACAGGGGTACATTAAAAGTCACTAAGAATTGTAATCCTCTTTTAATAGCAACAGAATTGTACAATGCTTTTATAAAAATGCCATTAAGTTCTTTGTTAGAGCCCTCAGGAGTATAATACTATAAACTGCTTTATTTAAAAAAAATCATTTTAATTTTTTTTTTAATTTTAAGTTCCAGATTCTCTCTTTCCCTTCCATTCCTCCCCCACCCACTGAGAAGGCAAATAATATATCAATTACACATGTGAAATCATGCAAAACATATTTCCCTATTAGCCATATCACAAAAGAAGAAATAAAAAATTAAAGAAAGTGAGAAATTTATACTTCAATTTGCACTCAGAATTTATCAGTTCTTTCCCCAAAGGTGGATAGCAATTTTTATCATGGGACTTTTTGAATTACCTCAGATCTCTGTATCTATCAGAATAGTCTAGTCTTTCACAGTTGATCATTATTACAATATTACTGTTACTATGCACAATGATCTGGTTCTTCTCACTTCATATTGCTTCATTTCATATAAGTCTTATGATGATTTTTTGTTTTAGGTTTCCCTAAAACTACCCCTTCATCATTTTTTTACCTTTTTTGGAGGGGCAATTGGGGTTAAGTGATTTGCCCAAAGTCACACGGCTAGTAAGTATTGAGTGTCTGAGGCTGGATTTGAACTTAGGTCTGCCTGACTCCAGGGCCAGTGCTCTATTCACTGTACCACCTAGCCACCCCTCCCCTCATCATTTCTTATAGCACATTTCTTATAGTACTCCAAACCAATCATCTGCCATGATTCTATAAACATGCCCTCAATTTATAATCCTTTGCTATCACAAAAAGAACTACTATAAGTATTTTGAACTTTTTTCTTTGACTTCTTTGGGATATAGACATAGATGTGATATTGTTGGGTCAAAGGATATGCACAGTTTTATAGCCCTTTGATCATAGTTCTAGATTATTTTCTAGAATGATTAGCAAGTTTACTACTATACCAATAATTCAATAATACACCTATTTTCCTCATCCTCTCCAGCATTTGTCACTTCTGATAGAAGTGAGTTGTTTTAATCTGCATTTCTCTAATCAATGGTGATTTAGAACATTTCTTTTAAATGCTTATAGGTAGCTCTGATTTCTTCTTCTGAAAACTGCTTATTCATATCTTTTGACCATTTATCAATTGAGGAATGACTCTTATTTTTTATAAATTTCACTCAGTTCCTGATATATTTAGGATATGAGGCCTTTATCAGAGAAACTGACTATAAAATGATTTGATCTTACTTTATTATCTATGGCACCTTTCAGCAAAAGGTAATTTCCCTCATTATCTCTTTCAATTAGGACTAATTTTGCTTTTCCTTTGTCTGAGATAATGATTGCCGCACCTGCCCTATTCACTTCAAGTGAAGCAGCCCTTCATTTCAACTTCGTATGTGTCTTTCTGTCCCAAGTGTGTCTCTTGTGCGCATATTGTTGATTTCTAGTTTCCAATCAATTCTGTTGTCCCTTTTCATCCTATGCATCAGTTCATCTCATTCTCATTCACAGTTATGATCACTGACTGAATTTACCTCCATACCCTTTTCTTCTCTTTATCTCTCTTTTTATCCTGTCCTTTTTAAAAAGTCTGTCTTGCTTCTGATCACTGCCATGCCCAAACTGCCCTCTTCCTAATCATCGCCTCCATCCCAATACATCTTAACTTTTTCTCTCCTATTTCCCTATTGGGTGAAATAAACTTCTATACCCAACTAAGTGTGTGTGTATACATATTCTTTTCTCTTTGAACCAATTCTGACAAAGGTGAGGTTCAAGTATTGCCTGCCACCCCACTTCCCATTTCTTCCTCCAGTATTAAAGCTCTACTATAAAAGTTATTTACAAGACAGGTGGTGCAGTGAATAGAGTGCCAGGCCTCAGGCAACTTAGTAGCTCTGTGACTCTGGGCAAGTCACTTAACCCTATTTACCTCAGTTTCCTCATCTATAAAATCAGCTGAAAAAGGAAATGGCAAACCACTCCAGTATCTGACAAGAAAACCCTAAATGGAGTCACAAAATTTGGACATGATTGAAATGACTAACAGAAAAACTCTTCCTTTCCTACCTCCCTTATATGCGAAAATTTGCCCCATTTTACTTCTCCCTTCCCCCTTCTCCCAGTGCATCCCTCTTTCTCATCACTATATTGCTTTTTTGGAGATATTCTGAACATAATTGACTCATACCCATGCCCTTTGTCTATAGAAACTCTTTCTTTCTGCCCTAATAATAATCACAACATTCCTAGAAGTTACATGTGCCATCTTTCCATGTAGAAATACAGTTTAACTTCATTTTCATCCGTTATGCTTATTCTTTCATGTTTGCAGTGTTATGCTTCTCTCAAGTCTTCTGTTTGAATATCATATTTTCTATCCAGCTCTGGTCTTTTTATCAGAAATGCTTGGAAGTCCTCCATTTCATGAAATATCCACTTTTCCCACTGAGGGATTATACTCAGTTTTCCTGGCTAGGCTATTCTTGGTTGTAAGCCTAGGTCCTTTTTTTCTGGAATATCATATTCCAAGTCCTCCACTCCTTTAACGTGAAAGCTGTTAAATCTTGTGTGATCTTAACTGTGGCTCCATGATATTTGAATTTTTTTCTAGCTGTTTGATACATTTTCTATTTGATCTCTGGAATTTGGGTATAATATTCCTGGGAGTTGTAATTTTGGGGTCTCTTTCAGGTGGTAATTGGTGGATTCCTTCAATTTTTATTTTACTCTCTGGATCTAAGATATTAGGGCAGTTTTCCTTGATAATTTCTCGCAATATGATATCTAGTATCTTTTATTTTAAATCATGGCTTTCAGGTAGTCCAATGATTCTTAGTGTAACTCACCTTGATTTATTTATCTAATGAGATCTTTCACATTTTATTCTATTTTTTCATTCACCCATTTTATTGCTTTTTCTTTTTTGAAGTCTCATGACTTCCATTTGGCCAATTCTAATTTTTAATAAATTATTTTCTTCAGTGAGCTTCTGCACCTCTTTTTCCATTAGTCCAAGTCTGCTTTTTAAGTAGTTCTTTTCTTTAGTAAATTTTTGCATCTCTTTTAATATTAGATCAATTCTGTTTTTTAAGGTGTTTTTTTTCATAATTTTTTGTACCTCCTTTACCAAGTTGTTAATTTTCTTTTTTGTAATTTTCTTACATCACTCTCCCGTCTTTTTTTCTGTTTTTTTTTCCCTCTACTCTTCTTATCTCTTTAAGTCTTCTAGGAATTCTTGTTTGGTTTGGTTTTAATTAACATTTTTCTTTGAGATTTTTTCCTGTAACTATTTTCACATTTTGGTCTTCTAAGTTTGTATGTTGGTCTTCCTTGCCACCATTGTAGCTTTTTATGGTCAAGTTCTTTGTTGTTCTTGTTGTTTACTCATTTTCCCAGACTATTTCTTCACTTTGAATGTTATGTTAAAATTGGACCCTGCTCACTTGGGGGTGGGAAGATGTTGTATCAAACTTCAGTCTGTTTTCAGAGCTAGTTGGGGCAGGTTTGCATGTTTTTGTTGGTTCCAAGGAATTATATTGGGAGAAGTGTGGTTCTTGGTCTGCACTCTGGTTTTTACTCAAGAAGGCCCCTGCTCCTACCCAGCTCTAAGTACTAGTGGTCGTCTTGTCCGTCACTGTAACCAGGGCCCCTGATCCTTTCTGACTGATCACAGGCACTCCTCTCCCTCCTGGAGAGGAACTGCCACCCAGAACTCCTTATGGGCAATAGAGTTATCTACCAAAATGTGCAAGGTGCATCTAGTGTCAGTAAAGGGTTCCTTTTATTCTCTTTCTGATCTGACCTTCTTACTGTACCTTAATTCCCAAAACTGCTACTGCTGTTGCTACTGTTGTGACTGCCTTCAAGGCCTACCACTGTCTGGCACTTCTGCCTTGCTCCAGGCCTATGCCCACTTCAGTATTACAGACCTCTCGTGCACACCTTCCAAGTTGTCTTAGGCTGGAAAAATGTCTCCCTCTGACCTTTTGTTGACTCTGTCATCCCAAAATTTGATATGAGACAATATTTTAAAGTTATTTTGAAGGGAATGTTGGGAAAGTTGATCTGGTTCCTTACCTGTACTCTGCCATCTATAAACTGCTTTCTTATGTGAAGGTATTAACTATGAGTTATTCAAAATCTGTGATGTAGCTGCGTTTAATGAATAAAGGACTAGGCTTTGGATAAGGTTGACCTGGGATGAAATCCTGCTTCTGCCCATTAGATATAGGACCCTGGAAAAGTCACTTAAATTCTGTTTGTTTCTGGAAATTCTTAGGACTTATTTACTAAGTTACAGAAGGATTGAAATCTTCCTTGTTGGATCAAACTCTCACGCTGACAGATTGCAAATATGTCATTTATTTTTGTAGTAAGAGTCTCTATACATAGCCTAGTCTATGGGTTACCTTTAGGGTAAACATATATCTCTAAACAAGGCACCAACACTTAGACTCTTTCACATGTTAATTTCACAGCACCTTGGAGCGATTTACAAAGTACATTAGAGAAATCCATGTGATTTGCATGGCCTGAAGTCTAAGTTGTTCCCTATGGTTTGACACAGGCCATGTATTACGTGTAAGAAAACATGGTGTAAATTATAGGAAAATACAAATTATGCAAATGTGAATATTGGATTTCAGTGAATGCCACAAGCCCTGCAATTCAGCTTTTTATAGAATCTTGTCAACCATAGTGGATGTTTTCTAGTAGTGTAACGGTTGCTTTGAGTGCATTAATATTCAACATAATTAAAAGAAGTCCATTTTCTCCACATATAATTTGCAGAGGCAGCATGGTGTAATAGACTGTGGGGTCAGTCTAGGAGTCAGGAAAATCTGTGTTTAAGTTGCTTCTGACACTGTCCAGGTGGCCATGGGCAGCCCATTTAAGCATTAAATGCTTCAGGAAGCTCTTTAAAACTGTGGTCCTTATGTGGTGACAAAATGTTGGACCTAGGATAGAGAAGTTTCTTACCAACTGTGTGACCCTGAGCATGGCAATTAGCCTAAGGTTCAGCTTCCTCATTTGCAAAATGGAGAAAAATAATAACACTTACTTCATGGGGTTGTGAAGATCAAATGAGATTATATATGTAAAATGTTATATACATATTACTATTACTACAATTTTAAGATGTAAAATTTTGCAGATCTTCATCAGCATGGATGAGGTTTTCATTTCAGGTTTATAGATGAAATAAAAAGGTTTTATCAGTCATCATTTATTAAGCTTACCATGTGCCTGCATTGTGGTAGGTACTGGAAATAAAAAGAAAGGGAAAAATATTTCTTGGCCCCAAGGACCTCACAATCTAGTGGGGGCAGATGACATGAAAATGAATATCTATGTACATGCATACATACATGTTTGCATAATATAGATGTGATGTAATTTCAGAGAGAAGAGATCAGCAGACTTGGGAGGGGGTGAACCCAATCTGAGTTGAGGCTTGGAGGAAACCAGTAAAGCAAGTAGGCATAGGTGAGGAGGAATAGCATTCCAGAAATGGGGGACAGCTAGTGAAAAGACATAGAGTCCAGCACAGAATGTTGTATGGGATGAACATCAAGAAAATCAGTGTCACTGGACCATTGCCTATGTATAAGGGAATGAGATGTAAGAAGACTGAAAGGGTAGGAAGGGACCAGGTTATTTAGGGAAAAGTTTTAAATTCTAAGCAAGATTTTATATTCAATATTGAAGTTAATTGGGAGAGCCACTGGCAGTTATTGAATGTTGGGGTGGCAGAGTCAATAGCAACAATCCCAAAGTTTGAAATGACAGTGATGAATGACCCTTCTTATTTACAAACACTTTACCTAGCTTATCGGATCTGATCCTTGAATAACTCTGAGAAAGGCATGGAAGGTTTGATGATCCCTGTTTTACATATTTATATGTGTATATATATATATATATATATGTACATACACATATACATATATATATATATACAGACAGACACACATACACATGCATACACACACACACACACTTCCTATGTAATGTTGACCACAATATCTTCTCCAATTTTGGATGCTATGCTATCTTCTGCAGTTATTAACACAATGGTTATTAGGCATGACCTTGTGTACAATTTCTACAAGCAACAAGGGGCTTCTGCAAACAGTTGAGCTAGACTTTAAGCTGAATTTTAAATGGACTACTTTTTCCTTCAAGTTCATTCTGTTGTATAATCTAGTAATATTATGACATCCTTACCTCTGATGTTACTAAAGGGCTGTATTTATAGCTGAATTTATAAATTCTTATGACTCAGCCCATAAAATCTGTCATGAATTGGTACTTGAAAAAATGAGAAAAATATACCTGCCTCTTGTAAAAGCTATGGAGGGGGCAATTAAAACCAATATGTCATGTCCCTTCCCTACTTGTTTATACATTTAAATTGCCTCTCTGTCAAGGAAAAGCTAAAATTTCATTGAATTGGTGATGATGAAGTAATCTAATGTAAATGGATAATCATTTTTTTTTATCTGTAAAGACTGATATTACAGGTTATTGTAAGTATCAGTGAAAACTATTTCAAGAATCCATGTCTTTATCTGTCAGATACTATATTATTGGCTAAATCTACGTCAATAATACTGACAGCTTAAGTGAGAAGTGCCATCTATACTAATCCTATAGAAATGTCCTCCTTTAAATTGATCTATGACAAAGTCTAGAAGACTATAACTGTAGGATGTCCTGGTGAACTTTCTGACTTTAGAGCACCTAGCAGAGCTTGTATTTAGATAGATTTGCACATGAGAGTTCTGGGTACCCTCCACAACATGGTGCAACATTGGAATAGGTCATTTCAGGGGAATTATTCTTACAAATAATAAAGATGATCATCATCATAACTCATGTATGCTATACTTTAAACTTACAAAGTGTTTTCCTCACAACGATCCTGTGAGGGAAACAGTATATGTTTTATTGCCATTTTAAAGATCTGGACACTGAGGGGTAAGCATTATTAAATATGGCCACATGCAGTGCAAGTACAAGCCAAGGTCAAAGAAAACACTTTATAAACTGTAAGCCAAGATACAAATGTGTCATAATTTTTCCCCTTTCTTTGTATCTCTAGTGCTTAGTACAATGCCTGACACATTTGTTGTTGCTGCCGTTGAATCTTTGTGACCCCATTTGATGTTGTCTTGGCAGTGATACTGGAGTGGTTTGCTATTTCTTTCTCCAGCTTATTTTTCAGGTGAGGAAACTGAGGCAAATAGGGTCATACAACTAGTAAGTGTCTGAGGCAAGATTTGAGCTCAGGAAGATGGGTCTTTCTGACTCTAGGCTCTGTACTGTATCTACTGCCCTACCTAATTGCTCTCCACCTGCCTTATAATAGGTACTTGATAAATGCTTTTTGACTTGATTTATTATTAGTCACATTATCTCATTGTAATCACCAACAGTTCTAGCTCAATGAGCATTATTTAGGGTTGGCCAGACCAGACACAGACACCAGCATGATGCTTTCTACTCCTCTGCATGCTATGCTGACTTACCATCCCTCTAGCCCATCCTCATCCCACCTCTAACTCTCGGCACAGTTATCTAACCAACTATATAATTCCTAGAGAGGACATGGTAATAAATTACCCTTAGTTTTCAGTCACTGGCCCTGAGAGTTCTCAGATAATATGTGTCTCCTCAACCTTCATTTCCTTATATATGTTTCCTCTACTAATTAGAATGAAAGCTCTTCGAAGGGAGGGCTATTTGCACAGAGTATTCACTGAATAAATATTTTTTATTGATTGATATAATAACAATAATTACTCAATTATTAAATTATTTTAACTAATTATAATTAATAACATTATTATAATGCAATAGGCAATATGGTGAAATGAAAGGATATTATGCTTAGAGTGAGAAAATATAGTTCTCTTTTTTATGTGACACTTATGTAGGTGACAACCTCTCTGGACCCCCAGTTTCCTCATCTATAAAATGCTTCACTACCTACCTTGTGGGATTTTCATGAGGAAAGTACTTTGCAAACCTTAACACTCTGAAGGAATATGAACTATGCCAATGAGAATCAGTAACATCCTCACCCCCACAGGGAGGCTTTGAAAAGATGGGAGCTGGACCTATGATAGAGGGAAATCAGATGAGAAAACTCCCTTTGCTAAAGAAAATCAGGACCTTCTCTGCAGCTTAGAGTCTCAGAGAGTTGCCTGGGGGCACTGAGGACAAGCAACTTGCCCAACATCACATGATCCATATGTGTCAGATGTTGAACAAACCCAAGTTTTCCTGTCTCTGTAGCTGTTCTTCATTCATTACTTTACACTGATTCTCCTCCATCATCGGAAAAGGCATATCAATTTGAGGTGTTGCTGTTGCTGCTGTCCACATTGTCTTTGAATTCAGACATTCCTAGATAGATATTAACTGCCACCAAAATCAATGTTCCACCAAATATACATGCATAGAGATAAGTGATAGACAAATAGATAGAAAATAGATAATAACATAAATAATAAATACAAAGGTAGACATAGAGAGATAGACAGACAGACAGACAGATAGATAGATAATATCTACAAAGGTAGATAATAAGCACAAAGGTAGATAGACGATAGGCACAAAGGTAGAGAAATAAATATATGAAGGTACAAAGATAGATGATAGGTACAAAGAGAGATGATAGATAAATAGAACAAATAAGGGGATTTTTTAGAGGAAATAATAGTTAATAATATTTCTTAAAACAGTGTTGTGGATTTAGAATTAATGTACAGCACTTCTAGTCCCATCCTTATGTCCTTATGGCATTTAGGAAATTGCCTTCTGTGTGTATGCATATATATGCCCATGTATATGTATACATGCATCTTGTTTTCTTTACAATATCAGTACTGTAGGGAAAAAAATCAGATTGCAAAGTTGGCTGTCAGTTGTATTAATGATGCATGAGGTGGGAAGAATAGCTGATCTTCCACACCTATCTTTGCTCTGCAGTAGTTACCTTCAGTGCTGTACTAATGTGTGCTTTGTCAGGAAAATATAGAGATCGATTGCCTAGTCCTCCCCAGGAACAGTGTCTGTCCTAACAAGTTGCCATTCTTTTGAGAAAAGTCTCTCCTCCTCCCTTCTCTGGAAGACAAGTAATTTAAGCTGAAATTATTCATAATTCATCCCATCATGCTTAGGAATTGCTGAGCACACTGTGAATTCATTTCTTTATTGACTTGAGTACCCAAGGGGGGGAAAAAAAACCAAAACAACAAAACCTTTATAGACTTCCGTATAACTTCTCAGTGGGACTGTGTAAACTTCCGCAAGTGTTGTCGCAAATCACTGTCTGAGCTGTCTTAATGGCTAAAATGTTAATCAATTGGAAAGTTTAATTTCTCAGTTACATTTTCTTATGAAGGAGTGCATCAATAAAGAACCTCCTGAAAGGAAGAAAGAAAAATGGATGGAAGGAGGAAGGGAAGAAAAAAGAAAGGAAGAAAAGAAGGAAAGGAATGAGGATGTGAGAGAGAAGGGAGAAAAGAAGAAGGGAGAAAAGGAGAGATGGGAAGAAAGAAGAAAGGAGGGAGGAAAGAGGAAAGGGAGAAAAGAAAGAAGCAAGCTTGAATTAAGTGCCTACTATGTGGTGATAAGGTGTTTACGAGTATTACCTTATTTAATCCTCACAAGACACATGCATCCAACTCACATTTATTAAGTACTTACTATGAATAAGGCACTATGTTAGATTCTCTGGATACAAGAAAAACAAAAGTCCATGTCCTCTAGTGACTAGAGTGTTATTTTTGGGACATAACTTGTCAAAATATATATGGAAATTATATAAATGTAGGTATTCTCAGGCATACAAATATATCTATCTTTATGTATATATGTGTGTGTGTGTGTGTGTGTGTGTGTGTGTGTGTGTGTGTGTGTGTTGATAATTCAAGGAAAAGAAAACACTTCTATCTGGAAGATCAGGAAAACAAAAAGCATATCCAATAGAAACTGTCAATATGAGCTGAGACTTGAGAAAAGCTAAGGGTTCTATGAGGTGAAGATGTGGATTGCGTGTGCTCTACAATTTGTGTAGAGAGGATAGAGACTGGTAATGAAATTCTGATTTTAGGGAAAAGAAAGTAACCTGGATTGGTTCCAGTATCAGGTGTGTGAAGGAGAACAATATGAGATAAATCTAGAAAGGTGGTCTGGAACCAGACTGGAAGGGCTTTAAATGTAAAGTTGAAGAGTTTGTTGTTTTATTCTATTCTTATTTTTTTTTAATTTTTTTAATTTTAATTTTTCGCTTTTTTTTTGGAGGAGGGAAGGTATGGCAATTGGGGTTAAGTGACTTGCCCAAGGTCACACGACTAGTAAGTCTTAAGTGTCTGAGACTGGATTTGAATTCAGGTCCTCCTGACTCCAGGGCCAGTGCTCTATTCATTTGGCTACCTAGCTGCCCCTGTTGTTTTGTTCTAGAGACAAGAGAGAGACACTAAGGGTTCTTAAACAGAGAGTAGCAACTGTTTTTGTCTTCCCTTCTAAATGGTACTTTGTGACATTAAAAGATATTCAGATGTGTGCAATGAGCCTGGTGCTATAGCTATAGATTAAGACATGAGAATCAAGTGGGGGATGTTTAGCCTTAGGGGCGGGCAAGATAACTGCATTCAAATCATTTAAGCATTGTCCTGTGGAAAAGCAACTATACTAACTGTGTTTGGCTCCATAGTATACAACCAGAAGCCATTGGTGGAAGTTATGGAGAAGGAAATTTTAGGTTGCTGTAAAACAAAATCTTTTAACAGTTACAGATGTCTAAATTGGTGATAGGTTGATTTGGAAGGTAGTGAGTTCCCCGTCTCTAGATGTATTCAGATAGTCTTGATCTTCCCCTTGGGAGAGATCTTGCAGTGGCTGCTGTATCCCACTAAACATCTAAATAAATTATATTTCTCAGACTGTGATTCTATGAACCCTCTGTCATAGCTACATTTAAATTTCAAGGTGAAGAATTTAGTCCCAAGACTAGATTTCTTGTTAATCTGCCTAAGCATATACAAAGTGCAAATGGGAACCCAACAGGATAGCAGATCGAGTGGGGTGCTGTTTTAGAATTGAATGTTATTCATTCTTCCTAAAATCTTTTACTAGTAAATGGGGAATCATTTATTACATCCCCCCTCTTCCCAAGGGCCCGGGCAGAAACACATAATATATTCTGGGGGAAGGCATTCTCTGATAAATAGAAGTTCTTTGGCAAGGAACCTATTTCTAGGACTGATATCAATAATCATGAGGCCCACCCTACTTTGGGGTTGCATGTACTGTGCTACAATCATTAGCAGTTGCTAAGAAATACTATATAAGCTGTCCAATAAACTTGATGGATTGTCTAATTAACTCTTCATCAAGCATCCGTTTTTAAAGATGCTACCTACTGAACCTGATGGCACTTTATGACCTTCATGTTGAGTATACAGCTAATTACTCCTTGGACAATAATTATTAAGTTTCTTAAGTCTCAGTCAGTCATTTTGTCTTATGAATGATTAGGCCACTGAGCCTCTCAATTCATTTGGCTTCATAACTATGGTTCTCAGAGGATTACTTAAAGCCTGCTACAGTATGTACAGTTCATATAAACATATTTAAGTAGATTACAAAGATGTCCATTTTGTAGGTTTTCCATTGATCGGCACACTGACCTTGAGAGACAGTTCAACATTAATGCAGAAGATGGGAGGATAACATTGGCAACACCCCTCGACCGAGAGACGAGTATGTGGCACAACATAACGATCATAGCTACTGAAATTAGTAAGTGTCTGGGTTTGTCCATTCTTTTTATTTGATTTTGCCTCATTTCTGATATTGATCAAATGAAGTCAGTCCCTAGATAAGATTTCTTAGGGGAGAAGGAAAGGAGGGGTTACATTCTGCCTCTATGAAGAGAAGATCCATATGGATGAAATCACAGATTCACCAAATTATCCAAGGAATGATTTAATGAAGGGCACTCCTTTTCAAATATATCTCTTGGTAATTGGTGCCTAGTCCCTTGTTTGTATTTTGTCTAACAACTTTTAAAGTAAATGGCTTTTCATGGGGGTTACTTAAAGTTTCCTAGTTAAAATTCTATAACTAGATTGTCCAGAGAAGGGAATGAAGGAAGCATAAGATGTCCTTCTTTTGGAGGACATACCTCTCCAACCTCTCACCCCTTCACCCTCACACCATTCAAGGTTATACCTTATATGTCTTCAGAAACATAAAATTCTTCCATCAGCCAGAGCTATGCTGAAGCAATGAATCAAACTTCCTACAAATAAAGAATAAGGTGATACTTGACACAAAAGTTAATTCCTGACTGGAAAAGGGCAAACAAGTCTCAGTACAAATCTGTAGATAAGGATGTAAATGCAAAATTAGCCATGCTCGATCTAAGCCATTAAAGGTAAGAGCATGGAGATCAGTAACCAAAGGCAAGAGAAAGCTTAATGTGCATTTAAAATGGCTTGTAAATAGGTCTGATTTGTTTTGATTATTGATAACATCCATTTTCCAAAATCTAGGAGAAGGTCTAGGGAAATAATTTTAGGAAAATATGTAATATTTGAATTGAGTGACTATTTAAAACCCCAGTAAGTAACAGCACCCCAGAAAGGCAGGGAAATAAAGAGAATGGAGGGCATACTCTGTGAAGAATGAGTGAAAATTGCTTCAAGAGTGGCATCTCATCGGACAAAAGGTTTAGACAAATGAAATTAAGCAAAAAAAAATAGATGTTAAGAAAGTTCATCTGTTATCTCATAATGAGAATGGAGAAGCTGTTCCTCATCCTCTTGTGTCAAATTCACTTAACAGAGGCTAAGATGGTTGTACTGTAGGCATTCCCCAAGTACTTAAGCAGTAATAGATCTAGTCTGCCATCACAGTAAATGTGTAAATCTCATTACTGCAACTGGGAGTTAGATGCACATGTGTTAACAGTAGATTAGGCTTCTAAAGTTGTCACATCCCTAATGGAGCTGCTAAGGAGGTAACCCACTTTTCCTAAGCCCCTAATGCACACCTTATATTACTCCTACCGTTAGTCATTTGCTCTTTTTTAATTACCATTGGCCTAATACGAATAAAATGACCAGGATTTTAATATTATGATTTTGTTACTTATAAACGTCTTCTCTTAGATGTGAGGATAAAAGGACTGGGAGACGTTATGCAAAAACCTTACAGCCATGTTCATTTTGGAAAGTGAAGTTGGACAAATAAGATATTAACTTTTAAAAATAGCATTTATTAAGTACTTTATGTATTCCAGGTACTGTGCTAGGCAATGAGGGGGGAATACAAGAGGAATTGATTGCCTAATCCCTGTGCTCATAAAGTTTACAATATAGGGGGAATAAGTCATACATTCATGAAAATGCAATAAATGTAGTACATAATGAGGTTCAAATAGATGTCATAAACAATTAGCAATACAGAACTTCGGGAAAAGAGATAATTTCTAGTTGAAGCAACAAGGGGAAATGTGAGATGTAAACTGGAGTTAGGAAAACTTGGGGCTCTTCCCTACTTGTTTAAAAAAGTCACAATGATTGCTGTTGCCTTTGAGATAAGTTACAGACTCCTTCCCTTGACATTTAAAGCCGCTATAGTATCAACCAGTCAATTAACACCAAGCACCTACTACATTACAGGCACTGTGCTAAGCACTGGGCATATAAAAAGAGGCAAAAGACAGTTACTGCCCTCATGGAGCTTACAATTTAATGGAAGAGATAGTAAGTGAGAAAATGTATATGAAACAAGCTATGCACAAAAAAAAAAGGAAATAAATAATTACCAGTGGGAAGGCAGCAGAAATAAGTGGGTTTGGGAAGATTAAAAGATGGGTTCCATCTACCTTTCCAGACTTAATAGTACTTCCATTTGCTAGGCATTATTATTATCTCTTTGAGCATGCTACATTCCAACCAGGCTGGCCTTCTTGCTTGTCTGTGGGCTTAACCTTCTACTTTCTTCCTTCAGATCTTCACGTTTAAGTTTTCTATTTTTCACCCTATGCCTGAAATATTCTCTCACTTATGCCTCAGAATCTTTGTTTTCTAGCAAAGCTAAGCAAAGGTGCCACTTGCTACCCAGATCTCTTTCAGTTCCCTCTCTTTGATATAGTAATGCTCGCTCCTTCTTCAAATTAGGTTACGTTGATTTCTTGACTTACCTGTTGTACAATATAAACTCCTAGAAACAAAAGATTTTTTGTACACACACACACAAACACACACTTATATTTTTTGTATGTATTTATTTGTATATATTTTTTGTTTTATGTTTCCATCACCTGATACAGTGCCTGGTACATGGCAGGGACCTAATAAATATTTGTTGAACTGTAATGAATTGTTGAATTGAGGAAAGGCTTTGTAGAATAGGAGAACAGCATGAGCAAAAACAAACAGGAATCAGAGACTTCTAGAAATGCTACTGCTGGAAGGTACCTCGAACATCATTTAGTCCAACCCTTTTCTTTTAAAGACAAGAAACTGAGGTCCAAATACGAGGGAAGGTGATTGGTTCCAGAATCCATTATTAACTAATTGCAGAAGCAGGATCAGAAGGAAGGTCTTGCATGCAGTACTTTTCCAGGGTAAATTCTTAGTACACAAAAATCTTAACTCAAGTGGAGGGTTCAACTATATGGATATGGTGAGAGACAAGGATAGCAAGACAGGCTGGAGCCTGATTATGAAGTGCCTCAAGTTTCAGGCTGAAGAGTTTGGATTTTATTATATAGATGGTGAGGGACTATGATGTCTGGGGTAACCAGAGCTGTTGTGTAGAAAGATTAATCTCAGAGGGGCAACTGCAATGAAATAGAATGAGCATTGTGCTAGGAGCAGGGCTTATGTGTTCTGCTCTCAGTTCTGTTAATAATTAGCTTAGACAAGTCACTTATCTCCTCTGGGCTTCAGTTTTCTCATCCATAAAATGGTACCATAGAGCCAGATTATCTTCAGGGTTGTTTCCATCTCTGTAAAGCAATAAAAATAAATAATTCTACAGGTTTTTATTAAATATCTCACACACCTGATGCTAGGGGTAAAAAACAAACAAACATGAAATAGTTTCCACTGTCATGGAGATTCTATGGTACTTGATGGATTTTTCATTCAGACAAGTAGGTAAATTCAAAGCATCTATAAAATAACAAAAAGTAATGTTAGAAAGGGATTCTAATAAGTGGAGAAGGGATATCAGGAAAGGACATAGTTAGGAGATGACACCTGAGGTTTTTTTTTTTTTATGAATAGCTTCTTTGAGATGGAGATGAGTGCAGCTAGGTTATTCTATTGGCTGCAAAGAGAATGGATTGAAGGTGGGAAAGACTAGAGGTAGGGAGATTATTTAGATATTAGCAGTGAGAATAGAAAGGGAGAAACAGAGAGGAGAGACATGATGAAGTAAGAATTATTACTATTTGGTGTTTGATTGACTATAGATGGTTAAGGAAATGGAAGAGTCAAATATACTCCAAGATTTTGAGCCTGCGGGACTGGAAGCATGGTGGTGCCATTAACAGAAAGCAAGCTATGACTGGTCAACAGAATTAGTTTCTAAACAGGAGGTACATAATTGACCATTAAATTAAACTCCCCTGTGTTAGAGATAATGCATTACTATGGGCTACTACTGTGCGTTGAACACATTATTGCAAATAATGCTTTCTTGTTAATTACTGCTAAATCTAGTAGGCAAATGCCAATTTGATAGCCCTCAAGGAATCTTTGCTCTTGGCATCGAGCCTGGATGACAGAATTATTGTTTTCATCCAAACCAGGCTACATGGAAAGAAAGATACCACTTGTGTGAGCTAATAACTCATGCTTAGCATTCAATTCACCATGCAAACTGGGCCATGGACTTTCAAGGGAGCTGATTACCTTCTAGATACTTTCAGGATGAGATTAATCAGAAAGCAGTTGTTCCAGGAAAGTTTCTCTTAACTTATTAGTTGCTGCTTTTTTCCCCCAAGACTATTCCATGTCTTTCACACCGTACTGTTGGCATAAGATTCACTGATTGGATAAATTCTAGAATACCAGAGCTCAAAGGGAGTTCTGAGGTCATCATATTCAATCCTTATCTGAATTTGGAAGCCCATCTACACCATGTGTATGAAGTCATCATCCATCCCTTGCCGGAAAAGATTGACTTATAGGACCATAGTATTATAGATTTAGAATTGGAATAGACCTTAGAGGTCATGAACCTCTTCATTTTACAGTTGAGAAAACAGAAACCCAGGGTCAGAGAGCTAGAAAATGTCTGAGGCAGGATGCAAACATTGGCTTTCCTCAATTTAAATCTGACCCTCTATGCACCGTACCATTGAGGGTCATCCCATTGATAGATAGCAAACTGTCTCTTGAAGCACCCGTTATTGGACAGTGCTAAATTAGCAAACTTTGCCCCAGATTGAGTTGAAATGTACCTTTCTGTAAATTCCACCCAATTTTTCTAGTTGTACTGTCTGGAGCCAAGCAATATACATATATATCCTAACCCTTTGTCCATCCAGAGAAGAAAAAGTCAAACATTCTAGTAGTGATATGTAAAACGGAGAGGTGAGAAAGGCAGAATTCACATTGATGTAGGGAAAAGCTTCCAAATGATGGAAGCTATTCAGAAGGAATAAGCTTCCCTACGAGATACTGGATTTTCCTGGAGGTCTTTAAGAAGAGACTTCCTATCTACTTGTTGGAGCTGTGATAAAAGTGATTCCTGTAAAGTAAGTCCTAAACTAAATGTTCTGCAAGATCTCTTCCAACTCTGACCTTCTGAGTGGTTATTTGATACAGTGAAGATAAGAAATATAAAAACAAAAACAAAAAACCCAACAACCACCATGAACTGTGTTTCGCTGCTGGATACACAGGCTGACAGGCAAGAAGGTCGTTTCTGATGTTACATTCCTTAGTGTGGAAATAAAAGAGCATTTTATTTGTTTTAAATCACGTTATAATTTTATGTTCATTTCTACATAATATTGGATAAATGAAAATTCAAGAGATCTAAAGTTAGGTGTTTCAGTGTATGGAACTCTTGGACTGCAGTCAGTAAGAACTGAGTTCAAATCCAGCATTGGTGGTTAACTTCTGCCTGCCTCACTTTTCTCATATGTAAAATAAGGATTATAATTGCACCTACCTCCCATGATTCTTGTAAGGATCAAATGAAATAATATTTATAAAAGGCTTAGCACGGTGTATGGCACATAGGAGATATTTAATAAATCCTTATTTCCTCCCTTAATAAAACCTTATAGATTGATTGAATTAAGGAATTGATGGCTGGCATTTCATGTCAATATTTGAACTGGGATGAGGAATGGAAGGAAACCTTAAGTTTAATAAGGTTCACTCTCCTCTTCAGCAAAACTCTCAGGCAGACAGACACACTTGGGTTTTAAAATGATTCTTTCCTGAGTGATTGAACATTGCACTTCTGGGGCAGGGACTAGCATGCTCTCCTTGTTAGGAAATTGTGGGGCAGTGACTGTATATCCCCACAGAATGTTAAACAACCTGGGGAGTCAGAGGCTATTAGAAAGGTGCCTTCAGAGAGAAGCCTGAAGTCCTCTCTCTCTTTCCCCAAGGGGTCAGACTTCTTCTGATTGAGGAACCTCTATTCCCCGTACTTTCCTGGAGACAGACCCTGAATAATGCCAGCACACACCTCATTACCCAACAAGCCAGTTTATCACTGAATCTGATCTGTATTGAGCAAGCAGAAGCCGCTTATAAAGAGCCAGGGAGAAAGAAACTTAAACCACATCTCTTTTCCTGAGTAGTGAAATCCCTAATCCCAAGCACAGCTGTGAAAAATGAAAAAAAAAATGTCACTTGTACTTTACCAACTTCCCACTTGCCTTCCTCAGCTTTCCTTGTGGTCCAACCCTTGGGCATTCCTAACACATACTTCTGCCAGTGCTGGATCAGGTTGTCATTTTTTCCCCACTACTGGACATTTAAAATTGAAAGAGCTTCAGCCACATATCACATTCCTATGACTTAGGAGTTTCAGATATGATGGGGTTGTTTCTAGTGCCTCAATTAGTGACTGCCACATTTCCTGGCCTTTTTTGCTCATTTAAAATCATGTGTCACCATATGCCTAATGCATAAACCAGTGACCCAGGGTTTCTAATGTAGTAACTTAAAACTTCAACCAAGAGTGAGGGGATCAAGTCTGAATCTCAGCTTGACTATTTGCCACCCACCTGCATTATTTACCTTTTTTTTTTTTTGCTTTATGGAGGGGGGAAGGCAGGGCAATTGAGTTTAAGTGACTTGCTCAAGGTCACTTGCCCAAGGTAAGTGTTAAGTGTCTGAGTCTGGATTTGAACTCAGGTCCTCCTGACTCCATGGCTGGTGCTCTATTCACTGGGCCACCTCGCTGCCCCTCATTGTTAACAATTGATGATCAATTTCCCTCTCTGGATTTCGGTTCTCTCCTCTAAGTCCCCCTCTAACTCTACTTATCTGGAATTCTAACCTAAAGGCAGTGTAGTTTAATATAAATAATTCTGGAATGAAAGAGCACTAGAACTGGAATAAGGGGACTTTTCTCTCAATTGTGACTCTGTTACTTACCTATGAGACCTTGGGATAGTCATGTCACCTCTCTAGACCTATGTTATTTCATCTGTTAAATTAAGTGGGTTCCTCCTTCTCTGTTTTCAAAGGTCTTTCCTGGCCTAAATCACAAGACCTTATTATTCCTCGTTCCCATGTCTACCAACTCTATCTACTCTGCAGAAGTGGAAGAAAGGAAGAAAGAAAGGGACTTTTAGGGGACTTCTTGAAGTTGCTCAACCTATGAAGCAGAAAAAAATTTGACTCTCCAGCCCACCACCCCCTTACCCAAGACCTGTCTAGAGTATCTAAGATCAATGGATAATCCATCTTTCAATGAATTGGGACAAGTTTCCTACTCAAATCACACACTGATGCTTTAAGATTTCATCTTGGCACAAGAGACAACTGTGACAGGCAGTGTTATTAAATCCATTTTACAAATGAGGAAACTAAGGTAACAGAAGGTAAAGCAACCTGCTTAAACAAAAACAATATATATACACATATATACATACATGCACACATATATGTATACATGTGTATATTTTGCAGATAGTTAATTCTATATAATTAAAATCTTAGAGAATTGTCAGGGAGTAATGAGAGATTCAATGACTTTCCCAACCTCACACAACTAGTGTCAGAATTTACTTGGTTCAACTCAGGACTTCAAAACAGGTCTTCCTGCCTCCAAAACAGACTTCCTTTCTGATATGTTCCTCTGCCCATCTATTGGTACCTACCACATAAAAAATAGACGTAACAATTTTGGAACTTCTGATAAGAGTGACAATCTTTTCATTAATTAATGCTATATTCCTGGGACTGTTTATACATGCCAATCTGACCAGGTGAAGGAATTCTTTGAGAATATACTGGTCTTACTGTGCTTTGCCCTGGTCAGACCACACATGGAGTGCCATGCCCAATTCTAGATGTGATACTCTAATAAAAAAGAATAAATAGAAAACCCGATATATTTCCAGAGAAGGGTTTCAAGGATTATAATGCCTTAGAAAGTTTTCTTGGGAAAACAAAGTATGCTGAGAATGGAGAATAGAATCTACAATGGGGAACATGGTCCCTATTTTAAAATATTTGAAGACTTTTTCCTGGGAAAGAGGGATTTAACTTCTTCTACTTGACTTTAGAGGGTAGAACTGAACTGGTGGATTTGAAAAAGGAAGGCAGATTTTGACTCAGTATAAGGGTTAGAGGTATCCATACAATTAGGGCTGAGCAAAAATGTGATGAGTTGTCTTAGTAAATATGTTATGAGTTACTCATCACTGGAGTTATTGAAGCAGTAACTGATCACTAAAATGTGTGAGAGATTTATTTCAATCATGATTTGGCTAAAAGTTGGACTAAAGCATCACTGAGGGCCCTTCTAACTTTGACTGTGATTCGGTGACTTCTTTTGGGGAAATGAATTTTACTGTTGAAGCAAGTTTGCCTGTGTGAGCTCTCCTCCTGTTGGAAACAGGAATTTTGAACCCCCCTCCCCCACGTTCCTAAAAATAAGATTAAGAAAAATTAATGAGTGAATACAATTGTGAATTGAATGTACCAGCCACCCACTGAGGTAAATCAGTTTGCTGGATGGAGACCATTGGGATGGTGTTCAAGTGCACCTCACCAACCAGCATATTGTAATCAGGAAACATGAGTTTAATTACAGGCTGGGGTGGGGAGTGGGGGGGCCTGGGAATTAAATATGGGCTAAAAGGAGAAAGATTGAATCAGATTCTTCCCTTACCTTATCTAGCAGGTTAGGCAGCATCAAGACAGCTGCCTTGTCTCCACAATCTTGCTTTGAGAAAAGAAACTCTGCACTCCCTAAAGATCTGTGTTGGGGAAGAGAATTCTATTTAAGTATTTTTTTGCTTAAATAAGCCCCATCATTAGGTTTTATGTTAGGCACAGTATCCAAATCTCTTCACTCGCACTTATCAGGGTGACTATGGAAATAAAAATACCCATACTGAGCAAGCATTTGATTTCCTGCTGAACTGTTTTTCACATTTCCAATATAATTATGTTGCAGTTTCAATGAAACAAAGAGTGAATTCCACAGAGTACCATAGAAACCCACATTTGTTTATTTAAGAAGGAATATAAAAAGCAACTAAGAAAGTAATGTGCTGGGTGATTTGTCAGAGAAAATAATGTTTTAAATTTTTTTTTCTGAAAATGGAAGACTTTTTGTAAATGGTCTTTTAGACATTAAAGAGATAGGGACTTGCCGTTACTGGGATGTTAACAGAGGCATGAGTACGTTGGAGGTAGAGGGGAAGGACAAAGTAATAAAGAGAATAATAGTAGAAACATGGAGTGGCTGTGCTCTTTCTTTCCTTACTGAGCCAGATCACCTAACCCTGATTATTCATTTATTCTTTCTAATGTATCCATCTGAATAAAAAGGGTCCAATGTTATAAGAAATGAAATGGTTACCCTGTAGAAGCTTGCTTGTTTTAAGCTCACAACAAGGTTGCTGTGTGTATATGTATAGGTATAGGTATGTATGTGCATGCATACATATATAAACACATGTGTGTATACTTTACATTAAAGTGGTCATCCCATCACCCAAAGGGACAGTCTAACAGGCATGGGGAGACTAGCACATATCTCTCGAGAACCCAAGTCTAATGTTTAGCATAATATTATTTTCTTTTCCAAGTATTTTTACCATGGCATTTGTTTGATCCTCACATTAGCCATTAAGAAGGTAAAATAAATTATTGTTACTATTTACTTTTTCTTTTTGCTTTTTGTAGGGCAATTGGGTTTAAGTGACTTGCCTAAGGTCATACAGCTAATTTTTGTGTTAAGTGTCTGAGGTTGGATTTGAACTCAGGTTCTCCTGACTCTATGGCTGGTACTCTATTCACTGCACCACCTAGCCACCCCTACTATTTACTTTTTTTTTTTTTTTTTAAGCAATCGGGGTTAAGTAACTTGCTCAAGTTTACAGGGCCAGTTATTTCTGGGTGTGGTGCTGAGTATCCGAGGCCGGGATTTGATCCAGGTCATCCCGACACTGGAGCCAGTGCTCTTACTCGCTGAGCCACCTGGCCGCCCCTAAGCAATTGGGGTTAAGTAACTTGCTCAAGGTTACACGGCCAGGTGTTTCTGGGTGGGTGCTGAGTGTCTGAGCCCGGGATTCGATCTCCAGGTCTTCTCAACACTGGAGCCGGTGCTCTTACTCGCTGTGCTACCTGGCCGCCCCTTATTTACTTTTTTTTACAGAAGAAGAAAATGAAGTTCAGGGAAATCATGTGATTTACATAAGATATTGCTAGTAAGTAAGTCAGCTAGGACTAGGATTCAAGTTTTCTAATTTCTGCTAATCTCTGTTCTTTCCAAAGATAATATACCCTTGTGACCTTAAAATAATTAAGTACTCTTAAAGTCTTCTGAAGATTCTATGTTCTAAAATCTCTTTCAGCTCTAATATTCTTGTATTTTAGGTTTTAATATTCTAGGTTCTGATATGATAGAGTGGTTGGAGTGTTGGAATGGGAGTCACAAAGATCTTGATTCAAATCTCTCTTTAGACACATTAATTTTGTAACTCTAGGCAAGCCCTTTAACTTTTAACAGCCTTGGTTTCCCTAGCTGTAAATTGAGGATAATAACAGCACTTTCTCACAAATTTATAAAGAGGATCCAATAAGATAATCTATCCAAAGTGTCTTGGAAAACTCTCTAATACAGCATGTTTTATATTTGATGGCTTCACTTATGCCCAACGTTCTGGTTATCATTGTGTTGGGAAGGATACATAGCACAGTGGAAAAGAAAGTCAGATTTGGAGTGAGAAGATCTGGGGTATAGAACCTGGATTTTTTTTTTTTTAGTAATTATTTGTGTGACCTTTGAGCAAGTCATTTATTCTCTGTTTTCTCATTTGAAAAATGAGTCCATGTTTCTTTGATTCTATGTTCTGAGGTCCCTTTTATTTTTGGAATATTTTATGTTCTCCACAAATTAGTCTTCTAAATGCATAAAATCATAGCTCCAGACTACTTAGACTTTCTTATTCATTCATCTATTTATCTGTTTATTTATTTGTTCATTTATTTATTTAGTTGTTTTGCTGCCATGTCTGACTCTACATAACCTCATTCCGGGTTTCCTTGGCAGAGACACTCGAGTGGTTTGCCATTTCCTTCTTCATCTCATTTTACAGATGAGAAAACTGAGGAAAACAGGATTAAGTGACTTTCCCAGAGTCACACAGCTCAAGTGTCTAAGGGCAGATTTCAACTCATGAAGATGCATCTTCCTGATTCCAAGCCTAGTGCTCTATCCACTGTGCCAATACTCTCTTAGGCTCCCCCCTCCATTTTTTCCCTTTTCTTTAAGGCTCTTAGTAATCTAAAGAAGACTGTGACTTAAAAGCAATGTCATGGTAATGCCATTTCAGATATTGATATAGATTTCCATTTCCTCTGACAAACATTGTTCATTCAATCACTCACTTAGTCACCATTTGTTAAACACCTACTATGTACAAAATATTTTTTGTCTGTAGACATCTTATGTAGTAATTTTTTTTACACAAGTGATGCTTTTGGATACCTGTGAGATAAACAAGAGACTACTCATTTCATGAGTTGATAATCATAATGTGTTTGGCTAATATCAATATTTTATGATATATTAGCAACAGATTGATAGGAGTAATAAATATTACAACAAAAATAATAATAGATGGCATCTATTGGGCACAAAGCCCATCATACCCCATCTTGTCAGTTGATGGTATTTCCAAATTCTCTATGAACAGTATCACCCACATAAAACTGGCAGAGAAATTTGCTAAAAATATCTCTACAATGGCAGCAGGTTACTTTTGAAAATGACAAAAGGATTCCTAGACATAACCCTTTTCCCTATCTCGATCCCTAGATGATCTATCTGCTAGCATAGATCATGGCTGCTATTCCTCATTTTTGGCAAGTGTCTCTTCAGATATGCTCATGGTGGGTATTATTTTATGTCAATGATGTCCTTGATAAATTAATCAAACAACCATTTATCAAGCATTTACTATGTTCTAGGGACTGTGCTAAGTGCTTGGAATGCAAATGCATAAACAAATCAAGGATAGTCTCTGCCCTCAAGAAGCTTTCAATTTAATGGGAAAACATAACACATAAAAGGGAACTAAGAAGTGAGGGGGAGGTAGAAGAAACCCACTTGCGATCATGGTGAAGTCTGAAAAAATGAAGGCTATCTGGATTGGGTCCGTTTTCAAAATGGAGATGCAGGGAGAAGTAACTTACAGAAGAATCCGGAGAAAAGAAACTTGTACATGGTGGTGAAGTCTGGAGAACAATCCAGGATATATCTAAAGGAAGGCCCCACCTATGTTAAATTGAGAGTTAATACAACCTAGCTAGACACTCAAGAAATACTCTTTTGGGCAATCCAGTTATACAGAACTAAGTCTTTTCACTTATTAATTCACATTGTCCATGATGTGGCAAAACATTCATTGACAAAATAAAAATGGACAACTATTAACTAATCAGTATCACATGGATTCATAATACTCCAATGCCAGTATCTCTCAATGGCACTTGCAGTATGAGGGATCTACATAGCCCTGGGAAGAATTATTTTGTGAATATCGTTTGTACTGACTGATCTTAGGAGATTTCTTTTAAAGGGAGCTGGTTTGCTGGAAGAAGTTGCTGCTTAGTTCATTTGACTAGGATCATTAGTCTTAAGAAATGGAAAAGAATATGGGCTGTCTTTTACAAATATGGATTGCAAGAGCATTTAAGAAATCCTTTTGAAATAGCCAGAGACTATAAGCAAAAACATTTATTCCTTTTAAGATGCTGCTTAATAGAACAAGGTGGGCTTCTACCCTTTAGTATCTCCCAAGCTTTTTGAGGGCAGGGTCTGTCTTTTACCCTGGACTATACAAATGACCCTCTAATGGCCATCACCTCCATGTAACATTCAGATCGAAGGAATGGACCTATATATCAGCCTGTGTCCTTCCTATTTCCCTATAGCTGAATTATCAATGAACATGAGCTTGAGCTTGGACAGATTTTGGGAGATAGTAGAGGGTAGAAGTGATTGGTATGCTATGGTCTATGGGGTCATGACAAGTCAGACATGATTGAATGACTATACAACAACAATAAATAGTAGAATTCTGTTTCCCTTTTCCAGAGGTCTAGGTCATACCTACGAAGGACCTGACAAACCCACCCTGTTTCCTCATATTAGGCATAAGAAACTACCTGGTCATGTACCAAAGAGAATATTCCCCTAAGGAAACACGTCATGTTTGTAGACTTTGAGGCCTGTTCTCCACTTCATCAGGTGTATTACCTTGGATGGGGAAAATCAAGCTTTTCCCACCTCTTGTTATATCAGGTCCGTTTAGCCCAGTGAAGGGCAGTGGGACCCTATCGTTATGACTAGTGAAGCAGTTATGTCTAGTGAAGCAGGTAGAAAGGCCAGGATCCTTTTCAGTAAGAGTTAGCTCTACCCCCCCCCCCCACTTACTCACTTAAAACCCAACTTGTAGAAGGAACGACTGTGAAGATGAAACACTATAAATCTGTATAACAGAATTAGAAATTGTCAGAGCTTGGAAGGGATTATTTTGTCCAACACTTTCATTTAGCAGATGGGGAAATAGAGGTACATTATGACGAAAGGATTCCACTGAAGTTCTCCAGGTAAATGACTGAGTAGAAAATGTTGGTGGTAGTCTCTGTGTTTCTTCTCATCTTGTTTCCCCATCTTTAAAGTATATTCTTGTCTCACTTCTACCTCTTAGAAGACCTAGCTTGTTATAAGGCTCACCTGTAATATCATCTTTTACACTAGGCATTTTCAGGACATAGAGTCTGTTCCAAGGTCCTAGTGCCCAACTGTCACCTAGAAATTTATTTATGTATTTTTTATTTCCTTATTTGGTTATATAGTATTTTTGCCATAGAAAAATGTTTACCCTTAGCACCTTAGCAGAGTGACTTCCACATAACAGGCTTTTAAATGATGATTGGCTAACCAATTGACCATAGGTTCCAGAAAGTCATAATGGATATCATAGTAGATAGAGTAGCCAGGCCTGGAGTTAGGAATACTTAGATTCAAATCTGGCCTAAGACACATTTACTGTGTGACTCTGGACAGATCACTTAATCTCCACCTGCCTCTGTTTCCTCAGTTGTAAAAGAGGGATCATATTAGAACCTATCTCATAGGGTTGTTATAAAAATCAAATAAAATTATATTTGTAAGGTACGTAGCAATAATAAATGCTTTTTCCCTTCCCCATCCTGTCCTCTCCTATTCTTCCCACCCTCAGGAAGATAAACTTTATGAAGGCAGAGAATTTTTTGTTTTGGTCTTCACAGTCCAACACCGAAGACAGTACATGGAGCATGTACCTAACTAAAACCTTGTTGAATTGACCTGAAATTTGAATTCAGGTCTTCTGACTCAAAATGCCAAATTATATCTACTACAGAAGAAATGTCAAACAAAACTCCTGAGTGCTGCTGGGACCAGATTTATGTAATTATTAATGTAATTGGGAAATGTTTAGCAAAATAAACAAAAAAATGCAATAGAACAGAGATAATGTTAATATATTGTTTTCTTAAGTCAAACTGCCTATGGTGATACATTTCTTTCTTTTTCTTTTGTGGACGTAATAGGAGTTTGGAGACTTACCCAAGGATCACACAGGTAGTAAGTATCTGAGTTCTAGTTTGAACTCAGGTCCTCCCGACTCCACAGCTGGTGCTCTGCCCACTGTGCCACCTACCTGCCCTGCAGTGAAAGACTTCTATGAGTTTTACACCATTTTACTATAGCAAACATGAGACTCTTTTGAAGGAAGATGGTAGGGTTTATTATTTGTGATATAGTGGAAAGGGCACTGGACCTGTGTTTTAATCCAAGTTCTGTAAATGTCTCACTAAACATTGGGAAAGACATTTCTTTCCTTTTCTGGACTTTTGTTATGATATCATCTGTAAAATGAGAGAATTGGACTAGATCATTGCTAAATTCCATTTGAACTCTAAATATCCTATATTTCTATTTACTCTATCATTCCTTGTTTCTAATCTCTTCCTCCTCTTTATGGAAAACTTACCCTGCTTTCCCAAAGAAACACTGATCCTCAAAGGTTTTGACAGTATTTGAAAACACATAAACTGGTATCATACATGAGAATAAATAAAACAGTTTTCTTGAGGACAATTAAGGCTATTAAAAAAAAAAAAACAATACCCACCGTATTTCTAGAGCATTTTGCATTCAAATCATTAAAAGTGGTCTCAAGTGCCAAATTTCCTCACTTTCTGCTCCACACTCTGGACAGATTTGCCTGCAACAACTTTGTTCATCAGGGGTTCTTAACCTTTGTATTGTATAGCCCTTTGGCAGTATGGTGTATTCCATATGATACTTTTAAATTCATAAAATGGAATATAGGGTTACAAAGGAAACTGATCATACTGAAATACAGTTATAAATATATGTTTAATAAAGTCAAATTAACCTCCTCTCTACATGTGACAAAACATATATATATATAAATAAATAGGAAATTTTAATCATCTGACATTTCTTTTACACACTAGAAATCACCTGGATATTTTGACACATCTGTATAGTTGACTTATCTTCTTATGTTCCCCCTGGATATCTTATAATGAAATAGACAAGCCAAATTCTCCAGACCTGCAGGTCATCTTCTAGAGCCCCAGGAGTTGGCAAACTTTGGCCCACTGCCAATTTCTGTGCTGGCTAATATAAGAGCTGCTGGATTTTTTCTTGAAGGCTCTAGTTTGCTGATCTTTGCGCCAGTCAAACTATCTCCTGTTTAATCTGGGTATCTGGGGAATTGGTGACGATCTGAGGTGACAGCTATGATCATTTGGCCAGATATCAAGGTTACTCCCCTCTTCTGATTCCACTCCTCTTTTCTAATATTTATTTAATAATTTTCCTAAGTTCTTTATATCTCCTGATCCGGAGCCCAAATTAAACACTATGCTTTTCTAATAAAGGACTTTTTTCTCTTTCAAATTACATTTCTTAGTACACTCTCATGTCTGCCTTATCATTCCTAAAGCTCAGAAGGGTCATAGTTCTACTAAAAATTTCATCTGAAGAATCCAATGCATTTCATAATGATGATGATCTCTTCCTTTATCCAGCTTAAAGCTCTTTACCCATATTTCATTAATCCTCACAGCATCTTTCTGAAGTAACTAAAGGGCAGGTATTATTAGAACCATTTTTCAAGAGCAGAAATCGAGACAAAATGAGGGAAGAAATCATTTTCCTAATGTTGCAGTAAGAGATTGACCAAAGCTCTCTGCAGTTTCTGTACCCATGTTGCCTCAAAGTATTACAAATATTAGTTCATTAATCCTCAGAGCATCATTTTGAAGGTTTATTTCAAATTTTACAATGGAAAATATTATGGCTGTGTCTTCAAAGTTAGAGCAAAATCCAAATTAAGATATTTGTCAAGGTTACTTAAGCTTTTTGACCACCTCTACCCTCTCCTTCCCCACTTCCTATGTTCTTTAAAACACAATCTTTCCATTAAAAACCTCTGCTTTTCTTGAAACTGTGAACATTACATTTTCCTTTTCCTTTGCCATTCTTATGTCTATACTTGGTAAATGCTATCATAGAGTGTAAGCTCCCTGAGGTAAGGGATGCTTTATTTTGATCTTTGTATCTCCCCCACATAACAGGCAATTATTCCCACTGTATTTTATGAAGAAACATTTTTGAATTAAATTTGCTTAAAAAAAAGACACCAGGAAGACTGACCTCAGATAGAGAGTTTTGTGTCATAATCAAAATTGCATCCAATTTAATCTGATACCCCTTCAAAATTATGCATAATCATCTTTGTAGTAAATAGGTGGGGAATATCTGGGTAGAGCACTTCATAGGGACATTTAGGGAAGGACGATGGTGTCAGGAGAAAACTAAAAGGTTCACGATGGATATCTTGACCTGAGGTATGTGAACTTTTTTAAAAACACATTTTGGTAACTGTATTTCAATATAATTTGTTTCATTTTTAATGTTATATATTTTATGTTTTTAAAACATTTTTTTCTGAAAAGGGGGGCATATATGTCAACAGCCTTCCAGCAAGGTCCATGACACACCCAAAAATAAGAACGATTGATAGAAAGGACCAAGAATGAAGGGTTCCAATTTGGTTCTGGCCCCTCACTCCTATAGTAGTAGCTTTCATTTTCCTCTTTCGACATGCCCACTACACTACTCTCCACCCCCCCCCCACATACACATGCTATTTTTTTTTTGCACTGAATATGGTGACTTTATTGATGGTACACAATACAGGACTCTAAGCTCTCCATACTACAGGGGTGCTTTGGGGACAAGGATGTGAATGGGACATGGGATCCCTAGTATAGGAGTGTAGTCTCCCCAGTGGTGGATCTTCTCTTTATGACAGGGGATGAAGGTCCATGGCTTTCCATTTTTCTATTTGGAAGCTATTAGACCATGAGGTCTACTAAACGGTTGATATAACCATACGCATTGTCATACCAGGAAGTGAGCTTGACAAAATGGTCATTGAGGGCAATACCAGTGCCAGCATCAAAGATAGAAGGGTGAGTGTTGCTGTTGGAGTCAAAGGATACAACATGGTCCTCTGTATACCCCAAGATGCCCTTCAAGGGTCCCTCTGATATTTTCTTCACCACTTTCTTGATATCATATTTGGCAGGTTTCTCCATGTGACAGGTCAGATCCACAGCAGATACACTGGGAGTAGGAACAGAGAAAGCCATGCCTGTGTGCTTCCCATTTAGCTTAGGTATGACCTTGCCTACATCCTTAGCAGCACCAGTGGAAGCAGGGATGATATTTTGGGTACCATGATGCCCATCATGCCACAGCTTACCAGAGGGGCTATCTGCTATTTTCTAGGTAGCAATAATGGCATGGGTTGTAGTTATGAGTCCTTCCACAATGCCAAGGTTGTCATGAATGACCTTGTCCAAGGGGCCCAAGCAGTTGGTGGTACAGGAAGCATTACTGACTATCTTAAGGGAATTATCATATTTCTAATGGTTCACTCCTATCACAAATATTGGGGCATCAGCAGAAGTGGCAGAAAGGATGATGTGCTTGGATCAATCCTTCTAGTGAACCCCAGCCTTTTCCATGGTGGCAAAGACTCCAGTGGACTCTACAATATACTAGGCTCCAGAATCTCTCCATTTAATATTGGTGGGATCCCATTCTTGGAAGATGGTAATGGCTTTTCCATTGATCACCAGCTTCCCATTCTCAGCCTTGACAGTACCCTTGAACTTGCCATGAGTATAATCATATTGAAACATATAAACCATGTAGTTGAGTTCAGTGAAAAGGTCATTGATGGCCACAATGTCTACTCCATCTGAAGTGAATGCACTTCTGGTCACCAGGAGCCCTATACAGCCAAATCTGTTGACTCTGACATCCATTTTGTTTCAGGGATGTGAATGAAGCAGCAGAACTTGGCACCAAGCTAGAGAGAAATGCCGAAAGCCTCTATTTATTCTTAAAGGAGTAATAAGTTAGTTTCTCTAATCCTGAAACAGGATTTCCTTGCACAAACACCTTTCTGAATTTGGGGGCCACCTTGAAACCTCTCTGTATCTCAGATTTAGAGTCTAACTCCATTTGATAACATTTTCAGCCTCATTCTTCCATAGTTCATTTATGAAAGAAAGTTGTAGAAGACTTTTGTCATGTTCCTTCAGTCACTAATAAAGCTATACCATGGAAGAAAGAGTAGAACTCAGAAGGTGTTGTCAAGGATCTGGTTGTAAGTTGACCTGCCACAGTCATAATCATTGGTGTCCTATATGCCTGAAACCTCAGGCAGCTTGCTGCACAGTTCAGTGAACAAATCTTTCCTTAGGGTTGTCCACAAAGGGAACAAAGACATTCAGAGAACCATACTCCCCAGAACTGTATTTTTTGCCTCAAAAAAGATCTTGTCTAGGTCATGTGTTCTCCTTCCTTCCAACACACTCAGCTCTTCAGCCATAACCTACAGTTCAATTTAAAGAACAGTCTAGAGGTCTGGACTCAGTCTGCTTTTATCTGTTCCTACTAGGCAGTCCGGTAGTAGTGTAGAAGCTAGAGTTCTCATTGTGACTATTCCATGAAGTTGCTGCTTTGCCGTCTCACAGTCCAACTACCCTACTTCTTTGAGGAAGATGAGATCTTCAAAGAAAGGACTCAGAATTCTATAAAGAAAATATCAGGTGCTCATAGGATTATCTTACTTTGGACAAGGAGCTTAGCAGAAAATACGCATGGCATCAATTATCTGAATCTTTCAGACAAAGTGGAGTTTAGACCAGAATAGTAATGAACATTGATAATCAATTCTCCACTTCATTTTGTGTGCACAGACACAACCGCCATCACTTATGAGAATTCTTTGACTCACATTTGAATCCAATTCTTTTCCATACCATGGAGAACCATTATTTCCCAGTGTTGTCTTAACACTTGTGTCTAAAGGGAAAAGAAAGCATATGGGGAAGAGAAAAAAAAAGGGAAAAAATAATCAATAAGATCTGTGTGATTCCACTGGAGTTAAGACCTAGACACAAAAAGTTAAGTTATTTTTATGCTGTCAATTCAATTATAAGAATTTGCAGGAAAAGTTAAATGATTTCTATGCTGTCATTTGAATTACTAGAATTCAAACCATACCATTTTCTACTTAGATATTTTTGAAGAAATGAAATTAGAAAGATAAACATGCAATAAAACCAAACAGCTTGGAAAAAAAATGTGTAAGATATTTTTGAAAATTGCACCAATACCTCATGAGATAAGTGCTAGTTAATGTTAGCCATGTTTCTTTCACAGGAAGGAACTACTGTATTTCAATAGCTTGTCCCCAAATTTAACAATACACAGTTTACTAGGATCCATGGAACTTAATGGAGCCTTGACTAGGGTAGGGAAAGTGGGTCTTTGATGAAGGTGACTGCAATTTACAGGCAAACTGCTAGAATTTCCATTGCTTCAGCAGCATAGACACAATTGACCATAGTTCGTACTTAGTGAATAGGAAAATGAAGGTGGTGAGCCCCTTCCCTCAGTGGCTATACCCAAGTGAACTCCTTGCTATTCTATATCTACCCTCATTTTCCCACTTTTTTTTCCTTGGGAAAAGTCCCATAGCATCACTATTTCATTGTCCCTTTTCCCCAAAGGAATTGAGGGTCTTTCTCTCCTATCTATCCAGGGTTAGACGAGTAAGTAGAATCATACATCCTAGCCTCCACAAGTAATTAATGGCATTCTCTTTTACAGACTTTGGACATAAGAACTAGCAAAGGGAATGGTAACTAACAAAACCGAATGACTTTGTCATCAGTCTCTGTGTTCATCTTTAAAATGGGAATGAAATTTGTACTATCTACATGATGGGGTTGTTGTAAGGATAGTACTTTCTACAACTTAAAATTCAATAAAAATGTGATGATAGTTATGATAAGGAGGAGGTAGATTATCCCACCTCCCTCCATACCACATCTAACCTGGTAGACAAGGTCATCATCATGACCTTATAAGGAAATGAATCAAAATGTGGATTCTGTCAGGTTATATCTAATTAACATACAGTGTAATGTTCTGAGCTACACAACGACGTAGACAATGGATTCTTTTTATAGACACAAAAGCTTAGACAAGTGAAATTGTTACATTTCCTTCAATATCAAAAGGAATGTTAATACTTAAGAGTTTTACAGCTAATTAAATATTTCCACATTTGTCCTGGGAAGATCACTAAATTTAGTTAGGAGAGGAGGTTTGAATTACCAACTTTGCCATTTCCTAGTTTTATGACTAGTTGTAAACCACTCCTTTCCCTGATCCTCAGTTTCTATGTATACATAAATATTTATTTTCAAATGTTAAATAACGCTAATTTTCTTACTCAATAGCATAGTTTCTTATAAACGCAATAAACTAGAAATTAAATGATAGACCATAGATTTAGAACTGGAAGAGAAATTAGAGATTATCTACTCAAATAATTTCATTACGCACATGGGGAAAGTGGACCAAGAGAAGGAAAATAATTTGGTTCAGTAGTAAAGGCAGCTAGTGGCTCAAGTGGATAGAGCACTGAGCCAAAGACCTGAGTTCAAATGTGGCTTCTGACACTTATTAGCTCTGTGATGCTGGGCAGGTCACTAAAATACTATTTACCTCAGTTTATTCAACTATAAAATGGGCATGAGGTGGTAAGGATCAAATAAGATAAATTTGCAAAAAGCTTTAGCATAGGATATGGTAAATTATAGGTGTTATAAAAATGCTGATACCATCATCCTTTCCCTTCTCTGTACCTATGGCCAAAACTAAATCTTTTGATTGTAAATTCATTGTTCATTTTCACAACAGTTGTGTTCTTTTCTTAACTTTCATCATTTCATCTCATCTTCCTTATGAAAATGGAAAGTCTTTTGGCATTTTTTGTGCTTATAGAAATAAGCATCACTACTAAATGTTGGCACACACAGATCTTTCCTTTTTATTTTTGTAATATATTTGTAATTTTTTTAATAGTCACTGCTTGTCACAGCAGATAGAGCACAGGGTTTGTAATAAAGAAGAACTGTTTAAATCTAGGATTTCTAACCCTGGAAAGTCACTTAACCTTTGTCTACCTTGGTTTTCTTAACTGTAAAATGGGGATAACGATAGCATTCTATGGATCAAAAGAAAAAATATGTGTAATGGTGCTTAATAAATTCTTATTCCTTCCCTTACCCCCTTCTCCAGCATATTTGGATCAAATGGGTCCAAAAGTCTTTTGTATTTGGAGACAAGTTAATGTTTTACCACCTCCCAAACCCTCCTCTTAGATGCCATAGATCTTTGCTGCCCTAAAATCTTATATTCATAAACTCCTAAAATCTCAGAATTCATTTATTTGAACCAAAACCTTTCAACAACAGCCCCACCAGGTGGTCATTCATTCTTCTCTTGAAAATGTTCAGTAATCAGTCCTGTTATGTCCTAATGCATAGCCCATTTTAATTTTGGATGACTATATTTTTTAGATTTTTTTTCCTCTCATCTATATTGAAAACTACAACTTTTACCTTTGGAACTGATTCACTGATCCCACCCCAAATCCTTCTCTTCAGGCTATAATCATCACTCAGTTCTGAACTTCATTGGATGTGATTTCTAGTCTCCTCACCATCTTGGGTCACCCTCTGGTAGACATGCTCCAGCTTGTCAATATTCTTTCTAATATACGGTGCCTAGAAGAGAATACAATATTCCAGATGCAGTCTGACTGGGACAGGGGAGCAGTGAGGTTATCATTTGCCTAGTTCTAGACACTCTACTTCTATTAATGTAGCTTAAGATTCCATTAACCTTTGTGGCCCCCATGTCACACTTTCACTAAGAGACTATTATGTATAATGTTCCCTGTTATAGCTTTGCCATAGCCTAAATCTCCTGTGTACTGATGTGTCCTAGACACCTTTTTAGCATCTTCATCCTCTAATCCATTAATGTCTACTTTATGGATGTAAATCTCTGTCCATGTTCTTTTTTTATACAACTTTCCTTGTACAGTCCTCAGCCTTTATCTTTCTACATCCTTTTTCCTCCCATCCTGTCCTCAGTTATTCCTTTCCTCTTTTCAAATAACATTTATTATCAGTCATGACATTCTTCCCACTAACCTTTCAGCTCAAGCAGAATCATTGGAAACTTACCTCTCAAAAGGCACCGCTTCTGGCTTCTTTCCCTCCAAGCCACAAAGTCATTTTCTTTCCAAGATCACTTAAAACTGCTCCCTTCATACATTCTTCACACTAGACAAAATGTCTCTCTTTCTCATTCTTCTCATTTTTCCTCACCTCTGCTCTCCAGTCTACCTAGAGTACCATTCTACACTGTTACTTGTTAGAGTTGTCTTTACCTTTTTAGGGGGCTCTAGAGGCAGCTAGATGACACATTAGAAAGAACTCTGGACCTAGAGTCAGGAAGACCAGAGTTTAAATATAGTCTCAGACCCTTATCAGCCGTCTAATGTTAACCTCTGCCTGCCCCTATTTCCTCACCTGTTAAATGGGATAATGATAACACTTAACTTTTAAGGTTGTTGTGATAATCAAAGAAGATAATGTTTGTAATGTGCTCAGCAAAGTGCCTCTAGTATGCAGTAGAGGATTATTAAATGCTTATGTCCTTCTTTAACTGCACAACTTGTTACCTGCTCCATGAAGCCTTCCCTGATGTCCTTATCTGGTTTCATAAAACACTTTTATGAGCACCCTTTTGTCATCATATTTTATTTCTTATCATGTTTATATTTTATTATTTTAGCACATATTAGCTAGTTGGTGCAGTAGATAGAGCACCAGGTCTAGAGTCAGGAAGACCTGAGTTCAAATTCAATCTCAGAAATTTACTAGCTATGTGATCCTGGGCAAGTCAGCTTAATCTGGTTTGCCTCAGTTTTCTCATCTGTAAAATAAGCTGGAAAAGAAAATGGCAGACCAGTGTCTTTTCCAAGAAAACCCCAAATGAGGTCATGAAGAGATGTATACACCTAAAATGATTACACAACAACAAAAGCCCTTATTGGATTTTAAATACTCTGTAACCAAGGCTCTATGTCAATTTTTCATATCTGTATTCCAAGTGCCAAGGAAAGTACTTTGCACATCCTTCAGTACTTTGATAGTTTATTTTCATATCATATTGAAATTCCCTTCATCAGTAAAGATCACGACCATTTCTTCCCACTCCCTAGCCTTGACCCATAAAAACCTTGTCAGTGACCTTTCATAAATTTTCCAAAGAGACATAGATGCCTTTTTCTGGCTATTTAAATATCTCTCAGATACCATTATATTGGTCTTTTCTTCATCTGCTTCCTCTCATTCTCCTATGATAGTCTCATGCTCTTTACTAGTCACACATACCTTTAAATCTCCGGTCTTCTTAGATCCTTTACATGCCTTTCCTTTGGCCCATTGGTCATCTACATTTTTTTTTCTTTAAGACTATGGTGTTCCCTGATTCATAGCCATGCAGTATTATCAATCTACTATTGTTTAAGTGATAGATAGCATGTAATAGGTGCTCAATGAATATTGAAATGAATGCAATTGAATTCAATAGTAAAGCAATCCTATATTGATAATGTTCATCTCCAAGCTTGCCTTTCCTTCATTGGTAGATAGTGCAGCTGTCTTCTAGTGTTGACTGCCTTGTGTTTCAGTGGGGTCATAAATACTAGACCTGGCCACCATCTCTCATTTAACACGTTACTGCAAATCCCTTCATTTAAAGTTGAGAAGACCCATGGGAGGAAAATGACTTATCTAAAGATGTAGAGGGTATAGACAGCAAAGGCAGGATGTGAAGCCACATTTGTTTGTTTGTTTGTTCTTATGAGAAGTGTTGTCAGGTGTCTTTCCACTATTCTCTCTTGGTGTGATGGGTCATTCATAATTGTGTGTATATCTATATGTATATTTAAAACACTTTTATTTTTACAATAGTTATTGTTTATTCTTTTTTCTGTCTTTAGGGTATGTGTTTTTCCCATAATACTTGCCAAGTGCATCTTTCACTTTACTGGTGATTTTCTAGTTAGGGCCCCTGAGTTAGGGATTTTTGTCAGTTATTTTGAAAAGTAAGTGTAGGAAGAGAGTGCTTGGCTGATAAACTCAGATTCATCTTATCCCACTTGGAGATTTGAAAGGTCTTGCCTGTTATTGGGAAATACAAAATGTTTGTACAGTATATTACATGGAGTGGGGATGTACTAAGTGGTAGTGTTTTGGGAACAATGACAAAAACATGGATAAAACCCATTTTTAAAGCATAGAGCAGCATGTTTAAAAAATTATCACCTGCCACCTGACTTAATTTACAATTTATTTTCATTCTGTAATTATCTTACCTTTGCTCATTCTGTGATTTCTCCATTGATCTTTTAATCTACAAGGAAGACAAAGGTTTTTTTTTAGGTTGAGGCTACATTTGTTTTCATTATAGAAAGCTCTAAAATGGGTTTAACAAATTTGATTTTACATTTTTACCTTTTTTTTGCTTTTTTTTTGAAAGGGGAGAGGGGAGGGCAATTGGGGTTAAGTGACTTGCCCAGGGTCACCCATCTAGTAAGTGTTTAGAGTCTGAGGTCAGATTTGAACCCAGGTCCCCCTGACTCCAGGAACGGGGCTTTATCCAGGGAGCCACCTACCCATGCCTTACCTTTTTTTTTTCTAAGCCTCCTTTTTAGAGGGGGCAGAGATCCTGTGCTCCCACAACTACTGTAAAAGTTTGATGTTGAGAAATAATCTCCCTTTCTCTTTTCTCCTTCCTTTTCTGCCTTTCTATCTCTTTCTTACTCTCTTTCTTTTTGTCTCTCTTTATGTGTTTTTATATTTAAAATATTTATTAAAACAATTTACCCTTGTATTTATAAGATAATTATTCACCACCAAAATAATAATAATAATAACAATAAAATGTCTAGCTTTACATAGAAGTATAAGCAAAGTTCTTTTAAGTAAAATGGAAAAAAGTATAGACAATTTTAAAGTTATTTTTCAGGGAAGCAATTGTTCTATAATATAATAAATACTAAATGTATCTTAGTATTATGTGAATTCTTTCCACTCCTGCAGTGATGACAAAGAAATGGCAGAAAGAGGGGCACAGGGTGTCAAGAATTCAAGTTTTAGCAATCCACAAACATTACTTTTATACATTAACCTCAAAACATGAGATCCTTGTCATATAACCAATTTATTCCTCTAGTATTTTTTTTTTGTTCTTATACTCTTTAACATTTTTTTTTTTGCTTTTTTGGGGGGAGGGGAGAAGGCAGGGCAATTGGGGTTAATCACTTGCCTAAGGTCACACGGCTAGTAATATTATAATATAATATTAGTATTATAAAATAATAATTATTAAAAAATTTTAAAAGTAATAATATAATAATATCAGACAATATTAAGTGGCTGAGGTCGAATTTGAACTCAGTCAGGTCTTCCTGACTCTAGGGCCAGTTCTCTATTCACTGCACTACCTAGCCACACCCCTTTTTAACATTTTTATCAATAACTAGGAAAAAAGTTATAAATGGCATGCTTGTAATATTTGTAGATTATTCTAAAAGCTTAGAGTGATAGATAACATAGTTCAAGGAAGAATTGGGATCTAAAAAGTTCTTGACAGGTTAGAACACTGGTCCAAATCCAATACAATCTAATTAAATGTGCATGTATTGTCTGAAATTTGCTTTCAAAAATATAAAAAACAAAACAAAACAAAACAATCCACTAATAACTAAACAGTTGATCTTCTTGGGGGGGGGAAGTTCAGGTATCAAAGTAGACTGCCAGCTCAATGTTAGTCAATAGTAAAATGACAACTAAAACACCAAATGTATTCTTATATTAGTGCAAATTTAGGCTATAGAGAGATGCTTATTGTCCAGAAATGCGTTGGATAATCCCAGTTTCCACTGCTCTGGCTGTGTCACATCTAGAGTGCTGTGTTCACTTCTGGGTACAATGCTTTAGGAAGGACATTGAAAACTGTAGAATGCCCATTGCAAGACAATAAGGATGGTAAAGGACCAAAAGTTCCTTCAATATAATGATATAATAATAACAACAGTAAGACCTGGCCTTTATATAGCATTTTCAGGTTGGTAAAGTGTTACAGAAATACACATACACATACATACACACACGTACACATTCTACTCTGTTGCTCATATGTAATCTCATTTTATTCCTGCAACCCTCTGTGGTAGGTTCTCTTATTATCCATATTTATAGCACAGGTAATAGAGGGTTTCAATGACTTTTTCCAGGCTTACACATGGAGTAAATATATAAGGAAGGATTTAAACCCAGGCATTACTAACTCTGAATCACACTATATTTAATATACCATACCATATATGAAAATCAGTTGAAGAAATAGAGGATGTTTTGTATGGAGAATTGACAATTTCATGGGGATTGATAGACACATTGATACATAGTGGTATATCTCCATGTTTCAAATACTTGATTTCTGAATGATAGATAATTTAGACTCTGATTCTTCTTTGTTTATTCTGTTCCACTGATTTTTCTCTGTTCTTTAACTGGTACCAGATGGAATGGATGACTGCTGCTTTATAAAATATTTAGGGTCTAGAAATGCTATTCCTTTTCCATATCTATCTCTTTTCAGCATTTTCCTTAATATTTTAATTCTTTTGTTTTGAAATTAATTTTGCTATTATTTTACTAAGTTTTATAAATAATTCCTTAGGTAATTTAAATTTGGAATGTCATTAGGAGTATAAATTAACTTTGGTAGTGCTGTCATTTTTATTTTACTGGAATGTCCTAGTCATGAGCTATTTAAATTGTTCTTTCTTTAAAAACACTTTGTAACTTAATTTATACAAGCCTTTGATGTTCTTGGGTAAGCCAATGGCCAGGTACTTTATGTATTTTATAGTCATTAAAATGAGATTTATTTTTTCTATTATTGCTACTTGTGTTTTGTTATTATTATATAGAAATATTACTGATTTTTGAGGATTTGCTTTGTAACCTACAACTTTGCTAAACCTATTAATGTCTCCATTAGTATGTTGACTAACTGGCTAGGACCTTTCAAGGAAATCATCATATTAGCAAATGGATAATTTTGTCTCTGCCTGTCTTTTTTCTTTTACATTTCTTTCTCTTAAAGCTGTTGCTAACATTTTCCAGAACTATATCAAATAATAGTAGAAAGAGTGGGCCTCTTTGCTCCACTTTTATATTTATTGAAAAAGTTTCTACTATATCCCTATTGAATAGAATGCTTATTTTTGGTTTTAGAAAGATGCTTTTTTATAAGAGTAAAAAATTTCCTCTCAATCTGTACTTTGTAGAAATTTTTAGCATAAAAGTGGTGTATTTTGATCAAAGTCTTTTTCTGCATGTACTGATCTGATACACTTAAAGTTTTAGATATTTTGTCTTTTAACATAATGGATATGTCAATTATTTTACTTATGTTTCCTAATGTTTCATCCCTGTTGTAAACCACACTTAGTCATAACAAGTGATATCTTAGATAAATTGCTATGGTCTAACAGTATGTGGTTTAATTTTTCAGTCAAAGTTTAATAATCATATTGGCCTATAGTTTTCTTTCTTTATTTTATCTTCTGCTGGTTTAGATATTAGGACTATATTTGTCTCATAAAGATATGTTGGCAGAGTTCTATCTTTCTCTAGATTTTGAAAATAATTTGTGATTTTTGATTACCAACTGTTCTTTCTAAGTTTCAAAAAATACTCTTGTAAATCCATCAATACCAGGACTTTGTTGTTATTTCCCATCTTCGGTAGCTTCTTTAAACCTAGATCTTTTCCTTTTGTGAGATCAGTTTTTTTAAGAACTCTATTTAATCTTCAGATTGTGTAGGTATTTTATATTTTTGAAGATATCCCTCTAATTATTTTGTGTTCTCAATTTTATTAGCATATAACTCTGCATAATATGTTCTGATTAGTCTTTTTATATCTTCTGGTTTTGCTATGAAATCACCTTGCTCATTTGCTATTTTAATGATTTTATTTTCTACTCTTCTTTTAAATCAATTAGTTAAGAGTTTATCTGTTTGGTCTTTTCAAAGAGTCAACTTTTAGTATCATTTATGATTTCTGTTCTTTTTTGTTTATAATTTATATATTTCCCTCGAACTTATAATATCTCATCTTTTGTGATTATTTTATAATTTTTATTGACTTTCTAATTTTATAATGCCTTTTCAGTTTATTAAATGTCTCTTTTTCCTACTTTGTTAATATATATTTATAGATATTTGATTTGTTTTCCTTGAGGACTAATTTAGCTAAATACCAGAAATTTTGATATATTATTACATCGCTATAATTTTCTTCTATATTTTGTTTTTTCTACGACTTGTTCTTTGATACACTCAATATTTCATTATTAATTTCTATTTGGGTACCTATCTGAAGTTTGTGGTTTCTTAAATAATTACTAGGTTTATGCATTATTGTCTACAAGGGATATATTAACTATTTACATAATTTGTTTCAAAATTTCTGTGCCCTATTACATCAAAAATTGTTGTGAAAATTCCATGGTGTGCTGAGAGATATAGTGTATGTATATATATATATATATGTGTGTGTGTGTATGCACATATATACACACATATATGTACACATGAACAAACACACAGGAACACACATATACACACATATGCATCTTTTATTTATTTTTATTATTTTTGCTTTTTGGAAGGGGGGCAGCAGGGCATTTGGGGTTAAGTGACTTGCCCAAGGTCACATGGCTAGTAAGTGTTAAATGTCTGAGGCTAGATTTTAACTCAGGTCCTCCTGCCTCCAGGGCCAGTGCTCTATTCACTATACTACCTAGATGCTCCTACATAAACATCTTTTAAAGGAGACAGTAAAATAATACACACATACATATGTCATAAAGATGTCATAAATTTTTAACTCTAGTTTCTTCAGGAATTTGTTTTGTTCTATTGTTCCCCTTTTGTTCGTATTTCTGTTACGCTTATTCAAAAAAGAGAGGGATATTGAAGTCTCCTATCACTATTGTGTTACTATGTCTTCTTGTAGCTCCCATAAGTTTTCTTTATGAATTTGAATGCCAAGGCATTTGAAGTCTCTAAGTTCATTCCTGATATTGGTTTGTTGTTTGTGGTTCCTTTTAGCATAATATAGTTTCTTTGTTCATCACTTTTTTGAATGTTTGATTTTGCTTTGTCAGATAATATGATTGTAACTCCTACATATTTGGATTCGCTTGATGTGCAGTAAAATTCATTCCCATCCTCTAATTTTTATTTGGTGTATGTCTTTGTTTTTAAATGCGTTTCTTGTAAGCAACAGATTTTAGAATTTCATTTTCTTATCCAATTTGTCATGCTTTTTCATTTTATTGGATTGTTCAATACATTCACATTTTATGTTGTGAGAATTAGGTTTATAGTTTCTTCCATCTGTCTCTAATTTTTTTTCAAGTTATGATCCCCTCCCATCTATCACTGTAAACATAATACTGTGTTCTTTCCAGTTACTTCACTTTAGGTAACCTTGTTACCAAACCCTCCCTTCCTCTTACCTCTTTGTCTTCATTGTGACCTTCATTCACTTCGCCCCTCAGCTCTTTCCCAGACCAATATCTCTGTACTAGCTCTATTTTCTTCCCTTCCCTATCTCAACCCACCACAATTAACTCAAGTCTACACTATCTGCAACCTTTGATTTCCTTTCACTATTTTCTTATGAATGTTCATTCTGTGTCAAACCGCACCCCTGGATTATTCTCACCTTCCTCCTCCTTAGCACCTATGCAGTTGATGCTGAATGGAGCTGGAGGAAATTGCAACATTGTGCTGATTTAAACCACTGCAAATTTATATTATGTAATCTCAACTGGACCTTCTCTGAGGACCTTCTCTTTATCTCAAATTTGTTCACTTTCCTGCTCTCCAAAGCATTGCTTCCAAACTTCATCTTTCCTCACATACTCCTATAGCAACCCTTTCCTACCCTCTCAGATGAGTACCTCACCTCATTCTACACCCAAAAAATGGAGACATTTGCTGAGAACTCCTCCTTTTTATACATCCTCATTTCAGCTTACTTGTACACTTCCCCATACTGGCTACTTCACTCCAGTATCAGATGAAGAAGGACTTTTTCCTTCACAGGGGCAACATCTCTCTATGACCATCTTTTTTTCTTACTTTTCCAACAAAGTGCTTCCACAATTATCCCCAGCCTCTCTAGAATCTAATCTCTTCCTATTTAATAGCTCCTTCCCTCCTTGATACATTTTCATTTCCTAAATCTTTAAAAAATTAAAAAAATGATTGCCTCCATCCCTGGTAACTATCGGTCTCTGTCTCTCCTCCCTTTCGTGACTAAACTCCTTGAGAAAGTTATCTGCAATTGTAGCTTCTACTTTTCTTTTCACTGTCTTCTTAACTTTTCAGTCTGGTTTGGGACATCATTCAAATGAAACTTCTCTCTCCATATTTAGCAAGGAGTGATTCATTTCCAAATTGAATGGGTTCTTTTTCAATCCAGATCCTGTTTGACATTGATGCAACATTTGGTCTTGTCAATCATCATCTTCCGGATAGTGTCTCCTCTCCAGGTTGTATGGCATTGCTTTCCATTGAATTGTATCTGTCCAAACACCCATTCTCATTATCCTTGCTTGGTCTTTAATCTTATGGTGGCCTCTACCTGTGAGTGTCCTCCAATGCCCTGTCGAGGGCCTCTTTTTCATTTCACTCTATACTTTATCCAGTGCTTGGCACATAGTGGGTGCTTAATAAATGTTTGTTGACTTTACATACTTTCTCACTCGATTATTTCATCAACTTCCAAGGGTTCAATTGTTATTTCGATGCAGATGATTCTCAGATTTATATATCTAGTTCTAATATCTCTGCTTAGCTATATTTACACATTTTCAACTGCCTTTTATACATCTTGAAGTGTGGGCATTTCAAAACCAACATGTACAAAACTAAATTCTTCATTCCCTTAGGTAGTCATTTTTTTTAAATTCCCTATTTTGTCATGGGGATTGCCATCCTCAGAGGCATTCGGGTCTGAAAACTCTTATGTTGTTCCCTACTCTTCATTCTCCCTCAACTCTCATCCAATCCATTGCCAAATATTACTGTTTCTACTTTACAACATCCCTTGTTTGTATCTCTTCTGCACTCATATAGCCACACCCCTTGTTCAAGCCATTATAATTTCTCATGTGGTCTACTTTAATAGTCTTTTAATAGGTTTTAGTGCATTAAATGTTTCCCCACTCCAATCCAAATTCCACTCAACTGTCAGGGATGTTGTCCTAAAGTGTGGATAACTCCCTAGAATATATGTCATTGCTTTCCCAGAAATCTCCTGACTTCATGTGTCTGCCCTGGCACTCCCAAATTCTTGGAATTTTCTGCCTCATATCCTCCACCTTTTTGTTCCATTGTTTTACTTCAAGGTTTAGCTAAAATCTCACTTTCTACAGGAGACCTTCCCAATATTTTCTGTTGTTGATGGCATCCCTTTTCTGATTTCCTTCATTTATTATCTATATAGATTTATAAATATATACAGATCTCTCATTTTTCTCTCTCTTAATAAAGATACAGATATAAATATATATTCAATGTACTTGTTTTTTATGTTGTCTTCTCCATTAAAATATAAGTTCCTTGAAGGCTAGGGCTCTTTTTTTTGTTTTCTTTGTATTTCCAGTGCACTGAGGTTTTATTTATTTAAAACATATATGAATGAGAGAAAATATAGTGTAGTGGATAGAAGGCTAGCCTTGGAGACAGAAAAACCTAGAGTCAAGCCTTACATCTGACACATACTAGCTGTATGACTATAGATAAATTATTTAAACTCTTAGTTCCTGAGACAGCCCTCTAAGATTATAAGTTATAGATGAATCCTAATTCTACATCAGTGGAAGGAGTTTCTGCATTTAGATATCCTCACAGAATTTGAAATATAGGAAGAAGGAGGAGGAGGAATGAGGAGGAATAGAAATTAGAGAAAGAGAAAGAAAAAGAAGAAAAGAAGAAGAAGAAGAAAAAGAAGAAGGAGGAGGAGGAGGAGGAAGTGGTGACCATCATTTCCTAAAGAAAGAAAATATGGACCTCAGGGATACAGTTTTTTTGTACCTAGGAGAATCGATATTCCAGGCCCAGTGCAATATTAGAAATGCAAAAGCATAAAGTTATTGCATGGTCTCTGTCAATGAAAGGAAACAATGGAAAAGAGGCTTGAATTCTCTTTAAAGCTTAGTAGCATGTAAATACACATACACAATATAGATAACTATCATTAACTGGCTAATATCAATCATCTGGTTACTGTCTCTAAATAATTTTCTGGTTAGTTGATGTGTCAACCAAAATTGAAAGCCCTGAATGAAACTATATAATAGTAGTCATTGGCTTAATGGTCAGTTGTTGGCGCATCAAGCATTCATATAGCATTTTTAAAAGGCCATTGGGGAATATGGACATGGCTCTGCATTTAATATTAATGGGTCTGAGTCTAAGTTCTATCTATACTAGGTATGGTAAGTCCCCTGAGCAACTCCTTTAAACTCTCTGTGCTCTTATTTTGTAATCTAGAAAATGGGGACAATTATACTTTCCAATTTCACATAATATTATGGATAGAAAGGAACTCCAAATCTAATCTTTATCATTTATTTTAAAAAGGGAAGTATTGAAGCCAATAGAGGGCAAATTATTTGCTCAAGAGCACAGACTGTAAGTGGCAAAGTTGAAATTTCAACCCCAACTTTCTTGACTCATGAATATATCATAATCGGGAGAGAAATGATTTGTGAAGCTTAAAAAAAACTATATAAATGTAAGTGGCTTTCATGAATTTATGGATTATTCTGTTTCACAAACCGAAGATTCTTTTGAGAGTAGTAGAATAATGGATATAAGTGGGCTCCAGCACATAACATACATGAAAGTACTAGACTGAAGTGCAAAGGATAGCAGCATAGAAAAGGGTAAGATAAAATAGAAGATGACTTGGTCATGTGGTGGGAGTGAAGGATAACTGATGGGCACCATGCCTACTCTACCAGCATATCGGCATTGTTAAGTGACTATCCTGCAATGAACTTTGGGGGTACAGAAGAAAACATCCTACATCATGAATGGTTTGAGATATGCAACTATGGAGATTGCCTCCATATTCATGAAATCCCAGATGTATTTAGGTATTTGAGTATTGATAATTAATAAACATTTGCTAATTTATGGAAATCAGCCATGAAACATATCTATTTAATAGGGAGAAAATTAAAAACATGTAGCCCATATTTACATATATCATAAGTATATTATATTGTATAATATATGGAAATCTATTTCTATATATTTCAACTACTGCACCAAACATTTTTAAATGTTTTTATCTTTATAACTGAGTTTTGTACCATTAATCCAGATTATTTAAGAGGGAATTAGAAATGAATCAAACTTTATTTTATATACTATATTGGTCCTAGTGGATGGCATACTTTAAAAAAAGAAACTGTCTTTTACAGAAATTTAACTTGGCCTATAACCACGTTCTTTTTTGTTTTCTTTGCTTTTTGGAGGGGGGAGGTAGGGCAATTGGGGTTAAGTGACTTGCCCAAGGTCACATGGCTTGTTTTTATGTTAAGTGTATGAAGCTGTTTTTGAACTCTGGTCCTCCTGACTCCAGGGTCGATGCTCTATTCACTGCACCACCTTAGCTGCCCCTATAACCACATTCTGAAATAAGGTGATAAAAGAAAGTGACATTAAAACTATCAATCAATTCTTTTAAATTGAAATAAATATTTGAAAAATTCACACAATACTAGAATTATGTGATAACTATTTTTTTCACTGTTTAGCTATAACTTCTTTTAATTTCCAAAAGACTATATATTTTTAAAAGTTTAGGCAAAATATTATTGGATCTATAATGATAGAAGAAAGAATAGAAATGAAAAAATATATGAAGTGCAAAATAAAATTATTACATCTTTATCAATTTTAACAAGGTTTTAGAGATAAAAATGGAATATAGATGAAAGGTAGGATATCAACACAGATAATTAACAATAATACTAATACCAAATAGAAATGTAACCACTCTAAATTCATTACAACATAAAGGAAACATAAAAGAATCTAAACCAAAAATTGCCTTGCTGAGCATTTGCTTGGCTTGCCAATGAGAGAGAGAGAGAGAGAGAGAGACAGAGAGAGAGAGAGAGAGAGACAGAGAGACAGAGAGACAGAGAGAGAGACAGAGAGACAGAGACAGACAGAGACAGAGACAGAGAAACAGAGAGACAGAGACACAGAGAGAGAGAGACAGAGAGAGAGAGACAGAGAGAGACAGAGACAGAGAGAGAGAGAGACAGAGAGAGAGAGAGAGACAGAGAGAGACAGAGAGAGAGAGAGAGAGAATCTGCCAAAGTTTAAAATAATTTAAAATAGAAACTGATGAAAATCTCATGATGACAGAACATTGTGAGCAATATAGCCTCATTAAACAAAGGAACATAAAAAGTAATTTAAAGAAACTTCAGTAAGAGATGTAACTAAAACAAATCACCTTAAAGATATTTAAAGATGTGGCATCTAAGTGTTGCAGTGAATATAGCACTAGCCCTGGAATCAGGAGGACCTGAGTTCAAATCCAAACTGATACTTAACACTTACTAGCCATATGACCTTGGGCAAGTAATTTAACCCCAATTGCCCTGCCTTTCCCCCCTCCAAAAAAGGCAAAAAAAATATTTAAAGATAAAAATGGAAGTACAACAAACAGAAACAGAGTGGAACAGTTTTGCAAAGTATTTTTTTAAATGATAACTTTTTTTCTACCATTAAGGAAGAAAATGGAGATACTACAATTGAACTCTCACGTGAAAGTTCTGAATGTTTTTTATAGAGGGAATAGGGAGAGCACAAAAAAAGTCAAATATTTGAAAAGCAGCTGGATTGTTGTTGTTCAATTGCTTTTGGTTCTGTCCAGCTCTTCATGACCCCTTTTGGGGTTTTCTTGGCAAAGTTACTAGAGTGATTTGCCTTTTCCTTCTCCCAACTTGTTTTACAGGTAAAGAAACTGAGGCAAAAAGGTAATTGACTTGCTTAGGGTCTGTAGCAGCAAGCACCCCGGCGTCCCCAGGGTGGCTGCTCACACAGGTTCTTGGATCTGCTGAACTCAAAGTGGGTTAACAAGCTTACTTTAATCAGTCAGACATATATCGTTTACCTTGTTCAGGGGAAAAAAGGTCAGCACCCCGAACCTCAAAGTATACAGGCAGAATTATCAAGACAGAAACAGATCAAGTAGACAGATTTCCAAACTGTCCAACCATTACATCCATACCAAATCAACATCTGGGTTTTTCAAAGGGGGGGGGGGGGGTCGGGACAAAGGCTTTTCAGAATACAGATCAAATCACAGAACACTTCTCAAAGTGAGCCCCCAAAACAAAGCCTCACATCAGGGCTTATATAGCCTTCTCCTGGCTCAGAGAATGTAACAACCTTATTGACTTCACTGGCCAATCAAGAAGTATCTACTGAAAAACAAGCCTCCCACCCCAGGCTTCAGGTGCACTTTAGCCTAGGGGCAGGGAAGATCTTCCAAATTTGCATTCCCATTACAGGGTCACACAGCTAGTAAGTGTTTGAGACCAAATTTAAAGTCAAGGAGATGTCTTCCTGGCCAGGCTTGATACTCTATTTACTGTGTCACCTACGGTAGCAGCTGAGTTAAATGTACAACCAAAAAGTTGCTGGAGGTTACACAATTCTGAAATAACTGAATTAACAAAGTATCTGAAGTGGTAAGAGAGATTAAAGTTGTGGGAAAATCATGATTCTTATTGCAATCTAAAAAAGGGGGTCAAAAGAATATAAACATCAACTGAGCTATATGCTTCTTCTTCTTGTCTGTATACATTTTTAATGAAAATAATATACATACACATCAAAGGCATCCACAATGAGACTCTGAGTAGGGAAAAGGCAGCCTAAGGTAAGTAATATTCCAAAATAGACCATATCTTCACCATCCCTCACATCACAGAAATATGAAGAAAATATGAGATCCTACCATATTTATTTTTTGTTGATAAATAAAACAAAACAATAACAAAATTCAATTCATTAAAATAAAATACTGCCTTAGATACTCTTTTCAAAAAAGGCATCTTCCAGGCATAGATCAAAATTATTGAAGATTGCTTGAAAGTCTTAAGAACAGAGATATCAACTTTGTTCTGCTAGCCTCTGATTATTTATAGCAATTGAATAATAAAACAGGGAGAAGCATGCTCACCAAGATGTTTACCACTTTGAAGGAGGTGACTCAGCGCAAGGCCCAAACTGAAGAGGGACTCCCTATGGTGTTTGAGGTCTTCCAGATATTTCTGTTTGCAAATGACAGCATGATGCTTACATAAAGCTCTTAAACATCATGGAGCCTCCTGAAAATTCTTCAAAACAAATCTGAAGTGTTTGACTTAACCATTCACATTTGAAAGTGTATATAAAAGGGGAAGGAGAGATGGGGAGAATAATACAATAGATTAAAAATACATATTGGAACAGTGACTTGTCTAGATGGTTACATGGACATCTATAGACTACAGTTTGTGTGGTAGTAGAAATGCAAAAGCAGAAATAATGACATTTACTAGAAAGAAGAAAAAAGGAGGTCAATTGCCAAAAATGAGTCACTTTCTAGCAAGCAAAAGCAAAAATAAT
>NW_027185771.1:26465809-26496033 GCF_028583685.1 Petaurus breviceps papuanus
GCAACTCTCCACAGTCAGTTGCAGTTTTAATATCTTTGGTCCCTTCTAGAACAATCTGTATCACATGAAGTTTTTTTTCAATGGTTGGATGTAAATCACTTATCTCCTCTAAGCCTCAGTTTCCTCTCTTGTAAATGGGGAAAATGATGCCTATTTCCCTGTGTAACTGTGGGTACAAAAATGAGATCATGCATGCAGTATGCCTTGCCACAGATAAAATGTAGTTAGAGTGCTACACAGGTTCAAATTATTGTTCTTTAAAAATTAAGGGGAAAAAAGCAAAGAAAAATACACATCTGTAATAAGATCAATTGTCATGATTAAATTATGTTGGATGCAAAAATGCATCCTAAAAGCCTCAGGAGATATAAAATCACTATTGGTTGGAGGGGAAGAAGGAGGACTGGTATTTATCATTGCCAAATCTCCCACTCTAGAGACTGAAACATGAAAACCTCCTCTCTGCAGGTGGATGGCAAGTTGCCTCATCCATTGGCTTGATAAAGCAGCTCAAAGTTACTAAGAGAGCTTCTCTTTTAAAGTTTATTTTAATTTGATTTAATATGCTATTATGAAAGTGTCATCATTGCAGATAACAATAATTATAGTGGTTTGTTTAATTGCTTTAATATATTAGACAATTAATTTCCTTTTAGTGTTGAGAAAGATTAAACAGTTTCTAGTAAAAGTGCATGTGTCAGAAATTCAGCACTGTGGTTTGTTTTCTAATATTGCTATGGGAAATTCACCTGGATAGACCGCATTTGAAATGAAGAAAAAATGCTAATGAAGTTAATTAACAAATGAATATGGATAATATGGTGAGGGAACAAGTCAAGGAAACTTATTGTTCTTTTTTTCTCCTTTCTTTTCATGAAAAAAAAAATACAGTCTGAAGATAACAACATCCTTTTAGAAAGGTTTTGGGACTCAGTTCTTCAGACTGCCCATACCTACTGGACAGCTAAGTTCTGGAATTTAAATGCATTTCTATAGTGGTAGAAAATCAGGAAGAACCTAAAAATGAATGGGTACTAAGTTATTCACAGAAAAAAAAGGAAATTTTGGAGATACTGTCTACTTCATATGTTATTTCCTTTTAAATTGGGAGTAGAAATAATAGGAAACCATTGAAAAAATTATATTTGAGTTGCATTAAGTCAAAAGATATGAAGAAATCGTTGCAAGCTTAATAACTTTCAGATGTTGCTAGAATGTCTGCTTTATGCAGATTGGGTCATGTATTCAAGGCCATTTAGTAGTTACCTATATCACCTTTCAACTACTATCACTTAGAATTAATATTTCTATCCTGTGTGGCAAAGTACTTTCTTCACACCAACCACCTAAGGAAGATAGTTTAAGTATTTTGTAGATAACAAAAATTGGGGTTCAGAAAGGGAAAGTGAATTGTCCTGTGACAGGTGATATTTATATATTAATTTAAAGTGAATGAAGTACTTTACATTTGCATTCATTACCTTATTTGGTTTTCAGTATAATACTTTTAAGTGAGTAGTCCAAATCCATACCTATTTTCCAATTGAGTAGACTGGAGCTCATAGAACTGGGGATCCACGAGGTAGAATGCAAGATTGTTTAGTGTAATGATTATATATATATAAATTTGATTTTTTTTCCCATTTTTATATCTCTACTACCCAAGAGAGTATAGTATACAGAGTAGGTCCCAATAACCCAACAAGTTAGGAATAATTAGTGTAGTATTATGTTCACAGAATTGAAAATTTTTTCTATGATCAAGCAGATAGTAAATGATGTATGGGGTAGACCCCATATTTCTATTTCCTCTAAGTCTAGTTCCCCATAATATTATTTTCATTACTACTACTACTACTACTAATGATAATGAAATCAATAGCAAGCATTTAAATAGTGTTTTTAAGTTTCCAAAGTACTTAATGAGTTATTTCCTTCGATTCTACCATCTTCCCTTTGAGTTTAGTGCTGTTATTATCTCTATCTTTCAGATGAAGAAATTGAGGGTGTGTAATGCCAAGCAAAGGCAACTTCCCAAGGTTCAAAATACCAGCATAGGTGCTCTCCATTTTATTCAGTGAAAAATTAAGAATAGAGAAAATAAAAACATAGCATAATTCAATACAGCATTCACCAAGTATAATTCAATAATCTCCAAGTACTACTCCACCCCTCGACATGATAATTCATTTAGTCAATCCCAAAGACCCTCTTCTAAGTACTACTCTACCCCTAGTCTGTACATTAATTTAGTCAACCACAAAGCCCCTCTTTGCAAATGGAGATTAGTTTCCAATCATAAATAAAGTACATTCATTTGGTCAATCACAGAGCACAAAAAAGTCAAAAGTTCCCCACCCTTGGATCACAATTGAATCTACCTCAGAGTTACAACAAGCTTAAGCACAGCATTTAATACCCAAAGAGAGGTCTTTTCTTCATCTTGACCTGAGGCAAGTTCTCAGCAATCTTTGTTCCTGGGGAGACAAAGCTTAGCAAGACCACAAAATACATTTCCAGTCTCTTCATTAATTCATCCTCTGTTTACAGAACAGTCCTAGGACCCCTGAAAACAATAGCAAAACCCTCTTCCAGGATTTCTGTAAACATACAACAAGAAAATCCTTCTTCAGGGCTTCTGAACCAACAGCAAGGTTCTAAGCCTTCTGCAACAATGGCACTGGCCTTCACCAGTGGACAGAATTGACTCTGTCCGCAGAACAGTCTCAGGAACTCTGAACCAACATCAAGATTCCAGAACCTCTGCAACAACAGGACTGTCTTTCACCTGTGAACAAATCTGGCAAAACAACATCAAAACAGACACACAAAGTACCAGCATAACAGCCATGTCTCCTCAGTCCTTGGCAGCTCTGGGTGGCAGCTCTCAAAAGCCCTGGGCAATTCAAACTGGCCCTCAGTTTGAAAATCCTCTCCATCTCTCTCTGCCTCCAAGATGCTGCTTCCAAAATGTTCTTCTGCCTCTCTCTTTTCTTCTTTCTCTCTAAATTCTTCCCAGTTCAGCACTCTCTTTTCACATCAACAAGAACATCCCACAAGTGGGATTCACAAGCTCTGGGTTTTAACACAATCAATCAAAAAACCAAGCCAATACAGGGGGATCTTTAAATTCCATTACTATTACAGGGAGAGAGTAGTTGAGTTACATAAATAGGGTCATACAGATATGTAATTTCTGAAGCAGGATTTGAACTTGGGTTTTCCTTACTCCAAATCTAGTGCTCTATCCACAGAGCCACCCAGCTGCCTTTTTGATTTTCCCCAACCTTTTTAGGAGGCTCTCAGACCTCCTTCACCTAGCCAGTGATGCCCTTTCATCCTGTTCCCTCATAATTTCTCCTTCATAACCCTTTCACATTCCTTTCCTTCCAGAGGTACCTCATACTACTTCCTTCACTATCCTTTATACCACAGTTGAACTTTGGTTCACTGGGAAGAAAGTGAGATCTGGAGCCGTTGCTGTGTTTGAATCTTGTGTGCTATCATGTACTAGGTCTATGATTTTGGCAAATCGCTCAACTTTGAAGGACTTCAGTCTCTTAAGCAGTAAAATGAGAGGGCTGGACTGATGTTCTAGAGAGCCTTTCCATCTTGAAAATTATCCTTTGGAAGTCATTTGCTATCCCCTGTGCAAACTCTTCACTATCCAGTTTTCATATGTGGAATGTCATTCTTTTACAGGTGGAATTCCTAACAACCTCCTAAAACCCAAATAAACTTCAGCCTCCTCTAGAAAGTCTTCATTGATTTAGAAATGATCAGTCTCATAATCTGCAAAATGAAAAGTGATAGCAATCTACCTTTCAGTGTTGTTGTAAGGATTTAATGAGATAATAGTAGCAAACCTTAATGCATTACATAAATAATTTGTTGTTCAGTCATTTTTCAGCTATTTTTTTCAACTCTTTATGACCCCCTTTTTTTGTTTTTGTTTTGTTTTTTCACAAAGACACTGAAGTAGTTTTCCAATTCTTTCTCAAGCTCACTTTACAGAATAGGAAACTGAGGTCAACTGAGTTAAGTGACTTGCCCAGGGTCACACAGCTAGTAAGTGTCTGAGGCCATATTTTAACACAGGAAGAGGAGTCTTCCTAATTCAAGCCCAGTGCTCTATTCACTATGTCACTTATTCTATTATTAAATACTAACTATATCTTGCCTCAGTATTAGAACATTAAATAAGTGCCTACTATGTATCAGGCATTCTGCTAAATGCTTTCCAAACATCTTCTCATTTGATCCCATAACAACTACGAGAAGGAGAGATGCTACAAATATCGCCATTTTGTAGATGAGAAAGCCAAGACAGATAGAATTTAAATGACTTGCCCTGGGTTTTAAAGCTAGTGTCTGAGGTGGGATTTGTATATGTCTTCCTGAATTCACGTATAGTTGTCTATTCACTATGCTGTCTAGCTGCCTATTCACTAAGTATATATATATAGTATATAATTTTTTTTTTTTGATTTTTGGAGGGTTATTGGGGTTAGGTGACTTGCCCAAGGTCACATGGCTGGTTAAGTGTTAAGTGTCTGAGGCTGGCTTTGAACTCAGGTCCTCCTGACTCCAGGGCCAGTGCTCTATTCACTGCACCACCTAGCCATCCCCACTAAGTATATTTCTAATCTTGATTCTAAATTAGCTCTTTATTTCCACTTCCCTTATGCAGTTGTTATATATAAGCAATACCACAGTTACTTCTGTATTTCCTATATCCACCTACTAGACTCTAAGTTCCAAGAGGTCATAGACTAGTCATATACAAATTCTGCATCTCTCCTAGTCCTCAGGAAAAGGCTGGCAGCAGATAGTTAATAAATTTCTGTTGAATTGATTTAATAATATGATTTAGAATTTAAGTGGTGAATAATGAAAAAAGAAAGAATTTTACACTTGAGAATATTCATAGCATTTCCCCAGATTTTAATCTATATGCCCTCAGTGGTAAAACTTAGATCTCCCTAAGCTGTAATTAGTTTTCCAGGTCCCTGAGCCTGGGGCCTCGAATATATTAAGTGGTCACACTATTTGTTGAATTTGAATTTGAATCTGATCTATCACAACTAAGAATTAATTGGGCATTCTACAAAAAGCAGAGCTCACACCACTCTCTCTTTGGAGTTGAGGTTACTATAATAATAATAGGTCACACTGCTTCCAAGCTTTAAATCTTATTAAAGAGGCTTGTTCACTATCACCCTCCCGGGTAGATACAGTTTAACCATTTTTATCCGCTTGAAGAAACTGAGGCTCAGTGAAGGTTTTGGGGAAAAGTTATAGGCGATCTTTGAACTGGGGTCTGGAAAAGCCACTGTATATAGACATATATGTGTGTATGCATATGGATGTACCAACATTAGGTACATGCACATGTGCATATGTTTGTATTAATGTATGTATACAGAGGAATATAAAGGAAATCCATTTGTGCAGTATTTAGGAGGAAATCAGCTACTTTCCATTAGCTGCAAGCAAAATACATTTCAGAACCAAAGCAGTAATCAGTCTCATTTCAATAAACTTTGAATTTACAGTAGATGAAGAGAATGTAAAGGGACATCTCTTTAATAAGACAAATATAGGCTCAGAGATGTTTTGGTTGTGATTTTTTTTTCTTGCTAGTGTGGGAGGGGCAAAAGGAAAAAAAAAGAGGTATTCAATAAAAAGCAAACTCTATTTTTTTACTTGTGATCTCATAGATATATGTATTTCCCAGTGTGGAAACTCTCTCATGCTCTTAGATAGTAGTCTGGGGGCATTGAGAGGTTAAGTGATTTGCCATACTGTTAGTATGTGTCCAAGGCAGAACTTCAAGTCTTCCTACCTTAAGGTTGACCCCCTCCTCACTTGCCATTTTCCCCTTCTCCCGTCAACTCCATCCATCTTTCTACGCACAAAGCAGCAGCGTCATTGAAATATGAGGATTTGGATCTTGCAGGTTTTTATGTTGAAAGATATCCCTATCCAATTTTTACTGAGGAAAGTGATCTCATATTTCTAAAATAAAATTAGTCACATCTTTTTATTTTTATTTTTTGGAAGGAGGAAGGCAAGGCAATTGGGGTTAAGTGACTTGCCCAAGGCCACACACCTAGTACATGTGTCAAGTGTCAGATTTGAACTCAGGTCCTCCTGACTCCAGGGTTGGTGCTCTATTCACTGTGCCACTTAGCTGCCCCAGTCATACCTTTTTAGTAATTGACTTAGAAAAGGGGAAAAACCATGTATACCTGTCATTCATGTAGTCTTCTCAGGTTTACAAAGCATTTTATATGTATCACAAGTTGTCCTGACTTCTGTCTTGACACTGAACATCTGTGACTCTGGAAGAGGGAGTGAGAATGACTTTGACTTTGTGCAATTCTGCCTCACTTAAGTCCATTTCAGGCACAAGTTGTTGGTCTTCTTTGAAAACGAAGGATGAACAAATGAACACACTACGTTATGTCATCCTTAGCTCACAGCAATCTTGTGAGTTAGGGTGCTATTATTATCCCAATTGTACAGATGAGGAAACTGAGCATGAGAAAAGCTCAGTGAGTTAGACCGGGTCACAGAACTAGAAAGTATTTGGAGTCAAGATTCAATCTCAGGTGTTCTTTGCTCAAATCCAGCACCCTAATGACTCTGTTGCTAAACTCTTTGCCATTAATAACCACTCCCTCAGCTGATTCTCTTAGAGTAGAGGAAGAATATTGTGAACCATTCCCTCAGGCTGATTATTTTAACCTAAAGAATAATGTAAAAAAGAAAGAAAAAAAGAAAGAAAAACCAACATTTACTATTCACTTATTCCCCTCATACACTAGAAAGCCTTTATGTCAGTAAGTGAGTTATTTTAAAATTATATCTGCAAGAATGCATTTGCCTTTGTGCCCTTGAATATAAATTTCAATCTCTCTACAGGGTTTTCTATTCTCCTAACATAAAAGTAAGTCAGTGCCACCCTCAAGGAACTCACATTCTGATAGGCGGAAGCAATACACATGGAACGTTTCAGCTACAAGTAAAATGGAAAAGTCCAGTGATCATTAGAATGAAGCTTTAAGCACAATGGCAATGATATCTTCTATACTACCATTAATAAAACCACATTTGTTTCTTTTGTTGATCCATTACCACAAATCTATCACAAATATGGTAAGTTAAGGACACATACAAAGCCTTCCACCTGGGTTCAAATAATCAGTTTCAAAGTTATTAGATGGTTGCAAGCATGTTTAGTCAACAGTTTATCTGGAAAAAAAGTAAAGCTTATTTTGTTTATTTGTTTTAATGGTCTTCAAACTCAGAATGAGTCAACATTGTGATATGGCATGCCAAGAAGATAATATGGTCTTAAAAAGAGTGATAATATCCTGAAATAAGATAGTAATAGCCCATCTTTACTATGCTCTGGTCACACGAGATTGGAGGTACTGTAATCAGTGCTAGGTTCCACCATTTAAAGCCATTGAGCGGCCAGACAGAGGCAGACATGATGTCAAAGGGCCTTATTTTCTTCTCTTACAAGGATCAGCTGGAGGAACTGGTGATGTTTATCTTGGAGAAGACTCTTTTGTATACATCTGTTTATGTGAAGTCATAGATGGATTTTAATAATTGATTTCCCCTTAACCCTATATATTTATATTATCAACTTAAAAACATAATTTTGAGAAAGGGTGCATAATCTTCACCAAATAGGCAAAGGCTCCATGACACAAACAATGTTAGGAAGGACTTCTCTGGAGAGTATATAATATTTAAATCACTTCCTCTCTGGATTCATTAAGGGGGCTTCCTTTTTATCTGCATTTCCGGCATTACTTTCTAGGAACAGAAGCATTGCTAGAAGTTAAATGCATTATTGGACAGTCCACCCTAACTTAGGAACAGAATACTAATTTCTGACATCAAGCTCTATTTTTCATCATTACTTGAAATTGCTTTCCTAGTATCATTTATGATTCAGATATTGGCCTGTATTCTCTCACTTTCTCATAATATTTCCAAATTTGCATGACACACAAATAGCATTACTATTGTTCTATATTGTTAGTTTACATGATAGATTTAGTATGTTTGAAATCAGTTTATTAACCTTCCCATCACAGGAAATCCTTTTGAAATAAAGCCCTTCATCCCTTCTCTTGGAGGCTATTATAATTACGTTTAACCGGTCTTTCTTCTTCCATTATGTTTTCTCTTTTATCTACCCTCCACACTGCTGCCTTCATACATGTCATACTATGCTAGCAGCATCTTCTTAAACCTCATCCAAAAATTCTTCCCGTGGCATTCCATGGCCTAATGAATAAAGTAAATCTCTTCATTCTGGCATTCAGGGCCTTTTGCAATCTCATTCTACTCTATATTACCAGCTTTATCTTGCAGCATTTTCCTTTAAGCAAAATATGTTCTGGTCAAAATAGACTATGCTGTTTAGCCTCCTCTGATCTGTTGAAATTTCTATATTCCTTTAAGAAGGCCCCAAATCATGTAGCACTGACTGTAGGAAGCTAGTCCTGTGCTTCTCGAATTCTACAGCCCCATCTTGCCCCAACCTCTCCCCTAGGCAATAGTGGCATAGTAGATAGTTTGACGTGCCTGCAATCAAGGTGACCTGAGTTCAAATTTGGCATCAGATACTTACTACCCAAGTTACCTTGGACAAGTCACTTTACCTTTGTTTCCCTCAGTTTCCTCAACTTTTAAAGAAAGATAAGTATAGCGCCCTCTTTACTGAGTTGTGAGGATCAAAGGAAATGATATTTGCTTAAAAAAAAAAAAAACACTTATAGCATAGTGCCTGGGAAATAGTAGGCACAATAGAAATGTTTATTCCTTCCTCTTCCCTACTTGAAAGTAACTTCCCCATATAGAGATTTTTCAGGAGAAAAAAAAAAATGTGTACCTTTTTTTTTTTAACTCTTACTTTCTCTTGAATCACATGTTATTTGTGTATGTTTTCTTCTCTTTCCATTAAAATGTAAATCCTTGATAACAGAAGCCTGGTGTATACTATCTGGTCACTTCCAATTGGGCAACCCAACTTGACTCTCCCCTTAACTCCCTTCCATCCCCTTACCTGAGGGTGTTCTGCCCAAAGGAAGGTAAATTTTGATGGCCCAAAGCTACCTAGTTAATTTGGGGTTTATTGACTTGTTTAATTTCTCAAAGGCCAAGTATTAAACCCAACCCACTCTGAATCTCAAGGAGCTTACAATCTAATGGGAGGGAGACAGCACATAAAAGTAAGCAGGGAAGGGGAGGGGGCACCAGAACGTACCTAGCTCAGGGCCATCTTATTTGGTAGAGTTGAAACAGCAGACACAGAATGGAGTGAACCAAAAAGTCAAGTTTCTGCCTTCTATAAAGGAAGGTACTGGGAGGAGTTTGGTACTCCCGACTCCAGCCTCCTAATCAGAAGGAATAAAATGCCGAGGGAGGTAGTGTCAGTCCAGGTTTAAGTTACCAGCATGACAATGAGATTAGAGGTATTGATCTTGTTCCAGGAGGGATATCTTGTTTTGTGGAGTTGAAACTAGGCAGAGTAGTAGATGGAGAGTAGAGTGACAATACAGCACCTTCCTTCTGCTAATTATAATATATAATTGCTAATTATCCTATATACAACTTGCCTTGTATATTTTTCTTTGCATGTTATCTCCTCCATTAGATGCTAGGTTCCTTGAGGGTAAAGACTGTCTTTCGACTTTTTGGTATGCCCAGCACTCAGCCAGTGGTTGGCCTATAGTAGGCACATAATAATTTTTATTGATTAATCAATTGATAACCAGGTGTATAACCTTGGGACAGTTCATTACTCTCTTTGGGTTTCAGGTTCCTTGTGTATGTAATGATGAAACTGAAGGACACAGCTTTTTAAGTCCCTTCTAATTCTAACATTCTTTGTCAGGAGAAATCCTCATTGCTGGAACATTGCTGGTAATGAGAAGCAGAGAGATATAGCTGAATGGATGCTGCATCCACTGGATAGCATCTATAAATGACAGATAGCCATCCACGCAGCTGGAAGGGACTTCAGAAGTCATTGAATCCAATATCCTTTGATAGATGGGCAACTAGGTGGCACAGTGGATATAATTCTAGCTTAGAGTCAGGAGGACCTGAGACAATCCAGCCTCAGACACTTACTATCTGTGTGACCCTGGGCAAGTTACTTAACTCTGTTTACCTCACTTTACTATTCTGCAAAATGAGTTAGAGAAGGAAATGGCAAACCACTCCATTATCTTTGCCAAAAAAACCAAATGGGGTCACAAAGAGTAAGACATGATTAAAACAATTGAATCTTTTATAGATAAAGGAACTGAAGCCTATGGAGGTTATGTGACTTGCTCAGGGTCAAAAAGGTAGTAAGTCAGACTTAGGAGTTGCAGACAGGCCCTCTGGCTCCATGTCTTCATTACATCTCCTAATACAAATTTAAATTTTAACCTTGTTTCCTACCAACTCTGATCTCAAGTACATCATTCCTCTTGTCTTTGCTTTAAGTTCCTCATAAGTAAAGGGACATCAAAAATGCTTTTATACTACCAGGAACAGGGTTGCCTGAAGGAAAGTATTTTGTTAAAGGGAACACTATGACTGAGAGCTTAACTTCAGGACTGGGACGCACAGTGGTTAAGCACTACAAAGGCATCTCATAGCACTTCTCTAGTGCAGACACTATTTTACAGCAGCCTCTTAGCCATCACCTCAGTGGCTTCATTAAAAATTTAACACAACAGATTGTCTTACATTGCTCATAAGTTTGCATTTATAGGACTAATTTATTTTTTAAATCGGATTTCAACAACTCATAATATTCTGTCAGTATTTACCTTTCACTAATACATGGATGGGCAGATGGTTGTCCAGATCACAATGCAGATGGAGGGAGTGATGATATATGGATGAGAATATGCAGATCTCTTTACATTCATATATATTCTAAGTACTTAATATTAGAAGCTGTGGGTGAAATATCATCATTTTTATTGTCAACAGCTCCACATCGAGGCTGTAGGTTGGTGTATAATCAGTTCAAACCACAATGCTAGTCATTTATCCTGAATAATGTATTTGTTTACTTACATTGGTGTGACACATATAGCTTGGTTACATGTCACAATGGATATAAAACTCACTGTGGCCAAAGTGTAGAATAGAGGAGAGCTGGGTCCAGGAGTCTTCCTGCCTTTGCAGTCAGAGCCTTTGCTGAGGACCATATCCCCTTAATTACTATTCAGCAATTCTGAAGGGCATTGACCACATGGCTCTTCCAATTCACAGAGGATTCAAGGTAATAACACAGTAAACTCAAGTAGTACCATTGAGTAAGCAAAAAGCAATATAATTCATGACTTAATTACTGGGAAATTAATGGAAATACAGTATCAAAATGTGATTTTTAAAAAATGGAGATATGAAAGCTACTCCAGATATTAAAAGACAAATGATTGCAATATTTAAGATATGAATTCCATTGCTACAATGTGCCATCTTAATGCAATTATGAAACCCTTTTTCTGACACCATCATATTTGAATTTATATTAGCCTGTGGATTTCTGTGCATGGGGGATGGGCTGGGAAGTAGAACATATTATTGAAAGGCTTATGTGGTTTTAAGATCATGCCCTCCAAATGATATACTGTACAAATAGATACACATAGGTTATATTTCACTGACCTTTTGCATTCTGTTGATCTGATGATAAGATTTAAATTGAGAGTCTACTGAACACATATATTTATCATGAGTGGGTGGTTAAATCATAGAAGTTAAGAGTAAATTTTAACACAGAACTGGACATCTTCTGAGATTCATTTAATTTAAATATATCATATTAAAACAACAGCAACAATAGCACAACTCAGATAGCTTGTTTTAATGTGTAATCAATGAGAGAGAGAGAGAAGAGAGAGACAGAGAGAGACAGCAGAGAGAGAGAGAGAGAGAGAGAGAGAGAGAGAGAGAGAGAGAGAGAGAGAGTCTTAAACTGGTATGGTCCTTCGTTAAGGGCAATCCTCTTGAGAGCTTTTAAAACTATTTTAAATATGTAAATCTAAAAACCTAGAAGGTTCTCAAGGATTGTAAACTCGATGTGGCAGAAGTATTATGGCAGGCAAAATGGTTAATGTGCTAGTGAGCAGTATTAAGACAGGTTTAGATAATGGTGAGAAAATTTGAGGATATTCCCTGCCCCTTAATGGGCCTCACCTGGAGCCCAACAGGAGAAGCTTTCTTAGAGGAGGCTTGTTTTTCAGGAAGGTCCACATCTTTTGTTACTTTGTAATTAGGGAGTGGGTCATGAAGGTTGAGATGTCCTTTGACCCTGGAGAAGGTGATACATACACTGAAGTGAGGTTTTGCTTTGGGGCTCACTTATGAGAGGAGTCATGTGATTTGGCCAGATGGGATGCTGGGCAGCCATTGTGCCCCCCGGGTTTGAAAATCCAGATGTTGGTGCTTCTCCTCTCTGATAACTAACTATATATGTATGTAATGGTCAGATATCTAGAAGCCCTGTCTGTTGGTCTGTTGAATTGCATTACTTTCTATTTTTTGTCTGCTTGTAATTTCTGTTCGTATTTTCTGAAGTTTAGGGTGTTGACTTTTTTCCCCAAACTAAGTGAAAGATATATATGTTTGATTAAAGTAAGACTATTAACCCCTTTTGAGTTGTTTTCCTTCAGAAAAGCAAACCAAAGAACCTGGCCTAGCAGCCTTCTTGGGCATGCTAGGGTGCTTGCTGTTAGAGCTCAGTGTATAGAGTGACCAAGGTTATGACTACAAGCATTTCAAGGACTTTTAGGTAGAAAAGTGATTAGATTTTTTGTGTTTGGTTTCAGAGGGCAGAACCAGGAACAATGGGTAGAAGTCACAAATTCTCTTAATATAAGGAAAGTATTTCCAAAAATTCAAACTCTCTGGGGGAGGAAATGATAAGTTTATCATCTCTGGCCATTGTCTGACTTACTGACAGGGTTGTCATAGAGAAGATTCTTATCCACATACAGGATGAACTATATATTTTTTGGATATCTATTTCTTTTTTTTGTTTGTTTGTTTTTGGAGTGCAGTTGGGGTTAAGTGACTTGCCCAAAGTCACACAGCTAGTTTTTGTGTTAAGTGTCTGAGGTCAAATTTGAACTCAGGTCGTCCTGACTCCAGGACCGGTACTCTATTCACTGGGCCATCTAGCCCCTGGATATCTATTTCTTAATTAGATTAGTAAGTGATTCTTGATCAGTGAATTTTTATTGATTCCTCCCCTCATAAACATATACAGATATTACAAGGTTCTTGTAGGATGAAGAATAATATATCTTTTTTTTTTTTTTAATGATACTCCCTTTGTATTAAGAACAAAAGCTAGTAAAATTCCCTTTGTTGCTGCAACTAAACTGTTTAGATGATGTGCAGCTTGGGAATGTTCACATGTAAATAAGAAAAAGTTTTTATTAAAAGAAGGATCCCCAAAGGCATCCTCATTAGTGATTCTACTCCACAAAATGTCCTTTTTTTTTCAAATTCCAACTCTCTATTGCTTTTTTTTCCATTTCACCATATACTGATAGATGGCAACAGGTCAGAGCTTAGAACTCAAAGTGATTTTTGTGGTCCTCTAGTTCAACCCCTTTATTTTATAAATGAAAAAAGGCCCAGAGAAGTTAACTGATTTATCCAAGGTCACACAGTTAATAAAGCAATATTAAAGAGGGAATTCAAATTTAGATCCTCTGACTCAAGATCTAGCACTATATTCCACTGCATGAATCCCTAATGATCCAAAAATGAACAAAAGCCCTGGGGGGATAATGTCTTCAAAAGATAATAATAACTTTCATTTATTCAGCTATTTAAGGTTCACAAAACAGTTTCTTTTCAACAACTTGAAGTATGCTATGCAAGTATTACCTCTGTTTTAAAGAGGAAGAAACAGGGGCTGCAAAACTAGCCCCATATCATGAAACTTCCAAGTATCAGAGGTGAAATTCAAACCCAAGGTTTGATTGCAAAACCAGAAATCTCTTTCCTACCCTAGAGTCAACAGAAGGGCCTTAATTCATTACCCAATTTCATGTTTCCCAATATTCCTGCTGTTTTGGGGAGGGGAAGGTTTTTTTTTTCTTGTTTTCTTGTGTCTTGTCTTTCATTTATTCGGTTCACATTTTCCTGCTTTATAAACTTCCACTGTTCTCTTCATCCCCTATTCAATTATAAATTCACATATTTTGCATTCCCCTGTTGACTGTAATTTAGTGCTCATAGCTTCTATCCTTCTGCTTGTGGAAGTCTCAAGAATTATTTATCAAGCCCTGCCAGTATATTCAAGTCTGTCAAATTCCCCCCACCTCCCCCCAGCCAGACTGAAGAACGTGGCTATTTAACAGAAATCCATGGAATCCAATTAGAACCAAATTTAGACAATAAAGACTAAGGGTTGTTTGACTACATTTGATTAAAAGGAGGTAAGTTGCTGGACAATTTCTGGGGTGAGGTGCATGAGAGAGGGGTGATGGGCAAGTGGGAGGGTTAAATCCCACAGCCTTAAGGCCTCATAAATTGTATTCACAATTTATGAGAATTCATAAATTAAAAAGAAGAATTCACTTCATTGAAGAAGAAAATATATTGTGTGTGTGTATGTTTGTAGGTGTGTTGGAAAAGGAGAGAGACAGAGAGAGAATGTTATCATATGTTATTGGTCTATGAGTACACATACATATATGTATATGCATACCATGTATGTATATATACATATATACAATATATATTAATATGTGTGCAATTTTTCAGTCTTCTAAAGTGGGTTTCCCCAAGCTTGATTTCTAACCCTGTTTGTCCCATCTTTTGAGTTGAGAAAATTAATTTTTTAATGAATTCTCATCAAGTTTCTAATTATAATATCTTTATGTTTAATATTTGTCTTTCAGATGAAAGACAAACATTTGGGGGGCAGTCACAAAGGACATGAATAATTTCTTTAGAAGCTTATCTAATTAATTACACTGCTCTGTAATGTCTTTAAAATGTGAACTGCCCGTCATTTTATTAATTTAGATAAAAGTAAATCTTTAGTGTTTAAATATGACACTTGTGCTGAGAATCCTGATAAGACACTGTATTCATTGTTTGTGTGTTTATCCAGTGGAGATAAAGGGAAGGAAGATTGCTCAGAATGTTTTGGGCTGATGATTTCTGTTTCAGTTTTCTATCCCATCAAGTGGTAGTTTTGAAGGCCATTTATGGCACATGCACAGATAGAATGTTCATAGGGGAATATCAGCTAATTCTTACAACCAAAGGATGCTTGGGGGGTGAAGTACTAGAGGGTAGGAAAAGAAAAAAAAAGATGATCTGGTGCATTCCATGATTTGCAGACATCAGATGAGTTATTCTATCTGCTTGTATCTCATTGCTTAATCCAAGAACAGAGTCAAAGGAACTCAATTCTCATTCTGACAAACACATTATTAACTGAGTAATGCTGTGAAAGCCATTTCTTTCTCTGGACCTATATCTTCATGTTAATTAAATATAGTGTTAGATGATACTGAAAGTACTAAATTGTTCAACCATTTTAGGAAAGAGACAATTTGGATAAATGAAGAGGGTGCTTATAGGAAACAACATTAATGCAACATGTAAGAAGCAAGTTAGTCAAGGGAGATAATGTAAAGAAATAAGTCACTATTAGGCTAAAGGAACTGGGAGTTACATTAAGAGGGCTATAGCTTCCAGGAAAAGAGAGGTGACCACCCCACTGTACTTTAGCCTTGTTTTCATCTGTAGTCTTGTGTTCAGTTTTGATACAACCTTAAGAATAAAATTGACACGCTAGTCTCCACAGGACAGAAGGACAACAATGATAGTGAAAGGCCTTAATTTCACACCACATAGTGGATAAGTTGAAGGAAATGGAAATATTTAGCCAAGACAAAAGAAGAATCTGGAGAGTTAGGAGAAAAGACAGGATAGTTGTCCTTAAGTTTTTGAATGGTTGTTATGTGTATGAAGAATAAAAGTTTCTATCCCCTTCTGCACCCTCCCCAGTGAGCAGAACCTTGGAGCAATGTACAAAGTTGCAAAGAAACAAAATTAAGGTGAATCTGGGGAGAGAAGTGAAACCATCCTACAAATGAGCATTGTGTGAAAGTCAAATGGACTGCCTCCAAGGATAATGGATTCTCCTTTCTTGGAGGTCTTAAAACAAAACCTAGATGACCTCTTGTCATAGTAGGGATTCCTTTTGCATATGGGTCAAACTAGAGGGCCTTTCATATCCCTCTCAGTTCTCAAACTGTGGGATTTTATGACTTGGGGAGGCTATTTTAGTATACTAAATGTATCTGGAGAAGGTACTAAAAAACATTATCTTTTTAAGACTCATAGAAATTTCAAAGAACATTTCCCCATTTCTGTAGGTTTACTATTATCCATCCTTCAGGTAGTTTTTCACCTGAAAAGAGCTGTGAATGAAAATCATAGCAAGATTAAATTTAGGTTCTTTTATTGACTAAAACTATATATATCCTTATAGTCCCAGGTTACAACAGTAGATTAGAGGGAAGAAAACAGAGCCCCCAGTAGTGAATAATTACACAGAGGACACCAATTCAGTAAACTCCAAAGGAATGGGTATAACAATAACAAGTTTCAGTTTTTAAAGTTTTGTAACCACAATGGATTTTACTAATTTGTAAATGAAATTATTTTAATTAATAAAAAATATTTCCCTTAAACATTATTTGTATAAAAAAAATGCTGGTTAAACTTCTTGTAGTCAAGCAAAACACCACTACTCTGTGATCTGGAAAGGACAAAGTATATATTTTTTTCTTTTAGAGCAGAGGACACAGTGTTATCAAAGCAAGGTGGCTTTCTCAAGATTATACAAATAATAAGAAACTGAACTAAGACCCCAAACCAGGTCTCATTTCTTCAAACAAAGGGTTTGATCATACATTCATTAGGCTTTTAATGAATAGGAGAGAGGCTGAAAGCTGGACTCCCAGTCCATATTCCTGTGTTGGGTTATTTGATTCAGGATGATGAACCTTGTTGTCATTAGCATGTAGAACAAAAAATAAAGAACTTTCAAAGAATGAAAAATCACAAGAAACTTTGGAGTCTTCCTTGCTAAATAGGTTTAGATACAATTGTAACACCAATGAAATATTCACAATGCCCACAGTGTTTAGGAATAGTTGTAAATCACAAAATGTAACAGGCTTTCCACATGGAGGACAGAACCAAAGCCTTTATTCATATACCAGAAAACTGAGTCCCCAAACTAGAAGGTCAAAGTCATTACAGTAACCAAGAAGTTGGTACACATAATTAATGCAGTGAACACCCACATTCCCAAGCCTTCAAAACACAACAGGATCCTTCAGGCAAAGATTCTCCTCTCCTCACTCACTCTCTCAAGGAAGGATCCTCCTCTCTTCATTCATGGTACCTGCTCAGCCTCCCAGCAATTCTGGCTCCCAGCAGTTCCCGTTCCTGGCAGTTCTCAGCAGAAATTCAGAAGTTCTCAGAAGAAGTTCTGCCACCATAAATTCTCTTCTCCAAATCTCTTCCCTTTCCAGACTGGGCCTCTCCTTATATATGGTATTAGCTCCTCCCTGCCCCACCCCTTCCTGTTAAGTCAGCAAGTTCATCCCACTATGAGATTCACAAGTTCTGGGTCTTAATACTTGACACAATTATCAACTTGAAACTAAGTGCTAAGTACCTGTTTGCTTGCCAATACAAGGGGTATGGAAGATATTCAAATCCCATTATCATTACAACAATTCAATTCAATAAACACTTATTAAATACCTATAATGTGCCAGGCCCTTGTTAGGATGCAAATAATTAATGCAACTCTTCCTGGTAAATGTACTAGAAGAAAAAAAAATAATTGTTTAAGGAAAGAGATAGAAAAGGTCTGTAAGGGAGTCAGTCAGTTAACGAGCATTTATTAATTATTCACAATGTGTCTGGCACAGTGCTAAGCTCTGGGAACACATTGAAAAGAAAAACTGTCCCTGCCCTAAGGGGCTTACATTCTAATGAAGGAGATAATGTAAGTGACTGAGCATACACAAATGTATATTGTAATCTGAGAGGGGAAGACTCTAGCCACTCTAAAAGAAGGTGGAAAGCCTTCTGCAGAAGGTGGGATTAGAAAAAAAGGTGCATAGCATGGATTAAATTGGAAATGAACCAAGTAGCTGGCCAATGTCTGGTTCATATTCCTCTTGTTTTCTTTAGAATGAAATACCTCCATCCTTGAACTTTTCTTCCTTCTAGGACTACAGTATAATACATTATGAAGTAGAGTTTTTTTTGTTTTTTTCCTTCTGTTCCTGCTATCTTCCTTTGGTCATAGAATCAGAGCATATTAATGGGTAAAAAGTCTTCTAGTTGAAATAACAAAAATAACTAGCATTCATATAAGGCCTTAAGATATGCAAAGCACTTTACAAATATCTGATTTTATTCTTGCAAAAACTACTGTGAGGCAGAATCCATTATTATACTCATTTTACATATGAGAAAACTGATAAAGAGAGACATAGCTTTCAAAGTGGCTTTCTTACTTTTCTTCATCCATGGTATTCCATCCCACAGGGCCTTTCATGAGTTTGCTGTTTCGAATACCAGGAATGCACTATTATCACCTCCCTAGATTCCTTCAATGTTTAGCTTACTACCACCTTCTACTGTGAACCTCTTCTCATCTCCTCAGGTGTTAGCACTTTTGCTCTAAAACTATCTTTTTTCAGTTGTTATATTATCTATGCATGTGCAAATGGCAAGCTTTGGCTAGATTGGAGTTGTCTTGAAGACAGGAACAGCTTCATTTTTGTCTGTTATCTTCAGGCATAAAGCCTAGAACAAACTAGTCATAAATGCTTACTGATTGATTAATAGTCATGCTTACATGCTAAAAGTACTAATTTGTCCCATTAAATTTAAAGTATAAAGTCATAGAATCTCAAAGCTTGGTGACCAGGTGCAACCTCTCACTCTAAGGTATGAATAGATATTTCTGATACTCAGCTTCCACTCAAACTTATGTTGACCAGAAGCTTATTGTGTTATAATGTGCCCCATTCCATTTTTCCTTGAGGACCTCTAGCAGTTCACATCATTTTCCAGCTATTTCTTCTTCCTATTCATGTGACTCATCCAAATAATTGATAGCATATTTAAATGCTATTAACTAGGTCCCAGGCATGTAGAAAAGGGAGTGATCCTTCTTGAAACTTTATTGGCTTAATGGCTGTAGCTTAAATGAGAGAAGGTAAAGTGGGAAGCACAAAAATTGCACATTAAGAAACATCTAGTCTTGGTTCTGGGTCTAGCTTTGGTTATACTACCTGTAAAGTGAGGGAATTGGGGTTAACATACAGTGTGAATAAAAAGATAGCATAGTCTGCAGCCTGCTAGATATGGTGGGCCAGTTGAGTGTGTACTTATTTGTTCACCAATCAAGACCTCTCCGTCCTGGTTTCAGATCTGAAACTGAAATGTTTAACTCTCCTAGGGACCAGGAAAGCTACCCGATTAGGGGATTTTAAAAAGAATCTAGGCATAGTAAGTAAAATGTCCTACTAGGATGGTAGCAACAGGAATGGAAAGGAACAGTTGTGGATGTGATACACTTTATGATAATAAAAATGGCTAGCATTTTATATAGCACTTTAAGATAGGCAAAAAACTTTACAATTATATCTCAGTTGATTGTATGAGGTATTGTTATATGCATTTTACAGTTCAGTAAACTGAGAATAATAGCGGTTAAATGACTTACCAGGGTCACACAAATAGTAAAAGTCTGAGGCAAGATGTGAACTCAGATCTTCTTAACTGTGTCCAGTGTTTTATCTACTGCATCACCAAGAAAGGTATGATTAGTAATAAGGTGTTCAGAATATCACAAGTTGGGGCAACTAGGTGGCACAGTGAATGGAGCATGGACCCTGGAGTCAGGAGGACCTGAGTTCAAATCCAGCCTCAGACACTTGACACGTACTATCTGTGTGACCTTGGGCAAGTCACTTAATCCCAAGTGCTTTGCTTCCCCTCACCCCCTCAAAAAAAACCCCAAAACAAGCAAGCAGAATATCACAAGTCAAAGGAATAGCTTGATCTTGAGGAAAAACATCATCTAATTAATAAAAGTTAGAAATGTTAAGAGGCTAAACCATTTTTAATGCTTTCAGTTTAGGGTATTTTTTCAATCTAAGTATTAAATTTTAATATTCACCTCCACGATGATTTTTCTGATCTCTCCCCTCAGACTTTTTTTTTTCTTCCTCGGAACTCTTGAATAACATTTCTTCCTCTCTTAGGCACTTATCATACTTTATTTTATAATATAGTTATTTGAGTGCCAGGCTTCTCCCTGGATGGACTAGAAGCCCCCTGATATCAGAGATCATGTCTTATTAATCATTATATGACCTTCAGCAACATAATACAGAGTTCTCTCTGCATGTGTTAAGGGCTTGGCAAATACATATAGATTGAGTAAGTGTTGAATACATAGGCAGGGATATGAGTTATGTTGTAGGAAGTTAAAGATAGATTTCAGGGGCCTAAAAAAAGGCTTCTAGGGGCGGCCAGGTGGCTCAGGGAGTAAGAGCACCTGCTCCAGTGTTGGGATGACCTGGGGATCAAATCAGGGCTCAGACACTTAGCACCATACCCAGAAAAAACTGGCCGTGTAACCTTGAGCAAGTTACTTAACCCTGATTGCTTAAAAACAAAAACAAAAAAAGGCTTCTAGCCTTATAACAGACATTCATTAAAACATACTAATTAATTTATTTTAAAAGCTATATTAAATGGCATCTAGGTGGCACAGTGGATAGAGCACTGGCCCTGGAGTCAGTAGGACCAGGGTTCAAATACAGCCTCAAACACTTACGAGATGAACAAGCCACTTAACCCCTATTGCTTTAAAACAAATGCGCACATATACACATATGTAGTATAGTAATCATAGCAAAACATTTAATAATTTTGAAATTGAAAGGGAGAGGCAAGTAAGAAAGCAACATAACATACTAAGAAGGTCAAGTAAAGAGACATTTAAGTAAGAATGAACTGCTAATTTGAAGAACGTATTTATGAGTAAAGAAGATATTGAATATGGTTAAAAAAACAAGATATAAATGGATGTGTGTAGGAATGACACGGAAAGCCCTCGTTGAAACATTAAAAGTAAAGTCTTGGAGCAAGAGAGACCACCTTTAGGAAGAGATTAGAAAGAGAAATAAGATGTATGTGTAGCCTGTGTGTGTCTGACCATGACATTTAGAATACACACTACTTAGCATGAGGAAGTATTTTCTAAAAGAAAAAATGCTTGATGGTTGTAATGATCTAGATTTTACCAACATTATAAGGAAAGGTCAGAATTTTGAAATACATTCCCAAACCACATATTTCTTCTCATTTGGTTTCCTTATTAATATTCAGTATCATGCAAATAAAAAGGCAAATAAACAGTCAGCTATCTCCAAAGCATTGTATATAATTCACAAAAGATCACAAGATCATTACCCTGTGGAGAAAGAGGTAAATGGCATTGCATTAAAAAAGTGGGATGATCATATACCCTAATATTCAAAAATTTATCAATCATCTTAGCAATTAAAATGACTGAAAATAAGCAGAAAATATATTTTATATAAAGAGCCATGTGTGGAAGTCTCAGTAATTCAAATTGCACATATAAGTTACTATTGTTATTATTATTATTAATTATAGCAAACATAACACTTACTAATGTGCCATTAAGCACTTTATAGTTATTATCTAATTTTTTTTCCACAATAATCCTGGGAGGTTTAAGTGACTTGCCCAGGTTCACAGATCTAGTATCTGTGACCAGATTTGAACTATGATCCACTGCACCATCTAATTCAGTGATGAATACTTTTATTAATGATTATCTGGGTTAATTTTTATCAAGAAAGTGGCAGGGGTCAATTTCACAGGGGTCCATCAAATATCAATGGAATGGAGTGCTAGAAAAATTGCCAATATTGTTTTATTGTGCTTTTTTCTAAACCCACCCTTTATCTTGTACAATTTGGTCTGAGCTACCCATCGTCTTTTTTAATGTTGAACATAATATATGGGTAGTCAGAGCAACTGATAGATTAAAATGTACTGTATTTTGCCAAAGATAAACAAAGAAATCAATCCTGGTTGTTTACAGCATCCCTACCCTTGTGTATAATGCACTTTATCAATAAAACAAAGCCTGATACATCAGAGAGAAAAAAAAAAAAAAAGTCTTCTAATTTAGTCCAGGAAGGTCGTCATCAAGTAAATATCTTACAAGGATTACTTAAGAAAGATGCATTCTCCTTTTTGATGATTGATCACTTGCTGATTTTATTTGTTGAATGCTCAGATGCTATGACAAAAGTGTCCCATTTTAGAATATCATACACACACACTCACACACACACACACAAATCTTGATTTAAAGGAGACAGTCTTTTAAGTCCATTAAATTTTGTGTTTAAGGTAAAATAAAGTAAAATACACTCAACGCTTGTTATTTTTTCCTTCCCATAGGGAACCACAGTCAAATATCTCGAGTACCTGTTGCTATTAAAGTGCTGGATGTCAATGACAACGCCCCCGAATTCGCATCCGAATATGAGGCATTTTTATGTGAGAATGGAAAGCCTGGCCAAGTAAATATCTCCATGTTGTTAATCCTGCATTTGTTTTTATACCACTGTCTCATGATTTACTAGCCCATGTTTTTAACATATGTGTTAGCAAAGCAGTTAGTGAATATGTCTAGTCCGTTAGAGATACAGAGGTTGTACTTATTCTCATGTGTGTCAGCTCGTCCTACTGATGTTAGAATCAAGATGGCCAAATTGGCTTCAAAAGTAGAGTAGCATATTAGAGATATCTTTTGGGAAAAAAAAAGGGTTTGGGACAAACAAAAAAAAAAACCCAAAATTTGTGGGTTTCAGGTTAGGGTAGAAAAGCTTTTTGACCTTACAGGATAAGGGGAAAAGAGGAAAAACGCGAAATTGAGACTTGTTGATTATATCAATGCCTAAGCTATTATACTGACGAGGAATGTTCAAGCCAAAACAAAGTAGTTTAAAAGAAGATATGTGAGAAAAATGTATAAGATGCCTCCAAATTAAGTAGAGTTGATAAACATAAGATAAGCAAATTTTAGTCACCAAATTAGTATGAACTGTGTGTGTGTGGGGGGGGGAATTTTCTTTTCTTAGTAATATATAGTGTATTGTAATAGTAATTAGTAATAATATAAGATTATTGACTTCCATGGAGCTCCAATATCGTTGATTGTGAGACTCCTGCTACCAATGTATATCATTGCTCATTCATACATTTTCCCAAACAAAAGTTCAACTCATTATGGCAGAGAGATTAGCTCTTGAAGGCTTCTTCAATAGAGGGCATTCTCTGGCAGATACCACAAAGGCTTTGACTACAGGCCTTTCAATAGACTATGTATCTGTTGGCCAAGGGTCAGGTAGCTAAGGGAGTAGATATTCATCACTGGTGGTGAATTTGGTGGGATACAGAACCTCTTGAAATCAATTATCAAGGTTGAGAAGAGCTGTGATTTGTTTCAGTAGAGGGAGCATCCACACGGAAGTCTAGCTAATAAGAAAAAGAATTTGATAATAATTAAAATAATTCCTATTTTCAGTTAATAATAGCTGACAGTTACATAGCCTTTTAGGCTTGCAAAATGCTTTATATACTTTATGTCCATTTTTTTGCTTCATAGGAGTATATGTAGAAATGATGGGGGGGAGGAGGGCAAAATCTTGCTACATGTTAAAATGGAAATAGGCCAATGTTAAGTTCAACAGAAACAAGTATGTAATATCATTTTTACTAAGCTGCCAATGTACTGTATGTTTTTGAAATTTACCGTTTTTCAACTTCCTCATTTATTTCTGGATGGTGACATTTTAATTTAAATAAACAGCAGCTGACAGTATGACACTAGAGTTGTTAATCTAACTATTCTTGTGCCTCATGTGGGTGTTAGGAATTAAACTTACTATTTGCCAAAGCAGGTACCTGACAAGGCAGATTTGTTTTTTCTTTATAACTTCAAAGTTATACTGTAGCTTTATGCATTGTTTAACTATTAAAAAGATCATTGTCTTGACCTTCCAGGAAAAAAGCGGGTTTCCATACACAATTATCACAGCATTTGAGATATCTACATTTATCCTGATTATAATAGCTTATTTATTTTATAAAATAATTTATTTTAAATCCTCAATTTTAAGTAACATGATTGATATTTTAAAATACAAACAGACACATGATCATTGTTTCCCTCTAAATGGTTACTCTGGGAGGCCATATTCTTCAAGGATGCTAGAAGACATGGTAAAAATATGTTTGGGAACTCCTGAGAATTACCTTCAGAGTCTGTGTCACATCATCATCTGACTCTGATATAATGGGCTGAATTCTATGTAAACAAATGATGCAGTGAGTGATGGTGAAAAGTATATTGTACTAAGGATGTATGCCCAGGCCCCAAGCTAACCATATCACTTGGAATACATCATTTCATTTTTCTGGACTTCATTTTCCCTATCTATAAAATGAGAGAATTGTCATTAAGCAGTGGTTCTTAACATTATATCATGAATCCCTTTTGAAGTTTGGTGAAGACTTTGGACCCCTTTTCCAAAATTTTTTTTTAAATACACATAAAATACTCGGGGTTAGGAAGGAAACCAATTATATTGAAATACATTTATTAAAATAATAAAAATAAGTTCACAGACTCCATCTAGCTTAAGAACCCCTGGAACAGAGGGTATTTAATGTTCCTTCCTGCTTTAATTCAACCATTTTTAAGTACCTGATGTCAAAGAAAGAAAACATCAACCTCACTTATAATTTTAATATAAACTCAACATTATGCCTTAGGAAGATAGGAAATTTTCAGTGGTCATTTTAACATTTTGATTGACAACTTGTACTTTATCTTGTTACATGTTATGCCTAAAACAGGATCTTACCTATATCCATAATTTCTTCTTTTTTTGTGGTTCTTATTCATGTCTTTCAGTGACCATTTCCTAGAGCATACACCCAATGTGCTAATGGGCCTTTTTTTAGAGTAGTACATGTTTCATGAATGCTTGAGCTATGCTTGACTGCCTACCTATTTTCTTCCTCTAAACTATATAACGCACCCACTTTCTTTTGCAATAATAATAATAATATTTTTTTTTATGATCAAACATCGACTTAACATTGTCCTTTGGAGCACCTAAAATCTTTATTCTTCAGACTGTCATTTTGCATGACTTGAAGCCATATGACCTCAAGTGGAGAATACTAGTTTAAAAATGCATTCTTTGGAAGCTTAGAATGGTTGCAAGCACTGCAGAATTTGCCAAATGTGATCCAGCCTTCTTTCATTCTATTCAATTGTACATCTGGGTCACTGTCTATTTTTGTGCCTTTCCAAGTTATTTATACTGATGCACTAAGTGGATTCTCCTTCGAGCTATTATCATAATTTAGTAAATATGCATTCTTTATCTACTTCTCCCTCCCCTAATGTACATCATTAAGTGAATATCTTTCAAATGACAGGGTATCTCAAAGAGGATTCCTTTTAATATTCTAGGGATAGCTGCAGTCAGCATGATATGAACTAGAGAATTAAGGATTAGAGAATCCTTGAGTTAAAAGGCTCATCTCAGGCCCTCTTGCCCTGTACCTGGATAGGAATTCTCTTTACAATGTAAGCTCCAATCTTGCTTGAGGACCTCGAGAGAGAGAGAGAGAACCCATAGCCCTCTGAAGCAACCCTTTCAATTTCCCGTGGGTTTCAATTGTTAGGGATTGTTTTCCTTATATCAGGACTAAATTTCACTCTTTGAAATCTGCCTTATGGGGCCAAGGGAGACAAAACCATTTCCTCTAAACTAATAATCCTTAAAATACTTTAAGATTATTATCATATATCCCGTAAATTGTCAGTTATCTAAGAAAACCATTCACATTCACCTTTCCAGAGCAAAGGAAAGCAGTATTATCTTCCACTAGTATTGACCTCTGTGCCTCTGTTAGTGAAACCCAAGGTTTCATTAGCTTTCTTAGTTAATATATTCCACTACTGACTTTGATATTTATAGGGAATCCTTGTGTTTTGATTATTTGCTTGTTAGACTGCTTGTTCAGGGTATCTTCTGTATCACTGGTGGATACCTTCATTGAATATATGTTTCCCTATTTTATGCCTTGCTTGGTTTTCTCTAGACCTATTATTCTTACACAACCTTGGCTAGTTGTGACACTATAAGTAAATCTTAATCTCTCTGAGCCTCAACGTCCCCATTAGTAAGTGATCATTATAATTCTTTTGGTATCTTTTGGTATCTAATCTAGTTATAGTGAGGATCCTCTGAAATAATGCATGCAAAGTATAGTATAAATCTTAAAGTCATATATCAAACCAGCCAATATCATCATCATCATCATCAACAACAACAACTTTATTAATTTGATAATCAGAAGATCACTGTAGTATCAGGTATTGAAGAATCTTGTATGATCTTAATGTATGCCTAGGAAGACATCTTATTGGAGAAGAGCCTTTAACATTGTATTTTGCCTTGCTTAGTGAAACTTAAAAAAAAATTAATCAACAAACCATAAGTTAAGTAAGGATAATAACTTTATCTGCTTTTCATTCAACTTTGTGCAGCACAGAAGACAAAGTTTCCCAGAATGTATTGCTTGTCATGTGTTTCAGTTCTTTTTTAAAAAATTCTCTGTCAAGGATATACTACATATGTGCATAAGATATTAATAACATGCTGTTCTAAAAAAAAGTAGGCTTATCAGTTGGAAGATGCTAGGACTTTTTCACTTTTTTTGGGGGGGGAGAAACACTATCATCCTTGTTTTCTTCTGATTTAAAAAAAATCATCTGAAACTTGAGATATCTTTTAAAATTGATGAATGATTATCTTTTAAACTGTCACTTCCCAGACAGATTTTTGCTGTATTCATTTTATTAGGTCCAGCAAGTCTTTTTGAATTCATTTTCTTGATTGATAGTTATATTTCCTAAAATACCACATTAGTCACTGAGGTGTTAGAGTGATAATTTCTTGGCTATGCTGTCATCAAAGATAATAGCAGATTGCTACAGATGGCAGATCTGTTCCATTTCTCATCTATTTGTTTTCCGCTTTACAGTTTTATGTTTAAAAGTTCTTGAGATGATGATGTTAAGGTAGTATCATGCCAAGCATTCTGAAGACTCATTTTCAATGTATGTGTGTATGTGTATATATGTATATGTATACAAATATACATAATACATATATGTAATACATATATGCAGATATGCATATGTGTATAGATATATCAATATGTCCACATACTATATATTAATCACTGTTCATATAATTCTATTCTCTTTTTATTTCTCTGTTAGAATAGTCTCGATACATGCATAAGATATTCATAACATAATGTCCTGAAAAACATTATATAAGCACTAAATATTATATATGTATGTGTATTGTATGTGTGTGTGTGTGTGTGTGTATATATATATATATATATATACACATATACACATGTTTGTATATGTGTGTCTCCAGCTTTTTTTGGAAGGATGTATCTGCATTTTTTTCTGCATCTGTTAAATACTCAAATTATATAGCATAATTTTTGTGTTTCTATAGCATTTACAAAGCACCTTTCATTATCTCCCCACCTACTACCCCCTCCTCCTACCAACTGACTAGCATATATTTTATATAAAGTTTTATATGTATGTTTAACCTCTGGGTAAACTGTAATCTTCTTGAGGGAATCTACTACATTTTTCTGTGGGTACTCTAGGGACTAGAAGTGTATCCAACAATAAGTGTTTGTTGGTTGATTATATTTATAATGTCTACTAATATTGAGGGATTTATATATGTGTACATACATACATGCGCGCACACACACACACACACACACATATATATTTAAAACCAGTCCCAGCTGTCAAAGAGTTTCAGAAAACTTCATGTCCCAATATTCTTACAGAATTATCTTGATTCTTAAGTAAATTTAAGCCTTTAGCCCTTATGTTCACAATTAATTTAAAAAATAAAACACATTTTGGGGTGGCTAGGTGGTTTAGTGAATAGAGTACCGGCCCTGGAGTCAGGAGGACCTGAGTTCAAATCCAGCCTTGGACACTTGACACACTTACTAGCTATGTGACTCTGATCAAGTCACAACCCCAATTGCCCTCCAAAAAGCAAAATAAATAAATAAAACACATTTTTCAACTTTTGTGATCTGTGTTTTGGACAGTGGGGGGAGACACTTCATGAACTATCAATCATAGACAATACTCACTTTGTTTAAAACAACAACCACCACCACCTATTCAGAAATCCTTTGTATTGGCTTCATGTCTAAAGCCTTTTTTTATTACACAGAGAATAATAGATTTTAGAGCTGGAAGGAAACTTTGAGGTGATCTAATCTAATCCCTTTATTTTCAAAAAACAAGGAAATTGTTCTTGGAAGTAAGTGGGAGAGCTGGAATTCAAACCTAATTCATCTATCTCTAGGTCTGGGATTCCATTTTAACAAGCCACCTTTTATATTTGTTGAAGCTAACACTGAGTTTGATAATAATTGACTTTAAAAAGGATCATAGGATTTAGATTTGGAAAGAACTTTATAGATAACATAATCCAAAATTGTACAAATGAGGAAACTGCCATGTAAGGAACTATTCAATGTCTTCCTCAGAACTAAGCCTTTGAATTCAGGGCCTCTCATTCCTAATCCAGTGTTCTGCTCCCACTATACCATGATTCCTGTTAAGAATTTTTTCTGAGTAAGAATAAGTGTTTCAGGAACAAACACTCATTTTTTTTTAATTATTGCAGTGGTTAGCACAATCCTAATTGACTAGTTTTGAAAGTATAGTAACTATATGTCAAAAGCCTTCAGTCAAAAGCTGAAACTTCTAAAAATGCATGAGAATGTGTTTTCCTTTTAAAGTCATACTCATGTCTTATTCTATTGCTACTTGGATTCCAACATTCTAATATATCCTTCTATTTAAGTCTAAGGCAAAGCTTTGGTTTTATATTAAGTCACAGTCAAATCTTATCAGAAAAAGTGGAGTTCCCTCTGTATGACTAACATGAAACAGGACCAAAGTAAAATTATGAATTGCATCCATTTCACTAAAGCTCATCTGCATGTTTGTAATTTGGAGACCTGAAAATACTAGTCCCAAAGCCAATTGAACCTTAAAATCATGTGAATAAATCAAACTAAATAAAGGGTTTCTTCAGCCAGAAAACAAAAAACACAGTTACAAAGGTTCTGTTTCCTCATTGGAGATAATGAGAACTGTGAAACTTTCCCAATGGACTGTTGTAAAAGCTCAAGTGAGATAAGGGATAAAAAACACTTTGCATACTTTAAAGCCTTAATGTAAATGTCAGAGATTGCTACTCTTATTAAAGAGATATTTTCTTCTCATATTTTTGTATTATGGGTCTACTTATATTAGGAATTTATGTTACACGTGCCATAGTGTACTGGAAAGAGTCTTAGATTTGAAATCAAAATTCAGGTTTGAATTATTTTTCTACTATTTACTAACAGTGTGACCTTAGGAAAGTAATTTAACCTCTCTGGGCTTCAGTTTTCTTATCTGTAACATGAGGTGTTTGGATTAGATGATCTCTAAAGTATTTTCCAACCTTCAAATTTCTGAAACTTCAATCCCTCTGTAGGCCAAAATGATTTTGAAGACTAAAATGTCTTTAAATGTGAGGTAATCAATCAAATCAATACATGGCTACTAATAATTCCACATATTTATATAGAACTTTCAGAAGAACAAAGCACTTTTTTTACTATAGCCCTGTAAGGTAGGTAGTACAAATGCTATTCTCCTAAATTTCTAGATGAGGAAACTGAGGAAGGAGAAGACAAACTTAGAGTCATTCAGCTTACACATGGAGTAAGAGCTTGGGAACAAGTCTTCTGACACCAAGTTCAGTGTTCTACCAAGCTAAATTTTTTTGCCTGTGAGGAGAGAAATACCATATAAATTATTACTACAACTACTACTACTACTACTACTACTACTACTACTACTACTACTACTACTA
>NW_027185771.1:26496043-26512484 GCF_028583685.1 Petaurus breviceps papuanus
TACTACTACTACTACTACTACTACTACTACTACTACTACTACTACTATTACTTTTTGAGAGAGAAACTATTTACACTAAGTCAGAGAAAGAAAAGTGTAAATTTAAAGAATTCTTATTCCTTTTTAAGGTAATAGATTTAAGATTAAACACAGAAGGGATTTTCTTGTTTGGGAAATGGCTGGAGATCATTGGTTACAAAATAGTGAAAGCAAATAAAAAGACCCAGTTTTTCTAACTCATATGGGAAGAGTTAAGTCTATTAAAATTACATAAAAAAGTAAACATAGGAATTTATTCTGATTAGTCTTTATATTTCAAAGTAGTCAACTTCAACCACAGAATCATATAGTAAGAAAGAAGAAACCATAAGATGTTGTCTATTCCATCCATCCAGATGTATCTTCTCATTTGAATTTATACTCATTATGATTTTTTTTGCCTAAATGAATGCTAAGTTCTATCCTTAAATGCAATTGAAAATATAATTCATCCATATACATTTCTCTCAACCATAAAGTAAATATGAGACACCTTTCTTTTTTTCTTTCTTATTTTCCACTGCCCTCTTTGGAGAACCCATATAATCTCTTGACAGGGCTGAAGGTTCAGACATATAGGCCCTGCGATCCCCTGAATTTCACTACTTCTGGTTCTAACATGAGACCAACTTAATTTTTGATTAATAAAAGGGAACTGACAACTAACTTCTTTCAATAACAAATTCTATAGTGTCATAGGATCATAAATTTAGAGATAAAATCACCTTATTTATCTCAATTATATTTTCCAAAAAAATGGTATTGGAGATATTAATTGGAACTAAATTCCTTTTCTCAGTTTTCAAAAATTATGATTGCGTGTGCATATACATATGCATACATGTTTATATAATGTATGTGCATTTAGATAAATATATATACATACATATATACACACACATACATATTATTTGTATCCACATTCTGGGATATCTCCAGTTGTCCTGATCTATATCTGGCCACTGGACCCAGATGGCTCTGGAGGAGAAAGTAAGGCGGGTGACTTTGTAGAGCCCTCCCTCACTTAAATTCAAGTCTCTTGAAAGTCATGGTATCACTTTCCTGATGTCATGGTCATCTTAGAGATTTTAGGACAAGCAACAACAGTCACATTATATTATATAATAGCATGTTATTTATAATAAAAACCAATCAAATAAATAAATGATTAGTTGATAATATATCATTTATATATTATTTTAAATAATATAGTATATAAATATTCTCACTATATCTAGCAGTATGCATGTATACAGCCATGCTATATACATGCTGCACACATGTATATACATCATGTGTGTATACACAGATAACATATGTCAGATACAAAGAATGTGCTTTCACCCAGCAAAATACAGAATTGAGACATGCCCTGGCACTTAGTATGGAGAAGATCTTGTTCTGATTACCTCCTCTCTCTGAGATTCAATTTCCCTATTTGGAAAAGGAGAGGGTTCAGCTTTGTTATATCCTCTCTTCTTCCTAAGCAATTCACATGCACTTCCTGGCAGACTATTGAACTTAAAGTCCTTCTTTCAAAATGTCCTGAATGATGTAGTTTCTCACAACCACTCTGTTGGAATAGAATGGAAATGAGAAAGATGATGATGATGATGATGATGATAGCTGACATTCAGATTTTCTAGGACATTTGTGTATATTATCACATTATAAATTCACAAGAAACTTGAGAAACACATGATACAAATATTATTATTTATTTTTTACAAAGGAAGAAACTGAAATTTAACCAAGTGTTAATGTGCCTATTGCTAAAATCTAGTAGGAGTCATAAGTAAGACTGCATCCAAGGCCTATATTTTTTCCATCAATTCAATATAAAGTGAGAGAAAAATGGAGATATCCCAAAGAAAGTAATCTACCACACATGACATATGCCACTTAGATCCCAGTCTGAGATTCAAATATTCTCTACTGGTCCTCCTGACTCCAGGGCTGGTGCTCTATTCACTGCACCACCTTGCCGCCTCAAATGTTGTCTATTGGAGGCTGAATGAGAGACAGGATAAAGCCTGGCTTAGAGTATGGAAGATATGTGAGAGATATTGAGAATTCATTACTTTTTTTCCTTTTACATCTAATTCAGAGGCAGTGTGAATAGTGAGCTGATCTCAGAACCAGGGAGACTTTTTTCAAATCCACAATCTAACACATGCTGACTATTCCTAGACACACTTAACTTGTTGGTATGCCAGTAACACTCTGCAACCAGTTGCAGAGCTGGTGCCACTCTACTTCCCCTGTTGGTCATGCAACCATTGGTCCCTCAAAAAAAGAAAGACAAGTCTAACTATAACTCTTCACTATTTTAATGACATCATGGAGCTTTTGGTGTATTTTCTTCACCACGAGTATCTATCATTTATGCCTGAGCAAATACTTCTTGTTACCAAATTAAGAAAAAAGAAATTGTATTCACTAGAAACCAACATTCTAGTGTTAAATGTCTCTAACCTCAGCTAGGCTCATATGTGACTGATATCTAGTTATTTTACTTCTGTACTTATATATGAAGCCTTTCTAGATCAATAGGACCTACCATATCTTGTTAAAGGGGTATCAAACATGTGGAAACATGTCCTAACTGTTGAATGACTTAGATAAATTTATCATTATCTATGTTATTTTTATTTTAGTAAACATTTCCCAATTGGGTTTTAACCTAGTTCAGGCTGCACACTGGTGCTTTTCAGGCTGCACGTGGCTGCCAGCCATGTTTGACACCTTTGTGTTATCTTTGAGACCACAAGACTGTCTTCACATCATGATGAGGCCTAAGCAAAGAGGACCTCATGGTAGCATAAAAAAAATTCCGTAGTTTAGGGACTTGAGATGACCTTTGATGGCTCAGTGTTTACCAAAGTACCTTATTTCATCCAAGCTTCACTGCCTATATTTTAATAGGATTTCTCTTGAGCTCATTGTTGATTTTCTGGCAAGAAGGTATGCTGTGTTTTGAGATTATTGGAAAGATCACATGGGATTTGGGGTTCAGGTGATTTCTCCCAAAGTTCAGCCTCTGGTAAGGTTATATAGGCTATAGAGTCTTTTCTTGTTATTTTTGCTATTTTTGAAGTTAACAAGCACTTCTTTTCTCTTTTTCCCACATTCCCTCCCACCACCACTCTTGGCTAGAGGTAGGAAATAATAAGGAGTGGGGAGAAGAAAAAGAAAACCATCCTTCACACAACTCTGAGGATCTACCTTACTCACATGGCCAAAGTTATTTATTGTTAAGAATCTAGTTAGGTTATTTATTGCTTCTACTCTCTTACTTTAAATATTAGGGTGCTTTTATTTGCCTGTTAGTATTATAGAATTAAGTTACAAATAAATTAACTCTCGTGAATAAATCTTGGCATGGTTTAGTCAAAAGATGGCAGAGAATATTTGGTTTAACAGTATATAGTTCAAATTTCTTTTAAAATTTTGTTCTTTTTCCTTTTCTTTTACTTTACTAGAGAAAAATTCAAGTCCTTATTATTTATATGTGCATAGTGCTTGAAAAACTCATAATAGAAATTATAAGTTGCATACAAAATACTAAATATATGCTTATGAGAAAGTAAAGTTACAATCTCTCTTTTGCCAGATGTCAGAGTGGAATTCTCTACATTCACCTGTACCAAAAGAGACACACTTAAGAAACAGAAATGTTGAACACTGAAATTTCAGTACCAAGTGTGACACATCAATTACAGAAAGGCTAGAGGGAACAAATCTCCTATACAAAGAGTTTGGGAAAGGAAACATAACTTAAAAAGTAAAGAAATTGAAATTCTATCTCTGTGGACAGGATAGACACAGAATTTGTAAGAAAAACAGCAAATTTAGTTTCAACCTGAGGCAAAGAAAGGGTGGATGTTAGACATTTAGGTTCCATAGGTCTTTTGATAATATATTTAAAATAATAAAATAAAATTAGAACACTTTACAACACTCATGAAAACAATAAATATGGGAAATTTAATTTTAACTTCCCTGCCAGAAGGCATCTTTCAAGATCAATTTGCATACACAAAAGGGGGATAAGATTGATTTAGAAATGGAGATTAAATTGATGGCCTAACCAAATGAGAAAAAATACTGTTTCCATTATTTTTTTTTTCATGAAATGAGGATTCTGTGTATTAGTACCACACATAAAACAAAACTTGGGGAAACTACACATAAAACAAAGTTTGAATTACCAGTAGAAATTTGGATTTCAAGAGATTTACTTAGTAGTTTCAACTATTGCTAACATACTTAACCAGCAATTTTATATATTCATGTGAATGCATGTATATGAATATATCTTTGTAAGCATATCACACAGAGATATAACTATATATAATTTTAAATCTTTCCATATCTACACCTATATATCTGAGATGCATTGTGGCACCATCAATTGATAAGTGGCCTCAGAATTGGAATGACCAGGGTTTAATTCTTGACATATCTTGGCTGCATGATTTTGAGCAAGTCATTTTCCTTTTCAATGCTACAGTCAACTCTAAGATTGTCAGTTGCCCAACAGTTGCTCATTTCTACTGTTAGAATTTTCTTGGAACTATTACCAAACTACATTTGTGGTCCCTAAATATATTGATTGAATTAACTATTAAAATTTCATTTTCCAATTATTGTATTGGGAAGTTTTCTATAACAATAAAATCTCAGGTCCGCTGCCTCCTCAAGAGATAGATGATAGATAGATAGATAGATAGAAAGATAGATAGATAGATAGATAGATAGATACATACATACATACATACATACATACATACATACATACATAGGCAGACAGACAGACTGATAGACTGACGGACCGACAGACAGACAGAAAGACAGACAGACAGGCAGACAGATAGATAGATAGACAGACAGACTGATAGACTGACAGACAGACAGAAAGATAGACAGACAGACAGAAAGACAGACAGACAGATAGATACATAGATAGACTGATAGACCGACAGACAGACAGAAAGATAGACAGACAGATGGAGATAGATAGATAGATAGATAGATAGATAGATAGATAGATAGACAGACAGATAGATGTACTGATACTAGATGGAACAATGGAGAGAGCAATGGGCTCGGAGTCAGGAAAAACTTAATTCAAATTCAGCCTCAGACATTTAAAAGGTGTATAATTCTGTGAAAGTCACTTAGCCTCACTAGCTCATTAACTGATGGGGGGAAGTAATAGCAGCTACCTCCCAAGATTGTTGTGAGGATAAAATGAATTAACATTTATAAATCAATGTGTAAATCTTAAAATTTTATATAAGTATTATCATCATTATTACATACTATATGTATATTTAAATATATCTAATGTAATTATACCTCAATACTTCAGTAATTTGGAATTTCACTGCTATGGGTACTCTTTATAAGAATGAAGACTGCAACTCTTTTATAATTTAGGTGGCCTCTGGAAATCGCTATGTCTCTAAATTTCTTTACTCTGGTAATGAACCAATTTTCAATTTAGCTATATTTGCCCTTGTACAATAGATGACAGTAAGTCCCCAGGATTGTACTTAGTATGATCTCGTATTTTATTGACAAGACCTTTGAGGAGATACGGTCACCTTCAGGCTCTTATGAGGCATCAGAATTATATGTAAATATATATTCTGATTATATATATATATATGTATAAACAATACATATAATGTATGTACATAAGTATATATACATGTATCCATATATTTATAACTATCTACATGCATATGTATATCTATTTATCCGTCTATATAAATGTGTGTACATATATTCCATTGCTTGGTCATTTCAGTTATGTCCTATTCTTTGTGACCCCATTTGGGGTTGTCTTGGCAAAGATACTGAGGTTATTTGCGATTTCCTTCTCCAGCTCATTTTACAGATAAGGAAATGGGAGCAAACAGGGGTAAGTGACTTGGCCAAGTTCACACAGCTAGTATCTGAGGCCATATTTGAACTCAGGTCTTGACTTCAGACCTGGTGCCCTATCCACTTTGCCACCTAGCTGCCCTACATAAGAATATATATGTATATATACAGATATATAATATACACATATTTGTATCTATATTTACATATGACTATATACATTTATATTAAAAACATCTATATTATGATTTCTTATATATGTATATCAGTTTCCCAGAAGGTTTAGTGCAGATTTGTTTTAATAACTTAAAACTTCCCTAAAACTGTTGAAGTGCTGAAGTCTTATCTATCTGTATGTCTCTCTATCACTAGAATATTATGATATGGAAATATACACATACACACACATATATCTGCATATATTACTATGTACATATATAGATACAATTGTGTATATTAAAATTATTAAAGTAATATATGTACATGCATACAAATGTACATAAAAATGTATAAGCTTTAATCTATTAAAACTTAAAAATACCTTGAGAATATTGTAGCTAAATGAATCCTTAAAAAAAATAGACAAGAGTATTCAATAATACTAAAATGGTAAGAATATTTTTATAGGGCTGTGAATCGCAGAATTAAACAATCTCTTCTCCACCCACCCCAAAAAAATGCCACCACAATTCTAGGTTTGACAAACAAACATACATGGTGGGAATAAACAGATAGCATGCTATTGCCACTAATGACTGGTGCCTGGGAAATGGTGACATCTAATAAATATGTAACTGGAAAAGGTAGAGGCCAGCTTAACAACAATGAGGCATAACAGATAAATAGGCTGAGTCTTGCAATGACATTCACACAATATGACATAAATCAGAGGAATCCCTCCATCCTGGGTGGTTCCTCTATAAAAGAATTTTGAAATGACATGGATTAGAGCCATACATACATGGCAAGAAGGCATGCGTAGGTTGTGAATTCCACCAGGGGATGTGTTATCCACATGAATAAGATCATGGATTTTTGAAGTCTGTATTCATCAAAGAACTGGAAGTAGAGTTGGTCACCCTGAGCAACCAGAGGGTCAGTTCATCACGACATTAGGACATAGGATAGTCAACATTTTCATTTCAGATTGTACTTTGTGTGGAACAAGAAGCAAGCTCCATTCTTTATTCCACACTATCTTCCATTGCTCCTTAACTCTTCCTTCTTACCTAGTAAAAATCAGTATAAGGGAAAGGATCACATTGGAAACATTAACAATTATATATGTGGTCCTTAAATACATTGGCTGAACTATTTATGAGGGTTCCATTTTCCAAGCGTTCTATTTTAGGACCTGATGTAATTGAGATCGACAAGTTTAGGAAACAATGATGTGACAGAATGCTTTAAAAACTTTTAAAACCGTTGATGGATAACATTGCCAGATGTATTCTCATTGCTTTTATTCTAGAATTAATATCACCAAAATACAAAATTTATGAAAGTCAGGGTGTGTGTATATATTTGCAGAAAAGTTATATTCACAATTCTCTTCTTAAATCAGTGCCTTTAAGCAAATCGCATCATTTCTAAGTTTTTCTGTACTACTTACCTAACTATGTAAACCAGGTAATTATATCTTCTGTGTTGGAGTGTGCAAATTGCCAGAGTTCTAAAGATTCTGTGGGACTTCTTTTGATTCATGTTTGGAACACTTTTGCAAAATAAACTGCATCTCTCTCTCTCTCTCTCTCTCTCTCTCTCTCTCTCTCTCTATCACTCTCTCTCTCTCTGTCTTTCTCATTCACTCACACACACACACACACACACACACACACACACCTCTATAAGATGTTGATCTCTTTATTATTTTCAGAGGAGATAGTCCAGTAATGAATGCTGCGTGAAAATGTCATTTCTAATCAACTTATATGATTATTTGGACGTGAGCTTGGAAGAGCAGCTTGTAGTGAGTCTGAATGACCTCTGTGAGTAAGATAGTTTAGATGTCAGTGTATTCATGCAGGGGAATAAGGTAATGGAGGCAGTTCGGTGACACAGTGGATAGAGTACTAGATCTGGAATCAGGAAGATGTATTCAAATGCCACCTCAGACCCTTCCTAACTATGTGACTCTTGACAAATCAACTATCTTCCTACGACCATCTGTAAAATGAAAGTGCCACCAAGTCCCTTCCAACTCTAAAACTTTGATACTATGACTCTATGATACATGTACTTTGCAAAATAAACACTGCAAGATACAGGACTCTCATAAGAAGAAAAAAAAATATCTGAAATTGAAACTTACCCAAAACAATCTCTCTCTTTGTCTGTCTGTCTGTCTGTCTGTCTCTCTCTCTCTCTTTCACACACACACACACACACATACACACATACACACACATCTGATTTACACAACCTCTCATATACAAACTTAGCTTGTTGTTGGTTTCTCTCTAAGCCTTTTTCTTCCACAAGGAGACCACTGGGTACTCAAAATTATGTCAATTAAAGAAGTACCAATATACCAAGGGCTTGCAATGCTAGGCACTATTTCAAAAAGTAGAACCTAGAATTGTACGAGCTCAGGTTCAAAATACATTGGTTCTTGCCAGTTCTGGTAAATACTCTTTTCTCCAATGTGGAAATGTAAACCCCAGATTATGAATTTAACCAACCCCAGGGTTCTACAGTTGTCACATTAATACTCAGTTTTCCAGTAACTTTTCCTAAAACACACACACACACACACACACACACACTCACACAACCCAACACCAACAAAGTTGCACAGTCGTGTTTTGTACTATTTCTTTTTCACACTCATTTCTGTTCTACTCCATTAACTCAAACACGGCAAGAATTGGAATTAGAGTGGTATGATCAGAGCTTTTCCTAGAGTTACAAAATCCAGAGGGCGTTGTTAGCTTTTCTCTCCCTTTATTACGGTATGTAGCAAAAACTAGAGGTTAGTGCCTTAGTAGAGAAATTAATTAACTGAAATCAGAGGATCTAAAAGTTAGGGGTAGAAAGGACCCTGGAGATTATCTAGTCCAAGCCCCTCCTTTTACAGTGAGGAGTGATTTGTGCAGAGAGTAAACATCCAAGGTGGGATTTGAACCCAAAGCCTCTGACACCAGAATTCATAGTCTTTCTACGACGTCATGCTCTATGATGTACCAGTTAATCTTGCTTCTCCATAGTTGCTGTCCTCACCCTGGCTTAATTACAGCCTTATTTCTCTTTCAGTGTGGCCTCACCAGGAGCAGCCCACAGTGTCACCATGGGGTGCTCCATGGGACAATGTATACAAAGGTCCCTTTAGATATCTCTTTGCCTCCCTACCTACAAGTTATAAATATCTTATAAAAGTTACCTATCAACATTACAAGCTGCTTACTCTAGGTCCCAGATTCCTTAGTTATATCACAGATAATCACTCCACATTCCATTGTTAAAAAGTCATCAGTGGCCATCTCATACCACCACATCTATCTAGAACTGAGAATCAATGCAATTACAGAAATTGGTTCAAGGGGTTGGGGGTTAAATAGTAGTAGTGGGAAATTTTGGTTTCTTCCCCACCACAATCTATTGTTCCCCAGAGTTCTCTACCCTGACAAAAACAAACAAACAAACAAACAAACAAAACCCAGTTTGAACACATTCCTGGTGCCCTGTGTCGGGGGTCCTGTCCCTTAGGTCAATTTTATTCAAGCAATTCCAAGAGAAGAAAGGAACACGTGGATATTGAGTGGGGTCAGCATTAGATCACCAGTGTATGTGTATGTTGGATGGTGGGGAGGGGAGGAAAAATGTGACACATAGGGACATGGGCTTTGGATTATCTGCCTCGAAAGACTAGGAGTCATGCTGAATATACAAAGTACATAGCCAGCACCTTTTCTGCCTGATGTTTCTGAATTATTTGTAGGTCAGATTTCTAAAGAACTTGTTTCTGAATTTAACAGGGTATCTGATCATTTAAAACCAGAAATGTGCTAATGCAATGAAAAGATGAAATTGGGAAAGAATTTCAACTGATAAGACAAGAAGAGGTTCCACAACATTCTTTTGAACGCATTCGAGTCAAATTGCATTACAGAAGATTCTGCACTCCTTAGCTGTCCTGAAATTCTGCAGCATTGAGTACTGTTTGAAACAAGTGGACTAGCAGCTAGCTAAGACTTGGGTATCTTTTTCACAATATTTTAATTCAATTAAAAAAAAAAAAAACATCTGTTCACCACTTAGTATGGTCAGGCTACTGTGTTAAGTACTTGGGCTATGAAAATGAGAAATGATAGTCTTTGCCTGCAAAGGGATTTCAGTCTTCTAGGCTGTCTTCCCTTCTTCTTACCAACATAAGTTTTAGTGGGGTTTGAATGTCATACATCATATACTTTTTTGACAATGCCTTCTAATAGCAAAATAAATTACTAATCCTCAGGGTCACAGAAGTTTCTGAGAGTCAGAATCATCTGTCCATTGATTTTACAGATAGAATAGACCTATATATACTCCTATATTACTAAGTCCTATTTCTTCCTCCTTGTTTTATTCAACAAAAGGGCTATCCCAATTTCCAGAACTATGATCTTCATTCAATGTTATTCAAATATTTACGAAACATCTATGATATGCAAGTCCCTAGGAATATAATGATGAAAGATATCAGCCCCAGCCCTCATGCACTTTTTAATTTGATAGGGCTTCTATAGAAGGATGAACCAAGTTAATGGAAATCAAATTGTATTCACAAAAGACATGGGGGACGGGGATGGGGAGGCAGTGGCTATGTGCTATTACTATTGATATTCATTATGGCTAACTTCTCTGAATCCTCTAGGAAAAATCTAGCAAATGTAAATTTGGTTGGATAATCTTCAAATTCTTCTAAAATTTCTATATTTTTTTCTTTCTGCAGTCAGCAAGAAGGAATAGAATGACTCTCAAATGGTCCTATTAACATAATTATCAATAAATAGGAAAAAACCCAGGATCATAAAGTAATACCTTAAGGAGGATGGAGATAATAATATAAATTTGGTATCCTGAATACAACTCTATCCCTTGAGCCTTAACCAGGGCAGGCCAACTGAGATTTGCTTCAGGGTACTACAATTTTAAGTGCACAGTCATCTTAAATATTGATTTTAAAAGATTATGTAACTGATCATTTGCCAACTTTCTGCTTTGAGGCCACTAGCATATAGTTAACAAGACTAGCTAAATAAAAGAGCAAGCTAGTTTCTCCTTTCCTATCTCAAATTGGCCACACAACAGGTGAGTTCATTTCTATGTGTTCTATTTCCCTTGCATCACTCCTAGCAATGGCCTCTCCATTGTGAGGATATGGTGTTCTAGGTTCTCTGATGATAGCTCTCTTCTTCCCAACTTAACTATGAACTACAGTTCATAAGTTTTTAAAAATCCGTTGTATGAAATTGAGAGTAGTACTTAACAAAAAAATGGATATGATTAGAACCATAAATCTATGTTTATAAACCATAATTTATCCTATATGATACTGAACAGTCATACTAAAGTATACTCCATAGAGTTTGCATCATTTCTAACAATATTTCTGAGAAAAAATAAGTGCTTATTACAATTCATAATGCCAGGAACATTTTTTCTTTCTTAGTTCCCTGACCCACTGATAGCTCTCTTGGCAATAGCTCTCTTAAAAATAGTACCAGGGAATAGAAGGTAGCGAGTGTGTGTGTATGTGTGTGTGTGTGTGTGTGTGTGTGTGAATTATATAACAATGGTCTATTGCCTTCATGAAGGCCAGAGGCAGTAATTTCATACCCCACCCCTCCATCTCTGCTCTCAATGCATACATTATTGCTTCCATGTTTCAGCCAATAGTAAGTCAGGAAGTCAGAAGCAGGCATCTGTATGTCCATCAGTCTTCCCACAACTCTAATATATGAACAGTTTCCCCTTCACCCTGACTGGTGATTTGGTCTACACAATATGTAATATATAAAAAAATTCTTTTTGCATATGTTATCCAGCACAACAAGGTACTTGTCTATACTTCAGACAGTTGAATGGATAATGCCAGAGTCACCACCCATACCACCTCTAAAGTCTTAATGTAGTTTTAAGGTTAAACAAAAAACTAAATATAACTGTGCTAACCATTTTTTTCTTAGTGAATCCGAAGTTTTTGAATCCACTATCTTGAATCTTCATCCTTAATCTTTAAGTTACTAATATATAAAACTGCACCAAGACTATTGGAACATAATATATCACTATATATTTATATCTATATACCTCTCCCCCCCCTCATATACTCACACACATATTGTATATACATGTATATACTATATGGTTGTATATGTGTATGTGTGTAATCATATATGTATACACATATGTTATTAAATGGTTTAATTTTGTCTCCTAGTCACTTTGCACAGCACTGTGTATTCATGTGCATATGTAAGTATATATCAGGGCTGCTCACCCACTGTTGGCATTCACCTATCACCCAACTCTCACCTGTGGTTCCAAGAAATTGTAGCAGGTGCAGTGTTCATAGCCCAGTAAACTGTCTCAGCAGACTGGCTAAGCCAGGTCGAGGGTAACCAGCACACCTCAAACTCATTGGTGTGCTAGGAGGATGTCTATATCCAGCATATGAAGAATTACCCCGGTGGAATGGACAGATGAGAACACTTTGTTCCAACAGCCATGAAGGCAGCTGAAGCTGGTGCCTTGGAGCACCATAGCAGAGCTTGGTCTGACATCAAAGACAACAAGGTCCTCCATGTCACCCTGGGCCATCATCAGTTGTCCTGACTTTTGTCTTGTCACTGGATTTCAATGATTCTGGAAGAGAGAGTGAGGCTGATGACTTTGTGCTACTCTGCCTCACTTAAATCCAATTTACACACAAGTCAAGACATCACTCCATAATGTCATTGGTTCACTTTTTTATTTTTTTTAAGCAATCAGGGTTAAGTAACTTGCTCAAGGTTACATGGCCAGTTATTTCTGGGGATGGTGCTAAGTATCTGAGCCCAGATTTGATCCCCAGGTTATCCCGACACTGGAGCCGGTGCTATCACTCGCTGAGCCACCTGGCCGCCCCTAAGCAATTGGGGTTAAGAAACTTGCTCAAGGTTACACAGCCAGGTGTTTCTGGGTGGGTGCTAAGTGTCTGAGATTGGGATTCAATCTCCAGGTCATCCCGACACTGGAGCCGGTACTCTTACTCACTGTGCTACCTGGCCACGCCAACTGGTTCACTTTTAAATGAAAGATGAATAAAGAAGGCGTGTGTATACACACAATTTGTTTATGTAGATACATAAGTGTGTGTATATATATGTGTGTGTGTGTGTGTGTGTGTACAGTGCTATGTGTGTGTACATATATATATATATATATATCTGTGTAAATTATTTGGGAGATAAAATCATTAAATAAACACCAAATCCAATAATTTTTACATTAAAAAGATATTTTTTGTGACTTTTTTTTTGGAGGGGCAACTGGGGTTAAGTGATTTGCCCAAGGTCACATGGTTAGTTGTTGTGTTAAGTGTCTGAGGCTGGATTTGAACTCATGTCCTCCTGAATCCAGGGCCGGTGCTCTATTCACTGTGCCACCTAATTTCCCCCCAAAAAGCGATTTTGATATTGAATGTCATGTTTTACAAAATTTGGCATTGAACTCAAAAGATTATGACACAAATTTTTAAATCCTTCATCAAGAAATATCTACATTATGCTAGATATTAAGTATACTTTGATGAACATTCCATTTTTCCATATTTAGCCACAATAGTGTTTTAATCAGTTAAGTTGCAAGGCTATCAAAACATGTTATCTACATTTCTTAGATAAATGACTTAACCTTTTTATAATCTGCGGGAAAGTGCAAGGTTTTATTGTAGTAATACATGGGCATTTCTATAATTCCAGGATAATTCTCTTTCTCATTGTACTAATGTATATATGAGATTCATTTTCCCCTCAATGGGAAAAAGACTTCTGGGCTCACAGACAAAAAAACAAATCCCCAAATAAATTTTCTCGAGGGGTGGCTATTTTGCAGTCTGGGAATACCTGATCTTAAAGGCCAATCTGAGCTTTTTCTGTCAAAAGATTTGTTATAACCTTGAAAGGAAGAGTGAGTTTCAGCAGTAAAAATAAGCCCCTTGTTCTGTTTTTAGTACCATAATTTTTATAGTGTTTCATCCGTAACAAGCATTTTCTTAATGACATTGGTTAGTAGCTGCTGTGTGTGTGCTTGTGTTCTGAGCATGTATGTGTGTGATAAGCTAGTCTTCCTACTGTTCCTCCAATGTCAAGAAGCCTAAGATGCATTGCAGAAAAAAAAAAAGATCATTAACATTACCTCTAGCTGCCAAATCCCTCTAAAAGTCATTGTTTCTATGGATTGATTAGGCTATTTAGCAGAAATAGTTCATTGATGCATGACAAGTTTCTTCTTTTTTTTTAACAAGTTATTAGTTTTGGACACACTTTGCTCTGTGTTTTCTTTGACCCTATTTTACCGTCAGCTTGAATGATCCTTAAAACAGTTGATATCCTCATACCAATAGCCATTGCAACATCTCTAATATTCATTACCACGTGCTCTTTAAGAACCATGATTTTGGTGTGTTTCCTTGGAGTGACCCAAATTCTTCAAAACCACAACTAAAACACAACAAAAGAGAGAAATGAACCATATCTCTGCGTGTGACACAAAATCCAGTACTTAGCTGATAGTGAGCTGACTAAAGATAGGGGGGAAAATGGCATAATCTGATTTCACCTGGTCAAGTTTAGAATTCTGGGGTAATTTTGTGTTAGTGAAAGCATACATTCATTACTATTATTGTCATTAAAGAAAACTACATCACAATTATTATTTGAATTATGTAATTTATATACAAGACCATATATAGATTTATATGTATTTAATCCATTATATATATATGCATATTGTTTATATAAACACATCTGTTATATCATACACATATATGTGCAAATTTATTTTTCCTTTTCTGTGCATTCTAAAGATGAATTTAAGTTTTTAAAAGCAGATAATAGGAAAGTATAACTATTTTCATGTCTTAGGCACTGAGTGCATGAACTACATGTGTTCTCAGTGTCAACCTCACTAAGACCATTATGCATTTTTCAGCCAAAGCATATTTTGAAGACCTACTAGGTCATAAAGAGGTTCCAGTATGTACTTCTGCACATGCACACACACATACACAGACACACAGACACAGACAGAGACACATACACACACACTACCATCACTAGCACCATCTTCATATCCTCAGAACCCAGAACATTTGCTGGAACATAGTATAATCTTAACATATGCTTGCGGATAGATTGATGACCATGTATAATATATCTTCCAATATATAAATATGCATGAGAAATAGAACAGGATGATCATAGAGGTCAAACCCAATAGTTAGAAATGTAGTGTTTCAAGTTCCTTTTTTATGAAACATGCTAGCTTCATGACCATGAACAAATCACTTAAATTCTCAGTGCCACATGCAGTTTATTAATAAATCAATCAATCAACATTTATATAAAACCTTCTATATGTCAGTTAGTGTGTTAGGTACTGGGATACAAAGACAAAAATGAAATTGCTCCTGTCTTAAAGAGCTTATATTCTACAGACAGAGATAACATGAACATATAATAATAATAGCTAATGTGTATAGTACCTCCCACATGCTATATAAGCACTTTCAAATGTCATCTTATTTCATCTTTACAATAACCGCTGGGTGCTAGGTGATATTATTTCCTGTACTTTATAGCTGAAGAAACAGAGGCTGGATTTGTACTCAGGTTTTGCTGCCTCTGTCCCCAGCATTCTATCCATCTATGGCCAAGGGTGCGGAACTTGTAGCCTTAAGGCCACATGTGGCCTTCTAGGTCCTCAAGTGCAGCCCTTTGACTGAATCCAAACTTCACAGAACAAATCCCCTTAATAAAAGGATTTGTTCTGTAAAACTTGGTCTGCTTTGAGGCCTCAGGTTCTCACCTCTGAATTCTATGCCTGTATAAACATAATGCAAAATAAAAAGAAAACAAAAAGCAGTTTGGCCAAGGGAGAAGGAAAGGTACTAAAAGTTAGGGGTATCAAGATATTTTTGATGTAAAATGTAAATAATGCTAAAAGGTGAGGTAAGGGATGAGTGGAGCCCAGGTATGGTACAGAGTTAATCCAAAAGCATGGAAATGGAAGAAGAAGCACCATATGTCAGGCGTAATAAAATGGTTATTTTGTTTGTCAAAAGAGAGTAATGTATGAGATTTTGAAAGCTTTAGGGGACAGGTTGTAAAGTGATATTAAATAGGGATATATAAAATAACTATATAACATATGTATATATATAAATGTGTGCATATAAAATATGTATATGTGTGTATGTGTATATGTGTTATCACATACACATCTATCTATCTATCTATCTATCTATCTATCTATCTATCTATCTATC
>NW_027185771.1:26512494-26531986 GCF_028583685.1 Petaurus breviceps papuanus
ATCTATCTATCTATCTATCTATCTATCTATCTATCTATCTATCTATCTATCTATCTATCTATCATAACATTTTTGGAGGGTGGCAGAGGGAGATATAATTGTCAGTGAGAATATGACCCTTGAAGTTAGCTCACATCTAGTGAACATGTGTAACCTGATTCTCAAAGAAGCTGGGTGAGTACTCCCACAATAGGCATACACACTATCTGTGGGATGCAATTCTAGATTGGTAAAGAGAGTGCTACGTGACCTTGAGTGAGAGATTGTATGAACGGCAGGGTTAATGAGAGAGTTTTGGAGAAGAGAGATATTCTTCATCTGCTTAGAGAAAGGCCATATGTGATTCCAGATTTTCTTCAGGACTGATTCCAGGGAGGAGGAAAAAAAAAAGATTAGAAGTGGCACGTATTGAAGGGAAGTTGGTTACTCAAAGTATCTATTATTTATAGCTTGTTTAGCTAAAGACTTCTCCATGGATGAGATGGAATTCTCTCTCATAGTTGAACTGAGATGGCTCATTTCCCCTACTACACTGATGAATACAGTTTTCACACCAGAAGTTCCTTCTTGATGAAATTACAGGTCTTGACCACAAATAAATACCCCAAATAAACCCATATTACTTATAGAAATTAACATATATGTCCTATGTTACTTATGACTTTCATGAGGTATTCTTATCTACATTTTGTATTTGAGGAAATTGTGGATCCAAGAACTTAAGTGATTTGGTTGTTTAATTGTTTCAGTTGTTTCTGATTCTTTGTGTTCCCATTTGAGGGTTATCTTGGCAAAGATATTGGAGTGGTTTGTCATTTCCTTTTCCAGCTCATTTGCCAGATGAGGAAACTAATGCAAAGATGATTAAGTGAATTGCCCAAGACCCCATAGCTAGTAGTGGTCTGAGTACAGATTTGAACTCAGGAAAATTAGTCTTCCTGACTTCAGGCTTGGCACACTATCTAAATGCCCATTAAGTGACTTATCCTTGGTCAGTGATAGAGGCAGGATTTGAATTAAAATCTGTTACCTTCAGATTTGTACTGTTTCCATTGAACCACATGTCTGTATGCACAAGTAAATACAAATAGTAAACCCTGTAGCTCTAAACCATTCATATGAACTCTATATTAACTGTCTTTCAACATTGCAAATGCTATATTATAGGATAAGTGATTAATACCATGACCATACTAAATATGAATGACTGAGATCATGCTCTGATATCACAAGAAGTACCTTCGCCCCATCTTCCTGCAGGTCTTTCAAATGAAACAAGCACATTCAACCTGTTCCATTTTCAAGTATCTGTATCTATTCAAACAGCTCTCTTCACAGTGGTAATTCCTCTAATCCCTATAATTTATTCATCTCAGGATACACTCCAAAGCATTGTTTGAATTTGTTATCCACTGACTTTAAAAACAGTATTCATTATTGGGGGTGGGGGTTACATTTCAGTACTTGGAGAGGCTTGCTGCAGTGATGTTTGTGCCTGGAAACAGCCCCGTTCTTTGGCAAGGGGATGGGAGCCTGCTGAGCATCGCTCAGTAAGAGTGGCAAGGTTTCCAGATTTCAATTCCTTACCCTCCCAACACCCACACTGTACGGTCTTCTGCCATCCTCAAAGGAGCATGAGATTACATTGTTATTGGGGGCCAACAAATGCTCAAACTGGAAGAAACCTGTGACGAGCTGATTGCAATTTACAAGTGTTATGATTCTGATATTCCAAACCACAACAGTTTCAAAATGCAGCAGGTTGAGATCTTTATTCTTAGCAGCTTTTCAAGCCTGTCTTTTTTAAATGATGGCAAGTCCTCTAGCACAATAATTTAGGGCATTTTTAGAGAATTGATATCATCTGAAAAGCTGATGTCACTTTTTTATATTACAGGTGATCCAAACAGTCAGCGCTATAGACAAAGATGAGCCCAAAACTGGACATTTTTTCCTATATAGCCTTCTTCCTGAAATGGCCAACAACCCAAATTTCACCATCAAAAAAAATGAAGGTAAATATATAAAAGCATTAGGAGATGGGGCCAGAACTCACCTTCTCTCCGTGCTGTTTTCTGCTGTATTGTTCAGTTGCAACTTAATTCCCATTTTTCCCCTCCCCATGTGCAGTTAGAGCTGGGCTTATCAGTGTAATGGCATGGTAATTATATCACTTTACCTTTTATAGTATCAGAAAAATAGATAAAAACCCTCTAAAATGAAAATGTAATTTCATCTCAGGGAAACCTTACCCATTTTACTTGAAGGGGTCTAAGGAAGGATCTCTGAAAGTTCCAGGAATTTGGGTACATGGAGGTATGCTTCTGTAGGAGGGTTTGGCTTATGTCTTAGAGTTGTTCACTTCTAATGCAATGTTTATTATAAGACCTGCAGGGGAATCCATTTTTAATTGTGCCTGGATTGTGTGTATACCTTTTAGATATTTATTTGACACCTACACCCAGTATGTCAATGGGCCAACAACTTCCTGAAAGATAATGTGTGTCTGCGGTATATTGTAATTTATACTGCCAGGTCCTATTGTGGAGTCTTAAGAGGCCTTGGAAATCAGTTCAGTCTATTTCACCTTTTGTACCAAGTTTAAATGAAATATTTTACTTAGTGCTCATATATTATGTGTGAAGGTCAGAAAGTGTAAAGATTAAAAAAAGAAATGACCAAAGCCTCCATATATTTTCCTCTCCTAAGTCATTGCATATTGAATAAGGTTTCAAAAATATATTTATTTTGGTTTAGATTGTACTTAGATCCATGATGTAACCCTTTGGAAATGATCAGTAAGATAAATGTGTGGTCTAAATCTATCTGTTCTTATTCATGTAAAGCTTTCTTTAGTTCTTCCTCCATTAAAGTGTTCTAATATCTCAAAGTGACATAGGGTTGACCTTGGGTTCTAGAAGGCAATGTCAGGTGAGAGGGTTAAAATTTTGCCTCAATGAAAAACTGCCTGTTGTTTAAACACCATCCAATATATGTACTGAGAGAGGTTCATCATTAAAAATTAGTTACAAGGTAATGATTCGATTGATTTTGTTGGCCATCCCAACCCACATAGATCAACTTCTAAAACCCTGGACTTTCTGTGATCTGCATTAGTGGAGAAAGTATTCTTAGTGATGATCTGCTGAATTGAAATGTTATTAACACATATTTTTAAAGGTCTGTATGAAATATTCAACAAGTACAAAAATTACACGATAGGGACTCGTTTTGATTATTTTTTGTATCTGGTCCCATTTGAAAAAGGTAGCATCAACAAATATTCATTTATACCATAAATTAAAATTCCATAAAATTTACCAAATTTATCATGACTTTCCTTTGAACACAATTTTATTTAGTTCTCTAAAGGTGCTTTCATTGATGTTAATGTATGCTAAAAAAAAAAGAAGGAAGAGTATCATGTAAATAGTTGTCTTTAGCTTATACCTTCACCAGTATAGAAAATGAGAACAACCCTCCCTAATTTCTTTATTTGAACAACAAATTAAAACAAATTGTGTAAACACAATCAGTTTAACTCATAACATTTTCTTCCATAGAAGTCAATAGCAAAGAGTTGAAGAAGTCAGATGAATAGGTGTGAGACCCTTTGGACAGCCCAAATGATCAGTGCATGTTATCAGTTTGAGGGTTCCATAGCTGTATCATTTGTGTGGCGATTGTTCTATTCACCAGGCTTATTTAATGATTTTTCTCAAAATAAATCTAATATAAATGGAATTTGCAACCAAGTGTCAACCACTTTGGTTCCATTCATTCTACCATGCTAAGTCTCAAGGACAATCTTGTTGGAAGGAAGGGAGGGAGGGAAGAAGAAAGGAAGGAAGGAAGAGAGGGAGGGAGGGATGAAGAGAGGGAGAGAAGAAAAGAAGGAAGAATGGAAGCAAGAAGCACAGAGGGAGGGAATGGAGGGAAGGAAGGAAGGATTGGAAGGAACAATTATTGAAGGCTTATTGTTGAGTCAAGAACTGCGTTAAACACTGAGGATACAAAATAAAACAAAAACAACAAAAGCTAATAAATAAACCAAAGATTGTCCTTACCTTCAAGGAGCTTACATAAGTTCATATGTAGTAGAAACTTTGGGAAGTATGAATTTGAATTTCAGTCGTTGAAACTTACTGATTTACCTAACGGTATTGTCTCCTAATAAATGTATATTAACAGATGAAGAAATATTACAAGTTCTTGGTATCACCACTAACTAGTAGAGAATAGAGAGCTGGGCATCAAAGAAAATATTTCTCGTCCTTGATCTCCCAGTGACTTACACAGTAGTCTTTGACAGGCTGCCTATATTCTCTGTACTGTATTATTTTTCTTTTCACTGAAACTTTATTTTTCTTTATTTTCTTTCCTTGACAGCAATAATTATGACCTAACCTCACAGGGTTGTTGTGAGCAATAATTTAAAAAATTGTCTGGCATTATGAAGCTATAAGTGTATTAAACAGAATAGTAAGATCTTTATTTCAAACTATTTTGATTAAAACTTAATTCATCTTATAAAGAAAAAGAGTAACTGATTCTCAGAATAAATCAGGGAGTTAATCGCATAATATCATGGTCTTGGCAGAGTTCTCTAAAAACTGTATGTTCCATCTCTCGTACTTGGCATGACCATTATCTAAAATAAAATAAAATAAAATCACAGATTGGTGTATCCACATTTAAAAAGATTGCCAAAGAAGAATTCAGTTCAGCAAGTCTTTATTAAGCACTGACTACATGTATGAGGTATTTGGTACACAAAGACAAAAAATTCACAATCTTGAACTCAAAGAGCTTATATCTATGGGGAACCTGAAGAATCAATTTTAGTAGCGTAGAACACCATCTCACAAGAATTAGTCATTGTGACAAAGAAACTGGGATTGGGAATTAAAGATCTGGATTTAAAGCCTGGCTCTGTCACTAATTGTCACTTAATACCTCAAAGAGTTTCAGTTTCTTCATCTTCAAAATGAGAGGATTGGAAATGATGATTCCTAAATCGTTTCCAGTTCCAGTGTGCTATAATTCCTGCTTCTGTTTCATATAGATATTTCCTTTGCACTTTAAAGGTAACTGATACCTGATTAACCTGATTGTTCAGTTGTTTGTCTGGTGTGTCCAATTCTTTGTGATCAGTTGGGGTTTTCTTGGCAGAAATACTGAACTGATTTGCCATTTCCTTCTCCTGTTCATTTTTATAGCTGAGGACTGAGGCAAACAGGGTTAAGTGACTTGCCCAGAGTCACACAGCTAAGTGTCTGTCTGAGGCCAGATTTGAATTCAGGAAGACAAGTCCTCCTGGCATTAGGCCCAACACGTGCCACTTAGTTGCTCTAAGAACTGATATGTAATAAAAAGTAAATGCCTGAGAAAGAGGTTGCATATTATCTCTTTGTACACAGTTTTGTGATGTCACAACTAGAATTACTTTTCAATAGGTAAGAAATAATTTGTCTTCCAGAAAGAGCAGTGTAACCTATCCCTCCCCAGCCACATAAAGTTGAAGTAAAGATCAAAATTTCAGTGAGTCATTAAAAATTTCAGTTAACAGCAAACAACCTAAGCATTTTGAGTTTTCACAGTTTGTCTGGGAACTTAGCCAGAAACGTTGGTCCCTCCTTCCAGTTGGGTGAACCTTAAAAAAAGAGAAAGTTTTGCTCACCACATCTTGGCATTTAGGCATCCAGTGCAACCATGAAAATGGAAGACACCCAACAATTAAATATAAGGAGACAGGGAAGATAAATGAACCTTTTACAGACACTGAAAGCGTTTGCTTGCAGAAAGTCTGAGTTGTATTGCTTCTTGGAAACTTGCTCAACTCTAGCTTGTGTTCTGTAGGTAATAGATTTGATTGAAATTGCTAGGGAGCAGTGGACTGTAATGGGAGTTTTCATGTTTTCTACTAAGATATTTGAACCATGTGTGTAAGAAATTGAAAAAAAAATCCAGTTTCCTGACACATGAGGACAGCTTGTGAGAGGCAGAGGGATGGACTAAGCTTTTGGCTTGAGGAGATGAGGAACAGCCTGGTGACACAAAAACCTTGCTCACATTCACCAAGACAGAAACTAAACCAGAGCATCAAATGATGCTGACTTTCTTTCCTTTTCCCCCCCTTTTAATGTTGATATCCTCTCTTTGACTCAACAGACCAGCTACTAGGGCATTACTATAATGATCAATTTGCAGAAGGTAGGTTCCAACTGGAACTTCATATTCACTTTCTCTTCCATTTTCTTCATGTCTATAGTGCTTTGCACATTTTTAGAATGCAGTTCATTTCCTCCAATCCAGTCCTCCTAAAGTATCTCATTATGGCATGGAAGTGACCCTGATTTCTTGAAAGTATTCCAGCAGAGTACCAGCTCCTTCCAATCTTCCTAACTTGGAAGAATACGAGTACAGACTCTGTGTCAATAATAAACTAGACTAGTTAAGTGCAGAGAGGCTTCTTGCTATGCACAGTTATATGTGAAATTATTTCAATTATTATTGTTCTGGTCTCAGAAACTCAGTAAGATAGTCTCTTAAAGCATAGAAATGGCACCATTTGCACACCTGGATGTAATAACCTCACTAACAAAGAATGGAACCTTGGAGCATTAAAGGAACTCATTCCAAACCAATAATCCATATTTTGACACATCACTCAACTTTACAAGTTTAATATCAATCTCCTTCCTGATATGAAAATCATCTAAGTAGAGCCCTTTGAGGAAATGAACCATCAGGTGTTACATCTGTCTCCTATCATGAACCATTCATTCATTGCTTTTTCATCCTACACAGTATCTCTTCACTGCTTTCATCCTACCCATGTTCCTTTCTTACTTGGACCTTGCTAATTCCATAATGTTCGTTTTGAACTTTAAAAGTGACCCCATTTTTAGTGGATACATATTGCCTTTAACTGAAATTATTAGCAAAGTATTTGTTCTACATCAGGTTGTACTGTGATAAAATCTGCCATACGTGCAAAAGTTGTCATAGACCCAAGATATAGCTGTAGATTTGGGGGATCTGTTTTAGAACACTATATCTCTGGTTTCTGTTTCATCAACATAGAATGTCCCCCTCCACTCCACCGCCACTTTCCTTAAAAAACAAAAAACTAACAATGAACAACATGTCCTTATACTGAACAGGCTAGATATCTCCACATATAACCTATTTAGGCTCACTTTGAATTTGAACATGAGCATTCTCAATTACCTTCCACTCACTCTTTTTACAAACAGTGTTCAGAGTTCTGGAAGGCTGAAGGAGGTGGTCTTCCATACTATTTTTGGACCACAGTTATTCTCTCTTGGATCTTTCTCTTCCCAACCTGAAAGTTGATACCAGACATTGGACCTGGGGTCCCAAATTCCAATCCAGCCGTCGATGTCCCCTGTGACCTTGCTCTCTCTTCTGTCCAGCTGAATCCTTACTCACTCCTCTCCTGTATTCAGGATACAGGCGTCCAGCCAGACAGAGCCCCTCTCTCCTCGCCTTAAGCCAGATGTGATCAATCAAGGCTTCATTGGACCTGAAAGGCCATCCTGATGATCCAGACAGCAAGGAGGGGGCCACCTGGTAAGCCATTTGTCCTCTTTCAGGCCTCTTAACCTTTGCTGCCTACTCTGCTCTGACTTGGAACTAGCTGAGTGCTCACACAAGAGCACTCTATTTCCTGATTGGCCTTTAAATCCCCCTCATCTGAAACACATCAATGTGTTAATTGTTATTTTTCCCCCTCTCCTTCAGGAAAAAAGTCTTTAGAAAACATAACGGACACACACACAAAAACATGCACATACATAAATGCACACACATCTTTATATATATATATATGTGTATATATATATATACATATATTTAGGACAGTGTGTGTTCATGTGCATGTTTGTGTGTATATATGTGTATATTTCTTCCACAATTTGAACCCTCTCTAAAAAATGGCATTTTCCACTAAAACTATCACTGATGTACAGGATCATTTCCTGAACACGAATCTATCCACATTACCATAATACAAGAATTATCAAATGTATACAATACCCATTTTGTAATGGTTTCCCCCTTGATGATATCTCTTAATCAGAAAAACTCCTTCATTAGACTCTTCCTCTATTTCTTCTTTACGACATGAGAGTAAAGTTATGCCAATAGAGCATGAGCACTGACAAGCCCTCCTAAGTTATAATCAAGAATACAGATTGGACTTCTTGTCCATGGATCATACAACCTACATGCAGTTAAGTTCATCACTAGACTATTAACCACGGGATAATGATTTGGAGGGATGAGGGTTCTTCAGCAACTCAGGAAGACAGGCTTCTAAGTCATAAAGGATTTATAATTTCATTAGAGAACAGACTATGTGCACTGATAGCATCACAGATCTCTGAAAGCACAAGATCAAGGAAGAGTATAGTTTGTACAAAAGAGAAAGTGAATGTTGGTCCTAAATATGTAGACTGTCTTTATGCATGCATGAGTAGGAAATGCCTTCACTTCAGTTATTTGTAATTTATTATTTGTGCTTAGAGCAACAGAATGTTGACAAGAAGTCATTTATGTTGCATTTTGTCAACTAATCTGTAATTAAAAGACAAATCCACACTAAACAAAATAGAAAAGGGATATGTCATCATTACACCATATATTGTAGAAAGGGAAGGCATAAGGGATCAGCAGAGAGCATCAATGTCTTTGCTTCAGTGGCTTTTGTCAGGCCCTGTTATTTTTGTGTCTTCCCCAGGTCTTCTTTCTTTAGCTTTTTAATCAAAATGAAAAGGTACCATTGGAACTGAAGAGCTTCTTTTGCAAATATTCAAAATCCTAAAATGATTGCTCTGGTTAGCCACAGTAGGGCTTTTACCATCTATTTTTTTTTCAATGTGTACTGTTAGAGACAATTTAATCTGCGGATTACTGACAACAGGGGATACACTTTCAATGATCTGGGCCAAGATTGAGGCATGTGGCTGGCCATAATGCTAATGGAAATTGTTCATTGCATCAAAGCTCTCCCCCTTAATTTACCATCATGATTTGTCAGTCTTTGCCTCCAACATTATCTCACGGCTTTTCTCTTTTTTTGGGAAAAGAAGGGTGGCTAATTTTTGTCATCTTAAAACCATATTTGGGCATACCACCTGACTGTCTTGCCTTTAGCTTTTGATCCTCTAAACCTTTTGCCCCCAAATCTTCATTTAGAAATGAACATGTATTCCCTGAGAAACCAGATAGCAGAAGTTTGACAATTTATTCAGAGATAGTTACTGTTTAAACAGTCTTAACTGGACCATTGGGTTTGATGTGCAGTGAGCAGAACATCCTTTACCACAACAACACAGATTTCGTTTTTGAAGGGGTGGGTTATAGGGAGAATAGATTTTACAGTTTGCTGGATTTCAGTCATATATTGATAGTACTTTAGTTAACTAATCCACATGTTAACATTAAATGCAGAGTTAATATCATCTGTCATTTGAAGCAAAATTTGAGGTACATTGTTTTGTTTATCACAATTGAAGATCATTTAATCTTTCACTATGGAAAGCTGGTACTTGGAAAGAATCTGAACATGTTATAGACATGGATTTCAAGATCTGTAATATACCATACATATAGGGTCATGACCTGAATAACAGCATTCTGTGTCACAAGTATGATTGCAGCCAAGTAGCCTAGTGCCTCTTAGTCTCCTTCAGCAGCTGGTACCTGAGGCTAGAGCAGAGAAAGCAAAGATTTTGACTGTGGGAAGAGGCTCATTTCAAATGAATGAAAGTGAAATAGCATGAGGGATCAAAAACAAACTTAAACATCAAGCCCAGAAGGAAATAGGATCACATTCTCTTAGAGATTAAAAGTCACAACCCAGCAGTCATCTGGTCTAATCCATTTCTCAAGCATGATCCCTCACCTCTTCTCTCCTCCTAGCAAACCCAAAAGCTTCCTCTGAAAGATTTTTAGACCCAAAAAAGTTTCTTGCTTCTTGAAGGAGCCCTTTTCATTTTGGGACAGCTTTAAATGTTAGAAAAGCAGTGTGTGTGTGTGTGTGTGTGTGTGTGTGTGTGTGTGTGTGTCTTAGACTGACGCAAAATTTGCCTCCTTATAAAACTTCTAACTTTTTCTCTTAGTATTAATCCCAGGGGACAAGCAAAACAAATGTAATTATTATATTATGGCTCTTAAAGTATTTCGAGTCTGGATTCATGCCTTCCTCAATGCCCACCGCCATCTACAACATCAAGCCTCTTCCTCATCTACAGGCTAAACATTTTAGTTATTTAAAGCAATCCTTAAATAACTTGGTTTCAAGTTCCCTTAACATCCTGGTCATATTGCTCAGTCTCTCTTCCAATTTAACAGCCTCTTTTCTTTATTGTGATATCCATAACTGAAAAAGGAAATAACTAATCATCACAGTTCTGGTATTAAGGATAAAAATAATCTCCTGTGTTTCAGCCTGTGAAGTTCTGGAGCTAACTGAGAACCAAGACAGTGTGAAACTGTTATCCTGTATTCCTAATAGTTCCATACAAGGTTCACATAAGAAAAATATTCAACCAGGATCTTTTTATTACTTTAATCTGGTGTAGCAACAAGCACCCCAGCATCCCCAGGGATTGCTACCAACACAGGTTCTTGGATCTGCTTTGATAAAGGAAAGCAACTCAAAATGGGTTAACAAGCTTACTTTAATCAGTCAAACATATGTATCGTTTACCTAGTTCAGGGGAAAAAGGTCAGCACCCCGAACTTCAGAATTTACAGAGAGAATTATCAAGACAGAGAAACAGATCAAGTAGACAGATTTCCAAACTGCCCAACCATTACATCCATACCAAATCAATATCTGGGTTTTTCAAAGCCAAGGGGGGGGGGCTCTCAACAACGGCTTCCCAGAATCCAGATCAAATCACAGAACACTTCTCAAAGTGACCCCCAAAACAAAGCTACACATCAGGGCTTATATAGCCTTTTCCTGGCTAAGAGAATGTAACAACCTTATTGACTCACTGGCCAATCAAAAAGTATCTACTGAAAAACAAGCCTCCCACCCCAGGCTCCAGGTGCACTTTAGCCTAGGGGCAGGGAAGATCTTTAAATTTACATTCCCATTACATCTGGGCAAATATGAATGCTCATATACCAATAAAGCTCTTGTACATGTTTCCTAGAGTACATAGGAATATTAACTTAAATTTATGAAAGAACTTAGAGTTTATCTAGTCTAATTCTCTCTCTTTATAAATGACAAAATTGAGAACCAGAGGGTTATGTGACTTTTCCAAGGTCACACAGAAGCAGAGTGAGGTAGGGGGAGTGAGTGTGGAAGGGGTAGATTTGAGTCCACTTCTTTTGGCCTGCTCGTTCAGATCTCTTTTCATGACAGTGCACTTCTCTGTTGTATATTCTTACCTCCTTAAGGAAGCTAGGCATGGAATGCCCTCTTTGCACTTTTAAACAAGACAAAATTCTACACACCTTTTTTTTTAAAGGACAAGAAATGCCAGCTAATAGTGGAAAAAAAAAGATACAGACTAAAAATGAAATAGTTTGGTGTCTTATGTGGCTATTCTGCTGTTTGAGCAAACAAATCTCACATTCAGCAGAGAACATTTTAAAGCTGAGGCTGGCTATTTTCAGGCTGGCTTGTGGGGCAAAGATGTTTCAAGAAAATGGTGGACTTTTCCATGGCTTTCTTATATATTTCTTTAAAAGAATTCTTCAAAGTAAAGCTTACATTCTCTAGAAAATAGGTTTGTGTTATTAATTAATAGATAAGAAATAAGTTATTAGTAAAGAACCAGGTCTTATATGAAAAAACTCATAAGAATAGGAGAAGGATACATAAAAAGCACGTGGTTTATGCAATTTATGTTAAAGACTATGGATTTTGGGAACTTGATTTGGGAACTATTGGTGTTTAATGTTTAATCAATCTGATTCACTATACTTAGCTCTTTCTATATTCTCTTTAAACATGTGGAAGAGAGAAAAAAATTTCTCCAATTTTGAATGAGTTTAAAGCCTTCCTCTCCCTGATTATAATATTTGGCATTTAATTAGTACCAAAGCTTTCTCCACAATTGTGCTGTCAGGAAGGGAAGACAAATAATATGATCCCCATTTTGCAGATGAGGAAATTAAGAATCAGAGAATTAGTGACTTGCCTAGGGTCACAGTAAGTGGCAGGACATAAACCCATATCCTCTTAAATTTACATCTCTTTCTTCAAGACTATACTAAATTCATATAACCTGATGTTTGGATATCAAAATTATATATTTCTGATCCAGAAAAAAAATATGGATGAGATTTATTAAGCTCATGTTGTTTGAGGAAGTTTATTTAAAACATATTATCCTGTAGTGTGGTATAGTGGTTAGAAGATTGTTTCTAAGGCAAGAAGACCTGGGTTCAGGTTCTGACATTCAAAAATACTAGCTGTGTAATTATGCACAAGTCACCCTATCAGTGCTAAGGGCGACTCTCTAAGGTTCCAAATTACAGAAAACTTTCTCATCTCTGCTGGTGGAAGGAATTTGTAATGATGAAATTTCAAGGGCTCCCAAGTCTGTTTGTCTGAAGAAAATCTTGCCTTCACCAAATTTAACTCAGTTATTATTAAATACCTACTATATTAATATTATTTTAAATGAGTAGTTTATAATTTATACATTTGCTTTAAGATTTTCAAAGCACTTTAAAAATATTTTCTTATTTTGTCCTCACAACAATATTGGGAGGTAGGTGTCTTTAAAAATTCTGTCTTGTTCTGGTCCCAAGACCACTCCTCTCAAGTCAGTAAAATAAATACATTTAGCTAATATAAAAGGGGCCTTGTCAGTAAATAAGATCTCACAGGGAAATCTAGAAAACACATACAGATCATCCAAAATTCAAAGGAGCATAATTTAGAAATTTAATAACATTCACATCCTGGCAATACGTGTTGAATCAAGTGGTGCTTTCAAGGTTTTTGGTGCTGTAACATAAAACCAGAAAAATTACCGACTACCACAGTTCCAAACCAGGAGAACATCAAAGGGTGATATCTTTGGGATGATGGGAATGCTAAGTTTGTAGTTTTATTGATAACTTTGAGTTGACTTGGATGTGTCAAAACATTAACACCGAGAAGGCACAGATAAGGAGTCGATCTTTTTTCTCAACAAAGCCCCATAAAAACGAGACCTTAAAATCCTGAGTCTTCTTTCAGCTTTATCAGATTCATGTTGCTAAGTGCCCCCCTACTCTTGGCCTTGGCTACATGAGTGACACTCTCTGCCTCTTTACCTCCCTATTCTTTTGCCCATGCTCTCTCCCTTACTTCTCTATTTTATAGCCTGTTCCCATGCTATTTGCTTCTGTAGCCCTATTTTTTAGCACTTACCTCTGACTTTATGGGCCATTTTCCCCCATACCCTCTGTGTTTAATTGAAGTGTGATTGCTACCCTGTTTTCCAGAGCCAATTGTGACCTTTCCCCATTAGAACCCAAAGAACTAAGCATGCCCATTTCATGATTTCATAAATTAATTACTAGTTCAAAGTGTTATGCTTATCACCATTCAGTAGATGAGGTTGGCCAAGAAAGGTCAAACAATGTACCCACGGTCATGGAATTTATCAGTATTATAGGCCAAATTTGTACTCAGCTCTCCAAAATTCTCTCCCATACTGAAAGCCCTCCAAATGTGTGGATTGTCATTGTATTGTTATTGCTTGTGCTAACTTTGGGGAATCCAAAGATTGATCCTGCTTTCAAGAAACTTTCAGTTCCAAATGGGGTTAGGAAATAGGAATCTCTATGTTACAATAATTTTGCTGAAATGAAGAGTGAGAAAGATGCAAAGGGAACAAAAATTCATTGGGGATATGTCAGGAAAGGAACCTGGAGACGTTGCATCTGAGTTGGGCCTTCAAACAAGGGCAGTTCTTCAACAGGCAGAGAAAAGAGGCAGGAGAGTAGAGTTTACCCCATGCATGGAAGGCAATGTGAGAAAAGAGAGAGAAATGAGAGAGGACATAATAAAAGCAAAAAGAACAACGATTATTCCAATTAAATTAGAATTAAAAGCATATAAAGGGGAAGAATTTGAGATTAGTTTGGCAAAGTAAATTGGAGTTAAAATCAGGGGTGAGGGTTGAGTGTCTGTTTTTTATTAAAAAACAGCGATTTTCTGGACATTGTGCTAAGATCTGGGGATACAAAGAAAAACTCATAGTCCGGCATAGGAAATGACTTGCAAACATTTGCAAGCAAGATATATACAGGATAAATTGGAAAATGGTAGTCTTAAAGCAGGCCTACACAACCTGTAGCCAGGCTGCTTATGCCGGGGAGGCAAACTAAAGGATTTTGAGCAGCCCATGGAAAACTTAGAGAATGTTTTCATTTACATTTTTTGCAGGACTCCTAAAATCCTTTGGTGTTCTATAAGCAGTCCAGGGGCTACAGGTTGTGCAGGCCTGTCTTAAAGAGAAGGCACTAAGATTATCACTGGGTAAAAATTCCTACAGGAAGGTGGGATTTTGACTGAGACTTGAAATTAGCCAGGGAAGCTAGAAGGTAGAGATAAGGAAGGAGAATGTTTCAGGAATGAGGGACAATAAGTAGAAATAATTGGAGTCAGGGATGGAGTGGATTTATAAGGAGGCAAAAAGTCCAGTGTCACTGGATTGAAGAAGTATATAGGGATATGTGGGGGTAAGTGAAATAAAAGAAGACTGGGAAGGTAGAAAGGGGTTCTTTTATAAAGGGCTTTGAAAACCAAACAGATGATTTTATATTTGATCCTGGAGGTAATAGAAAGCCATTGGAGGGTTTTGTTTTGTTTTTAGCATGTGTGTGTGTGTGTGAGAGAGAGAGAGAGAGAGAAAGAGAGAGAGAGAGAGAGAGAGAGAGAGAGAGAGAGAGACAGAAATACAGAGAGAGAGAGAGACAGAAATACAGAGAGAGAGAGAGACAGAAATACAGAGAGAGAGAGAGACAGAAATACAGAGAGAGAGAGAGACAGAGAGACAGAGAGACAAAGAGAGACAGAGATGCTCAGGCCTCTATTTTAGAAAGACCAATTTGACATCTGAATGGAGGATGGATTGGAGTGGGGAAAGAATTCAGGTAGGGAGGTCAACTAAAAATGTATTCAGTAGTTCACATTTGAGGTGATGGGGGTCTGTACTAGAATGATTGCAGCATCAGAGGAGAGAAAGGGAAATATATGAGAGCTGTTTTGAAGGTAGAAACAACAGGACTTGACCACTAATGGGATATGGGGTGTGGGAGAGAGTGAAGAGTTGAAGACAATATATAGGTTGGATTAAGGGTTTATATTTTCTTAGGCATTCAGTGGTTAGAGATAGTAGGCTTTGGAGGTAGCAGGAATGGGAATGATATCATCTTTTATGTAGGTATGTATTAGGGCCATGCATTAGAAAGATTATTCAGTGGTTTTAAAAGATGGATTGAAGAGAAAATATACCGGATAAGGAACATACTTATGGCAGCCTAGTCAAGAAAAGATTATTATAATAACCTAGTCAAGATGAGATAAGGGCATGAATTAAGGTGGCGGTTACAAAAGTAGAAAGGAGAGGATAGAAATAAAAGATTTTGCAGAGGCAAAATTGACAGGGTTAGCCTGATATAGAGAGCAAAGAAGAGAAAAGAATAAAAATGATTTTGAGGTTATGAATTCTCATGCTGGGAATGATGATGGTGTCATTATCATATTTTGATGAGAAGGTAATGAATTTGGTTTTGTTCATGTTGATTTTGAGTTTCAAGAATGCCATTTATGTGGGTGGTTGGGAGAAGAGTCCCGGGAGAAGTGAGAAGTGAAGATATAAATTTGGGAATCATCTGCATAGAGGATGATTAAAGTCAAGCAAGCATTTGAGTTCTGCAAGGGATAGTACATAGGGTTGGAAAAGGTACACATGATTTTAAAAATTATCAATTTATATGTTTTTTAAAAATATCCTGTATCAACATTAATGAGTTTATACTTTAAATAAACTTGGATATTAACCCATTTATCATCTATCTGTAAGGCATGTTCCTTAAATTGCCTGTATCTTTAAGGGTTGGTGATTGGCCATGAGATTCTCTCAGTAGGCTCATTGGGCATAGCTTTGGGTATGGCAGATCCAGGCTTTTTAGGTGATGGGTCTTTGAACTGATATTCTGGGTGAAACTGAATGACCTATGGTATTAGATCCAACACTATCCCCTTGAGGGCCATGTCAAATATGAACTAACCTTAGAGAGATGGTAGAGTTGAGCACAAAAGGAGATGGACTTAGAGTCAGGGTTCCAACTTCAACATTTATTAATCATGTTAACATAAGCAAGGCACTTCTATTATATCACCCCTATTTTCCTTATCTGGAAAATGGGGATATTGACTATATCTGGGATTTCACTGCTGATTAGGACGAAAGGTTAAGTGACTTGTCCAGTGGTCAGGCAAGGTATGTCAGACCTGGGGCTTGCATCTGGACATTCCAGACCCTTTCTCTAATGTGTTCCTTTTACAAAACAGCTGTGGTAATACATGTACTATTTACTTTATAAGACTTTTGAGGAAAATATTTTATAAAGTTTAAACTATAATAAAATATTTTTACTATTAATCTAACCAATTCAGACCTTTCTTAATATCCTTGTTTCTTATATCCCATGCTTCCTATAGTTACAGACTTTGATGCCCAACATTATTTTTATTAACTATTTGGAAAGCTTCTATATAATTATATTTTTGTGGAAGACTGGACTTGTAGTATTGACATAGGGGTTCATATGCTAACTTTATTATTTAAAAGATGTGTGACCCTGAGCAAGTCATTTCCAGTCTCCCAGGTTCAGTTTTGTTTTGTTTTAAAACCATGGAAGAGACAAAATTATACTTGCACTATAGATAACTCATGGGGTTATTGTGAGAAAAGCATCTTTTAAACTTTAAATAACTATATAAATCTTAGGAGTGATGGTGAGGAAGAGGATGAAGAGGATGGATTGATGGACTCTTTTCCTGAAAGGTTCCCAGATGGATATCTAGCAATGATTCATGTTGTGTTTTTAGATATGGTAGAATCACATAGTATTTTCCATACACTGAGTGACAGGTACTTTCTGCAACCCATAGATGTGCCAAACCAATCATTTTATAAGAAAAAGACCTCCTGTCCACATCTGGGAATAGAAGTTAAGAGATTGATTCTTGCCTCAGGTAGTTATATAATAAAATACAAATATATATATACATACAAATATATCCTATTCACTGCACGCATATAATTACCTAGAAGCTTGCTCAAGGCCAGATTTTGATTCTTATCTCTCTTTGTTGGTGTATAATGTGAAACAATGAAAAGATGTTACATTTGCTTGCTCCTTCCCTGCCTCTCTCTCTTTCTTCCTACAAATGCAGTTTTCTCATGGTTTCCATAAATAGAAAATTGCAGGTGCAATTAGATACTTGCCCCTTATTTTGAGAGTACTATCTACTAAATGATTTTGTAGGGAATTGTAGGTGAGTGTGGCTTAGAAGAAGGAGGAGTGCTTTTTGACATTCTCCCTCTGTGGCCTTTGATAACATTACTGGTAAAGAAAATAATTATTTTCTCTCAGCACCTAAATGCTATATCCTATGTGTGTATACACATGTGGATATATGTCCATGTGTGTAAGCATATGTATGTGTATATATATACTGGGTATGCATGTATATATAAACATATATACAACTGTGTGTATATATACTTATACATATGTGTGTTTGTGTGCACATGTATATATACATAAACACACATAATATATGTATATTGAGCACTTTTTAAAGTTTTTCTGCATTGATTAAATTCGATTTTTCCGTAACATACATCTTACTCCTTCATAGTTAGGAAAGGTATAGATAGAGTAAAATTTCTTTCTTTCTGTCTTTTTTTTCCCCTTTCCCTTTTTGCTTTTTTTCCATAAGATTTGTGACTTTATCATATAGGGAACTCAGGTTAGGAAATCCGTTCTACCAATTTAGGTTGGCACCTTCTCTGAAAATTGCATTTTCTGAGAGGATTACCTAGATTTAGCATTGAGAAGTTAGAACTTACCCAGAGGTAGTCACCAAGCATGTGTTAGCTCCACCTGGCTTTGAGCTCTATCCATTTAATACTCCATGCAGTATGCCACGCTGCCTTTCTTTTTTCATCATAAACATTGTTTTTCCTTTCTATTTCCATAGCCTCTACCATGGTGCAAATACTTGATTACTACTCTTAATAGACACTTAATGCATGGAGTTTAACTAAATCTAAAGGAAGCCCTTCCTATTACTCCTGGCTACTTGGGCTTTCCCCTCTCAGATTACCTTTCTTCTACTTTGCATTTTTTTTCTGGTATTTACATACTTATGCATAGGATGTCACTCTTTTTAGACTATAAGCTTCTTGAGGGAAAACACTGGTGGTGTCATTGTTGTTTATCATTGTCGTTTTTTGTTTTTGTTTTTGGTATCCCTGGTGGTAAGCACATTACCTGGCATATGGTTAAGTGCTTAATAAATATTTGTTGACTTCCCGAGGAATAGATTTATGATGTTTTTAAGCCGGGATAGACCTTTGGCCTTGGAATGTTAGAATATAAAATTTTTGTGCTGGAAGGGACCTTAGAGCTTATGGAGAACATCCTCTCCCTTATTTCAAAGATGAGAAAACTGAAGAAGTAGAGATGTCAAGAAACATTTATTTGGACACATATAAAATACCGTATTAAGGGAAATTGGGGGTTGGAGGAGGTAAGTGTGGCAGAAAGGAATAGTCGTGTGTGTGTGTGTGTGTGTGTGTGTGTTGTTTTTGTTTTCTCCTGATACATGAATTAAATGAATCTAGGTCATTTTAAATTTAAGCAAAAGGATGACTAAATGAATATCCCTGCCCACGGAAGTGCTCATCTAAGTAGCCTGGTCATATATAACTTAGTCACTTGGGAGGATGAGCAAGCAAAACTATTTAAGAAGGATAGCAAATGCCTCAATACTACATAAAAGGAGATAGCAGTTTGCCATGAAAATGGCATTGGATGGGGAGCTAGAAGACCAGTGTTTGAATTGTGCTTCTACTTCTGATCCTTACTCCCTAGGTGACCTCAGCTTCTCTGTGCCTTGATGTCCTCAGCTGTGAGATTGGAGATGATGAGAAGCTGAAGAGGCAAAATAGTACAATGGAAAAAATGTAGTATTTAGAATAGAAGGGCCTGTGTCTTAGTACTGTTTCTACTATATGCTACTTATGTGACCTAGGAAAGTCATTTAATCTCTTTTAATCTCTGTTTCCTCAGTTGTTAAAAAAGGATGTGGGCTGATAGATTAAAAAAGGTGATTCACTGTCCAGGAGTCAAGAAAACATGGTTTTTAATCCTAGTTCAGACACTTACTGTGTAATTCTGGGGAAGCCACTTAACCTCTGCATAGAGT
>NW_027185771.1:26531996-26561665 GCF_028583685.1 Petaurus breviceps papuanus
CTTCCTTCCTTCCTTCCTTCCTTCCTTCCTTCCTTCCTTCCTTCCTTTCTTCTTTCTTTCCTTCCCTCCTCCCTTCCCTCCTCCCTTCCCTCCTTCCCTACTTTCTTTCCTCTCTCCTTCCTTCCTTTCTCTCTTCCTTCCCTTCTTCCTTTCTTCCATCCTTCCTTATTCCTCCTCTCTTTTCTTCCTCCTCTCTTTTCTTCCTATCTCACTCCTTTTTTCCTTCTTATCTCCCTTTCTTTCTCCTTCCCTCCCTTCCTGACTCCCTTTATTTCTTCTTTCCTAGATGACCTCTACCATCCATATAAGTTTGAAATCCATGATACAAGGGTAGGAGCTAGGGTATCCCATGCAGCACATATGGAGATGAGCTGTGTCCTCCCCTAGCCGCATTAATAAAGAACTTGCATTTTGGGATGGTAAACTGTTCTTTTATTGATTTCTGAGTCCAAAAAGAGAGTCCACTCAATAGACTTTAAAAGACAGAGGGACACCAACAAAAGAATAATGATGCCATCCACAAATACCACTAAGAGTTCAAACACTGAGGCAGCACAAACTTCAAAGGAACTTTCCAGGGTAATGTAGTTCACCCCCACGCACATACCCCTCCCCCGCTGCAAACGATGATTTCTCCGGTCCCATATAATTTTAGCATCCTATTAACTATAATTATTCTCTGCTTTACAAAAGTAGAAAATCATAATTAATCATAACTTATACTTAAGTAGCACTTTAAGGTTCACAAAGCATTTGAAGGTGTCATTTTCTATTTCAAAGAATGAGAGACTGAGGCTTGGAGATGTTCAATTACTTGTCCAAGATCATAAGACTATGAAGCAACAGAACTAGGCTTCAAATTCAAGTCTCCTGTGTCTGTTTAGTTCATTTTGTCCTGCATTATGGTTTCTCTCCAAAGTAGAAGTCCTGTTTGGTACTGATTTACTGAGGGAAGTGCACTGTTCCCTTTGGGTATGTAATGCTATTGACTGACCAATAAGATCATTGTTGTTTGTCTCTGGCAGTCTTTATCTTACCAGCACTTGGAATGCTAACAGTATGCGCTGAAAAATCCCTCTCTCTTCTATTCTTTTCCCTTCTCTGAAAAGTCTCTATCACACCTGTCAAGGGAGCAACTGTGAAAAACTGCATAAAAATAAATTAGTATGGACCATTTGGAGTATCTCAGTTTATGACAGTGGAATAAGGAAATGATCTAAAATATAGCAGCATCCTTGGGCTCTTACTGCATAACTTTTCTCCCCAGGCATGGCTCCAGGCATCCCTTTGCTCAAAAATATCTTCCCTCCAAAAACTAAACTAAAATGTTCAGTTCACTTTTTAAAACTGGTGGAAATTCCATCAATTGGATATTCAGTTGATATAGCAAATGAATAGGAACAGCTGTGGTACAATAGGAAAAAAAAACTAACTAGATTTGCAGTTGGTAGTCTGGCTTTCAAGTCTCTACTCTGCCCTCACTAGCCAGCTGCGGGAGCTCTGGGATAACTAGATCACAGAGACACCTAGTGAGTACCATCTAACCTTCAAGAGTCTCAGCGTCTACAACCACAATATCAGGACAATGACATACCCATTACTCAGTTTCTGTGGGTTAAGAGAACAAACAAAAAAGTTTGACCCTACGATCCCATCAAGCTATCATCCTATATCATTCTATGTCTACCCTTTCTTTCTCATTCCTAATAAATTCCTAGAGAAAGCCATCCATTATTTTCCTTTCCCTTCCCTATTCCATTCTATTTTCCCTACACAAAATATATCACTTTCTGCTTCCATGTCCACTCACAGCTTTTCCTCCATGCCTATAATATATTCTTCTTCACCTTTTAAAATCCTCAGATTTCTTTGAGTTTATGCTCAGGTACTCCTTCCTACATCAGACTTTTCCCTCCCCCCCAAAAAAATTATTATGGTCCTCCCCCTAAAAATAACTTTGTATTCAGTTTGAACAACCTTTATAATTACTTATCTTCGAACATATTGTTCTTTTCATTAGAAACTTAGATCCTTGAAGATTGGTTTCATCTCTCTCTCTCTCTCTCCATATATATATATATATATATATATATATATATATATACATTTGTGACCCAGTGCCTAAGAGTGCCGAGCATATAGTAGGCATTTTAAAATGCCAGTTCATGTTTTAAGTACCATAAGGCTAAATAATATATGTTACCTGCTCTCAAAAAATTTAGAATCTAATAGGGGTGCTGATAATGCACATATAACTTTAATACAAAATAAAACATGGGATTAATAATAATAAATGACATTTATATTGCTCATTTAAGTTGCAAAGGACATTACATATATTATCTCATTTGATCCTCACATCAGACCTGTGAGATAGAGAATGAAGGTTTTATTATTCCCTTTTATATATTAGGAAAGAGACTAAAAAAGACAAAATAGCTGCCCTGAAAGTAATATAGTTGAATCTTCCTAGTGCCAAATTCAGCACTCCTATCTAGTATAAAAAAGAAATAAACCAAGTACTTTAAAGGTAGTTTTAGCTTAAAGAAAAAAAAATATCCTCAGTAAATAAATGTAGCTTTGGGGTTTTTTAGGACTACTCTGCACCACTGAGTTCATGAGATTGTATTGACTTGAAGTAATGAAGAACTTTGTAAACCAGCAGCTACTTTCTTAATACTTGGTCTTGTTATTTCTGTTTATCTCAAGGCTGCCATTAAGCAGATTCTGGAGCATTCTTGCTTGCAATAATCTTCCTTTCCTTTGATTTTAGTTTTTAATTTTCAAAAGCAGTTCCTACTAACTTGGCTTCTATGTATTGATTTTTTTTTAAAGCACCATATTCGGAGTGAGGAGACATTCATTCTTCTGGTTGGATCTCCCCCATTTACTGATATATTACCTTGGGAAATCATTTGACCTTTTCGCTCCTCAGTTGCTGAACTTGTATAATAAGACTGTAATATTGACACTACTTCCCTCACAGGCTTGTTGTACGTTCAAATGAGATAATATTCATCAAGTGCTTTATGTCCAAAATAAGCATTGTTATAAGTATCAAAGTTATTATAATAAATATATTCTATGTCAGAATACTAAATTCTATGTACAGAATACTCAAGTGAAATACTGAGGGTGTTCAAAATATGTATTGAGTTCTTGGAAATCTTATAATCATAATCTGATGGGTTAAGTGGGAAAAACAGGTTTAAAAAGTATATTATAATAACAATAACTTTAATAACAGTTGGTGTCCACCGTGTATGAGTTACTCTGTTAAATACTTTATAAATGTGATGTCATTTAAGCCTCATAACAACCCTGTTTGTTAGATACTATTATTATCCTCATTTTACAGTTGAAGAAATTGAGACAATATGAAATTAAGTGATTTACCCAAGGTCATACAGCTAATAAGTATATGAAATGTGAATTGAAGTGGTATCTTCCTGACTGCAGTCCCAGTTTCCTATCCACTGTACCATCTATTTGTCTCCAATTTGAGAATGTAGATTCATTTTTTTTCAGAAATACTGACACCTGCACAAAATAATATAGGATAGAGAGGACTATTAGAGCCAGGTACAGTATTAGAAGAAAAAATACCAAGTAACAGCAATACATGGTGAGAGGAGATTAATTTTTTTTAAAAGAACAAACAGATCTCTTACTAGAAAGTGCAATAATAGACATTAATAGGGATAGCATAGTGCATAAATTGTTAGACAATGTGAGAACTGGAAATGACAAGAGATGGGGAGGATCACTGTCATTGTTGCAGTGACTGGAACCTGTGTGAGTAGATAAGGAAAGACTTCCAGAGAAAAGAGAACTTGACTCCCACTTAACAATTGTGTGACCATAGATAAGTTGCTAAAACTCTCTTGCTCTCAGGTTCCTCGTCTGTAAAATAGGCATAATAATAACACCTAACCCACAAGGTTGATTACTTATATAAAGTATTTTTCAAACTTATAAAAAGCATTAGGTGATTGTTTGCTATTGTTATTATTTTTTATTATTAGGACCCAGTTCATAGTATTGTTGTATGACTTTGATGAAGATGCATGTAAAGTACTTTGCAAACCTCTAGGTTAGTAGGAGTAATACCAGTAGTCTACATAAGAGAAATTAGCCCATAGGCAAGAAAGAATTACATACACAAATACATTTGTAAGTAATTACAGAAACATACAATCCCACAGTCTCAGAGTAAAAAGGGAACTCAGTGGTTATCAGATACAACATACTCTCAAATGACAATTTTCTTAACAATACTCTGGACATTTGATCATTCAACATTTGCTTTTGTTCATTCAGGGAGAAAACCAACTCTCTCCCAAATCAACCCCTTCCATCTGGACAACTCTACAAGTGCACTCAATATTCCAGCAAATTTGGAAAGCACAACAGTAGCCACTGGATTAGAAAAGATCAGCTTACATCCCAATCATAAAAAGGGCAATGGCAATGAATGTTCAAATTACTAAAGAATTGCACCTATGCCACATAACAGCAATGTTATGCTTAAAATTCTACAAGTTAGGCTTTAGTAGTATGTAAACCCCAAATCACCAAAAGAGCAGACTGATATTCAAAGAAGCAGAAGAATTAGAGACCAAATTGCCAAATTCATTAGGTTATGGAGAAAGCAATGGAATTCCAGAAGAAAAAAAATCTACTTCTGCTTCATTGATTACACTAAAACCTTTCACTTGTGGACCACAACACAATGTTGCAAGTCCTCAAAGAGATGGAAGTACCAGTTTGTTTCCTGAGGAAACAGTTTGCAGGCCAAGAAGCAACAATTAGAACCAAACATGGAACATATGATTGGTTTAAGACTGGAAAAAGAGTATGACAAGGCACCTTATTTATTTAACTTATATGCGGAGTACATCATGGAAAATGCTAGCATGGATGAATCAAAGACTGGAATTAAGGGTTCTGGGAGAAATATCAATAATCTCAGATATGCAGAAGATAACACTCTGGTGGCGGAAATAAAGAAGAAGTAAAAAGCCTCTGAATAGGGTAAAAAAAGAGTGTATCCCCAGTTTATAAATGATCAAATATATGAACAGGTAGTTTTCAGAGGAAGAAATTAAAGATATCTATAAACATATAAAAATTCTCTAAACTGCTATTGATTAGACAAATACAAATCAAAAGAGTTCTAAGGTACCATATCACACCCATCAAATTGGCTCACACAATAAATCAGGAAAATGACACACACCAGAGAAGATGCAGGAAAGTTAGAACACTAATGCATTATTGGTGGAGTTGTGAACCAATACAACTATTCTGGAGAGCAATTTGGAATTATACCCAAAGGGCTATAAAAATGTGCATACAATTTGACCTAGCAATACCACTTCTATGTCTATCTCTCAAAAAGATCATACAAATGGGAAAAGGACCCACATGTCCAAAAATATTTATAGCAGCACTTTTTGTGATGGCAAAGAATTGGTGATTGAAGGGATGCCTATCAATTGAGAAATGTTTGAACAAGCTGTGGTATATGAATGTAATGGAATACTATTTTGCTGTAAGAAATAATGAGCAGGTAGACTTCAGAAAAACCTGGAAAGGTTTACATGAACTGACACTGAGTGAAGGAAGCAAAACCAGAACATTGTACACTCTATCAGCAACATTGTACAATGACCAATTTTGATAGGCTTAGCTCTTCTCAGCAATAAAAGGATCTAAGACAATTCCAAAAGATTCATAATGGAAAATGCCATCTACATACAGAGAAAGTATTGAACCATACTATGCTCTCTCTCTCTCTCTCTCTCTCTCTCTCTCTCTCTCTCTCTCTCTCGGTTTCTTCTTTTTTGTGTTTTCCCCCCATTTGGTTCCATTTCTTCTTTAAAACATAACTAGTGTAAAAATGTGTTTAACATGATAGTACATGTATAACCTATATCAGATTGAATGTCATCTTGGGAAGGTAAGAGCAGAGGGAGGGGGTGAAAATTTAGAACTCAAAATATTATAAAAATAAATGTTGAAAACTAAAAACACACACATCTATATAAAATACACACACATAAATACACATACTTATATTTATAGATTATAAATTACAGAGAAGTAGTTGACCAGCACTGGTTGAGATAATTTCCTCACTTGAGGTTTCTCTGCACAAATGAAATCACAGCTCTAATCCTTATCTAGGGACTATCCTATCAAAATAAAATATTCTTCTTCCACTACTTCCTTTTCATCTTAATTCTTTATTCTGGTGGGAGTCTATTCATTTAGTTGAAATCCACTTCCTTGAATGGTTATAGATTTAGGAGATATGGTCAATTAGGTGGACCTCACTATTAGAAGTTGGCTATGATGAGGGCATTTATATAGATTCAGCGAAAAAGGCACAGATTTGTTCAATGGTCTCTTATTCCACTCTTTTTCCTTGAATTGTGGCAATGAAAGCTAAAAAGTGGCAAGATCTTTTAGATCATACATGATGAACATGATCAGTTCCATGGAGAGCGATAATATCTATCGATTTCCTGCTATTTACTAAGAAGTTATTAAGAAGGAAGGGAGGAAAGAAGGATGTCAATGAAAGAAAGGAAGAAAGAAAAATACATGGATAAATGAACAATCATTTATTAAACACTTATGATCTGCATGGCATTTTACTGAATGCTGGGTATTTAAATATACAAAGTAAGAAAGTTCTTTTCCTCAAGGAGCTTACATTTTAATTCAGGAAGAGAACAAATATATTGTGAATGACCCTGCCATTTCCCTTAATTATAACATTTGGTAACCTAAAGGTCAAAAAGAAAGTTTTAGAATAGTTAAGAGACAATTATCTAAAGTTCATATTTTTCCAAAGGAAGAGAACACAAAATTGTTTTATTAATTGAAGTTCATATTGTTTTTTTCTCCCAAGAGGAGGAAAATCAAGAGCAAGAATATGTGTACATGTATGTGTCTGTGTCCATGTCTTTGTGTCTAAGTATGTGCCTTGAAAAGAAACTACGAATGCTAAAAGATTAAAAAAAACATTAAAGAGAAAAGCTTCTAACAATTCTCTGCAACATCTAATAGGGCTGGAAAGGATCTTAAAATATATAATATGCAAACAAAATTTAGAATGTTTGACCTGGGACCTGAAAACACAGAATGCTAGAATCTAGAAGTTTGATGCTGGAAAAGACCATAAAATACAAAATGCCAGAGTTGTAAGAGACCTTATAGATTAGTAAAAACTAGCGTTTATATACTACTTTAGACTTTACAAATGATACTCCTAAGGACCCTGAGAGATTAGTGTTGTTCTCATCCCTATTTCACAAGTGAGGAAAAAAAATGAGAAAAATTTCAGTCACTTGTCAAGAGTGACTGATAGTTAGCAAGTGTTTGAGATAGGATTTGAACTCAGATCTGGCTCATTCTGAATCTTTTGCTATAATAGATTATTTGTTAGAATAAATTCATATTAATGTCATTTATATTAGATTACTCATAGATTATTTCATTTGTATCTCAGATAGGTGAAATGATTGGCCTGAAATCACAGAAGAATTGAGATTGAATCCAGAATTATTTTTACTCCAAAAAAACCCTTTTTTCAATTATAAACTTTGTAGAACAGTTACAAGGACACTGAATTTGGAGTCAGAAGATCTCTTTGCTTGGGTGAACTTGGGTGATAAAATGTAAGTTCCTTGAGAACATTTTCTTCAGATTTCCAATGCCTATCAGAGAACTGTGCACAAAGGAAACATTCATAAATACTTGATTGATTGTGGTCCTCAATCTCCTCATGTTTGAAATGAGGGGATTAGAACAGATGACCTCTAAAGTGTCATTCTAACGTTAAATATGATTTAGATTCCTTTTCTTCAAAATCTGTGAGTTGTATATCTCAAAATAACTTAGGTGTTTTTTTTTTTCCTGAAGGTTCTGGACAAGTAAGATGCTGCTGTATCTTGATTAATAGCAGTTTAATTGACAATTATTTCACTATTTTCTGTAACTTTTAAAATACCTTTTAAATTAATTAGCCTTGCGTGTCAGTATGTCTGAAAACAGATTTGTCTCCTTTCTACCAAAAAGAAACTCCTTACCTTAACATGTCCATCAGTGACACATATTAAGGTGTAGATGACGTTCTCATTAAATTTTCAGTTGGCATGAAGCTGTAAGGGATAGCCAGCACACTGGATATTAAACTCAAGATCCAAAGGTACCTTGATAGACTAGAGTATTAGGTTGAGTCTGATTAGATTAAATTCAATAAAGACAAAGATTGTCTTGAATTTGAGCACAAAAATTAAAAAAAAAACTTCATAAGCATAAGATAGGAGAAACATGGATAGCCAAAAATGGTTTTGAAAAGGATCTGGGATGGGGAGGCTAGGTGGTGCAATGAATAGAGCACCAACCCTGGAGTCAGGAGGACCTGAGTTCAAATCCAGCCTCAGACACTTAACACAGAAACTAGCCATGTGACCTTGGGCAAGTCACTTAACCCCAATTACCCTCCAAAAAAGCAAAAAAAAAAAAAAGAGAATCTGGGCATTTTAGTGGACTGAAAGCCCATTACAAGTCATCAGGTCAGTGTAATAGCCCAAAATCCTTATGCAATTTGGGACTAAACTATGAATTAAAAAATTTCTAAAAATATGGTAGCTATCATCTTAGTGCCGTCTGCCCTTGTCAGACTGCATTTGGAGTCCTGTGTTTGCTCTTGTTGAGGAAACATATGAATTCGACTTTTGTAATATCCATCCCTGTTATGTACATTCTTATCCTCCATTCACACTGCAAATGACCCTATTAAGGCTAATTCTATTCTACTAATAGGCTAATTCTATTCTACTAATCAACAATGATTTATTAAATGCTTGCTCTGTGCCAGGAACTGTACTAAGTGCTGAGGATACAATTTAAAAAATATATATATAGTCCCGCCTTCAAAGAACTCAATGGAACAGGGAGGGCAACATATATATGCAATAAACTGAAATTGTTTCTTAACTGATCTTCCCATTTCCAATTTTTCCCTCTTCCATTTCACCGGACACATTGTTATCTGAGCAGATTCTTAAAGTTCAGATCAAAACCATTCACTTCTTCAAAATCCTTTAGTGGCTCCTTATTACCCATATTCTCATCTTCAAAAATCTGGCCCCAGCATATCTTTCTAGACATCCTTCAAGATACCCCCTGCCATGTTTTCTATATATGATTTCTGTGATGGAGTTCTTACATTTTTTTCTATCATGGATATTTTTGGCAGCCTAGTGAAGCCTATGGATAACTTTTCAAAATAAAATGTATAAAATAAAATGCATAGGATTACAAAGGAAACCAATTATATTGAAATAGAGTGATTAAGATATTTTTAAAATTATGGCATCTTAAATTTATCCATTGACCACAGGTTAATTCCTGCCCTGTTGAAATGTTCATTGTTTCCCAAACATGGCATATATTTATTTACCTCTAACAAGTCATTACTGTTCTCTCAGTCTGGAATACCCTCTCCTTATGCTTAGCTTGTTGAAACTTTCATCCTGAATTCAATGCTTATATATAAAGTTCACTACTACATGAAGCTTTTTCTACCTCTCCACATATTCCCTACCCCCCAATTCTTTTTAGTTCTTATTCTGGAATCCTTCACACTTTCCAGGTATGGGTAACCTGAGGCCTCAAGGTCACATGTGGCCCTCTAGTTCCTCATATCCAAATTTGTTGGAGTCAAAGGGCCACACTTGAGGCCTAGAAGGTCACATGTGGCCTTGAGGCCACAGGTTGTCCATCCCTGTTAACTATACCATTTTAGGTCTTATTACTATGAGCGATATAGCCTGTGCCTTTAGTGAAATGGAAATACTCTCTGATTTCAGGAATATGTTCTTCTCTCAGGCTGTCTTACCTTTTTGTTGATGCTATCCTTTATGTCTTATAATTCTTAATACATAAAATTAATTTGAGTTCTTATATGTGTCTTCAATATTATTAAGTCTCCATTAATTCATTAAAGACTAACTCAAAAATCATTTCCATCCAGGTTCCCTCTCTGAGTTTTACCATTAGCAATAATTTCCCCACCCCAAAATAACAGAGGACTTTGTTTTGCTTATTTCTATATTATTTTTTTTTGAGACTGGGTCTCCCTATCTCTTTCAAGCTGTTGTTGCAGCAGCCATTCATGGGCCTGATTATACTTGTGGTTTGCATGGAAGCTGTGACTTTCTCCCTTTCTAACTTGTCCTGTTTTGAACTCCTTGGCCAGCCTGGTGGCTCTGTTCCCACAGAGTGGGGAACCATATTGGTGTATGACTTAGTAAGAGTACCTGGTAACTTTAGCCATCCTCTACCTAAGAACTCCTAGCTAGTAGCAGAGATTACCATAATGGGCCAACACATCCCGGCCTAATGCACTAATCATGTGATATTATTTATGGTTGTTATCTGTGTTTGTTTCTTCCCTGTGACTGGACTGTTAGCAACATGAGGGCCAGGATATCTCATATGAATTGAAAAAATTCCTCCAGGAACAAACACTCTGCTACATAAAAAGTGGGTACTTAATACATACTTAAAGGAGGAAGGGAAGGAAGGAATCTATGAACTAGAAAATCCTGTGAGGGTCAATCTCTCTGGTTCCACTGCTCATATGTTTAGAGGTGGTAGAAGATCACTGAGAGGAAGAAGGGGAGAAAAAATTAAAAAATAAATATATACCCTCATCTATTTTAAAGGACCTAAGCAATGGGATTCCTTTCACTTCCCTTGGGAAACTACCAAGTAGTCTAATGGATCTCACTGTTAGAAATGTTATGTATTGCCGTTGTCTATTATGCGACTTACATTGCATTACATTGCAATATGTCACTGGGAGATGTGACATAATATAATGTAAGTGACAGGCAGCTAAAATTTTACAGCAAGAAAACTTTTTTTATATCCAGGATCTGCCATCAAATTTGATAGCAGCCATCAATCCATTTTTTTTTAGTAGATAGATCAAAATTTTGATGCTCATGAAAAGCGGGTCATTTTGAAACATCCACAAACACTTCAGTGCCTGCAAAGCTCAGTTATAATAAATCAGTAAAAGTACGGTAAAACTGGCATCATTCACTCCAAGATTCATCTTCCAAGACTACTGCTTAGAGAGCCCCCTCCCTTTTTCTATCTACCAAAGACTACTGTTGCATCCTTTCCTTCTTTTTTCCTCCCTTTCTTCCTTATTTTCTTTCTCTTATTTTCCCTTCCTTCCTTCCTGTATAGTTCTTTACTCAAGCTTAATTGGAGGTGCTAAAAAGTACTTTTTAAATATTCAAATTTTAGAAAAATGTGAATTATTGCTATTATTTTAATACCATGCTTTGAGTCCTCACCCATTACCTGTATTGTTACAGATTCAAACAAAGGAGAAGTATGATTCACTCTTTCAAGAAATTTAATTCAACAACTATGTGTATATATACATACATATTTATATATATATATATATAGGTGTCCTCACAATGTATATGTAAAAAAACCCACACATATTCACATATATACTCATCTACCTATTTATATATATATTCATATATGCTACATTAATATAAACCTTAATTTATATTTATATAAGGAGAGGGGAATATACAATGATTGATTGCTAAACTCTTGAGTATGAGAACTCCTGTTCATTTAAAAAAAAAGTGGGCACTATTTGATGTTGTACTTTTAGTATCCATTGATTAATGAAACTCAAAATGAAAATGCTCAGTTCATATTTAGAATAGCAGATGCCTTGCACTAATTCTTTGTCTCCCCCTCCCACAGTGATCTGAAAACTGCAGGTTGGGGAACACTGACTTATAGCAATGAAACTCAATTTGTTGGATTTTTTTTAAAGTAAATCAAGTAGTATTATTAAAGAGTCTATTTTGTGGTCGACAATTTTCTAGGTGCTCAGGATACAACCAAAAAAAGTGAAATTGTCCCTGACCTTAAGATTCTTAACATCTATCTGACTACAGATTTCTAAAAGTCTGCCTTGTATAAAACTTTGATATGCTCCCTAATCAGGATAATTTTTCATTACATGTTTACCTCTTCCTTTTCAAGCCAATCTTATTATAGTAAGAAGGGCTATTATTTGTGAGGACAGACTATATGGAGCCTAGACAGAATTTTTGGTTTGAAATCCTTCCTAGTGCCTTTCATCCATACCTAAACTATGACTGGTCACATAACTCTTTCTAATTTAAAGATTTTGATCTTAGGTAGGGAAGCCTCAAGCACAGTTGGTTTTGAGTAGCTTTACATATGCACTGTGCTTTGAATGAAATTTCAAAGAAAGATTTGTGCTAATTGGATAAATAGTATTTGCACATTGCCCATATTTGAATCACAATTTCATAGGCACATGATCAGAACTCTTAGGATTTGGACTCCCCATCCTAACATGTACATAATGCTGATTCATAACTTTGTAGTGATTTGATGATTTGGAAAGTCTAATATATTTGGGTAGAATTTGAACTTGTCATTTTTAGTTTCCATATGCAACTGGATTGGATATGGAAGAACATTTCCCTCTAATTAGGATGTCTTTGATATCCCAGAGAAATAGCACAAAATCTAATGGGATATCGAAAATCTAGGTGTGTGAAAAATGTGATGCCTTTTTGTTCTTAAGGAACAAAGAAATTCTTAAATGAAAGTACTAAAAAATGTTGAACAAAGAGACTTCACCCAAGTTAGCAAGACACTGAGTTCATTCTGTTTTAGGAAGCCTTGGTTTATTTCCTGATTCCTAGGAGCCCTGGCCAGAGGGGACCTATGTCAAAACCCTGCTTCTATGTACTAACTGTATGACCTTAGGAAACCTCTTAGCCTTCCTGGGTTTCATTTCCTATTATGTAGAAGGAAAATACCAGCCCAATATCTACAATTCTATGACTTTACCTGAAAGTAAAGAAAAAGCAGAAGGACCTGAGGAGAGGGAAATTTAGTGAAGGAAAGGATAATTGGTAAATTATGGTAAATCAAAACAAATTGATAGCATGAGGTTAAAAATAGTCAGGAGGGAAGGGAAAAGCAGTTGACTATGATTATTTGGGTGTTAGAAGGTGATATATATATAGGGAAAGGTGTTACTATAACTGCTAGAAAAAGAAACATCACCCCCCAACACACTTCCTCCAGTTTTTGGATATGATGGATCCCTAAGTTTGCTCAAGTTTCAGTATCCCTAAAAATCCCTTTTACTTTGTTCTTAGGATGCAGCAGAAACTTAAGCCCATCAATTAAATCCATCACTTAGCTTGAGGAAGAGAGAAGTTTAATGGGGACTGTTAGCACACATTCTATAGGAGAGTTTTTACCTATGTAACTAATAATGGATCCTCAAGTCTACTTAAGTTCCAGGATTCCTTGGACCTTTTAACCTTGTTCTTACGGTAGCTTCAAAATTGAATTCACAAAATAACCACACAATTTAGCTTAAGAAAGAGAGAAGTTTAATAGTGACTATAAGCACATGGCTTATAGGAGAATTCTTAGCTTAATTAATGCCAATCTAAAATGACTTCTATGTAACGAAAACATAATTATAAGCAATAATTCTAAACATATAAGAAACAGGCTTAATTTCATAAAGATGACGGCGAATAATATCTGTCCTCAACCAAATAAACTTGCTTAGATATGAGAATAAAAGAAATTCTTATAACTCAATAAAAATGAAGAGAAAGACAAAAGAAACAGATTCTGAGTGTCTATTCCTTAGGACAGTAGCCTTTTTTGTACTTCTGATCACAAAGGAACCAGGTGATCATGGTAGGAATGGGGAGAGTTATGGGTTCCCTACTGCTCCATTGTAGGAGGAATTCAGAACAGAGAACTAATTCAGCTATCTCCTGACTCATGAATTACTGAAAGGGAAGAGAAACATATAGATCAATATCAGTCACTCCGAAGGACCTACGTGAAACCACATCTCCTACTTTAGTCAAACTAGGTCAGATTCTTCTAATCACATCAGCTCCTCAGTTCCTTTCTCCCTGAGTATGTCAATATTTCTAATTATGAACTTTATGTTGAGTCCACTAAACATCTATAAGCTACCTCCAGTCAACATGACACATTGGGGGAGCATATCTGTGGGTCGGTGGAATCATTCCCTATATTCTTAATTATAAGCTGACTCTTCAAATAGGCACCCATTTGGAGAGCATTTCCACTGGTAGTCAGTCAATAATCATTCGTTAACTACCTACTATGTGTTAGATCCTATGCTCAATACTGAGGAAGCAAAAAAAAAAAAGGGTATTAGATGATTATTGTTCTCAAGGATCTCACAGTTTAATGAGGGAGCTCATTGGCAGGAGATAAGTGTAAAACAGGTAGGTTCTTCCATTGTTCTCATTTCAATATCCAGAAAGGATCAACTGCTAAGCTCTGCATTACCAAGTATGGGAAGATCTGAGGAAAACCCCCAAAAGTGGGAAAAGCATTGCAGTTATCTTCATTGAATATATCATTCTTGTAGCTCTGTGAACATCGAATCAAAGTACATGTTGGTCTACTTTGCAGAAAAGAATATAAGGACGTTTATGCCTTGGCATCCTCTGTAGGTTATCTGGAACAATAAAATCTTTCTTTGTGGGACAGAGCAAGCTAGAAGAATGTTTTCAGTGTGATAACTACTAAGAAAAGGACAGAGGGGATTCCTGGCCTACTCTTGGAAGATGGAAGAATGACACAGAGAGAAGAGACTAAAGGACTTCCTAAAAAAGAGGAAATTGAAGCAGTTGATGACTCTCTGCTGAAGGATAGAGGCATCATTTTGTCAATCAGATAACGCTAGAAAAGTCTACTGTCTTCCAGGGGTATATCCCAGATATTAGAGAACCTCTAAAGTTTCAGTGAAATACTGAGTGTTAAGGAGATATAGCGGTTTAAGTGGTCAGGATCCTCATATGCCATCAGGAAGTTAATTTTTATGGACAAGTGATGAGAAAGAGTGGATAAGGTTCAGGAAGAAAGGTAGAGATGGAGGAGACATGTAAAAAAACTCAGATTTAATAAACTAACAGAGTAAAGCTCATGTAAGGGCAGCACTGGGCTGGGGGATACAGAGACACTGGTTCATTCATCTGGGAAGACTTGTTCGCATGGGAGAGAACGCTCCAAAATATACTTCTGAGAGTTCAAACTTTAAGCCACAAATTTGATGACTTCCTGGAGCTGGCCAATTTGCATGTCAAGGTTCAAGGCACACAGGGGATTTTTTAAGTATGCAGGTGCAAAAAGGAAAGACCCTGGTGGTTGGCAAGATATTATTTTTGGGCACATGGCTGTATTAATCTTTAAAATATTACTGTCAGATTTTTCCATGCTAAGATTCTATAAACTCTAGCCTCCATAAGGGAAGACTAACATGCTGGTCTTGGGAACACAAGCCCTTATTTAATAATAGTGATCTTAGCTTATATTAAGGGAATAATACTTCTAGAAATGAAGGAGTGATAGTCCATCTGTACTTTACCCTGGTTGGACCACATCAAAAGTGCTACGGTCATCTCAGGTGCCTCAGATTAAGAAAGAGTTTAATAAACTGAAGAGTGTCTATAGGAGGTCAACTGAGATGATAAAGGGTCTTCAGTCCACATCACATGAGAAACTGTTGGATGAATTGGGGATGTTAGCTTGGAGAAGACTCAGAGGGCACTTAGCTGTTTCTATTTTTACCAGAAGCTTAGGTAAATAAAATCACATTCAGGCAACAAATGTCAGCATCAGAAGATGACAGAGAAGGTGAATAGTCAGTATGAAACTCATTAGTAGCTAAGGCACAAAAACAAGGGCAAACTCCATAAGATTGCTATCCTCATGCAAAGGAATGAGAAAAGAGGTTGAAAAAGAACAGAGGTTTCTCTGAAATCAGCAATTTGGAAATTAACTGCAATTTCTGGTGTAAGCCAATGGTAAGACTTTCTAAAAAATTGGACAAAGTAGTTAGCTTCCAGGGATTTTTGGTTTCCAGTTCCTGACCATTTATTCCCCACTGTAGAGTTTGTGATTACTTTTTTTCTAATTCAGGGCCAGGAGGAGAGTCTTTTCTGTTTACAGGGCAGTAGATATTTCTGGAGAAGTAGCCTGAAGGTCTATTTTTGGTCCTGGGTAGCAGAGATAAGCTGACAAATGAGTCTGGATTGGTTAGATCATAAAGCAAGTTGGGCTTTGATGAAGGCTGCATGCAAGTTCTTGGACAAGAAGCTTATATCTGAAAGACTGTTAGGTTTCCCTTCTTGTGCTCAAGGAAATGATCCCAAGGGGGAGAGGAAACATTCTCTTGACAATTTTTTACAGCATTGATTTTTCTCCTTTTATTTGTTAAATTACTGTATTTCTTGTATTTTTTTCTCCTTTGATGTATCTTGAACTTTCTCCACTGTACAGTTACCCTTGAAGAGGGTGCTATTCACATAACATGAAATAATACCTTCTTTTCTATAAATCATATATGGAATCTTTGTAAGATCTTTTCTATTTTCCTTTCAATTCTAAGTATGATACCTTTAATAAACATGTTGCTTGAGGAAAAAAAAATTACCATATAAAATGGCCATAGAGCTAAGCAATTTATTTCAAATGTATAATCAATAACAACCTTAAAGGTGTGCACTTATTGACAAAACATAAATATTACATGGTTTCCCTTTCTGCAAAACCTCACCAAGCTCTGAGAATCATATCATGTGTGTTGATGGATGCTGTTATCTTTTAAACATTTTTTGCTTATATGAAATCGTCAAGTAAAAAAAATATATATAGATGGGGCAGACCGTTTTGGAAGCATCTAGACATGGGGGAAACCCATTAAGCTCAGGATTTTTATTACTCACTTACCACTGTGTTGAGTAATTCAGCAGACTTTTTGAAAGCCAATAGCAACAAAATTGCGATGGAGATCAATATATGAGCAGAAGAGCCAGCAAGAGAGTGAGAAGCATCATTAACCTTTAGAATGCATTTCTATAGCTCCCACACAATGCCTGCCCTACTGCTATAGTGCTACTACAGAGCCCATTTTGAAGTGACCGATTTTATTGTCTTTCAAATATGGATGCTACCCTGCCAAAATATCAATAAAGTCACTGTATATACTGCCCTAGGAAAATTGCATGTAGTGTACCTCCCCACTTTTGAATTTCCTTTGGCTCTAGAAAAGGTATCCGATTACTTTTATAGCCACATATGCAGCTTATATCTGTAGTTCCCATAGTATTCCCTAACAAGCTGTAACGAAATGTTATTTCTAGTGCATGTGGGGAGTAGATAGTGTCTCTATTAACATGTTTATAGGCCATATGATTTTTCTGCTGCATCCCTGGTAGAGGGGGTGAATATGGAAGTAAATCAAAGACCTATGACTACTCAATACCAATGTTCTGTAACCTCTGATGTGGGTACACCTGAGGGAACTGGGAAGCTATGATAAGAGATTATAGGGGTACAGTTTACTCATGTGGCATGATTGACAAAGACTGATTGTCTCTGTGCCTGAGATCTCAGATGGTTCATTATGTATACCTAAATGTATACAATTTTCCCCAGAGACCCACAAAGGATGCAAGGAACTACAAAGGTATCTACACACGGACACAGAAGAAATAATCCTCAGCTGACTGAAAGACACAGAGCCATATTCCTTTGTTTCTCCCCAATTTTCTTACACTCTCACCATCTGAATCATACAGCTCTAACCTGTTATAAATGGGCAGCCCCCTTTCAAATACTGCAACTGGGGAGTGACCAAGATATCCATTAGAGCTGTTGGCACCAACAACTTCCTGCCCAAGCCCACAGTTCAACTAACAGATTCGAATGATAGTTTCATGACAAATTTGAATCAATGATGTATGTGGTAAGTAATACTAGGGCTATTCATCTCATTTTATTGAATAAAAGGTGCAAGCTCTAAGAAGATAATCAGAGAATTTTAAACTTGAATTTGGTGTTTTACAAATATCTTAATAATGATTTCAGGATAATTGTTTTCCTTTGTAATATGATATGTTTTATTTAATGCATTTAAAAACTTACTGAGGAAAGTTCCATAGGCTTCACCATTGTCAAAGGAGTTCATAACACAAAAAGGTTAAGCTTATCCATGATTTTACAGATAACAATAACAACAACAATAATAAATTTAGCATTTATATAGTGTTTTCACATTTACAAAATGCTTTACACATATTATCTCATTGAAACCTCAACAACCTTGTGATATAAGTGCTATTAACCCCCCCCCCCCATTTTAGAAACAAGGAAACCTAGACAGAAGGCAGTTAAGTATCACGTGGCTAATAAGTGCCTGAGTTTAGATTTGAACCAAGCTCTTCTAGATTCCAGGTGCAGTATTACATCTAATGAGCCACTTTGTTCCCTCTAGCAAGCACGAGAAGATTTTAAAACTAGAAATGATGATGCCAGGGTCTGGCAACTAGTTGATATGTTAGATAGAACACCGCGTCTGCAGTCAGTGAGTCCAGGGTTAAAATCTGGTCACAGACACTTTCTAGATGTGTGACTTGGACCAGTTACTTAACCTCTGTCTGCCTCGATTATCTCATTTGTCAAATGGGAATAGTAATAGCACCTACCTCCCAGTGTTATTTCGAGGATCAAATTATACCATACTGCCTCACAGCTGCACTAACAAGTTGAGGTAGGCATCATGTGGGTATGGGCACCACACAGGAAAGGGCCTTGAAATGATTTTCTATTATTTGCTGGGTTAAACTGACTGGTCACAACCATACCAATGAGCCAAGTAAAGTATACTAGAAGAATAGTGTTTAGAGACCTCCCAGAGTTTCTTTAGGAAGAGAATGCATAGAGTTTTGTAATTAGGTAGAAATCAGTCGTGCCTGAGATCAATATGCCTGACACATAGAGATGTTTTTCTTCTCAGAGGGGATGCAGGCTGGGGGTGGAGGGTTGACTTAGTAAGGATCATACTATGAGTCAGTTTTATTAGCCAGTCGAGTCAGGGTTTTGGTTAAGAATAGTGGCTCAGGACACATTTGCTTTTGATAAATAATTAACTTTCTTTAACTTTATGTATCATTTTGTACTTCTGTAGATTGATAGAAGTGTAGTATGGCAGGAACGGCTCTGAATTTGGAGTCAGAGAACATGGGCTCAAGTCCCAGTCACTTACTAACTGTGTGTGAGACCTGGGGCAAAACTCTTCACTTCAAAGGTCCTCTGTCTTCTCATTTGTAAATTAAAAAGACTAGACCCAGAGATTGCTAAGGGCCCTTACCTGGTTATGATGCCCCTTGTAAATAATAAAACTTCCTTACACATATTGTTGCCTTGTGCCTGAAGCCATATGGAAAGTTGGTAAAAATCCAGAAAGAATAAAAATGTAATTGGGGTAGCAGGATCTTTCTAGGATAATGCTAGAGAGAAGGTTGAATTTTGAAACTGTTGAGCCATTTTTTTTTTGGCCTTAAGTACTTGGTCAGCTAGGAATTATAAAAATAGGAATCTTTACAGTTCCCTGGGGCAAAGCAGAATTGATGATTTATTTTGTCTTGTTTTGCTTTGTTCTTTTTCCCCAGGGTAGACTTGGAATTCTGGACTTTTCTTCACATAAAAAATTCATGTACTTTAAAAAAAAAAGAAGCTGCTTATAAATATAGAGTATAGTGGAAAGAGATTTGGAAGCAAAGCATATGATTTCAAGTCCCCTCTCTAACTTTGTGGTGAAGTCACTACATCTCTCTATGCCTCAGTATCCTTATTTGTAAAATGAGAATGTTGGATTAGATGGCCTATCTGTTATCCTAAGAACTCTGTTACAGAATTATGTATCCCAAGTTTCTTTCTTTTTCTAGTATTCTGTGATTCTGTGAGTGACTGAATTTTGGGACACAGTGAAGTCTCACAACTATGAGAGTTCAGCACTCATTTCTCTTCATGCCGAGACATGTTCTTTTTGACAGACCTCTCTAGGCTGAACCTGATATATGCAGGTTGTTGGAGTTGGAGAGACCTGGGCAAGGGAAAAAAGGGAAGAAGAGTAATCAGGTTTCTTTCTTCCAGCCTAGAGGACAATTGCTCCCTGACAGTCTACCTGCAGAACAATAGAAAGGAAGAGAATGAGGTCAGGACTTCCTTGTCATCTTCAATGTGCAAGTCTCCACTTGAATTATCTGTGTTTTCTAGCTTTTAGTGGTTAAACCATTTTCAACACAATTTTAAAATCAATTTCTATTTTTATTATCAATAAACTCAAGGTCCCTTAGTATAGACTGTTCTCTAAATGGGGGGGAAGGGGGAAATTCATACCATTCAAAATTTCAAACTCCTACTTCCCGCTCAATGGGATCATTCTGCTAACTAAGTTAGAGGTATTTCTCTGAAATGCAGAACACCATATGACAATTCTAGCTTTAGACCTCTGGGTCTGTTGCCTGGTGTTCTCTCAGAATAATGGTGCATTATTTCCTATGTCTGCTTTCTGGGTTGCTTATGCACCCCTACCCACCATACACCCCATCAAAAGTGGAGGAGGGGGAGGGCAGCTAGGTGGCACAGTGAATAGGGCACTGGCCCTGCATGCAGTCAAGAGGACCTGAGTTCAAATTAGGCCTATCTCCCCCCCTCCAAAAATGCAAAAAAAAAAAGTGGGGGAGGGTATAAAGTATATTTTCCAATGGAATAGAACACTTCCTCTTTGGATGGTCTTGAAACCAAGACTCTTTGCCATCATGTAAATGTCTAGGTTGTGCACTACAGGAGGTAGAAACATGGAGAATTATTATTTTATATGTGTTGAGTCTACATAGCCACTCATAAAGCTTCTACGTGTCTTCTACTTGATCCTCTGACATACAAAGAAGTAGTATGATTGAATGGCAAGGGCTTTCAAATCAGTAGACCTGAGTTTGAACACCAGTCATGAGCCTTACTATCATTTTATTCTTGACAAAATCATTAACAACTTATGACTCAATTTCCACATCAGGTTTTACAGATAAGTGATATAGTGGATTGAGTATAATTGAGTATAATAATAACTAGTTTTTATATAGGACTTTGAAGTTTGCAAAGCATTTGCAAATATTAATTCACTTAATCCTCACAGCAACCTTAGGTGGGAGGTATTATTATTCTGTTATATAATGATATATGCTGGCTATTATTATGATTATCTCTAAAATTGGGATAATAATATTTGTAGTACATATACCTGTAGGTTCATTTTGAGTGAGGTCCCTTATGGATATCTAGGTAATACGGTGGATAAAGAGCCAGGCCTGGAGTCAGGAAGATTTGTTTTCTTGAATTCAAATTTGCCATCAGCACTTACTAGCTATATGACCCTGGAGGAGTCACTTAACCCTGTTTGCTTCATTTTTGTAATCTGTAAAATGAACTGGAGAAGCAAATGGCAAACTACTCCAGTATTTCTGACCAAACATACACACACACACACACATACAATGGGACTATGAAGAATCAGACATGACTGAAAACAAATAAGAGAAGTGTTTTATATACTGTAACACTTAATAGAAATGCATTATTATTTCTGACCCCAAGGATCATGTGTACAGTAATTAAATCAACTGGTTTATGCCATTCCTTTTTAGCTTATTCAAGAAGCTCTAGGGTAAACTGCAAAACTGGCTTCTCAGACTTTGAGAACGTAGGTAATGGCCATAGGTAGCATGCTTGAGAAAAGGCAGTGTGGCATAATGAAATGAAACACTCCCCCTCCCCAATCTGGGCATTTTCTCTGGCTGTCTCCCATACCTGGACCATTCTCCCTCCTCTGCTCTGCCTACTGATTTCCTTGGCTTCCTTTCTGTCCCAGATAAAATCCTATCTTCTTCAGGAAGTCTTTTCCAATCCCTCTTAAGCCTGGTGCCTTTCTTCTGTTAATTATTTCCTATGTATCCTGCCTGTAGATTGCTTTGTATATATTTGATGGCATGCTGTCTCCCCATTACATTGCAAGCTCTGTAAAACTTTGTATACCCAACACTTAACACAATTCTTATCACATAGTAGACACTTATTAATTGTTTATTTATTGACTGAAAGAGCAATAGTTTGAGAGTCAGGAGACTCAAGTGCAGATCCTGGCTCTGCCAGTTTTTTTTTTTTTCCCTAACTCTGACAAGAGTCTTCTCCTCTCAGGGCCTCGGTGACTTCATACATAAAGGAGGTTGAAATATAAGATGACCTTTATGGTCCATTCTAAGCCAGAGTCCTGTGACCCAAGTGAGTAATGAGATGTCTAAAGGGTTAAACAGTTCTTTTGGCTCTCTTTTCCATGATACTGAATGCCAATTCTGATTCCAGACCCTGGGAGCTTAGAGCTGAGAACCAGCACTGTATGTGGCTACAACCTCTCACACTTCTTTCCCAGTAATGTCTCCACTTTGCTCAGAACACCCCATGAGGACACCCACCACTTACTTGCTGTGACAAAAATCCTAATGAAATCGTCTGATTTCTAGCTTCCCTGGAGAAAAGAAAAAAAAAAGTCTAGCCATTTTAAATGACTCTTGCATGATTAGGTTATCAGTTGTTCTAAGAGGTTGATTATATTTTGTAGGCACTCCTTTTTAGTTCTCAAAACTGTATGTACAACATCAAAATAATGGTTTTATGATTTCAAACAGGTCCTGACTAACCCAAAGTACATTAGTCCCAATAAACATAAAGAAACACAAAACCCAGTTATGTTGAAGTTTCCAGCAGCAAAGCTCCCAATTAAAATTTTCTCCCTTTCTTCATACAAGTAACATTTCCAGCATAGATAACAATTTCTATGGTGAAGGCTTTAATACCATTAATGATTTGATCTTTGGGCAGATATTATAAAAAAGGGTAAAAGAGACAGAAACAGTTCTAGGTAGGTGGAAGGTTACACAGCAGGGAAATCGAGTGATCTGAAAGTATAAGAGTGTACTCCAGAGTTAAAGAAACAGGATAAAGGGTACTTATAAAGTCACACAGGCATAAATGACTACTGGGTATTTTTTTAATAAAACTGAGAAACCAAAAGCTACATTAAAAAAAATATCCATTGGCAAAATAAAAGGACAACTTTTGCTGATTTCCTAGTAGCTCAACCCCAGAAATCAAGTAGAAAAGGAAATAGAGGAGATTGGGTCTGATTTTCCTTGATGGGTTGTTTGCAGTGATCAAGCTATCAATATTATTCCTTTCACATTCCAGGTAATTTTGTTTGTTTAGATGGAAGTTCACTGTTGTTTAAATGATTGGTCACTGCCATGTGTTGAAAGCGCGCTCATAATGGAAAATGAGAATGAACTTTGGAAATGGTGCAGTTCAATCCATTCATTTCACAGAATATGGGGAGAAGGACCAGAAAACTTGAGAAAATTTAAAGCTAAAGGTGTGGTAAGAACTGAGAATATAAAGAAAGATAGAAGAAAGTCCCAGCTTTCAAGGAGCTCACAATTTAATAGAGAAGGCAATAGGCAGAAAACTATATATAAGCAATATATAGGATAAATTGCAGATCATCAATAAAGAAAAGTCTATAATCAAGTTAGAGGACATTAGTTCATATCCTGGCTCTCTCCCTGTCAGAGGTAGGTATAAAATCAGACATCAGAGAAATCCAAGGGCCAATAATTTGTTTTCTGCAATCCTCCATTGCCTAATCTGAACAATTAGATGGTTCTACTAGATTCAGATCCCATTTAATACAAAATTTTTTGCTTGTACTTATCTTGAGATTACTTATGCAATTTTTTGTTCCTTTCTCAAAAGTGGAATAAATAATCTCAAATTATAGAGTTATACATTATTGGAGTCTTTTTTTTTTTTATTAAGCAATCAGGGTTAAGTAACTTGCTCAAGGTTACACGGCCAGGTGTTTCTGGGTGGGCGCTAAATGTCTGAGCCCGGGATTCGATCTCCAGGTCTTCTCAACACTGGAGCCGGTGCTCTTACTCTCTGTGCTACCTGGCCGCCCCCATTATTGGAGTCTTTGGACAATATCTTGATAATGGCTTATCAGAGATTTTATGTATCACATTGCTACAAAGAGGACAACGAAATGTCTGGTCTTTTACTTCCCTAGAAATGCCTTACCGTTAAAAAACAAAAAAACAAATCTTGCATGATAATATTATCAAAAGTTCTGAGATGATGTTAATTGTATTTTGTAAGCACTTCTTTTTAGATCTCAAAACTATATATTCAAAATTGAAACAATGTTCTTATGATTTCTAAACAGGGCCTGTTTAACCTAAAGTACACCGGCCCAATAAACATAAAGAAAGATGATCTCACTGGTCCCTTCTAACTCCAAGATAGCATGATATAGCTGTCAAGAAATAATTCCACAAAGTAAACTCCTATCATATATCAGGAATTGTGCTATAAGGTGGGGACTTAAAAAAATAAATTACTTTTCTCTCACTTCAGTTTGCTTAAAATACATAATATTTGGTTATACATACACAAATAAATATATTATACATTAATATATATCAGGTCACTATAAAACAAGTAGAATTATATGATCCTATATGTTTGTTTTTTAATCTATGAACAAAAAATGACCGTAGGATCACTTTTTTTTTAATAGAGGACACTTTGGAAGGTATTCTGTCCTACCCCTTATTTTTAAAAATTAACACTTTGTGTCCCAGAGAAGTGACCTGCCTGAGATTATACAGGGAATAAGAAGTTGATTTCTGAACCTCCATTCTCCAGTGTCATATTCCGTAATGTCTTCCCATAATTCCCTGCAGAAGTCAACCACCCTAGAAGAAAGGAGGTTTTTAAGGTGCAGTGGGAAATATGATTACTTTGCAAAGGGGCTTGAAAGTGAGATGAGAGTCCTCAGTGGAGGCAGCAATACAGATTCATTGCATGGAGCATTTCAAGTAAAGGTGTGATATGTTAAATGTTGTATTTAAGAAAGATTAGTCTGGCTCTGTGTGCAGGATGATTTGGTGGCATTTGAGATGAGACAGAAAGGAGAAATAGGAAACTGTTACAATTATATCCCATAAGTAAGGTTATCAGAATCAGGGATTAGAGTTGGAAAAGTGAACATTCAGAGAAAGGAATGGATATGAGTAATCTTCCTCAGACCATTGCTTGAAGGTGACTCAATTCTCTGAAGATTATACCAGCAGAATCCATGTTTGGACAGTCACAATTAAACTAGAAAATCTTCAAGTACTGGTCCATCATTGTTCTCTGTCACCTAAGTACCAGCCTTGAAAAGTGTGCAAATATTCATTACCAAAAGATTGGCCACTGGGGATGAATATTTTGGCAACTGTAAAGAAGCCATTCACTTAAGGAAGCATAGGATGGAGATTCCCTTTAGTTGGAGAGGTACCCAACCTGATAAAAACAAAGATCTTCTCAAAAATGTGAAGGATCACTATGATTTGATGGCTGATTACTCCTATCTGAGGAGTAAGAAAGGAGAGTATGGTAAAAACAACAAAACAGAGAATACAAACATCTATTTTCACACAATAGTATTGACACTGTTGGAAGCTGGATGTGGATGCAAAAGTAGCTTTGCCATATTAATATCAGTTAAAGGTACTGGGGATATTTAGCACTGAGAAGAAGAGAGTGAATGCAGTCCTGATCTCTGTGTTCAAATATGTGAAAGGCTTTAGTGTGGAAGAGGGGGTAGCTTCTAAACTTTATATTTTCATGACTATGATTCTGTGATGATAATATCAATTTGGAACATATTGAATTTGAGTTGACAGTGAGTCAATTAAGAAGATGGATAAATTCATAAAAAGACTTGTAATTTTGTAAATTGTAATTCATATATGGAAAGCCTATAAGGATTAACTAGATCTGTATTTTCCTCATGATTTAAGCAGAGGAGTCACCTGAAACATTAAAAGGGGAAATGACTTACCTAAGATCACACACACACACACACACACACATCAAGCCATGATTCAAATTCAGGCCCTGTGACTCCAAGTTTGCTACATCACTGTCATGTTCCCCAATAGATAATAAACTCCTTGAGAACAGGCTCTGTGTTACTTTTTCTTTTGTATCCACACAATAAGGAGCAGAATTTTGCACGAAGTGGGTGCTAAATATTTTGATGGAGTTGCTGATTTGATTTATATTTAATTCACTGAAACTCAGATAAGAAGAAACCATTATAGATAAAGATTTTGGAGGAATTAATATTGAAGAGAGAGTTAAAGCCATGAGAATGACAAGTAAGATCTGAGGAAGCCAGAGAAAACTCTGCTGAGGATTGAGCTGTAAGTCTATGTACCCACATATTTTGGAGCTGCAAAGTCAAAAGGCTTTAAGAATGAATATGAAACTAGCAAGTGCACTATATTTGTGAAATGAACATTCTTATTTACATAACTTTTAAGTTTTTGGAGCATTTTCTTTCCCAAGTCTTGTGAAATAACATATATCTCTATCTCTATCTCTATCTCTATCTCTATCTCTATCTATCTATCTATCTATCTGTCTGTCTGTCTATATCTATATATATCTATATCTATCTATCTATCTATCTATCTATATATATATATATATGCATGTATCTATCTATCTATTACCATACTCGGTTTAAATATAAGGTAATTGAGGCAAAGATCAGTTAAATGACTGAGTCATACCACTAGAATGTGATAGAACCTGCTCCTCTGATATTATGAACAGCAATTTCCTAAGTGTACTTTTAGACTATGTCTGTAAATACCCTATTTTAAAAAATACAAGCATGGGGTAGCCAGGTAGCACAGCGAGTAAGAGCACTGGCTTCAGTGTCGGGATGATCTGGGGATCGAATTCGGGCTCAGACACTTAGCACCCACCCAGAAACACCTGGCCTTGTAACCTCAAGCAAGTTACTTAACCCCAATTGCTTAGGGGTGGCCAGGTGGCTCAGTGAGTAAGAGCATGGGCTCCAGTGTTGGGATCACCTGGGGATCAAATCCAGGCTCAGATACTTAGCACTACACCCAGAAATAACTGGCCGTGTAACATTGAGCAAGTTACTTAACCCTGATTGCTTTAAAAAAAAATACAAGCATCAATTATATGAATGTTTCTAAGAATAATTTTCTTGTCCAGTGTTTCTCCCTTGGGAATGAGAGACAGAGAAACTACCAAAGTGCTATGAACTTGGGCCTGCAAAAGTAATATTTGGATTGGGTTTTCTCATCAGTATACAATTAAGTAACTGAGAATATTAGTCACAAAAAATATAATAGAATTAAGGCTGTTTAAAATTTTACCAGGGCTTCTTCTTTTTAGGAGATGAGGATGAGAGAAATTAGATTATGCACAGGATGTGTGATAGGCTGTTGAGTCCACCAAACAGTATGCAATTAAAAAGAATGAGGAGAGAGCCTTATTATTCAATTTTTCTTCTTCAATTTAAATAAACACTTTTCCTTCTCTATATTTTAACAGATTTAAAGTACTCCTCAATACTTCCTACATGGCAGGATTATGGAATTTCTAAAATTCAATGAACAAACATTTATTGAGTATCATGGCAGGTGTGCTAGGAACTCTGCCAAGCAGTAGGGTATGACCAAAGTTCAAAACAGACCCTAGGCTCAGGGAGCTCATATTTTATTAGGAATATGATTTTTCTATGTAACCTTAGGTAAGCCTCTTCCATTCCCTTGACCTCCGTTTCCTCCTCTGTCAAATTAGAGGGCTGGACTAATGTCACTTCCTTTCCTAACGATCTATGTACAGACTAACCAGTGAAAATAATACTAATAGTGGGTATTAACATGCCATTAAGGTTTACAAAGTACTTTCCTTATATTACCTCATTTTATTTTTGTAGACCTTGTGGAGAAAGAGTGTTTCATAACAGAGAGTCAGTCTTGAGGCTGAGTCACTCAACCCTGTTTTCCTCAGTTTCCTTCTCTCTAAAATGACCTGAAGGAAGAAATGGCAAACTACTCTACTAGCTTTGCCAAGAAAACTCCAAAAGGGGAAAGAGAGTTGTACACAACTGAAACAACTCGACAGCAACAAAACTAGAAAAGACTGTGGACATGATTTGCCATTTCCTTCTTCTGTTCATTTTATAGACGAGGAGCAGAGGCAAACAGGGTTAAGTGACTTGCCCAGGATCACACAGCTAGTAAAAGTCTGAGACCAGATTTGAACTCAGGAAAATAATATTCCTAACTCCAGATCCTGCTCTGTATCCACTGTATCGCCCAGCTGCCATAAAGGTCTTGCCCACACCAATTAAATCATGCTCCATTCAAAATCTAAAAGTGAAGCCAAGTGCTAAATGGACTGGCCATGATGATACTGGGTTAAACTGCTTGTCTGTAGGGATTCCTACAATGGTAAACTAGCAGGATGTCTAGGAGGCAGGTGTCACGGAGGCTTGCTAGCTATCTACTGCATCAGATAAGGCATGAGGTCCTCAGAGCCAGGGATGGACGCAGAGCGTCACAAGCAAGGCATCGGGAAGTTGAGCAGGTAAAGACAGAACCTACTCCTTTATTCTTTCGTTTCTATTTGATTTGATTTCTACCTCATTCATAAAGTAGGGAAGGGATTTGCCATGTAATTTCTTTGTTTTGTTAACAGTAGCCCAGATAAATAAATACCCCAAACCAGCGCTATAATGAAGGATCAGCAGATTAATTAGGGAGATGAGTGGAAAGCCAGCCTCCTCCACCCTGCTGAGCACCTGCTGTCTAGTTAATTCGTGTAGCGGCGCTGGTTGCTGCTGCAGCATTGGCCACCTGCTGTTTTCCCCAGCTACAAGTACTATAAAGAAGGTGTCCACAGGGAGGGAAAGCAAATTATATAAATTGAATTTATTACTAATCAGTTGGTGCGATGATGTATTTGTGATATTCAAGTTTTATGAACTAAATCAAAAAGACGAGGAAAGGTTTGACTATCCCCATCTTATTCTAAGAGAAGCCATATTGATTACAGGAGAAAAGGTGATCAGTGTAAGCATATTGCCTGGGGCAGTGTTGGGGTGGCAGTCCTGGTTGAGAAAAAGGATATGGGAACTCCTATTAACTAGCTAGGGTTATTGCTAATTACCTTAACTCCTACCAATCAAGCATCAGCCTCATCTTCCCTCATAAGCGACATGCTGCGAAATATATGCCATCCCCATTCTGAAAAAAAAGTCATTCTGCCCCATTCTTCTGTGTGGGATCTGTAGGGCATAGTGTCCTGGCCTGATAGTGACCCAGGGAACATAAAACCTCATCTCGGTCTTCTTAATCCTGAATAAGACTTTTATCACTCAGAATTTCTGTGGTTGTGGTTAAATACTTTCCTGAAAGCTTCCACAGCACATCCAAAGACCAGACCTTACACCACGGGGTAAAGAGAAAACCTTATTTGCTTCTCACAATCTGCAGAGACTTCCACAGAATATTTAAACCAATTTGATTCCAGGCTGTGAGGTGAAGAATCAGAGAGTCTCTGGTTTTCTCTTTTTTTTCAAATTATGTTTAAATTGCTAGGTTAGGAGTATGAGGTCCTGAGTTAAAAACTTCAACTCTGCCACTTGCTACCTTTATAACCCAGGTGATCCACTGAGCTTTTCTTTGCCTCAGTTTCTCATCTATTAATTAGGGATAATAATAGCACCTACT
>NW_027185771.1:26561675-26687831 GCF_028583685.1 Petaurus breviceps papuanus
CTCCTCCTCCTCTTGCTCCTCCCCTTCTTTCTATTAAGTTGGTAGCCTAGGTTGGAATTGACACAAGAACTTCCAATTCCCAGTCTTCTGCTTTTTATACTAGTTATCTTCATAGATCTCAAAGCTGAAAGGGAAAATCATTTTGTTTATGCCTGAAAAATTAATCCCTTTGAAATTAATGATATGTTCTTTCCCAGGAGTTAAAAATGCATACAATATTAGAACTGTGTGGACTTAAGTGACCAGATACTCCAGTCTTTCATTTTAGAATTGAGAAAACTGAAGAGCAGAAGTCAAAGAAGTGATTTATCCAAGGTTACAGAACTAATTAGGTTAAATGGCCAGAATTTGCTCCAAGTTCTCTTGACTTCTAGTCTAATACTCTTTCTACTAACTGCCTCACAATATACATGCACCTAAACAAAGGACTCCTACAGCTTCTTTCCACAGCAATTCATCTTCCACATAATTGCTAAATTGATATTCCTAAAATTCAAGTTTGACCCTATTACTCCTCAGCTCTAAGCTTCAGAGACTTTGCATTGTCTCTATCATAATATACATATAGCTCCGTTTGACATTTGAGTCCAACTTACTTTTGCACAATGATTACATATTTTTTCCTTTTCCTACATTCTCCTACATTCCAGTCAAATGGTCTTGTTTGTGCTTCCTTAAAAACAACACTCCATTTCTTCTTTCCATACCTTTCTATAGGTTGTACCTCATTCCTGGAATACTTTCCTTTCTCACTTTTGCTTCTTGTACTCCTTACTCACTTCAATGATTGAAGACTCCATTGAAGAGCCATATCCTTCTAAAATCTTTCCTTGATTCTCAAAATCATTAGCCATTTGGTCCCCAGATTACTTTTATTATTTATTTATTTTTTTAAAGCAATTGGGGTTAAGTAACGTGCTCAAGGTTACACAGCCAGGTATTTCTAGGTGTGGTGCTAAGTGTCTGACCCCGGATTCGATCCCCAGGTCATCCCGACACTGGGGCCGGTGCTCTTACTCTCTGTGCTACCTGGCCGCCCCCCCCCCCGATTACTTTTATAATGTATAATTGACCTTTCTGTCATTTATTGATCTGTGAACATAGCCTGTCCACACAGTAGAATATAAGGTGCTTGAGAGTGAACACTTTTGTTTGCATCTTTTTATCCACAGCCTCTAGTATAATGCCTGGGATATTGTGTAAAAGTGTTGCTCCTATTAAATTCTTATTGATTGGTCAGTTGGTTCCTTTCCTCATAACTGAAGGTTCATATCAATTTATTTCTCTATTCAGTATCATGATTATTCACACACCCCCATCCCAAGCTATCCTTATACACATACTCTTTTTCCTTCCTCATGCAGCAATTAAAATGGGGATATCTTTTATGGTTAAGTATCAAATAAGATATGTGAAGTTACTCTATAAATGGTGGGTATTATTATTATCATTATTAGTCAGCCAGCAAATATATGCCAGGTACTGTATTGAGTGCTAGAGATACAAAGAAAGACAAAATACAGTCTCTGCATTCAAGGAGCTCACGATTTAATGGGGGGTAGCCAATGCATGAAAAAGGTTGAAAATGGTGAGTGGAGAGAGGGTCTGATTAAGTCTTAGGCATTTATTGTGAGATGGCTGCTCTGGGCTCCCTCCTTAAATGGAGGAACTGGAAATATTCTGATATCCCCTCCTCTCCACTCTCTCCAATTATAGATAGGGATGGGGTCTAACAACAGAGGGTATCGAGGAGGTGTGAGTTTCAGAGTTAATGTGATCTTGCAAGAAGATAAATTTCTCAAGACAATGATAATGAATTAATATTGCCAAGAAGCATATGGCCATGAGAAAATCAGATTTTCAAATAGAGTGTATTAATAGGAGTAGTAGCTTTCAGTGAGTCCAACTCCTCTAGCAAAAAAAAAAAAAATTTAATGGTCTGACAGGGGCCTGGAGTGGTGTTTCTATAACCTGACCATAAAATTGCATGAGAGGGAATCAATCTGATCAGACTTTTTCATTCCTTTTCATACATACATCCTCGTTGAAAACACATTAAAACTTTTCAGTCATTAGAAAATTGCTGAATGCATCAAGCATCAATTTTACAAATCATGCTGAATAAAACTCATAAGTACTTTTCCTATTGCTAACCAATGCCATAGAATTCTAGAATTGGAAAGTTAAAAGGGACCTCAAAGTTTATCTTATACAATCTGTATATCAATAAGAATCCAATCCCTTTTCCCAAATATTGAACAAATGGTGGTCTACTATCCTATTGAAGACCCTCTACAAGGGGGTGTCACTTCTCACTGAGGTATCCCATTTCACTTAGGACAATGCTAGGAGCTAAAAGTGATTCTTTATACTGATGCAAAGCCTATTTCTCCTCAGTTTTCACCATAAGATTGTAGATTTAGAATTGAAACAGAATTCTATTGAGTCCAGTTCTCACAACTCACCCCTCATTTATTTTTGCTTTTTTTTGGAGGGGGGAATGTAGGGCAATTGGTTAATTGACTTGCCCAAGGTCACATGGCTAGTAAGTGTTAAGCATCTGAGGCTGGATTTGAACTCAGGTCCTCCTGACTCCAGGGCTCTATTCACTGTGCCACCTAGCTGCTCCTCACCCCTCATTTTACATATAAGGATATTGAGGTATGGAGAAGTTAAATGACTTCCCTAAGGTCACATAACTATCAAGTATCTAAGGCAGGATTTAAAAGTAGGTCTTACTGCCTCTAAATTAGTATTCTCTCCACCATTTTGCTCTGCCGCCCAAATATCTGATCCTATGTTAGTAGCCTTTCCCTTTCAGACCAACCATAATAACTGTTAGAACTCTTCTACCATAACTCCTCTTCACAATTCATCTATTCCTTATTATCTTGTGAATTTATTTTCCATGTACCACATTTGGTCCTGTGGGATAGAAAAACGAAAGGGAAATTGTCTCTGTCTTTAATTAACATAGCATTCCTTAGTTGCAAGCCACACATGTATTTCAAAATTTGTACAAAAAGATGCAGAGTGATTTTGGAGGAAAATGTTAATGTCTAGGACTGTAGAAGACTATGCTTAAGCAGTATTTTGAAAGAACCCAAGAATTCTAAGAGGCGTGGTTGAGGAGGAATACGATTCTAGGCATGGGAGATGTTCACTTCAAAGGAGTGGAGATTGAAGATGAAATGTTGTGTTTGAAAAAAGAAAATCAGTTTGAATGGGCCATAGAATGAATGAATAACATATAATGTATATTGGAAAGATAGAAAGGAATCAGGTTATGAATGCTTTTAACATCAAAAGGAAGACCTTGTATTTGATCCTAGAAATAATAGAGAGCTGCTAGATTTAACTGAGAGAGTGGTATAGTTAAAGATTTGCTTTTGGAAAATCACTTTGATAATTTTATGAATGGTCCATTGGACAGGGAAATGATTTGAATAAAGAACCAATTAGAGTTAAGACAAAGAAACTATGGCAGCTTTTGCTTCCATATATGATCTGCTCATACACAAGAGACCTTTGTTTGGGTCTTTCAATACTAGTTCATCATTGATGAGTTCTAATTTTTATTCCTTGATCTCATTAAATGGCTTGCTCACATATGTTTATGGACATATGGGTTCTTGCTGATGTCTTCTGTTACATTTTACATGTAAATATAAAAGTGTTCACTCTGGTCCCCATTGCATGAAAGCCAGGAGTGATACATTCCATTTCTGTCCAGGGTGATTTGTTATTCTCAAGGTATTTTGGGGTGTCTAGGTTCTATATTGGCTCCAGCCCATACTGATGATGTTCTCCTAATTGTAACAGATCTTTTGCACCCCAGTACCATGTAATCACTGAGCACTCTGATTAGCTTTTATGAAGAAATATTTTTTCTTCAAAAGTGCAAGAATAAACACCCAGGGCATAATTTTCCCCCTGTACCACCTCCTGCTCTAGGAAAAGGTGGAAATTAGCTTCACAGTTCAGTATAGTTTCTGTTTAGCACAATTCCAAATTCCAAGTCCAAAACATCCTTCTCCCCCATCCTTTTGGACTTGATCTGTCAGCACTCTGGCTTCCCTCCTTGGCTGGCTGGCTGTACATGTATTCTACAATGACCATACTGAGCTGACTGTGTCCTGAAATTTATATTTTGCAAGGAAGCAGCTTCGATAATACCATATTACCTAGCCTTGTGCATATCTTACAACTTGTGGAGACCCTCAGTAAGAGTCTCCTTGGCAAGTCAGCATAGCCTAAGCATGTCCAGGAAGCTTCTCAAGTTTTGTTTGTAAAATGCATTTTTAAACAAATAGGTCTCATGCTGCTTTTTGTTAATCTCTGTAGAGAAGGGGCTACATGGTCATTTATATTTAAACAACAAAAACAAAAGCTGCCATAGTTCAAATCCAGGTCCACTGGGGATTCTACCAGTTGTTTCTAGAGCTGAAAAGGACAAATAAAACAGAACCCAAAGCCCATCTGTCCTTCCTCGCCAACTTAGGTCATGCTATCGGTGAACTGTAATCTTCTCACTCTCTGGATGTTGCAGAAAAGACTGTCTCAGTTGAGCAGTTTTAAAGAAACAACCTCTTCTAGCTACACAGTCTCAAAAGAGGCTACTTCCACTACTGTGGTGGGAAAACACAGATCTCCCGGAAACAAAGCTTTGTTTAGGTGATCTGGGCATGCTCCAAAAAGTCCCTATATTCAAATAATGATGGGTAATATGCTATAGCCTACATAGACCTACTATGATTCTTTCTATTGATCATTGGATTACCTGTAAACTTGCATTTCCTGAGATTGTAGTGTTTAATGATTCATAGCTCTATAACCTCTCCAATGAGTACTTCCTTTTTTTTAATCTTTTTTTTTTTTAACTGTGTGTACTTTGATACCAAAAAATATTTTAGGGTCATTGAAACTTCTGCAAAATTTCCCAGACACAATCTCCCTCACTAATCTTCTTCAATTCTTGGATAAGTTTACTATAAACTTGCTGTGCCTTCCTAAGATAAATTGGCTGATGGAATAACTCATGAGTTTCCCCATCATTACTGTATGTCCAAAACTAGGCAACAGATTTCTTTCAAGCACATGGAATTTTGGGTGGATTGTTACAGTCCCTTCTTAATTGTCATGGATTTCACTAAGGAGTCCCTGCAGTATTCTGGAATGTAATATAGTCAACAAAATTTTATCTGCAAATGGAAACATCTGGAAAATATTGCTATTTTTAGGGCATCTCTCTCTTATTTACCCAGGACATTCTCTATGGCACTGGCAAACACCTTTGGGAACCATACCTGACTATGTTTTATGCCTTGCTTAATATTAATAATCAGGGACTGATTAAAATAATTTACCTCTGTTGCTGTATCAATCAGGGAATTTTGTATGATCTCAACATATGCTTGAGAGATCTTTTGTCGAAGGAGATTGCTCAAAGCTGTGTTTTGTTCGACTAAGTTAAAGGTGTTCTTTATAATAATAAATGGTAAACATAGGGATTTTTGTTCTCTACAACTCTTAATTATATGTCTATAAAGATGTAGCCTGCTGTAGAAAATTATTTGTGAAAGGCTTCATATATGGGTCATTAGTTATTAATGCCTTTTCAGTGTTTAAAAAAAATTGTTAGGGAGGTGAGAAGAGAAAAGCCAACATTATTATTCATGATATGTGCAATTCTTTTGGAATTTATCCCTTTCTGAAATAGTTTGAAACTTAATCCTAAGGGTGTTTTAAAAACATGGGACCTTCTGCATGACTTTCTAGACACATGTAGTCAAATCTAGCTCTTTTCAGATATTTGAAGACATCATTATATTTGCTTAAGCATTCTCTTCTCCAGGCTAACTTTTTTTTTCAGTTCCTTCAAACTACAAGACTTCAAATTCAATAAATCTAGGGATCCTATCTTATCTAACATTATATGCCCTACAGCACATAAGAAGTTCTATGAAAACAATCCTAGTTTATTAAATACATTTTGTAGTTGTAGCTATTCTTGTTAGTTAGTTGTTAGTAAACCAAGTCTCTTATGGTATGGTTTCAAATAACTCCAAATTGTGACCATTATTCCTTAAATATGACCCTGAGAACTAGTTTCCAAAATTTAGCTATTTTAATTTGAATTGGAGATAATGGCTATATCATATGGCTGTTTCCCAAACTGTTTGAACAAAATACTTCTTTCTGTATTCAATAGGTACTAAATCAGGAAAAATGACTCTGTTGTGAATAACAGTATCAATGTTGGAGATTTCTGATCTGAGGTTTGAATTGGGCTAGGAGCAAATGCCATATCCCATTTTATTTTCAATCCCATGTTTAGGTCAGTCTAACCTTCTTGAAATATCTGATAAGAATAGAAATAATCTGCTCTGTTTGAAATTTTTTTCCATAATGAGATAGCTTAGAATTCTCATTAATGAATGTGTATGTGCACATGTCCACACACACATGTGCACACTCGTTGTGAGCCAGAGTTAGGGGACCAAAAATGAGATTCTAGTAAGGGGTGAGGTAGTACTGAAAAAAAATTACCAGCAAACAGTTGTGGCAAGCCACTTGTCATTATAGCTAAAAAGACAACAGTCTTGAAACACCCAAACATAGATATTCACTGGAGAAAGTAAACTTCTTCATGGAGTTTGGAATTGATTTCCTTGCTCAGATTATTTTGAGTCACAGTTTGGAATCATCAGCTGTGTTTCATCTCTTGGCTAATAGTAGATATGGTCAGAGTTAAACAACTGTAGCCCTTGTCCAGGACCCTCCTAAATCATGTCTGCAGAGACTTTAGGAACTTGTTCATTTATCTCTCACCACTTCCCCTACTAATATATTGCAGTGCCTGCTTGTAGTGTGCAGGTAACACTAGGCCCTCCAAGGCCATGCCAGAAGAGGGAAAGCTCTATTGGATAGAGGGGTTTATTGGATCCAGCTTGTGCTTCAAAGGATTTACTGCATCAAGCTTGTACTGGCTCCTGAACCAGTGGTTAAATTTCCATGTGATCCTTCCTACCTTGGAAATCAGTGAATACTACAAAGCAGGAGTTGGTTTATTGATTATTTTGCCTTTAAAAGAGTAATGGAGAAACTGTAACTTGTGCAGACTAAAGGTAAAGGTATGGTTTTGTTTGTTTGTTTTGTTGTTGTTTTGTTTTTGGAGAACTGTTTGTTGAATATTCACCAGCACACTAAGCGGCTGTTGACATCAAGATGTTAAGTTTTCAAGTTTAGACTCCATGATGGGTCCTGGGTCTGTTGTTGAAGGACTAGCCTAGCTAAACCTCAACAGGCTCACCTCCAGAATGACTAACAAACTGACCATCAAAATTCTCAAAGAAATATTACCAAGTTTTACATAGTTAGCAGTCTCCACCAGTGAAAAAGATGCCCACACTAAAGAAATATCAGGTCCTAGAATACAGAAATATACCACTCAAGTCAAAATGATTTATTTAAGTGTTCCACTTAAGGGAATCTTCTTCCATTGTCTCCAATTTGTGGCTTATATATTTATGGCCAAAAATTAGCTATAGTACCAAAGATAGAGATTGTAAATATAATGGTAATATCCATCCTCAATCTTTGAGTTTTGATTTCAAGAAATATGATGTGGTATACAAAATAAAGATTTAAAAAGCAATTTAGCACACATTTATTAATCACCTTCTATATATAGTTGTCTGTGCTAAGTACTGAAGATATAAAAAGGAAAATCAAAATAGCTCCTGACATCAAGAAGCTTACAAGATACTTGAGATCTTGACAAGTATGTGTACATATATATATATATATATATATATATGTATGTGTGTGTGTGTATGTATATATACATATATATATATATATTAGTGTAATCCATATCTAAATACAATAGAGATCAAGGAATATTCAAGAAAAATCTTTTAAGAAAATTTTATAAGGAATAAGTTGCATTCTCCATAGAGATCAAGAGGAGATATGTGGAGAAGGTTACAACTTTGACAGAAGAGAAGGAGTTAAAGAAGCAGACATAGTAAAGGAACATGTTTCAGTCAAGAAATACAACCTTCAGGAATGCAAATAGGTGGGAGTGCGCAGGATTAGATCAGTGAATAGATACTGGCTCAATTTGACTGAAAAGTAGAGTTTGGGAAGAGGGGTAAAATGAAAGAAGCTTAAAAAGAGTTTGGAATAAACTTTATGCCCCATAGTCAATAGGGAGACACTATTGATTTTTGAGCACAGAAGTTGCAACATATGATGATGGTTTGTTTTTCTATTATCCTAGGGTATGAAGTTTTACAGATTCATTTAAAATCTTGAGATTATCTCTGGGATAGTAGCCAACATTTAGACAACACACATCTGAACGGAAAACTTATGAATTATTTTTTTTCTTCTCAAATGTATTCAATTAAAAACCGAGAAAAAAATAATTGGTAAAATACTCTAGACCAAAAAAAAGTTGAAAAATTACTCTGAGATGCTCTTAAAAAATTAGGAAGAAATGGAGCTTATTCCACAAAAAAAAAAATGGAGGAAATAAAGATAAGAGAACTTTTTAAGTGTCTTTTTCTCACCTCATGATGACAGGATGGAATAATTTTCTTAGAAAGTTAGTGTTGCATAATCAGGACTCTGGAATGATTGCTAAGTAGAAGCCAATCAAATCAACTGCTAAACATCCTTTGGGACATCCATCTCTCTTTGGATTTAATAATTTACAGCACAATTTAAAAAAAAATCCAAATGACTTCTTTCCCTAGTAAACAAACTCCCATTGTTTCTGATTATGTGTGCATATGTGTGTGCACATACACAGTAATGAGCTGTTAAAAAGCTGTTAAAAGTCTAGAGAAATTGTTTTGAGTCATAAATGGCTTTTTCTAAAGGGAAATTGCTCCTACTACTTTAATAAAATTGGCTTCGATTTCACTTTTCACTTGAAAAAAATATTGAATAAGCTCTCTGAGATGCAAGAACAAGTTAAACAGGAAGAACTTCTCACAGTTGTATTAATATGTACATATACATATATAAACATATATTTATATTTATGTTTTACATATATTTTCTATGTTATGTTTTAAATGTGGAATTACTCTAGAAACTTATTTTCTTTGCTTGGAAGGCCTTTTTTTCATAGAGATTAAATCAAATTAACTGTATTTTTAGTTTTAAAATGTAAGGGTTTTATTGTTTTTTAACACTTTATTTTTCCCCAATTACATGTAAAAACATTTTTTAAATATTCATTTTTAAAAATTGTTGAGTTTCAAATTCTCTTCCTCTCCCTCTCCTCCCTCCACGCCCCCCCATTGAAAAGGCAAGCAATTTTATATGTTATATTTTCATGCTAGTCTTGTGAAAGAACACATGGAGAAAACAAAGTAAAAGAAATAAGGAAAAAGTATAATTCAAACAGCATTCATAATCCATCAGTTCTTTCCCTGGAGGTGGATGGCATTTTTCATCATAACTACTTCAGAATTGTCTTAGGTCACTGTATTGCTGAGACTAGCTAAGTTATTCACAGTTGATCATCATATAATACTGCTGTTACTATACACACAGTCTTCTCCCGGTTCTGCTAACTTCACTTTGCATCAGTTCACATAAGTCATTCCAAGTTTTTCTGAGAGCATCCTGTATATTATTTCTTATATCACAATAGCATTCCATCACAATCATATACAACATCTTGGTCAGTCATTCCCTACTAAATGTCTGTCTCCTCAATTTCCAATTATTTGTCACCACCAAAACAGCTACTATAAATATTTTCATACATATAAATCCTTTTGGTTTTGTTTTGTTTTTTATCTCTTTGGGATATAGACCCAAGATGAAAGAATTTTTAAAGGGTAAGCATGGTTTTATAGCCCTTTAGGGTTAATTCCAAATTGCTCTGAGGATAGTTGTACTTGAGAAAAATTTGTTCATTCCAGTCAGATGCCTGAATTACCATTATTAGAATTTTACATACAGCTGTCTGGTAGTCAATATGTATTTATAGGATACACATGCACACACACATATATATGTCTGTATGTATATGCATCTGTCAGAAAGTTCTGCTCATCATATTTATAGTCACCTCTGAGATCATAGGCAATGGTCACTATTGGCAGTCTCATATACTAAGACTACATCTCAGTAACATTGGGGGGGAAATCCCCCATGGTAGCTGACACTTAAGTGTATAACGTACATATTAAAACTCGAAATAGGCACTAGATTTAGGGGAATAGAAAATAGGATCTCATGATCAATTAACATGTGAAGTGATTTGGCAATGTTAACTAACTAGGGCGTATGTCCTAGAATTGAATGGAAGGGGTGCTGAACAGGAATTTTTCAAAGAGTTTTGGATAGCAAAAAAGGTTTATTGTGAAAGGTTTCCAGAGGAGCAATGTTAGGGTGGCAATGAATGTTTGCGATTATATAATTTAAGTTCTTTATGAGATTGATAAGGAAATGGAGTATCAGAATAGGGGAGGGACTTGTCCCATTTCACACAGTAAATTGCTGGAAGACCTGGAACTAAAATCCAAGTCATCTCACTCCTAGCCCCAAACTCCTTCTATTATATGGTACTGACTCTATATTGTGATTAAATGAAAGACAGGTTAACAATTCAATCCAGACTAACCTGGAGCAAGTGAGAGTAGGGAGTGATATACTCGATGACTACTGGTGGAGAGGCTAAAAGGTTGGAATAATAGTTAATAACAGCAATTATTTCAATAGTGCTTTATGGTTTATAAAGTGCTTTGCAACTATTATCTCATTTTATCCTCAAAAGGACTTTGAGAGGTAGGTACTATTGTTATCATCATTTTGTAGATATGGAAATTGAGGCAGACACAACTGTGAAATGTATACACAAATACATATATACATATATACACATACATGCATATATGTGATACATTCAGAATGGAGATTAGGATATGTACATACAAATATGTATACGTGTACATGCCCTGATATCCATTCTGAATCTATCACTTCTCTATCTGGAAATGGATAGCATTATGTTTGGTCATTGTTTTGGTCAGTGTTATTAAGTCCTTCAGACATTATTTGTTTGCTTTCATAGTATTCTTGTTAGTTTGGAATTTTTCTCCTGACTTTGAACACTTCATTTTGCATCAGTTAATATATAAACATTCCCAGCTTCCTCTGAAACTAAATTCTTCACCATTTCTTACAAAAATATAGTATTTCTTTACTTACATATATCGTACTTTGTTCAGTAATTCCTCAAAGGATGGGCATCCCTACAGTTTCTGATTCTCTTCAATCTGAGGCCAGACTTGAACTCAGTTCCCCATCACCTTAGATAGAACAAGGTATAATAAATATAATAAATAAATATAATAAGATAAATAAATATAATAAGATGGCACTCCCCTACCAAATAAGAAATCTTTGAGATTGTGTCTCACCCTGGAAGAGAGTCAGACTCCAATTTCATTGTTGATTCCGCATAGAGCCTATTTTCTACAATAAGTTATAGTCATATTGGGAATGATGTGACCTGTCTCCCAGAGAGTTCATCTTATGCCCTCCATGAAATCTCCTTTTTTAGATATCAAGGACTATTTGCTTATTCCTACTGACAACTCTGGAAAAAGATGTGGCATAGAGAATGGAAGAAGAAGGGATGTTATTCTTTCACCTGCTTAGCTTTGTTCTAGCCAGCAAAGAGGATGAGGAGTAGGTGTTAAGACACTTCAAAAACAGCTTTATGGAAATGGAAATGAGTTGAGAAGTAAGATGGAAGTCTATAGTTGTTTCAAATGGCTGACAGAGCCTATTTAAACAAGGAATAGAGCCAAGAAAAGAAATCATGAGTGGGAGATAGAAAGTCTTTTACAGGGGCGGCCAGGTAGCACAGCAAGTAAGAGCACCGGCTCCAGTGTTGAGAAGACCTGGAGATCGAATCCCGGGCTCAGATACTTAGCACCCACCGAGAAACACCTGGCCATGTCACCTTGAGCAAGTTACTTAACCCCAATTGCTTAGGGGCGGCCAGGTGGCTCAGCGAGTACCGGCTCCAGTGTTGGGACGACCTGGCGATCGAATCCCGGGCTCAGGCGCTCAGCGCCACGCCCAGAAATAACTGGCCGTGTAACCTTGAGCAAGTTACTTAACCCCGATTGCTTAAAATTAAAAAAAAAAAAAAGTCTTTTACAAAAGCATGCAGGAATGTAGTGGGAAAGTAGGAACCTGGACCTCCTGATTCTTATTTTCAGTACTGTATTAGGTTGTCTCCCAATCTACTTTTTTCCTCTCTATTCCTGTCTCTATCTTATATTGGCTTCTTTCTCTAATTCCTTTAAATGCCATTCTGCAAGGCAGAGAGATTTAACACACCCCTCTGCCTCAGTCTACATTTTCTTTATCCCTCATATAGCCTCATTATTTTTCACTTTCAGCCATCACCTCTGGACAAATTACTGTTTTCTTTATCTTTTAACACAACCTCTCTTCAAAGACCCAGACCTTCAAACTACTTGAATGTCTTGTTTGTGCCATGAATTCAAAATACCCCAAACTGAACTCAATGTTTTCCTCTTTAAGCCCAATTATTCCCTTAAGCTTCCTATTTTTATTGATAACACCATCATTCTCTATCTCCCTGGTTCATAACTTTAGATTCATCTTTGATCTTTCCTCCATCATGTTCCTGTCACACATACATGCATATCTAATCTGTTGCCCAGTTACCACACTGGTTTATGCTTTCATTTCTTTTCTTTATGGCTATCTCAACAGCTCCTTAACTCATCTCTCCACTTTTGGTCTCATCCCTTTCCAATCCACCCTATGTACCATGACACAATTGGATTTTTCGCTAATGTATATATCTGGTCATATAGTTCTACAACCCCCAAAACATTCAGTGTTTTCCCTATCACTCACCACCAAGTAGCTCCCTCTCCTTAGTTTGGTATGTAAGATCCTCTACATTCTGGATGCAATTTATCTTTTTAAACTTACCTTATGTTACCATATCTCCTATACTTAGACTATATTCTTCTCATTTAGTTTGACTACTGGATTTCTATCAATCCTGCTAAGATCAGCCTAACTTTCACTTTCCCCCAAGAAATCTTCATTGAAACTGTCAATACTACCCTCCCTTCTCTGAGGTGGAAATGATTCATCCCTAGGGGCGGCCAGGTAGCTCAGTGTGTAAGAGCACTGGCTCCAGTGCCGGGATGACCTGCGGATCAAATCTGGGCTCAGATACTCAGCAACACACCCAGAAATAATTGGCCATGTAACCTTCAGCAAGTTACTTAACCCCGATTGCTTAAAAAAAAAAGAAAAAGGAAATGATTCATCCTTTATTGACTTCATATAATAGTTTATGACTCTCATGCATTTGTTGCATTTTAATTTGTGTTGCTGTTTAAGTATATGATATATCATTGCTACTATATTGTCAGTTTTTTAAGGTAGGATTTTTATTAATGTTTGTTTCATCTGATAGCATTTTTAATTTATTCAATATTTAGCAAAATTTGCTAAGGTCTCTTTATTTAAAATTTTTTTTAATTAAATTTTGTTTATTTTTAGTGTACAACATTCATTTGCACTAAATTGTGAGTTACAAATTTTCTCCCTGTCATTCCCCTACCCACCACCCCAAAGCAGCAATCCCACTGTATACCCCCTCCCTGAATCTGCTCTTTCCTATGTCCTCCCCCATCCCCTCTCTGACTTTCCAGTAGGGCAAGATGGATCTCCATATCCCAGTGCCTGTATATCTTATTTTCCAGTTGCACTTAAAGAAATAATAATAATATATTTTTTAAACACTTGATTATAAAACTTTGAATTCCAGATTCTTTCCCTTGCTACCTCATCACTCACCCTTACTGGGAAGATAAGCAATTCAATATAGGTTATACATGCATAAGTATAACATTTCCATAGTGGATATATTGTGAAAGACTGACTATATTTCCCTCCATCCTGTCCTGACTTCATTTGCTCTGTTCTCTACTTTGACTCTGTCCCTTTTCAAAAGTGCATTCTTTTAATTACCCATCCCCTAATCTGCCCTCCCCTCCATCACTCCCCCTCTTGTCCCCTTCCCCCCTACCCTACTGTAGGGCAAGATACCCAATTTAGTGTGTATGTCATTCTCTCCCTAAGCCAAATTTAATAAGCATAAAGTTGACCCATTCCCTTTTGCCTTCCTGTTCTTCCCCTCCATTGTAACAGTTTCCCCTTGCCTCTTCTATATGAGATAATTTACCCCATTCTGTCTCTCTCCATCTCTTCTTCTTATATTCCTCTCTCATCTCTCAATTTCACCTTTTAAATATCATCCCTTCCTATTCAATTGGTCCTGTGCCCTCTGTCTAAGTATACCTGTACACATATATACACACACTCACATATGTATTCATACACATATATGCCCCATATATATATATATGCATACACACATGCAGATATATATTCCTTTAAACTATTCTCATATTGAGAAAAGTTTCATAAGTTAAAATTATCATTTTTCCATGTAGGCATGTAAATAGTTCAAGTTTGATAAATTTCTTATGATTTCTTTTCCCTGTGTACCTTCTCTTGCCTCTCTTTCTTCTTTAATTTGAATGTCAAATTTTCTATTCAACTGTTTTTTTTTTTCATCAAGAATGCTTGAAAGTCCTCTATTTCATTGAATGACCATATTTTCCCCTGAAACATTATACTCAGTTTGGCTGAGCAGGTGATTCTTGGTTTTAATCCCAGCTCCTTTGATCTCTGGAATAGGATATTCTAAGCCCTTCGATGCATTATTTTAGAAGCCACTAGATCTTGTGTTATCCTGAGTCTGTTTCCACAATATTCAAAATTGTTTGTTCTTGTCTGCTTGTAATATTTTCTCCTTGATCTGGGAACTCTGGAACCTGGTTATACTATTCCTAGGAGTTTTTTGGGGGGGATCTTTTTAAAGAGGTGTTTGGTGAATTCTTTCAATTTCTGTTTTGCCCTCTGGTTCTAAAACATCAGAGAAATTTTCCTTGAGAATTTCTTGGAGGATGATTTCTAGGTTCTCCTTTTGATCATGGCTTTCAGGTAGTCTAATAACTTTTACATTATCTTTTCTGGATCTATTTTCCAGGTCAGTGGTTTTTCCAAAGAGATATTTCACATCGCCTTCTATTTTTTCATTTGTCTGTATCTGTTTAATAGTATCTTGATTTCTCATAAACTCATTAGCTTCCATTTGCTCCAAACTAATTCTGAAGAAATGATTCTCTTCAGTGAGCTTTTGAAATTATTTTTCCATCTGGCAAATTTGGCTTTTTAAGGCATTCTCTTCATTGGCTTTTTGGACCTCTTTTGCCATCTGACTTAGTCTATTTTTTAAGGTATTATTTTCTTCACTCAGGTTGTTGACTCTCTTTTCATGATTTTCTTGCATCATTCTCATTTCTCTTCCCAATTTTTCCTCCACTTCTCTGACTTGATTTTCAAAATCCTTCTTGAGGTCCTCCATGGCCTGTAACCAATTCATATTTCTTGGAAGCTTTTGGTGCAGGAGTTCTGACTTCCTGTTGTCTTCCTCCCATTCCATGCTTTGATCCTTTCTGTCCCCAAAAAGCAATCTAAAGTTGGATTGCTCTACTTACTTTGCTTCCTTTGCTTGCTCATGTTGCCACTCAATTACTTTACTTTTGAGCTCTTTGCCACAGTAGAACTCTGCTTCCAGAGAGGAGCTATTAGGAGGGTGCCATCTCTACAGCCCCCACAAGTTCTGGTTCACTGGTCACACACCTTGGGACTACCACCCAAGAAGGCAATCCAGATCCAAGGAGGTTAAAGCAAGAGTGATTATCCTCCGAATAGTCACTTGGCCCCCCTATGATGTTCAGGCAGGAGCTCTGAAGCAGCCATGTGGAGGCAGCTGCATGACTGCCCAGCCTCCACCACTTCTCACCTTCTTGCCCTAGGATCAGAGGCCAGACTGCTCCTCTGTCCTCCTTAGTTCCAAAAGAATTCTATACTGATCTTTACTTTGTCTTTTGCATTTATGGGTTTATATTTCTAGAAACCACCACAGCTGCTGGTGATCCACTCTCCCTAAATCCAGTTGCTGCTGGTCGGGTGCCTGCAGGCTAAAACCCTGGGCTCTCATGGGGCTGGACTTGGCATAGGGCTGGGCTTGACACCCTTTCTGTCAGGCTGCTGGATTGCCTTCACTGGGAGGTTTGTTTCTCTCTGTCACTTTCTGGGATCTGTACCTCTAAAATTTGTTTAGAGTTATATTTTATAGGTATTTGAGGTGGTTATGTGGGAGTGCACAGTTTTCCTGCTTCTATGCAGCCATCTTGGCTCCGCCCCCACTAAGGTCTCTTTAAATCCGAAACACTATGTTACATGCTCAAGACTAATATCAAATATCAAATAAAAGAGAGGGAGAGGGAGAAGGAGATAAAAAGAGAAGGAGAGAGAGAAAGAGAGAGTCATTAAAGTTTATTTGAGTTTTTGCATCTTATGTGAATCTGAGGGGTGTCAAAGAGCTGGCAATATTATATTTTGTGTTATATCCCAGCTATACTCTGCTTTGGTCATATGACATCTAGAATATTGTCTTCATTTCTCATTTTTTTTGCATTGTATGAATTGCTTCAACAAATTGGTACATCAAAAGGAGAGTGACCAAGTATTAGCTGAAGGAACTAGGAAATTTGAAACTAGGAAAGAGAAGGGTAATGGGAGATAAGGTAGCTTTCTTCACAAGTCTGAAAGGTTGTGGCATGAAAGTCAGATTAAAAATGTTCTCTGTGGCTCCAGAAGACACCACTCTGAGAAATGGGTAAAGGTAACAAAGGGGAAGAGTTAGCTTCAGTGTAAGAAAACAGCCGAAAAAAATGGTTCTTAATTGTTGACGTTATCCAAAGTCAAAGGGTTTCCACAGGAGACTCACTTAAGGTTCTCCATTGCAGAATGGTTAATCACTTTTTGAGGATATTGCAGAGAGGATTCCTAAACAAGTGCATACAGCATCTGAGATTCCTTCCAGTTTTGAAAATAACTGTGATTCTTCAATTCAATAAAAAAAAAAAAACAGACTAACAAATAGCTGTCGATAAAAAGGGACAATTCATCACAAAAGAAAAGAAATCGTTTTACATTGTAGCAAGGCAGGGCAGTATTTTGAGAATTATGATGATTTGGCCTAAGAACCCACCCCCAAGGGAAATTATTAAACATTTTTTAACACTGGCTCTTGTGTCTTAAGTGATATATGGAATGATTTTTTTCCAAGTTGGATCCCCAAGCTTCATACATTGCTAAAATCCATCTCATTGTCCAAAATCTGATTTTATCTAACACCTGAATAGTTCATTGGCAAAACTATCAAAGTATGAATAAATTATAGCAAAGTCTCTATATAATGCAATAGACCTTTCCCAGGTCTAGAACAGACATTTTTGCCTAGCAAAAAATGTTGTATAGATACCATAAATTCCAATGGAAGAAAGCATTCTCAAAGTGAGAACATTGGCATATATGGCCATGAATCAGCACCAATGGTAAAATTTCCAAATCCTTTATTTCAGAAATATGATTAAAACTGTTGGTAACTTTGTATTTCTGAAGTTATGGGAGAAGAGATTCAAAAACATTTACTTCTATGATATTTCAGCATGTTCCTCATAGTGCTGTTCTCTGGAGCCTTAGAGAACAATTTTAATCCCCTCAACATAGATGTATAAATTAGAAGGAAATGATTTTGATGTATTAAAGAAAAGTCCCCTTATTTATTAATGACTCTTACATAAATAAATGCTCTATTGACAATATCAAGTATCAAAGAAATCAAGATTATATGTAAAAATAATAATAGCAATGTGTGCTATTTGTTTCTGTGTATAGCTAGAGCACAGCTCTGATATCAGTATTTTAGCATATTTTCTACTAAAGAAATTCTTTCAACTGAAGCAAATCAGCCCTTTTACTTCAACTTATGTTCTTCAAGATGTGTCTAGTGTGGTTAGAGGCAAATGACTTACCCAGAGTGACACATTCAATATATATCAAAGTCAGGACTTTAATCTGCCTTTATCCACCCTGACTTACTACATATGGCATTCTGAATATTCTCCCTCTTCCTCTTCCTTTCTACTTTTCTTTCTCTGTCTCTCTCCTTCTTCTTTCCTCCCTCTTTTTTCTCTCCCTCCCTATCTGTCTCTGCCTGTCTTTGTCTCTTCTTACAGATGCAACCACATATAATTTAGAAATTTTGTCTACCATAATATAAAGGAAATATATGTAATTTGTTCTTCAGTTTTCTTACAAATATTTCAGGTTTTTGTAGACTCAATCTTCATAATCCATAAGTGTATGTTTGTTCATTAAAGAAGTTGTCCATCAAATTATGAAAAAATGAACAGTGGATAATAATTCAGCAGACAAGACAATTAATTCAAAGAGAATCCACTTACCTTAAAAAAGAAAACAATATTGTTATTTCATAAGCAGTGGCCATTCTTTTCATCGTGCCTTATGGGATGTTTTCATGAATAACTGTGAGGAATTAAAAAAAAAAGAATTCCTTAGTACTCAACCTTCTGATGAGAAATACCTCTGGGTCTAGCTAGAATAGTCCCTAGGTAACAGAAACACAGAGAGATGGAAACAAAACTGGAGAGACACACAGAGAGAATTTAGTGTGGGAGAGTAGAAACAGAGTCAAAATCCAGGAGAACAAACCATCATCTGGTCATCCAAAACAGTCTTCACAGTCTGAAATGTCAGTAAGGAGATTAAAACCATCAGTGACTATAGTGCAAGAAGAACATACTTTTATTTTTTGCTTTTTGGAGGGCATTTGGGGTTAAGTGACTTGCCCAAGGTCACACTGCTAGTTTTTGTGTTAAGTGTCTCAGATAGGATTTGAACTCAGGTACTCCTGACTCCAGGGCTGTTGCTCTATTCACTGAGCCACCTGCCCACCCCAGGATATAATTTTCTATTTAATTTTGTACCTTTCTTTTGGAGACTTAGGAGGAAGAGAGATCAAAGTTGACAATATTGTTTTTCATTAAAGCCTTTCTTTCAAGTAAAGGAAAGCTTGACACCATGAACTACTGGCTTTAAAGTAAAACAAGGAGAAGAAAATCTCTTGAGATGATGCTTTCCACTGTTTCTTAAGAATCTACCTACATCAAAATGTGTATCAGACACATCAAAATGTGGAATGAAGTTCTCACTCAGGTTTCTTTACACTAAATTTATATCTGAAAATCACAGAGTTTAACTCAGAAAAAAATCTGAATAAGAAGCTATAGGTTTTTGTTGTTAAACTAAAGGTTTTCTTTTCCTTTAGTGTTCTCTTTTGAAAAGGTGTTTTTTTTTTGTTTGTTTTCAATGACTACACTTCATTTGGAAATGAGACCAATTAGTGACTCCATCCATATACATCATTTCCATCCTAGCAGTCTGAAGAACACTGTCTGGAGGATTTAATTAAAGAATTTGCCCTGTTTGGGCTTCCTATCTTTTGAAGTGCTGACACCTGAAATTCCACTCTAGTGGACAGGTAGTCTTCCCCTACTTCTGAACTGTAGAGAACCAGGGGGGATAAGACATGTCTTCAATGCCTTGTTACCAGCTGCTTCAACTCTCAACTCTGGATGAAAATGCAAAATCTGAGGAAAAATCTTTTAAAGACAATCAACAGCCCTTTTATTCTGCAAACGGAATTAAAATGTAATTGTGTGTTTCTTCTCCACACAGTCCAATTCCATTATGAGATGTAACAATAGGGATTTTTTTTTCTTCAAATTATATTTTCAATAAAGTCTTCAGAGAGAATTCAATATGATTCTTGTTTCTATTGCGAGGCTGACCTAGACACAGGAATGCTCTTAGCATATCCCTTGAATCCTTCTGCTCTGATAGAATGTGGTAATATGTATTTGAATTTAAGACAAAACAAATAAAGCTGACCTCAATTGTACAGTCTTTTAAACATATATGTATATGATCAAAAGGGTGCTATATGCAGTGTGTCTGATACTTCAGAATTTTTGAGATTCAAAGGTCTGTGCCATCCTCGGTGACCTGGGAGGAATGATAATGTGGTCATGGCTAGAATGATAATTGCATCCATGTAACTACTTTGCATCCTTTCTCTCTCTTTCTCTCCCAAAGTATATTAAGACCTATATCCGCAGATGTATGTTTAGTCAAGCTGTTTAATGCAATGTATTAATCTTTAAAATGATTCAAGGACAAATACTGGTCTCTGTACACTGTGTGTCACACTGTAGGATGCTGAATTTCCTTGCATAATATCCCTCCTTTGAAGCATCTATTTTACCATTGAAACAAGGAGAGGGAAATATGTAAGGGTAAATTTCTCTCAAATGTCACCAAGCCAAGAGTCTTCCCTAGTAAAATCTCAGAAGATTTGGGCAGAGTAATTAACCTATGCTTATACTTCATCAATATACGGGCCTCTGATTAAAGAGACCAGAAAAAAGGTGGGGGGCTCAGGTCTACTGGGTTCTCTGAAATGTCACTGGATATACACAAAGAAGAATTCTATAATACAGGAAACTGTAAAAATATTGGGGGCTGTATTCATGGAAAAAAAATCTCCGAAACCAATGAAATCATGGAACTTGTTTGTAAACACCCTTACTTTTGGCAAATAGGGTACATTGCTTCTTTTTATAGGTTCACAGACTCTCCCACTTGAAGGAACCTTGAAGGCCACTGAGTTCAACCTAAATCTGAATAAAAATCCCCTTGACAACATACCTAGCAAGTGGCCTCCATTCTTTGTCTGAAGCAGCACTACTTCTGAGCCTCCCCAGCCCACTTGTGAGAGCTATTTTTTTTTTAGATTTTTTTTTTTTTTTGCTTTTTGGAGAGAGGGAAGGTAGGGCAATTGGGGTTAAGTGACTTCCCAAGGTCACGTGGCTATTTTTTTGTGTTGTCTGAGGCTGGATTTTAACTCAGGTCCTCCTGACTCCAGGGTTGGTGTTCTATTCACTGCACCACCTAGCTGCCTGTTGAGAGCTACTATGGTTAGAAGAGATTTTCCTTATAAGGCCCTTAACTTTGTCTCTTTGAATCTTGGTTGTCCTTTGCATTCCTTGACATTCTGAGCTCTAGGATCAAAGGATTATAACACAGTGTTGTGCTGGTAAATATTAAATAGCCAGCCCTCTAGAAAACAAAAACAAAAGAACATATGCATGACACCCTTGTAAGTTTAATCTGCATCATTAACATTTTATCCATTGTTTTCTTAAATCTAGACAACCAACAAAATGATAAATTGATAAGACAATAAATTTAGACTTAATTTGGAACATTTGTTAATTTCTTAGAGGTTCTTGCTCACATTGAAAATTTAATAAGTGACTCTTTAAAGTCCATAGCATCTGGCTCCATCACACCTCTGATTTCAGAACTACAGCTAGAAGCAATCTCAGTGGATTCCTGTTATGACCTTTTCATTTTAAAGATGGAGAAAATGAAATGCAGGGACTTTAGATGACTTTCAAAATATCCAATAGGTAGTAAGTGCTAGAGCCAGGAGTCACACTCACATTTGGTGACCCCAAGTCCAACTCTACACTTTTAACACTGTTCTTGCTTTATCAGCTACACTGCATTGTTGCTAGTTCTGGCCTTGGGTAGAACAAGTCTGTACTTTCTTCCAGGTGGCAGCACTTTAACAGCTGATTTAAGTACTTGCTGTGTAACAGGAACATGTTGCCCCAAGACTTCTCTACTCCAAGCTAAGCATCTCCAATTCTTTCACTTAATCATTCTGTGGCATGATTTGGACACTCTTCTTCACAGGCCTGGTTGTCCTACAGAGCCTCTCTAGCTTTGACCCTCCTAAACTCACATTCCTAACTTTGACCACTATGTCACTTGAGGAAGTTGATGTTTGCATTAGTTTTTTTTTTTTCCTGTCATATCACACTGTTGACTCAGTGAGATCACAGTCACTAAAAGACCTGTATGTTTTTACAGAGAAACTGCTTTCTGGCACAGCTCCCCTATCCTGTACCTTGAGAATTGATTTTTTGAAGCTAAATGTAAGGCATTATATTTCCATTTATTGCCTAAGAAACTTATTTAATAACTCTGGGCTTATCAATAAAATGAAGGTTCTTTAAAGACCATAGAATATCTAGCTCAATTTCTATTTTCCTATATTCTTTTTGGGGCAGCCAGGTGGCCCAGTGAATGGACACCGTGCCTGGAGTAAGAATAGACCTGACTTCAAATCCAGATTCTGATACTTACTAGCTGTATGACTCTGAGCAAGTTACTTAATTCTGTTTGCCTCGTATGTAAAAATGAACTAGAAAAGGAAATAGCAAACCACTCGGCTATCTTTATTAAGAAAACCCCAAATGGGGTCACAGAGAGTCGGATGGGAATGAAACAATACAACACCAAAAATATACATTTCATGACATCATAGTTTTCTGTGTGTTTTGTGTTTGTAAAGTTGGAAAACAGGCAGTGACATCTTGTCACAGCAGCTGTGGCTGGAGAATTAAGGAGCCACTAATGTGGGACTCAGTCTCCCTAAATTACATGTGGAAACATTTCATCTATGTTTCTGCTTCTTATAGTTCATATGAGATAATATATGTGAAGTGCCTTACATAATGCCAAACACTAATAGGTGCTCTATATATGCATGTTTCCATCCCTTCCTTTCACCCTTCATCTGCAAATGTATACTTGGAGGGTGTCTTTATGTAACGGAATACTATCTGGTGTGCTCAAAAAAAAAATCCCTATAATCTTTAATCAATATTAAAAATAAATCATAAGATTGTCAGTTTTATAGCTTGGAAGAGGTCATAGTAATAACCCATATTTCACCATGTATTCATTGTAACTTGGAGATATTGGTAATTTGTCAACGTTTCTCAGATGAGGAATCCTTCACATGTAGAGGTAAAGCTACTTGATGAATGCCCTACAGATGGCATCTCTTAAGGCATTTAACCTATTTGTTCTAACACCAGGACCGACATACCATTCCCTCCACTTTAAATCTCTCTCAGCCTTTTTAGAACAGTCTGAGGGAATGTAGCCTAATGCTTCTTTCCCTGCTGTGCTCCACCCAGTACCCTTGACCTTGTATCTAGTATACCATCTATGCCATGTGGTAATGAGGATAGTTATCAGATCCATTGCAGAGTTAATTAATTCTTAACTCCTCTAATGCTAAATGTTTAGAGGAAATTATTCATTCAGTAAAACTTTGCTGGAGGTTTCACCCTCCAGACACACTGCTGATATCCCAACATTCAGCTATTGAATAATTTGGAGTTGTTTTCTTTCTGAAATGTTAGTATGAAATCATATTAAATACCCTGGTTATTCCATTTGGGGAAAGTTTCACACGGAAAACAATATTATGGTTATGTTTTGCTTTCCTGCATAGATACAAATGGAAATACATCCTACCCTCCAGAGCTAGTTATATTTATATTCTGTTTTCCTTGCCTTCAAAGAAAGTTGTTTGTGGTTTCACTTTCAGGTTTAGTAGCAAATTCAAGTGTTTAAAAGATTTCAGAATGAAAATGACAGTAATTCCCTATTTTTTTTTTAACATGTGGAATTGGGCAGATTTATGATAATAGGTTTTAGGAAATCTTGGTAGTAATATCACAAAGTAAAATTCATGTGTAGAGGAGTAAGCCTAGATGAGGAAGAACCCAACCTTACCTTAGATACATTACATTATATAGAAACCTTATATTATCATTCAATCTATAACATATCACACCTGCCCATTTCCTCTTTTGTTTCTGTCATTATCTCTATCTTTCTGTCTCTTTATCTCTATGTATCTCAGCCTTTTTTCTCTTTGGCTATATCTCTGTGTCTCTCTGTTTCTCTGTCTCTGTCTCTCTTTCCTGCTACTCTTTTTTTTTTTTTTTTAAAGCAATCAGGGTTAAGTAACTTGCTCAAGGTTACACGGCCAGTTATTTCTGGGTGTGGTGCTGAGTGTCTGATCCTGGGATTCGATCTCCAGGTCATCCCAACACTGGAGCCGGTGCTCTTCCTTGCTGAGCCACCTGGCCGCCCCTCCCACTACTCTTTACTAGCCACCCACCTTACCATCTTTTCAGGCTACCATCTCATATCTCTCTAACCTAACCTTTAGCAAACACACTCTTATGGTGAAAAAAACTAAATAAAACAAAAAATGTCTAGACTTGGTGCCTCTGCTCTCTCCTCTGTCACTCACGTCTGAACATCTCTCAATCCGGCTTCTGAATTCAAAGCGATTTCTTAATCAGCAATCCTTTCCTCAACCCTCATTCTTATTGATTCCCGCACAGGATTCAGTTACAATCCTTTTCTCTTCCTTCCACTCAAGGTTTCACGCTACTGCTCACTCTTTCGATTCTCCTAGCTATCTGATTATCCTTCCATCTCCTTTCATAAATTATCATCCATAGCATAGTCTTCAACCATGGATTTATGCCGAAGGTTCTCTATTGGGCATTGAAAACTAGATGCCCTATTCATCTAACACAGAAAAGAATTGATTATTTTCCCCTCACAAACCACCCCTCTTCTAAACTTTCCTATTTCTTTTAAGTATTTTTAACATCATCTTTTAATTCTTTTAACATCATCATTCTTTTAGTAACCTAGGTTTGCAATCTTAGTGTTATACTCGACTCTTTCCTCTTACTGACCTCAAAAATACAATTAATTGCCAAATCCTTTACCTTTATGATATTCATTGAATCTGTTTCCTTTTCTCCACTTACATAGTCACTATGCTGATTAAGGCCTTCATCACCTCTCACCTGGACTATTACAAAAACTTTATTATTGATCTCCCTCTCTTAAATCTTTCCCACTCCAATCCATTCTTCACATAGTTGCCAAAGTGATTTTCCTAAAGCATAGATCTAATCATGTCACTCCTTTCTCAATAAACTCCATTGTTTCCCTATTACCTAGACACAAATTAAACACTTCTGTTTGGGCACTTAAATTCTTACAACCTGGCCTTAACTTATCTCTCCAACCTTGCTACCAAATACAATTCATACCCATGGCTAGGTGGCATAGAGGCTGAATCCTTGGGCCTTCAGTGAGGAGGACCTAATTTTACATTGGTCTCAAACATTTACTATCTGTGTGATCTTGGACAATTCACTTCACTCTGTCTATCTTGGCTTCTTCATCTGTAAAATCAGGAAAATAATAGCACTTATCTCCTATATTTGTATGAGGTTGAATCTGGAATTGAGTCTTCTTGACTCCATGTTCAGTGCTCTATCAACTACACGACCTACCTTTCTAGCAATATATCCATAAATATATCAATATACATATACACACCATATGTAAACACATGTATATACACATACAGACATGTATATATACATGTTTTGTGAATATGTATACATGTATATGCACGTATATACATAGAGAGAGATACATATACATACACAAAATATATTCACTGTGCACACTTTACTCTAAAATGTTAACTGTTTTTATTTTGGTCCAGACCTATGAATTCATTGTTGTAGGAAATTCCTGATAAGGAAACTCCCCAGTAGTGATTCTGAAGACTGAGTATTTAATAGCTTAGAAAGTTCCAAAAGAGCACTACCAGACATTCCAGGATCACATAATCAGTCTGTTTTAGAAGTAAACTCATATATTTTGAAGTCAGAGACTATCACTCTATCCATTATAATACATTTCCATTTTGTCTATTCAATCCCCATTTACAGATCCCCCGTACCCCCGGCAACACACACACACGCACACACACACACTACTCTCTTGTAGTAAAGAAAAGTGCTTATTAAAAACAAGAGATACCACAGTCACATAGATTAGCATAATGCAATTCCATAGCTGTAGATGTCATCTTAATACTGAGAAAAGAGAATTGTGTTTCTGAAGCTGTTCTCTAAGAAAAAGGTTGCTCATTGCATTTAGCACTAAATTAATTAGTGTCATTGTAATGTCATCACTGTAGTCATTGACTGGGTTATATTGTTCTCCAGCTTCTACTTTCCTTGCACTGAATGAATTTACATAATTCTTCCCATGTTTCTCTGATTTCCTCATAAATATCACTTCTTGGTGAACTGCTACATTTGTTAACGTGCATATCACAGTTTCTTTAGGCATTCCCCAGTTCATGGGCATTCACCTTGATTCAAATTGAAGATTCAGATTTAGAATATTCTATCCATAGCTGAGAACATAGTTAAAGTTTTGCTGACCTGATAACTTGATCTCTACTAGCTTAGTCACCAGGAATTTAGGGTCCTCACAATGATCTAAAGACTGTTGAAAGGAAGACTTTAGTGGACTTTATGTAATCCATTATGAAGTACTCAGAGAAAATATGAACATGACAATAGAAAAAAAGCAGCACAGACTCAATCTACAAAATTTGGAAGAGATCTTAGTTCATCTTTTGTCACCTTTCTCATTTTAAGGAGGATGAAAGTAGGGTCAGAGTGGTGAAAGGATTTTCATTGGATCACATAACATCTAGTGTCAAAGCTGGGATTCAGGCATAGATTCCCTAACTCCAAGACTACAGTGTACTTCCCCCATACCAGACTGCCTTGCAAAAGGACTACAATTCACTATCATCAGGCTAAATGTTGGACTCTCTAATTCAGATGTGTAGAGGACTGGGTGAAGGTAGCAACAAATAAACTGGTGATCTAATTAGGCTGCTCAAAATATCCAATAGCTTCTGGCATATTTACTGTGGCTTATATATTGTCACTGAATTATGCAGGAAGTTATAATGGTTCTGGGAGAATCTGGCTTAACAGATTCTTGGTTTTTATTAATTCATTGCTGCCTTTCTTTTTCCAATATATCCTACGGTTTTAAACACCTATCCTATAGATCTTCTTTTATTGTAGTCACTGCTGCATCTCCTTAATACTGAATTGTATGTATAACTGTTTCCCAATGTATATGCAAGTATTCTTGTTGGTATCTTTATGTTGTATGTTAGGCTTTTGTGCTGTATCTGTTGTGTATTTAGGAAGAATAATTATTTAATTAACTTCCCCCCCTCCTCACTCAGTTTGCCATCCTAACTAAATAGACTGCCATTTCCCCTTGGTTTTGACCTTCTAGGCACTTGCATTCCATTTGACTCAACCAAAACAATTTAAATTCAATTTGCAAGTCAAATGTCAGGAGCCACTTTTCAAAAAGATGTACTATATACTGATCTCTTCATTCATTAATTTGGTCATAAAAGAAATCACACTTATGTAGCATGTGTCTTTATTAACCCAGGTTCCTTGCCACTTTACTGCAGGCCTCTCAGACTGTCTTGTTAGTCACAGACCATAGCTAAATAATTTCAGACAAATAGGGCTAGTACCATCCCTTTCAATAAAGTCACTTTGTCATACATGTATCAAATGTGCAACTTCTGGATCTGGATCCCAAAAGACAGATAAGCTGCAATGCATTAAGCCAAATAGACAAATGGCATTATCCCAAGCATAAGAATATCTTAGTAATTAACCATATGATTTGATCAATGTTGATAACCAATATGTATCATTCAGAAATAATAAATACTAATAATAAAGTGCCTTAGGGTTTACAATGCAGTTATATTTATTATCTTGCTTGATGAGGTAAGTTCTGCTGGGCTGTGCTTGTTATGTTCATTTTGTTATTGTTGTTATGTTCCAGTCATAACTGACTCTTTTTGACTCCACTTGGGGTTTTCATGGCAAAGATATTAGAGTAGTTTGCCATTTCCTTCTACAGTTCATTTTATACATGAGGAAACTGAGGTAAACAGGGTTAAAATGACTTGTACAGTGTCATACAGTTAATTAAGTGTCTGAGACTGGATTTGATCTTAGGTTCTCCTGACTCCAGGCCTGCTACTCTATCTGCTACACCACCTAGTACATATATGGAAACTGAGACATAGAGATGGGAAGTGATTTGTTCAAGGTTGCTCGGTTTTCCAGTATTAGAAGTGTAGTTTACAGAATGGCTAGGTGGCTCAGTGAATAGAGCACTGGCCCTGGAATCAGGAGGACGTGAGTTCAAATACAGCCTCAGGCACTTAACACAAAAACTAGCCATGTGACCTTGGGCAAGTCACTTAACACCAACTGCCCTCCAAAAAGCAAAAAAAAAAAAAAAGAATTGTAATTTAAACCTAAATCTTCTGAGTTCAAGTGTATTGCTTCTCCAGAATCATTACAGTCAGACATTCTGGTTTCAAGGATATATGATTATCTCAGTGTATGTGCTCACTCTGCTAATGTAGTTTTCCATGATGTAATACACAGAGGGACCTTGAAGTCATATGACCTGAGTTGACAAACCAACTGTGCTTCCTAATCGATTATATTTTTGGGTAAGTCTGTCTACTTCCCTGAGGCGTGATTTCCTGGCCTTTAAAATGAGGGGTTTGGACTATGTGATTCAGTTGAGGTCACTGGTGTCTCATCTTATGAACTTATATATGCCTTAGTACCTATAAGATGTTTTTTTGTGACTTTGCTTTTTTAACCCTCTTTACAACTATTTGCCTCCTGCACTTAGCTAGAATTGTCTCAGAATGGCAGGCATGCAATCTGTCCACCTTAATATTCAAGAATCTAAAATCACTGCCATGTGATATATAGCAATATATATATATTTCTTGATTTCTGGTACTTAGTTTCCAAATAAGTGCATGCACACAGTTGTTAACTATTTATAGACATTTTTCCTAGTATATAAGAAAAGTTGGAACATATCTCAGAACCTATCCCATATTACTTTCAAACACAGTACAAAAGCTTGTTAATATACTCCCTTATAAATGGAAATCATGACTTGGTTTGGTGTAATGTAATGAATACTAGATTTAAAGTCTGAGGGCATGGGGTTTGAATTCTGTCATCTTGATCAATTTATTTTCCCTTGCTCAGTCTCTGTTTCCTTATTTTGTTATCTTTTTTATATAAAATGAAACTATATTGGCAAGATGCTAGTATACTTAGGTAAGTTTTTAATTGTTTGAAATTCCCTTCTTTATGGGCAATATTAAGTTGAGGAGCTTGGCAACCAGGTGGCTGGGCCTAGAATCAGGAAGACTTGAGTTCAAATTTGGCCTAAGATATGTACTAGTGACTCTGGGCAAGTCAAGTAACTCTTTTTGTCTCATTTTCCTCATCTGTAAAATGAGCTAGAGAAGGAAATAGCAAATCACTCCAATATCTTTGCCAAGAAAACCCCAAATGGGATCACAAAGAGTTGGACACATCTGAAAATGACTGAACAACAAAGTTGAGAAAGTTTATAGGAGATTACTTCAATGATCAGTCTCATGTTGATATACTATTTTACTGAAAAAAACTCAAGTTTCTTAATTGATGGTATGCTTATAAAAATTAGTAGATGACACAAAGCTAGGAATAATGACATTCATTAAATGACAAATTCAGGTATCAGAAAGGTTTTAACATGGTAGAACAATGGACCAAATTTATCAAGATGCAATTTAATAAGGAAAAATGTAAAATTCTTTATTTGGGTGCAAAAACTAAACTTTTTAATTGTGACTATGGAATTATACATGAGTCTGGAGAATCATTCATGGAAAATAATTGCTTTTACAAAAGATATGGTAGTTTTAGTAGATAGTGTAATAGTCAATAATCTTAAAAGGAATTCAAAAAAAACTATTATTACCCTAGGATAAATTAGGATAGATATAATGCCTAGAGCAAGAGAAGTGAATGTTCCAATGTATTCTAGTCATATTGTGCCTACTATGTTTGATTTTGTACAAAATAAATTTTAGGAATGTTATAATAAACTGTATTATATCCAGAAGAGGACAACTAGATAGTGAGAGGGTTGGAAACCATATCTTTCCTGAATCTGCTGGGGAAAATATTTAGTCTGGAGAAGAGGAAACATTGGGAGACTCTGATAGTAACCTTCAATAATCAAATGAGCTAAAATGTGCAAGAAATTTATTATTAATTAAGAAGAGAAGATAGAGAAAAGAGAAAGATGATAGCTGTAAATTATTTGAATGGCTCTTATATAAGTACAGTGACTGTTCATTCTGTGTTATCTCTTCCAACTCTCACATTCTGCAATTCTACAAATAGACTAATTTGTGACCCCAGATAGATACAATGGATGGAAGTCTGAATGAAACAGATTTAAACTTGATGTAAGGGGAAAAAAAAGAACTGAAAAGAAAATAAATTTGGTCAAAAAGTCACAGGAAATATCTAATCTTCCCTCATGGGATATCTTTAAGTAGAAGTTGGATGAGTGACAAATTATTTTTTTTTTGGGGGGGGGGTTGATGGGGCATATGGAGAGGATACTTTTTCAGGTTACTTATTAAGATAAAGGTTGGAGAGTAAGAGCACTAGCTCCAGTGTTGGGATGACCTGGAGATCGAATCCCAGGCTCAGACACTCAGCACCACACCCAGAAATAACTGGCCGTGTAACCTTGAGCAAGTTACTTAACCCTGATTGCTTAATAAAAAAAAAAAAAAGATAAAGGTTGAAAGTTTCTGATGTCCATGCCTTCCAACTAACATGTATTCAAGTTTTATTATTCTGTTTTCTAACATCCTGTATTTCAAAGCCTCTTCCAGCTCAGGTCCTACTATTGAATCTACTATAAGGACAGAGAATTCAATGCTTTTTAAGGTTGAATATTCTATTTAAGGATTAATAACGTAAAAAAAAAACCCTTAAGTGCAACTTTAATCTTCTGCTTTATACCTTTTGTCCATTGTTCTCAGTTCTTAACATCTAAAACTATATAGATGATTTATTTTAGCTCTTCTATATTACAGCATTTCTGATGTTTGTAAATAGACATTACCTCTGAAAGCTGATGCAATTTTTTTTAATTCAATACTTTTGAAGAACCCACCCTGCCTTCACCAATAGTACCTTCCTCCCTCCACCTCCACCTAAAAAATAATGTTGGGCAAAACCATCTGATAAAGCCTTTGTGACCAATATAATATGTATTTGCAAATGTGATTTACTATTTCTTAACAGAAAGTAAAAAGAGTATCAATATCACTCATTAACCACTGAAATTGATCATTATATTTAACATGTGTTGTTTTTATTACAATGTTGTCTAATTATGTTTTAGTACTTGCATTTGCTGTTCTTATGTTCTTTTCTTTGGATACCATATAATTTTTTCTCATGTATATCTGAATTCCATACTGTGTGATAATATTAACTTATAATCATATACAACAATTTATTCAGTTGTTGCCCAGTTGATGGCTATATAGTTTGTTTCAAACTTTATTATTACAAAAAGTGGTACTTGAGTATTTTGGGATACATACTGGACTTTATTTCTATTATTAACCTCTGTGGGGGGTAAATGATCTTGACACAGCTAAATCAAACAGTATAAAAATGATTTTCCCATATAATTCTATTTTTTTTCAGAATTTCTGGACTTTTTCACAGCTCTATCAAGATTCTATTAATATATCTATCTTTCCTTGAATTATACAACTTGGATTTATTTATATAATCATAGATGTAGTGCCAAAAGAAAGGATATTTATATGTATTTATAGGTAACATATATATATATATATATAATCTATAGCATTCCTTTTATAGATGATGAACTGAGATCCAGAGAGGTATGATTTACCCAATATACAAATGTTAGAATGTAGAATTTGAACCCAGGTCCTCTAATGACAAATTCAGCGTTCTTTTCACTGCACATACTGCCTCTTGACTTTTTCTGTTTGTTACATTCTTTTAAATTTAGATGAGTATAAGAAGAAACACCACATCTATACCAATTTGTATTTAATTTAGTATTATTAGTGCTTTAATAATTTGTTTCTTGTTAATTTTGATTTTTAAATGTCCTCTGAAAATGGTTTATCTACTTTGATCACTTATCTTTAGATGGTCAGAGAGAAAAGCTTTATATGTTCCTAAATTTTTCAGTAAGTTTTAAATTTCAAATTTTATGAGATGTCTAATGAAAAGAATTTTGTTTTCTACTTTAATTACATTTATTAAAATATAACATTTTCAAATTATTCTCCCTCCCCCCCAAAAAAAATAAAACCTTTCCTCCAAGCACATTTTTTAAAGATATTATAATCCGATCTTCCAGGTTCACAATCACTGTGAAATATCAGGTTCTAGCTGAGTGTCTTACATGTAGTAGGTACTCAATAAATTTTGTTGTTAGTCTTTTTTTTTCCCCTTTCCCTTAAACTCCTTATTGTCTTACTCCAGATACTTGCATACATATGCATCTTAATTTTAGACACACACACACACACACACACACACACACACACACACACTTTTTCCCCAGATGTTTCCAAATGTTAACCCATCATTTCAATCTTAATTTAAATTCAACTTGGTCATATATGTTGTTATTATATTCCTCTAGACTTCTAAAATTGCATTTTACATGTGTGTATATATGCCCATTTTTAATGTGGGTTTATAAGTCTCTTTCTGTTTCATTTTCCTATGATCGGGTTATACAGATAATTTTTGTACTTAATTTTTATTTTATTTAATTTTAAATTTATTTTTTAGTTTTCAACATTCATTTCCACAAGATTTTGAATTACAAATTTTCTCCCCTTCTCTTTCCTACTCCACACCACAAGAAAGCAAGCATACTTGAATACCCCTTCCCCCAATCTATTCTCGCTTATGTCATTCCCCACCCCCCCTTACTTTCTTGTAGGGCAAGATGGATTTTTATACCCCATTGCCTATATATCTTATTTCCAAGTTTCATATAAAAAAACAATTTTTAACATTTATTTTTAAAGCTTTGATTTCCAGATTCTTTCCCTTCTTGCCTCCTCACCCACTCCCACTGGGAAGACAAGCAATTCAATATAGGTTGTACATGTGAGAATTTTCTTGTTCTATTTTCCAAACATATTTCTTCTTTTAAAATTTTCCATCTCTTCTAACTGTTGCGGTTTTAGAAGTTGTTTAGTCATTATTTGTGTGATTCTTTTAGTTAAAATTTGTAGCTTATTATCTGGTTATTATAGCATTTCCCTCTCAATTAAAGACTTCATTTTTTTCTTGTTAAATAGCTGTTTACTGCATTATTTCATTTAAGAAGTGTTTGCTTAGTATTTTTGGTTATTGTTGTTGTCGTCATAGTCTGTCAATTTTACTGTTAAGTTTTTTTTTTTTATATGAAAATCTTAATCATCTCCTGTTTCTTTGTAGTTGTGTTTATTTCACTCAAGTTGTTCCATTTCTTGCTTGGACATGACTTTTCATTCTATCATATTCTACCATGTTGCTTTATTTCCCTTTATCTCCCATTCATTGATTTGTTGTTGTTACCTTATTTTTGGTGCCTTTTGTACTCTTTTTTGGGTATAGAAGGTAACTCATGATTACAACTCACTTTTTACTTATTTATCTTCCCAGAAGCCTGCTGTATTTCTGTCAAGATAGCGTTGAAATGTAAATTCCTTGCAATTAGAGATTAGTTCTCCCTTTATATTTGCATTCCCAGTGCTTAGGAGAGTGCCTGGCATTTAGAAGGCTCATAAATGTTTGGTGACTTTTCGAGTCAGTTCAACATTAAAATAATCTTTCCCCCATTCTAGGATATTGACTCTCCCATACATAGTATTGGAGTTAGACAAGTTAGACAGCCTCTTTTTGTCAAAGGGTTGATGAGCTCAGCCGAACTCCTGTTGGATATTGAGGTGTTTGTGGGGAGGGAGAGGTAGACTGAAAAATACTGATAGAATTGTGGAGCTCAGAGCAGGACACCTGGGGCCATGAATAGTGACCTAAAAATGAGGAGTTACTGGGCACTTATAAGAACTAAGCTGGACTGGCAACATGATATTCTGTCTTATATATGTATCCATGTATATATGTATTACATGATTTTCCATAGTCATTGCCTTCTGGTGAGTTTTTTTTCCTATTTCTTGTTTTTGCTTTTGTTAGTTTTATATATATAATTTAAATTATTTTGATTCCTTACATTCTTTTTTTTAATATGGTGAGGGTAAGCTAAGATCAAATATATACTATAATTTGATTATATTCCTAATGGTGAAAGGGACCTCCAAGACATTCTAGTTCAAGCCAAACGTGAAAACCAATCCTCACTACAATAAACCCAATATGTGGTGTTCCCATATTTACTTGAAGGCCTTCAATGAAGTAAAATGGGATATTGCCCAATGCCTTCCATTATACTTTGGCAGAACACTAATGTTTAGGCAGCTTTTCCTCACCTTACCTAAAGCTTAAATGATATTCATCACAACGTATATCAGTTGATTCCCTGACCAAATTAAACCTGATTTGTTTTACATTCTGAGGGTTATAAGAGTGGAATAATTAACTATACTTATGAAATCACAAATCACCAAGACATTTAAATGTCTTTGGTTCCTTCAACTGATTTTGACATGGGAAGAACATGAAGGCATTTACTTCCCTAGGTGCCCTCCTTTGAGCATTTTTCAACTCATCAATGACTTTTTTGGAATAGGGTATCCAGGATTGAATAAAATAAGACAGATGAAGTCAGAGAAATTTAATGGACAGCAGTAATCTAAATTTTGTCACTCTGGAAACTATCCCTCTTTAAAGGTAGCTTATTTGGTTCCTCCACTAAATATTTCCAGATCTGTCAATAGATCTATGTAGCTAAGTGGTGGAATGGATAGAATGATGGACCTTGAGTCAGGATGACTCAAATTTAAATCTGGCCTCAGGAATTAGCTTAGTGATCCTGGGCAGGTCACATAATCAATGTCTGCCTCTACTGTATGAAGGGGATAGTAAATAGTACCTACTCCTAGTTGTGGCTACTTCTGCCACTAATACAAATTGCATCATGATTTCACATGCAATAAATAGCTCCTCCAATAAGTGTTCTGCCTGAAAATTTATCAGTCTGTAGACACCCTACCAAGGAGGCTCATTAGATGTTAATTTATTTATCCTTAGATGACAACACACTATCACAACCTATACTTAAACCTTGAACTCTGTTTTTTTTTTTAAAGTAATCAGGTTAAGTAACTTGCTCAAGGTTACACGGCCAGTTATTTCTGGGTGTGGTGCAAAGTATCTGAGCCCGGATTCGCTCCCAGGTCATCCTGACACTAGAGCCGGTGCTCTTACTTACTGGGCCACCTGGCCGCCCCTTAAACCTTGAACTCTTTCTACTTTTCTGGGATCTATCAGAGATCCACTTTTCCACAAAAATATTTTTTTGAAGTTTTACATAGTTTATTTATGCTCTGGTGAAAAATTATCTTCACGTATAAGCATAATCTATAGTGCCTTTTATTCCTTCTTTTTGCCAGCAATGACATTTGCCTTTACACCTGACTTTCTTCACTCTGTTCTTGTGTTCCTTTTGCTGCTTTCTTCATGTCTTTTTTTTCTCTTATAGGCCATGCCTTGCAAGTCTGTGCTTTAGTTCATATTTCTTTGCATAGTCAAAGGAATCATAAATCATGCCAAAGCCTGTTGTTTTACCGTCACCAAAATGGGTTCTGAATACAAAGACAAAAATGACATCTGGAGTTGTCTTGTACATCTTGGACAATTTTTCTCGAATTTCAGTCTTGGGCACTGTGGCCTTTCCAGGATAAAGGACATCTATAACCATCTGTTAACGCTGAAGAAGTCTGTTTGTCATGAACTTCTTGGTTCTGATGGTTACAGTGTCATTCATGGTGGTAGCCGGCTCCTTGAGCAGCAGGAGAGAGAAAGGAATTTAGATTTTTTAGGAGCCAGATGTGGAAGTTAAAAGTTCCCTTTTGAGATCATCTCAACATAATAGACTTACATCCATACCCTCTAAGTAGGCTCCTTTTAACAGTCCTAGTGATAATGTTCTGAAGGGTTACATGCATCATCTTTGATACAGGGATGTGAACAGTTTAGTTTTGGTTAGTCTCTTATGATTTCTCACTATAGTTACCTCTTCATGCTTGCATATTTTGTTTGAAAGTCAAAATTTCTATTTAGTTCTGGTCTTTTGCTTAAAAGTTCTCTATTTCATTAAATGCTCATCCCCTCCCCCCATATTATTATACTTATTTTTGCTGGGTAGGTTATTCTTGGTTGTAATCCTAGTACCTTTGCCTATGGAATATCATATTAAAAGTCTCCTGTTCCTTTAAGGTGGTAGTTGCTAAATCTTGAGGCTAAGGGCAGCTTCATAGTATTTGGGAGTTCTGGATTTTGGCTATAATATTCCTGGGAGTTTTCATTTGGGGATTTCTTTTAGGAGGTAATGTTTACTTTGTCTCTGGTTCTAAGATATCTGGGCAATTTTCCTTCATAATTTCTTGAAATATGATATATTAAATAAATAATTTAAAAATATGCTTTTTTTTTTTCTGGGGGCTGGGGGGCGGAACACCCGGTGCATGACTTTCAGGTAGTTCAATGATTCTTAAATTTTTTCTTTATTTTCCTACGCGATATTTCACTTTTTTCTCTATTTTCAGTATTTTGACTTTTGTTTTATCATATTGTGATGTCTCACATAGTAATTTGCTTCCATATGGCCTATTTTAAGTTTTAAGGCATCATTTTCTTCAGTGAGGTTTTGCACTATCATGAAGTACTTGTCTTGGAAGGCCCGCTTCTCAATAAGCCACATGACAGTGTTGGATAATCCCAGCATGGTAGCAATATCCAGGATCTTCTTCTGAGTGTCCTTCAGGGTCATACTCTGTGCCCTCAGTCCCTCCAGAATACTGTTCCTGCCTCCAATGAGATCATCCATGCCATGGTGAACTTTCTGGAGGGAGGAATTAAACTGCAGTGATTCATCCATGGGTATGGTGGTATCAGAGTCATTCGTGGTGAAGGTTCTTGCCAGAAGTTCTTCTTGCTGCCTCTCCTGCTGCTCCCTTAAATACTGCTGATGCTGGAAGTTCCTCAGTGCAGTCTGCAGGTGCTGGACATCATGCTTTAACTGGTCAACGCGGAGCTTGGCATTCTGGCGCTTATTAGGTGGCTCTTTGCAGGACAAAATCTCCAGGTGTTCCAGGCTGCTGAATATCTGGTCTATCTTTGCTTGGATTTCATTTTCTACTAGGTGCAAAGACTCCTTGTCTGACGTCTCCAGGCGTCCCATGTGAGACTGGATCTCATGTGGGTCTGTTGGTACAGTGGCTCCATTGCTCTGTCCTGCCAGCTCCCGGTTCCCCTGAACACTCCACAACAATTTTTGAGTCTCTAAGGGTCACTACTGTCAAGTCATACTTTAAGGGAAGACACTTTACAATATATGAAGGAAAAGGAAAAAAAGTGCAACTCATTGATTTCACCTCTGTTTTCATGTAATAGAGAAGGTGTTGATGGTATTTCCCAATCAGGTTATGTGATGATTATATCTGGTCTAACATCTAGGTCCTTAATTGTGGCAGGTGGACACTTAAATGGACTTTAAAGATGTTTTTGTTGTTGAATAATATTAACTTCATTCCAAAGAAAATATACAAATTTCCAAGTACTTTTATCAAAACCTAGTGAGTTGAAGTGTCTACTACATATTACACTTCTGTACTCTTATGTTTTTCAAATTGGTACTGCAAGGTAGCTAGAACAAATAGTATGCCAATTTTGCAGATGAAGAAATTGAGGTTCAGAAATTTTAAGTGACTTTTCTGCCTCTATGTGTGTGTGCATGTGTGGGGAGACAGAGAGGGAGACAGAGACAGAGGGAGACAGAGACAGAGAGACAGAGAAAGACAGAGACAGAGAGAGATAGAGACAGAGGGAGAAAGAAACAGACAGAGAGAGACAGAAAAAGACAGAGACAGAGAAAGAGAGAAAGACAGACACACAGAGAGACAGAGAGAGACAGAGAAAGAGAGAATTAAAGTTGACTAGGGGTGTGTAATGCCATGCACTAGCAGCTTTCCAGAAGAATGCTACTGTGAACAGCTTTTAAGTTTCTGATTGAACAGTATAGGGAACACCCTATTTATTCCATCAAAAGCAAAGCAAAGCATTCACAGAAAATCTAGGTACAGCATTCACAATATTACAATTTATCACAGAAGTGAGTATTCACAAAAGCTTGTCATTAAAATGGCCACATAGTTTTCACCAAAGTGATCACAATATTTAGAACAAAGAACAATCATCTCAAAGTACGATAGTCAAAATCTTACAATCATGGGGCACGTTAAATTAACTCAATCAGTCACTTATTCAGCAATCAGTTACTAAGTATCATTAATCACTAAGTAAAATCATTAGAAAATATAGCTACCCTCCACCCCTAGGTGACTAGTAAAGTACAATTTCATCATTAGTCAGTACCCATGGAGAGGTCTTTTCATCTTGACTTGGGGGCAGTTCTCAGATTCTCTGGATCCCCTTCCATGGTCCCAGATTCTACCTGGATTCACCAGACTGTCACCTGGGTTCAGTGGCAGATAGCTCCCAGTTCCTTGTCCAGCTCTCTTGGTAGGTCCTGCTCCACACTGAAGTTCACAGGGTCCAGTCCATCTCAAGTCCTTCACAATTTCTGCTTCTGGGAATTCAAGGCTCAACCAAGCCACAAACAAAGTCCCTGCATCCCTGTGATGCTTCCTCAATCTTCTGCAGCACGTTCAAAAAATCAGAATCACCTTATCCAGCCTTCGGCTCCTGGGCTCCTGTTCAGAAAAAGCTCCACCACCACAAGTTCTCAGGATATTCTTTCTCAGTTCTCGATTCTCTCTTCTGTAGCTGCTCTACCTCCAGATTATTGTCCCAAGAAATTCTGACTGTCCCTTCCTGGGGTTTTTCCTTATATACACACAGCATTAGTTTCCTGTTTCAGCCAACCTCTTCCTGTTATGTCAGCAACAGGAGACAGGAGTTCATATTTACTGTTTCCCCAGCAAAATCTTGATCAATTACTAAGTTCAAAGTACCTGCTTGCTACCTTTGCCAACACAAAGGGATCTTCAAATTCAAATTACAGAGATAAATGTCTAGCATGGGAACAACGTGTAATGGTATAGATAGAGGAATGAGATGAAAAGTCTCTCTGTGTGAAATAACCTTTTACTCAGGTATTTGGCTATAAGCTTCATACACTTATTGAAACACCTCATCACTTTTTTCCTTGTTCTCTTCTTTTCAAAATACATTTTCAATAGGAGAGATATAACCTTTTGTAGAAACTTCATGCAATCTCACTCCTTTTCTCTCATATTGCAGGGATCTTCCTTCCTTCTCCCAAAACCAGCTACAACCGTAAAAACAACAAAATGACAATAAAAACTTGATATTTAGAGAGTTTTACAATGAAGGAAACAAACACACACACACACACACACACACAAGCACAGAGTAGGGTTTTTTTTTCTCATTTATTTACTTATTTTTAATGCCTGCCCTAAAGCAAGAAGGTGGAGGGATCTGGCATGACTTTAGTATTAGAAACACTCTAAAGTTTCTTTTGCAGTCAAGGAGATAGCTCTCTTCCTATATTCATTTTTATATTCCTGCTTCAGTCTGTAGGTTATTATTATGGGATGTCAAAGAAATAGAAATGTGCAAGGACAGCATCACATACAAATAATGTCAAGTACCAAAAGACACAAGCATCATTATGATTTGTATTAATTACATTTTCAAGAACAATTCTCATCTTCTGTTTTGACCTGTAGCATGTGAAATCTTTTACCAATGTTCCATGAGCTAATTAAATGTGCTCCAACGTGTCACAGACATTCTCCAAATAGAGCACAGCTATTTATTGTCTGCTCTCAGGGACTGTTCCCTTGCATGCTGTGTCTGCCTTCTAGGTCATGTAAAATAAAGATCCTTGGATCATTGGGTACACCATGGCTTAATATCGTTTGTAGATATCCTTCTTCCCAAAAGCATTGTATAATGGGGCATAACCAAAGGAAAGCCATAGAACATATTAAACAAATGAGCACATCATGTCAGGTTGACTGCTGATCAGCAAGGCATTATAGACATGTTTATATTTTAACGGATGTGAAAATCATACTGTTGGTGACTCATTCTTTGAAACCTTAATACCAGGAAGCATGGCTGATCTAACGACTTTGTTTAACCTCCCTCTGATGGAGCATTTGTCAAGGCATTCAAATATATCTTATCCTCACATTTGCTTCCAATGTTTTTGCTTTTCTTGTTCCAAGTTCCAGTCCTTGCTTGCTTGCTAGTTTTAGTGTGTTTTGAGATTCTTATAGACCTTTGGATTGCTAGAAATGCCTAATTGATAATCTTAAGAAGAAGAAGAAATATAGTGATAACAGTTCATATTTATATAGCATGGACAAATTTGCCAAATACTTTACATACTTTTTTCTTCTTCGATCCCCACAACAGATCTGTGAATGTAGGTGTTCCATCGACTATGCTATGCTGCTCCTAATGAAAAATACACTTGGGATCATCTCCTTAAAATATTTTTTCCAGTAGGGTGCTGGAACCATAACCACTTTGCTGATCATGAAGCCCCAAGAGTCACAAGCACTATGTATGCTTGAGTGTGTGTGTGTGTATTTATTGGTTCCCCAGATAGAATATAAGTTCCTTGAAGGCATAACCTATTTCAATTTTATCTTTATATCCCCAGGACCTAACACTTCCTCCTGGCACATTGTAGGTGCTTAATAAATGCCTTTTTAATGAATGAATGAAAATCTACAAAAGACAAGGGGAAACTAAACAGCTGGAATGGCAGAATAAAAAAAAAAAAGAGCAGCTATTTTGAAATGATGCAAAATCTCTTGATTTTTTTTCCAGATAATTCTCTCAGCATTTTGGCAAAGCATAGTGGATTCAATCGTCAGAAGCAAGAAGTCTATCTTTTACCAATCGTAATCAGCGATAGTGGAAACCCTCCCCTGAGTAGCACCAGCACTCTAACCATTCGTGTCTGTGGTTGCAGCAGTGATGGTGTGGTACAGTCCTGTAATGTTGAAGCTTATGTACTTCCAATTGGGCTCAGTATGGGAGCATTAATAGCTATACTAGCATGCATCATTTTACTACTAGGTATGTATTGTGTTTTATACTCTGATGATCAAGACTTATCAGGTTTCTAAATTAATAAAAGTAACTCAACCCCCCTGTTCCCTCTCTAGACCAGGGGTGTACATTTTTTTTTCTTCTGGAACTACTTTTCACTTTCTTGAATACTTGAGATTCTCTGTCCTGTATTTTGGAGGTGGGGCAGATCTTAGGGAGAAGACAACAATATCATTAAGCTTTAGAAAAAGTATGCATTGCATTCTGTGTTCCAAACTGGAATCCTTGGCAATATGGATTTGCAAGAAATGGTAGAGATGTGGGATGATGGTGGGAATCAACTTAGAGATTCGCTCTATTGTGCTTTTCATTATATTGGTAAGTAAATCTGACTGGTTGGTAACCTCTGGTGTAACCTATACAAATAGTTGTTGTTTTTTTCATATATAAAATGCCAAAGCTAGAAATTATACCTATTTGTCCCAAATACTTTATGAATGATGGGAAAAAATGTACAAAAATTAATATTTATACTAGGAAAACTCTTTGTTATACTGTATATATTAAATGGATATGAATGGGCATACACGTGCCAAATTATAAGAAGAAATCGTTGCTTCATATGACCTGTCTATGACATTGGAAAGGAAGTTCTATAAACAGATGGGATATCAGTAGAATATGAAAAAAAAATATTTTATTCAGGCTTAATCAGCACAACATTTTCAAGAAGCAAAAGTACAAGTTAAAAAGTGGGACTTACTATTCATGACTCTGAAGTTTGCATCAATACTTCTCTACTACATATGCCCTTCTCCCTATCAGTTAATAATCTTCTGATATTTCCATTCACCTCTTCTATTTTACTTTGATATAAAATGTAGTTATATTACATTAAAATCTAAATATAAAAGCCAAAGGTAGAAACTAGGGGGGAATGTTTTTCTCCCAGAATTATGTTATCACTCTTTTAGCATGAATGTATCTATTGGATCTTTTATACGATATTTCTCTTGAAAAATAATCAGTTTATACTTTTTCTTTGATTGTACCTTGTTCAATTAATCAGTTTCTGATCCAATATTTTCCTTTCAGTCATTGTGGTGTTGTTTGTGACTCTGAGAAGACATAAAAATGAGCCCCTGATTATTAAAGATGATGAAGATGTGAGGGAAAATATCATCCGTTATGATGACGAAGGAGGTGGAGAAGAGGATACAGAAGCTTTTGACATTGCAACTTTACAAAATCCAGATGGAATAAATGGATTTTTGCCTCGGAAGGATATAAAACCTGACCTGCAATTTATGCCCAGGCAAGGACTTGCACCTGTTCCAAATGGTGTGGATGTTGATGAATTTATTAACGTGAGGCTCCATGAAGCTGATAACGATCCCACAGCTCCACCATATGACTCCATTCAGATTTATGGCTATGAAGGCCGAGGCTCAGTGGCTGGCTCTCTCAGTTCCCTGGAGTCCTCAACATCAGACTCAGATCAGAATTTTGACTACCTCAGTGAATGGGGTCCTCGTTTCAAAAGACTTGGAGAACTCTACTCAGTTGGAGAAAGTGACAAAGAAACTTGACAGTGGATTATAAACTTCCCTACGAAACTGAAAGCTCATGTAATATTCTAGGGCCATCCCTGTTAGTTACAACCAATGTGGTCATTTGTTTTAGAGGCAAGTTTAGCGCCAGTCATCTATGAAATCAATTACATTGTAATGTTGAACCAAAAAAAAAAATACAAAAGTATATGTTAGGAGGTTTATAAGTCTTGTGGAGTGTGAAGTAAAGTATGTGGAGTGTCTAGAAGTCTTTGGATATTTGATATTCACTTGACCACCACGGACATGGTGATTGGGATCTTGGTTAATCTTCAATGTAAGAAATAGAGGAAAAATCAAAACAAATGGTGCTTTTGTAGAGAAATGGACCTACGGGGATTTTGCTGCTGAATAATGTCATCTGCCAGGGTGTATAAAGTAACACGTTTTTTTCCTCAATGCCAACAAAGATCCCGCCACCAAAATTTTTAAAGCAATACCTGGTCTTCTGTGCAATGCTAGCTATGAGGAGCATTGTTAAGACCTACTAGCTTCTACTGTGCAGTGACCATCCATTGTACATAATTGTTGGCCCAATAACCACAGACTATTTCTCATCTTTAAATATTGTGTCAAGCCTTAAAATATTCACATGTTCTTAATTCATTCCAGGGAAGGGTGGGGGGGAGGGGAAGGGTTGCACATTCATTGATGGGAGAGGAGAAATTCCATTAAAATAGGCTTGTTTCTAGAAGAAGGATTACTCTTATCTTCCACTTCATCATCATCCACAAGGACACAAAATGAACTGTATCACAGGATGGATGGACTATATAAGACATGGTTGGTTTTATCACTGAGTGAATTTATTTGTTTAATCCTTGAAATAAATATTTTATTGATGTCCATTACTGCTTTTATTTATTAAGGTTGGTAATCTATAGATTAAGGGAATATATAAAAAATTATATCCATTAATAATCCTTTAGATTGTTTTCTATATATATAAAATGAATGTTTAATATATGTACATTTGATGAGCAAATAAGGATGATTGCAGATGATGTATTTAAAAAGGGAAGCTAACAGTCTCTTTTGAGTAGTTAAGCTTTATGTGACTTATGAGGGCAGGAATAACATTTTCCCAGAGAAACTTTTGAACAGTTTTCTATTTTGTTCATAACTCTAGTATTTGGTGTTTTTACTACAAGCACAAACATCTGGAAGTATACTGGTTCATGTGAATATTTAAACTCTAGCCTTTTAGAAGCCCACACATTATACAGTAAAGTAAAACATGCTTATAGTTCTCCAATGTATTAGAGAAGGAACCAGTTTGTACATAACTTTACTACTACTTATGTTATTAGTATTTCTTTATCTAACGTTCATGGTTATGCACAGGGGCTTTTGCACTCCAAGAATGGACAGCACTAGAAGCTGCAAGCATACTCAATTTGTAATGCAAACTTGCCATTTAGAAGTAGAGATTGTATAATAAAATTTAAGTATTACATGCAAATCATTTTAATTTTCTACTTTGCTTTGATGCTATATTGTTTGTTTATTTACTCCATGTATTGTATTAAGAGAAACTCCTGTATTGTTTCCTACTTTGTGAAATATATTTTTATAAATACTTGTGGTCTTATCTTTTCTTCTATCTGGCTCATGCCCCTCAACAATGAATAATCAACTGTGAATGGAACTCTAGAATTTTAGAAAAGGTGCTATATGTGAATTGAAGTGGATTGAGTTTGTAAAAAAATTAATTAGTGGAAGAGCAAGAACTAGAATTCAGGGTTCTCAATTCAATTTAACACTTGTCATATTATCACATACATCATATTTTTTGTTAACCAATATTTCACTGGACTCTATTTTCATGTAGTTAAGTAAAGCATACTTTCTATTATCTTCCTATGATGCATCCTTGTGGCATGGATTTAACCCATATTTTCTGAAAACTCTACCTGATGAGCAAATATGGTAAAGTCATGCAGTGTAAAACTTGTTGTTGTACTGTGCATGTTAACAGAGCACCAACTTAACTAGGTATGGAAATGCTTATGGTATCTTAAACCACCAGGTGATGATTATACCCCCCACCACTTCAGCATCACGTGAAGACCATTTTTTAAAGAAAATAATCTTTATGATATTCATTAATGGGGAGAGAGTGCCTACTAATGTCTCTGATCTTATGAAGAGTTACTGTTGACATATAGTGTGTCTTAAAGGTTCTTAACTTTAGAGCAGAAAAATTAGAATTAGAATTTGAATAATATAATTGCAATTATTATTGGAACACTCATTTTCCTGAGTTAAAATCTGCCTTCAGATATTTATTAACTGTGTGACCCTGGGCAAGTCACTTAACCCTATTTGCCTCAGTTTTCTCATGTATATAACAAGCTAGAGAAGGAAATGACAAGCTGCTCAATTTTCTTTGCCAAGAAACACTCAAAATAAGGTCATGGAAATTTGGACATGACTGAAAAAAATGACTAAACAACAACAGAATTATGGGGGCAGGGAACAACTGTATGCACAAGCAATTCAAGTGAAACAAGGCATGTATTCAATCAGATTTCAGACAGTAAAATGTGTCCTTGGGAAATCTCTGTTAATCAGCTGCTCAGTATAAGCTGATGCTCTGAATTAGAAAGGGAAATCTCAACAAGACAGGAAATATGACATCCTAGTTCCATACTGAGACTGGACTGAGTTCTAGGTGAGGCCACACTTTGGAGAATAGAGGAGGATGCTGTGAGCTAAGCAGCCCATTACTTTTATAACTACAGATGGATTGAAGGCAAGCAGGTTCTTCCACAGAGTTATATTATACACTCTCTTGCTTTGCAGGGTTCCTTTGTAGGGAAACTCACGAATGTATAACCTTCTGATTGCCTTTTTGATTGAAAGTTCCATCTGAGACCACGGTAGTGCAACCAGTAATAAGATTTCAAAAAATCCCATCACTGGCACTGTAGGAGAGGCGAGCATGACAGAAATCTCATCATTGTCAGTCAAAAAGATAAGGTAACCACTAACGGTGGGTGTCACTTCAAATTGTGCATTTATACAGCTTTTAAACATGAATATCAACAATGAAAAGGGAAAAAAAAACACATAAGCTATTGTTGGGTCCACAAATGGAAACAGGCAATTTTCTTTCTTCAAAATGCCAGTTTTAATGGAAACAGGTCTAACCTGTGAGAGCAAATAACCTGCAGATAATTTGCATTGGTAATTTATAATAGCACCTCTGACTCCCATTCTCCCTGGAAAAGGGGATACAGTGGCCCCTTGCCTAGCTGAGTTTTCTTCTTTGAATGAAAGAAATTCATAGAATTGTGAAAGGGATTGACCCATCTATGGAAAAGTTTAGAGACGTTAGTTTAAAGTTGTGTGTGATGCTGATGATATTTATAATTCTGAAGATTAGAATCATGTCCACCACACTGAGTAGCTGGGATGTGATGAATCTATCTCACCATCCTTGTCATTGTAAAAAAAAAATAGCTCATGCTTAATAATAGAAGCTGACATTTAGGCAGTGCTGTTGTAACTGTCAAAGTACTTTATTGGCAACAACCCTATGATATAAGTTGTGCAAATATTATTAATCCATTTTGAGAGAGCTGGTTCAGGCGGAGGAAATGAATTTTCTGAAATCACAAGATAGTAAGTGTGAGAGACAGGATTTGAACCCAAACAAATCTTCTAATCCAATATCCTTTTGGTCTATAAAATGGATCATGTTGTTATAAACTCTCTGTCTTTTTTAAGGAAAGCTGAGACACTGTTTATATAGCCATCATTTAATACATCATAAGAAAAAATGTAATAACAGCTTTCCAATCACCAAATGCTAAGAGGGTAAAACAAAAATAGAATTTCACTTAGAATAAATTGCATACACTTTTTGAAAGCAAGAAAAATCCATCTGCTGTGCTTCAACAGATAATTCCCCCTTCTGGCAGAGGAAGTGATAGCATTTTTGTTATCAATGAATTTGAATTTGAAGACATTTTAGTAGACACCTAATCCAACTCTACATAAAAAGAATCCCTAGTATGACATAGTGAAAATGATTATTAATAGAGATGTCATGATGGAAAGTTGTTAATATTCCATCTCTTATCTGCCTTTTTGAATTACCTATACTATACTATTACCTATACTAGACCATTCATTCATTCATGAGGTACATATAATAAGCACCTACTAAGTAGTAAAACCTGTCTACCTTTTGCCTCTTTTGTGGCAAATTTCAAAACCTGTTTGTGTTTCTCTGTACATCAAACAATTTCTTTGTTTTTTTTTTTTCTGAAAAACCTTTACCATTGTGATCTCTTGAGACTATTTAGTATTATTCCTTTCTCTTTAAATACTTTTTCCTCCTACAACCACTTCCTCTATCCCTCTGTCATTTTCTAGGATTGTTTTATTTCCCTTGATGAGCTAAATAGTAGAGAGATCTTTCTTCTGCCTTTTTCATCTTCTTGGAGGTGGGGACAAATCTTTACACTGTGAATACTTACCTGCTACTTACTAATTGGTAAAAATACAAACATTGCAAACTCTCCATATATCACTGAAAATTCCACTTATCCTCCATGGTTGGTCAAAGAGGGATTCTCAGTTCCTTGTTGTTCTTGATGTTAGAATTCATCAAGAACTCTTTTGGCAAATTTTATTTTCCATGCCTAATCATCATATTGGGGTTCAGTCATTAGAGGTTTCTGAGTAAAAAAAAAATCATATATTTCTCATGGGTTTCCCCTCATTTTACCACAATAGGATATGATTTTGCTGCTTTAGATAGTTAATTAGCAGATTCCAATGAAGTTTTAATGCAAACAGAAGCCTTTTCTAAGTGAGGTTTCCAAGTAGGAATTGAATTACCAGGAGAGTTTTATCTAATTAAATCTAATTACTGACTTTTCCCCTCTTTGTACCCTTCCCATTGCTAATTTAGATACCATTGTGCGCTTCCTAACCTACCAAGCTCCCTATTCCACATTAGGGGCTAAATCTTAATCTATTCACAGATGAAAAAAAAGCAAAGGAAATATTGAGATACATTAAGTGAGATGTAGTGTCTAGCATCAATCAACAATCAATTAAGTGTTTAGTATAGTGAGGTACAATTCTTAGTATTGGAGACTCAAAGACAAAGATTAATCACTCCTTGTCTACAAAGAGTTTTTAATTTTATCAGGAGATAAACATATGGGAGATAATTCTGCCATGTTTTTCCTATTAGACTATATCTGAAGTGTTATGTTCTAATGTGGATGCCATATTTTACTGGGGGAAAAGATAATTTAGTGGAAGTGGAAGGCAGCAAGATGAGGACAGATGATGTCACATGAAGATCAGATGACGGTGAAGAGACACTGTAGGACATTTATGCTAGTTGTCTTCAGGTATTTAATAGAATATAATATGAAGCAGAATGAATGGATTTGCTCTGCTGAATTCCAGATGGCAGAATTAGGAATAATTTCTCTAGAACTTGGAAGGAAACAAATTTTGGTCTGAAACATTTGAATATTGCCAAAGGGAGTATATTTGTTTTCTCACTAAAGATGCTGACTTAGAAATTGTGTGACCATGTATGCAGAACCCAAAAGCTCATAGACTTGAGAGATTCTCACTCAGGTAGTGTTGGATCAATTGACCTCTGATTTTCCTTCTGATTGATAATCTGTGATTCTGGGTTATTATGTTCAAGCTGTGTACCAGATATTGTGGAACATACAGAGATGATTCCCTTCATTTTTTGGAGACATTTTACCTTACAGAAAATGGTAGATGTTACTCTTACTAGTGTAGAAAGGAAGAGTACATTTTTGTTATTGTAGAATTTATCAGGTAATTTCTTGAGCAATTTTTATATGTTTTAAGAAATATTGCTTATTAGAAAAAATAGATACTACTCCAATAAATAGTTATTATCCTTGCCATTTTGTAATAACAAAGATCATAAAAAAGAATATAATTTAAATATGTATCTAGTGAAATATCATTGAATGATATTCTATTAGCTCAATAGGTACTGTAGAATTTCAAAATTTAGACAGAATATGAAAGGTGGATCTGGAAGGTACTTTAGAAGGGAAAGTTAAATGAGGAATAGGTGAGACATGGTTCATGAGACAACAGTTTGGGTGAGGAAAGGAACAAAGTAGACATTTTAGGTAATTAGGAGAGGAATATTCATCAACAATATGATGTGGAAGCCAACAAAGTAGATATGATTATAGGCTAAATTAATAGAAGATCAGGATCCAAAATGAAGGAGGTGATAGTGTGATCCCTAGCCTAGAAAACAAAATTTGGATTATTTTGTTTAGTCCTGGGTGTCAAAATTTAGGAAGGCTATTGATACACTAGAACACATCCATAGGAAAGTAATGAGGATTAGGGTATTTTAAACCATCACCCTCATTGGCATCACTAGATTTTATACATCACTTAATTGACTAAAGAAAGTAGGATCATAGTCTAAAACAAAGTAGGAACATGACTGCTACGTACAAATATATGACATGCTACTTTTTAAAATTTTAACTCCCTAATTCTTTCCCTTCACCCCCTCCCTCATTCATTGTGAAGGCAGAAAATATGATACCCATTATACATATGAAGGGGAAAAAAAAAACATTTCCACATAAACCCATTGGTGGAAAATTGCAATTCTTCAATCTTCACTCAGCTTCCATCATTTCTCTCTCTGGTTGTGAATAGCATTTTTCATCATGAATCCTTTAGAATTGTGTAAATCATTGAATTGACCAGTTGCCAAGTTGTCATTACAATATTCCTAGTACAATGTGTACTGTTGTCATAGTTCAGTTTTTCTGAACTTCCCAGGTTTTTCTGAAACCATCCCCTTTATCATTTCTTATATTACAATAATATTCTATCACAATCATATACTATAAATTGTTCAGCCATTCACCAATCGATGGGAATCCCTTTAGTTTTCAATTCTTTGCTACCACAAAAAGAGCTGCTATAAAATTTTTAGACATATGAGTTATTTTTCTGCTTCTTTGATCTATAGAACAAATAGTGGTATTTCATAGGGTTGCCATTTGGAAAAGTATTGTAACCTATTATTTTTGGCCCTTGAGGATATAACTGTGACTAAGAGAAGTCTAAAAGTAGTGTAGCTGGTGGAAAATGAAGAGAAAAACTCTTTAAATAGGGTTTCTAGTCATAGTGTCCAATGAAAGAACAATACGGTACCAAAAAATGTGAAGACTAGGTAGATTCATTCTGGCAGAAGGGTGAGATTTCCCTATGATGAGTTTCCTGGGAAAGAACGGATGATAAGAGGACCAAAGAAAACAAAATTGTGGAATGATGGGAAATAGCATGAACAAGTCTAATCTCTCTTCTGCATGACAAGCATTCACATTTTTGAAGAAAACAGTCATGTTTTACCCAGTCTTTTTGTTCTCCAGGTCCACCATTATCAGTTTCTCATATACTCAAGTTCATAAGAATTTATTAAGTCCTTACACTGTAGCAGGAACTATGCTGGTTATTAAAAAAGAAAAAAATACTCAGGGAAATCATAATCTAACATGGAATGATGTTGAATACCATCACCTTCTTGTTAGCCTTCCTTTGCCTCTATTCTCTCTAATTTATCAATGTCCTTACCAAAATATAGCAACTAGAATCAAACAAAATACTGCAGTGTGATGTGACAGAGTATAGAACTACCACATTCATGATCCTTGACCCTTCAACTTGTTAATAGAACATTATATGGAATTATCTATTTTGACATATTAGCTTATAATGTACATACACTTTACTGAAGGCCTCAGATCTTTTTTTTACTTCTGAATTGCTATCTAGTCCCTATTTTGTATTTATGAAGTTTACTTTTTCAACTCTAGTAGGATATTTTAGATTTGTCCTCATTAAATTTCTTCTTATGAGATCTGGCCCAATATTCTAGTGTGTTAAGACCTTTTTGGATCCTGATTCTGTCATCCAAAATGCTACTTATTCCTCCCAGCTTTATGTTCTCTATAAATTTTGGAAGTATACCATCCTGGTTATTCATTAAAACAATCACAATGTAAACATCATAAGGACAATCAAAGAGTTGTGGTGGTATCTTTACATAGTGATGTCAATTCATTAATGATTAAGTCTGGGGACTTAACCAGTTCCTATTTTACCTAACAGCCAACATTTCTTTATCTTATCCTCAAGAATAGCATGAAGGACTTTACAATTTTTTTTGCAGAAATCTAAGTAATTTAAGTCTTATAAAACAGAAATAACTTTGTTTTATTAATAGCAAATGAGGCATAAAACAAGGAAACACATGCTTGCCAATGATATGTGCTACTGTCATGAAGGATACACATCATAGAGTCTAAATTGAAAAATGATTCCCTAGAAAGGGTAAGATTCTCCAGATGTTACAGTTTGCAGGTGGCATGCACTGATTTCTTCAAGGGCTAGAACTTGGCAGAATTTCCTAAATAAGAACCATAACCACTCAAAATTCCTAACTTCCCTATTAAAATATAAAAAAGCAATTGGATATAGAATTATTGTCTTTCAGAAGACAGCATGCAGTTGGGTGAGTGACCCACAAAGTTGGTACATGAATCCATAGATCTTGGACAAATGCTTCAAAGATTAGATGAGCTGAATTTAAACTTCTTTAATTTGAAAAAAAAATTCATATTTTTCCAACCTGGTCCCAGGCGGGATGGCTCTTGTAAAGAAAGGTAGAGAGAAAGAGAAGGGACATTCTGTCATCATTAAGGTGGTGACCAGACAGTATACCATCAACATTCACAAGAGGATTCATGGAGTAGGCTTCAAAAAGTGAGCTCCTCAGGCTCTAAAGGAAATCTTCAAATTTGCCATAAAAGAAATGGGAACTCCAGATGGATGCATTGACGCCAGACTCAACAAAGCTGCTTGGGCCAAAGTAATAAGGAACGTCCCACACAATGTCTGAGTGTGTTTGTCCAGGAAACATGATGAGAATGAAGATTCATCAAACAAGCTGTATATGTTGGCTATTTATGTGCCTGTCACCCTTTTCAAAAGTTTACAGTCAATGTGGATGTAAACTAAATTGAACTTCATTTAAATAAAGTTACAAAATGTCAGTTGGTAGTCTGTTTTTACTGTGTAAATTAAAAAAATAATTTTTGGTCATTCTGAGTTTGGTAGATACAAATATTTACATCACATACAAAAATCAGAAACATTAGTATATATGGAACTATTCACCTGCTGGTAGTACAGTGGATAGAGTATTAGTCCTAGAATCTGAAAAGACTGATTGTAAATCTAGTCTTGGATGCTTGCTAGCTATGTTATTCTGGACAAGATACCTAACCTCTGTCTGGTCCAGCTTCCTCATCTATAAAATGAGAATAATAATAACACCTACCTCACAGAATTGTTGGAGGATCAAATAAGATGTTTGTCAAGGCACTTAGCACACTACCTGGCACATAGTAGGTGTTACATAAATGCCTATTCCCTTCCTCTTTCCTTAAAAAATTTAATAGCATAAACAATTTACTATTATAATTACAAAAATTATTCCAGTTTTCCATTTCCCTATGATTTTTTTTCTTTTCTGTGCATTTATAAAGCTCATTAGAGTTGTTTTTTAAATTGCTATCACTATTTCTATCCCCCCATCCCTTCAAAATAATATAAAACAACCAACTTCTCCTTGTAAAATTAGCTTAAGTCTTGGAATATAGATACATATATTGGCCATGTCTGAAAATGTGCATCACATTTCATACTTCCAGTAAATTATCTCTTGGTCAGAAATGGGGCACATGCTTCATTATTAGTCCATGGTTTATCATTGAATTTTTTTTTTAATCTGCCCTCCGTGCGTGCTATGCTCTCCCTCCAGTAAAACAGCTGACCTCCTTGGCTTCCTTTAAGTCCTAACTAAAATCCCATCATCTATAGGAAGCCTTCTTAATTACAGGGCGTCCCCTGCATGAATGATTTCCTATTCATACTATATATAGCTTACTTTATGTATATTTGTTGGCATGTTGTCTCTCTTCTAATTCATAAACTCCTTCAGGGTTGAGACTGTCTTTTGCCTTTTTGTTGTGTTTGTAACCTCAACATTTAGCACAGTTCCTGGTATGTAGTAGATGCTTAATATTTATCAACTGATTGAGTGCATTCATCAGAGCTATGAACTATTTAAGAGACATTTTCCTCTATAATGATGCAAATTGTTTTCTAGGTTCTACTCACTCGATTCTACAGCAGAGCTGTCAAACTTGTGATTCTAAAGCCAAGGCTGGGCAATCCCCCAGTGCAGCATGAACTTGATCTAAATGCAATTGAGAAATACTTAGTAAAATTAATTAAAAAAAAAACACTGCAACATAGATGATGTTTATTTGTCGTTTTCAAAAAGATTCAATTCAATTTTAATTTGATGCCACTGCACTACACTGGTTTATTTATGACTCAATTTCTTTTTGAACCAGTATTATTCCATTGCAATCTTATACAATGGTTTACTTAGTTATTCCTAATTTTATGGGAATCTTAGCTTAAAGCTGATATTCGAAGCTAGGGAAGTCAGGAGGTAGAAATGAGGTAGGAGGGAGTCCCAGGCACAACGGACATCAAATCAATCCACGTAAGGAGATGGAGTATTTTGCAAAGATGTCAGCATTACTGGATTACAGTTACATGGAAGTGGTATATGATGCAAAGAAACTAGAAAGGTATGAAGGGACCATATTAGGAAAGATTTGTAACACCAAATGGAGAATTTTATCTATGACCTTGGAAGTTTTTGAACATGGGAGATTATTGAATGGTAGAGGAGTGACATGGTCAGACCTGAAATTTAGGTGGATCAGTTTATCAGCTGAGTGGAAGATGGACTGGAGTGGGAACAGGCTTGTGGCAGGGAACAGGGAAACCAATCAGTAGGCTATTGCAATAGTCCAGGCATGAAGTGATGAGAGCCTGACTTAATCCCTAGAGTACTCTAAGCAGATAATCATATTATCTGCAAATATATACATATATAGTTTCCAATCCTCTTTGACTATATGGATTTCCTTGATTTTTTTTCTTTCATTGCTATAGCTGGCATTTCTAGCATTAGATCTAATAATAGGCATGATAATGGAAAACTTTGTTTTAATCTAATTTTATTAAAAAGGCCTCTACGTTATCTTCATTATATATTATACTGGCTATTGGTTTTAGATGGACCTCATAATATTAAAGTAAGGTCCATTTATGCTTTTAAAAATGTTTTAGCAGAAACGGTTGTTACATATTGTGGTGGTAGTAGGGAGGGGGGTTACAATAATTTATACTGATAACTTATTTGTTGCTGTTGTTAATGTGGCCTATGATGTTTATAAGTTTTCTATTATTGAACCACCTCAGCATTCCTGGCATAAATCCAGTTTAGTAATAATTGACAATATTATAATATATTGCTATAGCCCCTTTGCCATTATTTTATTCAATGTTTTTCATTCAGTATTAAAGCTGTTGATACAGATCTTTCTTTCTCAGCTTCATCTCTCCCTGATTTTGGTACGAAGATCATATTTGCATCATCAAAGGAATTTGATTAAAGTGCTATTTTTCTATTTTTAAATAATCTATGTAATATGAGAATTACTTAATCTTAGAATGTTTGAGAGAATTTACATTTGATACTTCTCCCTACTCCCATTAGACTTTAATTTCATAGTACTTTGAGATTTGGTGACTCTATTTATAAATACTGTGTTTTTAAATAGTTTAATTTAATAAATATTTATCAATTTATTAAATGAAATTATGTATTAAATATTTATACATTTATAAATAAGGTATAAATATTGTTTTATAAATATAATATAAATACTGAATTCCATTTTATTGACATATAAATATTTTCTCAAAATGTCCTTTATTGCTCATGTTTTTGTTTTGAATTCATTTTTTTTCTCATTACTGATGTTCAAAATTAGGTTACCCCTCTCTTTTTAACACATTTGCTGGGAATCAATTAATGTGTTTTTTTTAAAGAATTTCCAATTTTATGTCTTCATTTTTTCTTTCAACTTAAAAAATATCTAATTTTCAGAATTTTTATTTGTAGTGGATTTATTTGTTAGTTACATTTCAATTATGTTTTAAAGTTTCATGAAAAAAGTTTTTATTTTATTTCTTCTGTCTTTTGTCAAGGACATTGTTGAGTGATGTAAATTTTCCTCTGAGCTTTGCTTTGGCTATACACCAAAAGTTTTTTTTGTGTTGATTCATTGTTGTCATTTTGCAAAATGAAATTTTCAATTGTTCTCAAGAATTATTTTTGACTTCTTTCATTCTTTAGGATAAAAATGCTTTGACCCTCTTTAAATTTGAATCATTTCTTTAGAAGGCCTTGTTAATTATATTTTATATCAGCATAGTCAATAATGGAAATATGTTTAATATTTCTGCTTTTCTGAATTTACTTATGGTATTTTATGTCATAGCAAATGGACAATTTTTAAGAACTTTTTTCCTTCCCTCCCTCCCTCCTTCGCTCCCTCCTTCCTTCCTTCCTTCCTTCCTTCCTTCCTTCCTTCCTTCCTTCCTTCCTTCCTTCCTTCCTTCCTTCCTTCCTTCCTTCCTTCTTCCCTTCATTCCCTGGATAGACTCACCCATTAGAATTTTACACTGTGACAGCTTTTAGAACTATTCCCGGGGCGGCTAGGTGGCGCAGTGAGTAAAGTGTTGGTCCTGGAGTCGGAAGGACCCGAGTTCGGTTCCAGCCTGAGACACTTAACACCCACACAAAAATACTAGCTGTGTAACCTTGGGCAAGTTACTTAACCCCAAATTTCCCTCCAAAAGGCAAAAAAAAAAGAACTATTCCCTGGATTTTTAAACCTTCATTACCCAAATCTGGGGTGCATGTTAAGACTAACAACATCTCCCTATGTCATTCTGTGAGAAACAGAGTGGTCTAAAACAGAGTGGTCTACCACTCTCTTCCTGAGTTTCCTATGACTAACTCATTCTAGTAAATTTTAGTAAATGCTTCATTTTTGTAAATAAGAAAACCATATGAATGTTTCACTCTTCATCCTTCTTGTTTTATACTACAGTGCTTGATGCTACTGCTGACTCTTTCCTCCTAGATTGTCTTGAGTGAAAACCTCCTCCATGGATTTTTATGGCTTTACTTTCTTCTGGTCCTTATTTTTCATATTTGGATTTATATTCTATATTATATTCTTTGGACTTATATTATATTTTCATATTGGACTTCATATTCCTCTTAAACATATTTTGGTGAATCATTAACCTTATCACAGCAGCTAAGGGGCACAGTGTATAGGGGCAGCTAGGAGTCACAAAGGATAGAGGACTGGACCTGGATTCAGGAAGATCGGAGTTCAAATCAAGCCTCAGAAATTTATGAGTGTGTGATCTTGGACAAGTCACTTAATCCTGTTTGCCTTAGTTTATTCATTCGTAAAAGGATTTGGAAAAGGAAGTGGAAAACCATTACAGTATCTTTACCAAGTAAACCACAGTTGGTGTCACAAAGAGACAGACATGACTGAAACAACTAAACAACAATAAATACTTGTGAGAATATCCTCAAATTTCATCATTGGCCCTCTCCTCTTCTCCATGTTATCTTTTGTAATGATTTTGTTGGCTCCCATGTACTTGTTATCACCATTCAGATGAATGCAAAGTCTGCATAGGAAGATTTTTTGTAATTAATTGCTTTATCAACTACTAGTTTACATCATTCATTTATGCAAGATTTTGAGTTACAAATTCCCCCTGCCATTTTTCCCCTAACCACAACCCCAAAATAGTTATCCCACAGGATATCCCCTCCTCCAATCTGCTCTCTCCCATATCTTCTGCCATACATCCTCTGACTTTCCAGTAGGACACGATGGATCTCTATAGCCCAGTGTCTGTATATCTTATTTCCCAATTACATATAAAATAATATTAATAATAGTATATTTACATATATATATATATATACATACACACATATGTACATATATATATATATATATGTAACATTTGATTTTAAAGCTTTGAATTCCAGATTCATTCCCTTCCTCCCTTGTCACCCACACTTATTGGGAAGATAACTAATTCAATATAGGTTGTACATGTGTAGCTATGCAAAACATTTCCATAGTGCATATATTGCAAAAGAGTGACAATATTTCTCTCCCTCCTATCCCACCTACCACTTGTTCTATTTTCCAGTTTGATCCTGTCCCTTTTCAAAAGGGGGTGCTTCCAACTTACCTCCCCCCAAGCCTGCCCTCCCTTCCATCATCCCCTCTCTCACCCTCTTCCCACCTACTCTCCTGGAGGGTGAGATACCCTATTTAGTGTGTATGTCATTCCCTCCCTAAGCCAAAATACATGACAATAAGTTTGACCCATTCCTTTTTGCCTTCCTGTTCTTCCCCTCCATTGTAACCATTTTCCCTTGCCTCTTCTATACAAGATAATTTACCCCATTGTGTCTCTCCCCATCTCCTCTCATTATATTCCTCTCTTAGCTCTTAATTTTATTTTTTAAGTATAATCCCTTCCTCTTAAATTGGTCCTGTGCCCTCTATCTATGTATACCTGTACACATATATACACACATTCACATATATATTCATATACCTATATACCCTCCTACATAGACTGATGTATGTATATATGTGTGTTTACACACACACACACATTTCATAAGTTACAATTATCGTTTTTCCATGTAAGGAAATAAATAGTTTAACTTTGATAAGTCCTTTATGATTTCTTTTCCCTGTTTACCCTCTCATGCTTCTCTTGCTTCCTGTATCTGAATGTCACATTTTCTATTCAACTCTGATTTTTTCATCAAGAATGCTTGAAAATCCTCTATTTCACTGAATGATCATATTTTCCCCTGAAATATGACATTCTGTTTTGCTGGGTACATGATTCTTGGGTTTAATCCCAGCTCCTTTGACTTCCAGAATATCATAATCCAAGCCCTTTGATTTCTCAGTGCAGAAGCTGCTAGATCCCTGTGTTATCCTGATTGTGTTTCCACAATAGATTATTTCTTCCTGGCTGCTTGTAATATTTTCTCCTGATCTGGGTACTCTGGAACCTGGCTATAACATTACTAGGGGTTTTCTTTTGGGGATCTTTTTCAGGAGGTGATCAGTGGATTCTTTCAACCTCTATTTTGCCCTCTGGTTCTAAAACATCAGAGCAATTTTCCTTGAAAATTTCTTTAAGTATGATTTCTAGGTTCTTTTTTTGATCATAGCTTTCAGGGAGTCCAATAATTTTTTAAATTATCTAACCTGGATCTATTTTCCAGGTCAGTGGTTTTCCCAATGAGATATTTCACATTGCCTTCTACTTTTTCGTTTGTTTGGATCTACTTAATAGTATCTTGATTTCTCATAATGTCACTAGCTTCCATTTGCTCCAATCTAATTCTGAAGGAATGATTCTCTTCAGGGAGCTTTTGAGATTTTTTTTCCCCATCTGGCAAATTCACCTTTTTAAAGCATTATTCTCCTCATTGCCTTTTTGAGCCTCTTTTGCTATCTGAGTTAGTATTTTCTTTAGTCAGGTTGTTGACTCTCATTTCATAATTTTCTTGCATCATTCTCATTTCTCTTCCCAATTTTTCCTTCACTTCTCTTAATTGGTTTTCAAAATCCTTCTTAACCTCTTCTATGGCCTATAACCAACTCATACTTTTCTTAGAAGCTTTTGGTGAAGGATTTCTGACTTCTCGGTCTTCCTCCTGTTCCATGCTTTGATCCTTTTTGTCCCCAAAATAGGAGTCTAGTGTTGGATTCCTCTGCTTACTTAGCTTCCCTCATTTGCTCATGTTGACACTCAATTATTTGACTTCTGGGCTTTTTCTCACTGTAGGGGAGCATTATCCCAAATGTTGAGGTTTTCTCAGCTGCTGAAGGTATTAGTTGGGTGTCTTCTCTGAAGCCTCCACATGCTCTGGCAAGCTGGTCACACACCCCAGGACCTCTACCCTAGACCACAATCTAGATCCAATCAGGTTAAAGCAAGAGCCATTATGCCTCAGACTGGTCTCTTGGTCCCCCTACAATCTGTAGGCCAGGAGCTGAAGCTGCCATGGGGCGGTGGCTGCAGGCTGCAGCGCCTCAATTGCTTCTCCCTCCAGGGGAAAACTGTCAGCCGCACTCCCAAACTACTGGATCCTAAAGTCCACACTGCACTGACCTCTCACTTTGTCCTTAGCCTCTATGGGTTGAGAATTCTGGGAACCACCACAACTGCTGGTGATCTGAAGTCCCTCCAGTCGATGGCTGGTCAGGCCCGCCCTGAGGCTAAAACCTCCGGGCTTGTGTAGGTCTGGGGTCGGCTCCCAGAGCACTGTGCTGGCCTCTTCTTGCTGGACTGCCAGGCTGTCCTCAGTGGGAGGTTAGCTTCTCTGTGTCATTTTGTGGGTTCTGTATCTCCAAAGTTTGTTCAAAGTCACCTTTTACATGAATTGGAGGAGGTGGGAGCTGGAGCCCCAAGGAAGTCTTGACTCTGCCCCCCAGGAAAATGTTTTCCATCTCATGAAATCAAACCCCATGTTGCAAACTCTCATTGGACATAGCCATGTGATTGTCCCCTAGACAATTCAAATACAATATGACCAAGATACAACTATTTCAGTCCCATTAACTCCCCAATTACCCTCATTTCTACCTTCCTTATTACTGTTAACTACACAACATATTTCCAATCACTTCAGTTCACAAAGTTGGAGTCATTCTTAACATTTCATTCACATTCATTTTCAAAGACCTTCAAATGCCTGGTCTTGCCAAATCTATTCTGACTGTATCTTTCACATCTGACTTCTTATTTTCATGCACTACAGAGAACTACTATGACACTTCATCCAATCTCTTCTGGACTATTATGATAGAATCCTAATTGGTCTTTTATTGTTCAGTCATTTTTTTCAGGTGTATCCAACTCTTTGGAGGTGGCAACCCAACTGGACTCTTTCAATATTCCTCTCCAATCAACACCAAGATAACTATTCAAATCAAATTTTGGAGTGGCAAAACCAATAACATTTTTTTCTGGCCTAAGAAACTTAGGAGGTTTTCAGCAGAAGTCTGTGACATCAGGGTAGAGACCTATTTTCAGTACACACACAACAGTGGTTTCAGCTGTAGCTTTGGGAGTTTTCAGTCAAGAGATGGTAGGGGGATAAGAAAACTGGTAATAGAGTACACAGGACTCTTTGATGGCACTGGGTATAGGTGGCACTGTTTTCTATATCTACTCCAATGCAAATTTCTAAGTTACTAGTTCTAGGATGAAGTGAAGTGCTGGGGGTCAGTAACAAAGGAGCAGGGGCCATGGTCTAAGTACCAAGGCAAAAAGGAGTGCTAGTGCTTGTGGCTGCAGGAGACCAGGGGACCTTCCTGGGTAAAGACTAGAGTTGAGACGAGGAGATCAGTTACCACACCTCTCCCAGAATATCACCACCTTGGAAGTGTCAAAAACTTGCAGATACTTGAGCTAACTCTGAACACCATCACAAAACACTGAAGCTTGAGGCAATACCTCCCCATCCCCAGGTGATCAGAGTCAAACTTTAATATAAAGTTCAAAGTCAAGAAGTAGTCTAGAAAAATGATCCAACAACAACAGCAACAAAGAGCTTGACCACAAAAAGCTACTACGGTGACAGAGAAGATGAAGACACAAACTCAGAAGAAGATAATGTGTAGACAACTACAAACAAAGCTCCAAAGAAAAACGCTAATTGAACCCAACCCAACAAGAGTTGCAGGAATAGTTCAAGAACAAGATAAGAATCATAGAGGGGGAACAATGGGAACCAAAATGAGAGTGATGAAAGAAAAATATGAAAAGATAAATCAACAACTTGGTGGAAGAGACACAAAAAATGCTGAAGAAAATAACACCTTAAGAAACAGAATTGACTTAATGGTAAAAGAGGCACAAAAATTCACTGAAGAAAAAAGAGCTCCTTAAAATGCTGAATAGGTCAGGAGTGTAGGCAAGATGGTGGTGTAGAAGCAGGAAAACCCCATGAGCTTCCTCCATGACCACCTCAAATACATATAAAATATTACCCTAAACAAATTTTACAGCTATAGAACACATAAAGTGACAGAGAGAAACAAATCTCCAGCTAAAGGCAGCTTGGCAGAGCCCAGCCCCACAGAGCACACAGTTTTAGCACCAAGGGTGCCCCAACCAGCAGCAGCTGGAGCAGACTTTGGGAGAGTGCATCACTAACAGCTGTGGTAGTTTCCAGAAATATCAAACCATAAATTCCAAAGACAAAGTAAAAGATCAGTTTAGAACTCTGTTGGAACTGGGGTGGGAGGGATAGAGGGAGCCTGGTCCAGCCAATGCCCCTGGAGAAAGAAGTGGTAGAGGTGCAGCAGCCATGCAGCCACCTCCATGTGGCTGCTTTAGAGCTCTTGGCCTGCACATGGTAGGGAGACTAAGCAACCATTCTGAGAATAATAGCTCTTGCTTTAACCTGCCTGGATTTGGAACACTAAATTGGGTTGTGGTCCTGAGGTGTACACTCCATGAGGCAGAGCTTGTGGAGATAGCAGAGAGGGTAAACAACTAATAGCTCCAGAAGCTGCAAAAATGCCAGTGATTTGGGACAAAGCTCTCCCCTCTGGAAGCCAAATTCCACTGTGGCAAAGAGCACAAAAGTCAATTAATTAAGTGGCAACATATGCAAGCAAAGGAAGCAAAGCAAGCACAGTAATACAAATTTAGATTACTTTGGGGGGAACAAAAAGGATCAAAGCATGAAAAGAAAAGAAGACAATGAAGTCAGAACTCCTGGTCAAAAAGTTTCCAAGAAAAATATGAATTGGTTACAGGCCATGGAGGAGTTCAAGAAGGATTTTGAAAATCAAGTAAGAGAAGTGGAGGAAAAATTGGGAAGAGAAAGAGAATGATGCAAGAAAATCATGAAGAAAGAATCAACAACTTGACTGAAGAAAATAACACCTTAAAAAATAGATTAACTCATATGGCAAAAGAAGCCCAAAAAAAAGAATGAGAAGAAGAATGCCTTAAAAGGCCAAATTTGCCAGATGGAAAAAGAATTTCAAAAGCTCACTGAAGAAAATAATTTCTTCAGAATTAAATTGGAGGGGCAGCTAGGTGGTGCAGTGAATAGAGTACCGGCCCTGGAATCAGGAGGACCTGAGTTCAAATCCAGCCTCAGATACTTAAAACAAAAACTAGCTGTGTGACCTTGGACAAGTCACTTAATATCAATTGCCCTCCAAAAAAAGGCAAAAAAAGAATTAAATTAGAGCAAATGGAAGCTCATGACTTTATAAGAAATCAGGATACTATTAAAACCAATACAAACAATTGAAAAAATAGAAAGCAATCTGAAATATCTCATTGGAAAAGCCACTGACCTGGAAAATAGATCCAGAAGAGATAATTTAAAAATTATTGGACTACTTGAAAGCCATGATCAAAAAAAGAACATATAAATCACCCTTCAAGAAATTCTCAAGGAAAGTTGCCCTGATATTTTAGAAACAGAGGGCAAAACTAAAATGAAAAGAATTCACTAATCACCTCCTGAAAAAGATCCCAAAAAGAAAACTCCTGGGAGTATTATAGCCAGGTTCTGGAGTTCCCAGGTCAAGGAGAAAATATTACAAACAGACCAGAAGAAACAATTTGAATATTGCAGAAACACAATCAGGATAACACAAGATCTAGCAGTTTCTCCATTAAGTTATTGAAGAGCTTGGAATATGATCCAGAGATCAAAGGAAGTAGGATTTAAACCAAGAATCACCTACCCAGCAAAACTGAGTATCACGTTTCAGGAGAAAATATAGTCATTCAATGAAATAGAGGATTTTCAAGCATTCTTGATGAAAAAAAAAACAGAGTTAAATAGAACATCTGACATTCAAATACAAGAAGCAAGAGAAGCATGAGAAGGTAAACAGGGAAAAGAAATCACAACGAACTTAGCAAAGTTGAACTATTTACATTCCTACAGGGAATAACTGTAACTTATGAATTTTTTTATCAGTATGAGGATAATTGAAGGGAATATAAATGTTTATATATGTATACATACATACATACATATATATATAGGAGGGTATATGTGCATATGAATACATATGTGACTGTATAAATATCTGCAGGTATACATAGACAGAGGGCATACAACCAATTGAATAGGCAAGAATTATATTTTTAAAATAAAATTAAGAGGTGAGAGAGGAATATAATGATAGGAGATAGGGAGAGACAGAATACAGTAAATTATCTCATATAAAAGAGGCAAGGGAAAACTCTTACAGTGGAGGGGAAGAACAGGAAGGCAAAAGGGAATGGGTCAACCTCACTCTCATTGAATTTGGCTTAAGGAGGGAACAATATACACACTAAATTGGGTATCTTTTCCTCCAGGAAAGTAGGGGGAAGAGGATAAGATGGGAGATGATAGAAGGGAAGGCAGATTTGGGGAGGAGGGTAGTTAGAAGTACACACTTTTGAAAAGGGACAGGGTCAAAGTAGAAAATAGAATAAGTGGGGGTGGAATAGGATAGAGGGAAATATATCCAGTCTTTCACAATATATCCACTATGGAAATGTTTTGTGTATATCCACTATGGAAATGTTTTGTGTAACTACACATGTACAACCTTTATGGAATTGCTTATCTTCCTACTAAGGGTGGATGATAAGGGAAGAAGGGAAAGAATCTGGAATTCAAAGTTTTAAAATCAATTGTTTTCAAATATTATTATTGTTGTTGTTGTTAGATGCAACTGGGAAATAAGATATACAGGCACTGGGTTATGGAGTTCCATCTTACCCTACTGGAAAGTCAGAGGGGGTATCAGGGAGGATATAGAATACAGCAGATTGGGGGAGGAGGTATTTGGTGGGATTGCTGTTGTGGGGTGGTGGGTAGGGGAATTATGCGGAGAAAATTTGTAATTCAAAATCTTGTGGAAATAAATTTTGTTAACTAAAAATAAACATTTTTTTTAATGCTGAATAGGCCACATAGAAAAGGAGGAATAAAAAAATCACTGAAGAAAAAAAAACTTTTTAAAAAGCAGAATTGGGCAAATGGAAAAATAAAGCATAAATTCTCACTGAAAAGAATGATTCCTTAAAGATTTTTAATTGAACAAGTAGAAGCTAATGATTTCATGAGACATCAAGAAACAATACAATTAAGTTAAAAGAAGGAATTTTTTTTTAATGGTAGAACTAAATTGTGTCAAAGATGCTCAAAATGAATAGATACAGAAACTGATGAACATCGTTGTCAGAGTTTATTACATATCACCTTGATAGAAATAAAGAATATGGCCTTTCCCCCAACATGGCGCCGAAGGTGAAGAAGGAAGCTGTTGTCCCCCAGAAGACAGAAGCCAAGTCCAAGGCCTTGAAGGCCAAGAACGCAGTGCTGAAGGGTGTCCATAGCCACAAAAAGAAGAAGATCCGAACATCCCCCATCTTCTGGCGACCCAAGACACTGAGACTTCGAAGGCAGCCCAAATACCCTCAGAAGAGTGCCCCTCACAGAAACAAGCTCGATCCCTATGCATCATTATGTTTCCCTTGACCACTGAGTCTGCTATGAAGAAGATTGAGGACAACAACACCCTAGTCTTCATTGTGGATGTCATGGCCAACAAGCAACAGATCAAGCAGGCCATAAAGAAGCTGTATGACATCAATGTGGCCAAAGTCAACACACTGATCTGGCCCAATTGGAGAGAAGAAGGCCTATGTCCTCCTCTAACCCCGGGGACAGGGGCTAGAGTAAACTCTTCAGTCAACCAATTGCATCAGAGCTCCCTGTTGAACTTTTACTTTCTCTTTGGTGTTTATGGGTTGAGCATTTTGGAAACCACCATTGCTGCTGGTGATTCACTCTCTCGAAGTCTGCTCTGTCCAGTCTGTGCCACTGATCAGGGCTGCCCCCTGGATCTGGGCCCACTGGTTCAATAGAGAAAACTATCAGTATATACATATATACACAGACACACACACACATGTATTTGCTTTTTGGAGGGCAATTGGGGTTAGGTGACTTTCCCAAGGTCACACAGCTAGTTTGTGTGTTAAGTGTCTGAGGCCAGATTTGAACTCAGGTCCTCCTCACTCCAGGGCCAGTGCTATATTCACTTTGCCCCCTAGCTGCCCCCAAACTATCAGTATAATTGACCATATTAGCAGCAAAACTAATAGAAACTATATGATTATCTCAATAGATGCAGAAAAACCATTTGACAAAATACAACACCCATTTCTATTGAAAACACTGGAGAGCAAAAGAATAAATTAAGCCCTCCTTAAAATGATAAGTAACATCTTCCTTAAACTATCAACAAGCATTATGTTTAATGGGAGTAAGCTAGATGCATTTCCAGTAAGACTGGGGATGAACAAGGATGTCCATTATCACCACTATTATTTAATATGGTACTACAATTTTTAGTATTAGCAATGAGAAGAAAAAGGAATCAAAGGAATTAGAATAGGCAAAGAAGAAACAAACATCATTCTTTTCAGATGATATGATAATATACTTAGAGAATCAAGTCAAAACTACTTGAAATAATAAACAACTTTAGTTAAAGATGCAGGATATAAAATAAACCCACACAAATCATCTGCATTTCTATATGTTACTAATGAAGCCCAATAGCAAGATATAGAAAGGAAAATTCTATTTAAAGCTACTGTAGACATTATAAAATATTTGGGAGTCTACCCACCAAAACAAGCCCAGGGACTATATGAACACAATTACAAAATAATTTTCACACAAATAAAGTCAGATCTAAATAATTTGAAAAAAAAACATCAACTGTTCACAGTTAAGTTGAGCTAATATAATAAAAATGACAATTCAAGCTCAATTAATTTGCTTATTCAGTGCCATACCAATCAAATTACCAAAACATTATTTCGAAGAACTAGAAAAAAATATCAAAATTATCTAGAAGAACAAAAAGGTCCTGAATATCAAGGAAGTTAATGAATAGAAATGCTAGGGAAGTTGGGCTAGCCAAACTAGATCTTAAATTTTATTACAAAGCAATCATTGAAACTACTTGGTACTGGCTAAGAAATAGAGGGGTAGATTAGTGCAATAGGTTAGGCACACAAGACACAGTATTCAATTGTTATAGCAATCTACTGTTTGACAAACCGAAAGACCCCAGCTTCTTGGATAAGGACTCATTGTTTGACAAAAAATGCTGGGAAAACTGGAAAATGGCATGGCAGAAACTGGGCATAGACAATTGCCTAACACCGTATACTAGAATAAAGTCCAAATGGGTACATGATCTAGGTATAAAGGCTAATACTATAAACAAATTAGGGGTGAAAGGAATAGTTTATCTGGCAGTTCTATGGAGAATGGAGAAATTTATGATGAAACAAGAGTTAGAGAACATTTTAAAATGCAAAATAGATAATTTTGATTACATTAAATTGAAAAGTTTTTGCACAAACAAAGCTGATGCAACCAAGAATAAACAGAAAACTGGGGAAGAAATTTTACAATTAATGTCTCTGATAAAGGCCTCATTTCTAAAATTTATAGAGAACTGAATCAAATTTATAAGAATACATGTCACTCCCCAATTGATAAATGGTCAAAGGATATGAACAGGCAATTTTCAGAGGAAGAAATTAAAGTTATCCATAGTCATATAAAAAATGCTCTAAATCACTTGATTAGAGATACGCAAATCAAAACAACTCTGAGGTACCACATCACACCTATCAAGTGGGCTAACAGGGCAAAACAGGAAAATGATAAATGTTGGAAAGAAAATGGGAATGTTGGAAGACTATTTCAATATTGGTGGAGCTCTGGGCTGATCCAAGCATTCTGGAGAACAATTTGGAACTATGCCCAAAGAGCTAAAAAAAAAAAAAATGTGCGCACCCTTTGATCCAGAAATACCACTTCTAGGGCTGTATCCCAAAAAGATCATTAAAATGGGAAAATTACCCACATGTACAAAAATATTTATAGCACCTCTTTTTCTGGTGGCCAAGAACTGGAAATCAAGGAGGGTGTCCATGAGTTGGGGAATGGCTAAACAAGGTGTGGTATATGAATGTAATGGAATACTATTATGCTATAAGAAATGATGAACAGGAGGACTTTAGAGAAACTTGGAAAGATTTATATGAACTGATGCTGAGTGAGGAGAGCAGAACCAGAAGAACATTGTAAATGGTAAAAGCCACAGTGTGCAAGAACTGATTTTCATAGACTTAGGCTTTCTCAGCAATGCAATTCCAATGGATACATAATGGAAAATACCAGCCACATCCAGAAAAAAAGTATGAAGTTGTTATGCAAAATGAAGCAGACTATGTTTTTTATTTTGTTTTATTTTTTCTTTCTCATTTTTCCTTATTAATTCTTCTTCTGTGTAACATGAGTAATGTGAAAATGTGTTTCATAGGAATATATGTGTAGAACCCATATTAGATTGCAAGATGTCTTGGGGAGGGAGGTGGGAATGAGAGGGGGGGATTTAAAACTTAAGGAAGTAAATGGTGAAAACTAAAAATAAATAATTAATAGTTTGGAACAAAAAAAAACACCCTTCATTAAATGCACTACTTTGGGCTCCATATATGCCTTTAGCTCATACTTTACCCTGTGCCTGGTATATCCCCCTTTCCATTTTTGGATGAATTCCTACCTAATCTTTAAATTCAAATTAAAATCTTTATCCTACACTATGCTTTTCCTGGGCCTCTCAGCTGGTATAGATATTTGCCTCAGTCCTTCCATAACATTTTACTTTACATTCACCTGATGCGCTTATTATGGAATATTATGAATTACAGTTAATTGTTATCATGTTTTGTACCCTAGTACACAGTGAATTTCATGAATGCAAGAATACAGTTTTGTCTATAAACTGTATATTTATATTCCCAGTGCCTAGCACCTTATCTTGAATAGAGTAAACATTCAAGAAAAGTTTGGTGAATGAATATCTCACCTTGGGAGAGGGTACAGAGCAGATAAGACATTTAATTGGGAAATACAAGGTTCAAGGTCTTTTATAGACTTCCTGTTATGACTTTTTTGTGATACCTCAGAGAGCTCAGTTTCCCTTTTTAAAATACTAGCCTTGATACGATAATATCTAAAGTCACTTCCAAGTGTGACATTCTCTGATTTAAAAGTGATACTCTTAGAATATCCCATCGAGGGGTGGGAGCTTCATCTCTATTCCTTCATATCTATACCAGTTGATAGAGTATATTGTGGAGTATAGTGTAAGAATAGAGATAGATAAGGTCAAAAGAGGCATAATTAGTGTCTGGCATCAAAGGTTTAGCTAATGTAGTCAAAGAGATTCTTCTTTTTTTTTTTTAGCATTATAGAAATGGAAAAAAAAAACCCTTCACGTTAGTGATTTTATTTTTGGCTGGATTGTTTGACTCACTTACTGGAAATATTCCCTTAATGGAAATAATGTCCTGTAACATTAGTCTATATCCACTCCGATAGAGAGCTAAAGAAATATGTAGTTTTAAATATAAACAGAAATATGTTTTCCAGGAATGATTCCCAAGGTACATCAGTCCTCTGTGGTCTAAGTACTAATCCCCAAGGGTAAGGGCATTATTGGACTTGTGGTTTGGCATTGATAAAAATATTAAATGAGGCTCTTCAGACTCAATTTGTAGTTTATCACTACTTACTGTAAAGTGAATCTAGTTCCTGAGAAATGAACATAGCTTGAAGGTCCATGCCTTTAAAAGTGTCTTTCATTTTTGCCCAAACCAACAAATATTTAATGAAGATCAAGTGTGTGCACACACACACATGCAAGCATACACACACACACAATATTGTCATGGCCTCATAGAAAGTCAGATATGGAAATAATTTTAGAACAGAAAATTTTAGGACCAAATGAGGTCAGAGTTCTAATCCAATGTCCTCATTCAACAGAGAAGGAAACTGACACTAAAGGAGAGAAAACGGTTTGCTTAAAGTCCCAGAGTATGTTGCAGAGCCACTTCTAGGTCCCTGTCTTTCTGACTCCCATTTGGAATCCTTTCCATTACAACAGAGTGACTTCCATGGCTTTCAGGAGATGTTAATTGTATTGTAAGACTTATTATTGGTACACATCAGGTTTTTGGTGGGGGGAGACTAGATTTGGTATTTTGTCCTCAAGGATAACTGTGAGTTAGAATTTCCCTCTATTGATACATCATCACCTTGTCTGCATTTTGGAGTCAAAAAAGTTGACTGAAAAGCACTTAGAGTTGATGGGATTTCCCTATCTTTATACTGTCCATTGTGATTAGTTGGCATGGATCTAGGTCTTCCTAATTTCAAGACCAGCCCTCTCTCCATTGTGCCATAGTACCTTTCTAGAGAACAATATAAGACATTATGTAATGAAGAGATAATTGGTAATGGTAGAGTGGTGTGGAGAAAACACTGATGTAAGTGAAGGCAAGGGCCCTGGGTTGGTTTCCTTCCGCAGCCAACTAATATCTGCATGAACGTGAACAAGTCACTTAATCTCAGTGAACTTCAGTCTCCTCAGACATAAGCAGATGGTAATCACACTTCCACTACTAGTTCTAGGATTGTTATGAGGAAAGCATTTTGTAAACCTTAGGGCACTATATAAATGTAAGTAGCTATTATATTATGTAATCTCAAATGTCCCATGAAAGAGATAGAAAGGCTAGGGGTTGGCAACTGATTACATGGGGAGTACCCAAGAGAAGATAGTATCAAAGATGACTGAAATTTTAAGTCTAGTGACTGAGTAAATAATAAGGACATTAACAAAAAAGAAAGTCAAAAGGAAGAACATTTCATGTAAAATTGTTTTAGTAATGTTGGGTTTTATGTACTAGTAAGATATTTAGGTAGGTTAGAGGTTTTAGATGATGGTAATTTCAATTTGAATCGTTAAGGAAATAGCAATTTTCATTTCCTACTATGTACCAGTACTGTGATATTATTGGACAGCATTAAGACAAGTGTAATGTTTGGGACTAGGAATATCCAGTGTTGTTTGCCCTGTAAAAAATTATTTCTATCTCTTCGAGATCTTTCAAATTCATTCCTTTATCTCCACTCACATAGTAACCACTCTAATTTAGGCTTTTACCCGATCTATTGCAACCACCTTGTAATTGACCTTCCTTCCTTGGGTTTGTAACTACTTCAATCCTTCCTCCTCACAGATGCTTAGGTCTAACCTATTTTTTTTTTTGAGTGACTGTCCATTTTACTTTTCTGCTCAATAAACTACAGTGATCTCTAGGATGAAATATAAACTCCTTTGTCATTAAAGCTTTTCAAAACTGAATCCCAAGCAATCAACCTAATTTTCTGGTTACATATGCATTACTCTTCTCTTATACCAGTTAAACTGATCTTTTTGCATATTCTCATGCATAATACTCCATGTCCCATCTTTGTGTGGGTCTCACACTCCTGGATGGCATTCCACCCCAACACCTTCATCTCTTATAGTCACTAGTTTCATTTAAAGTCCATCTAAAGTCTACATTTCCCATTCCAACAAGCAGCTAGTATCTTCTTAATAAAATTACCTCATCTCTGTTTTTTTAAAATAAATTTTCTAATGGCCAATATACAGTATATACATGTAGTTTCTCAACTTAGTTCCTAGTTCTTCACAGTCAAGGGCTGTTTTGTTTTTGTCTTTACATCCCCACTCCATACCACAATGTTTGGTATACATTGGGTGCTTAATAAAGAATATAATTATCAATATTATTTAATTTTGTTAATTAACATTAATATTAGTAACATTAGATAGATTCACATTGATATTAGGTATTAGTAAAGGAAATAAAATAAAATAAGTACCTGGTTAGATCAAATCTACAGTGTTATAATTAATTCTGGACACCACATTTTAGGAATGCCTTTCTCAAACCTGAAAGACATCAAGAGGAATATGACCAGAACATGAAAGTCTTCACTATAATATAATCATAGATTACAACCTCCCTCATTGCAACAACTCCCTCATTTTACAAGTAAGGAAACTAGGTCCCATAGATTCTATTTTTTTTTTTTTAAGCAATAGGGGTTAAGGAACTTCCTCAAGGTTACATGGCCAGTTATTTCTGGGTGTGGTGCTGAGTATCTGAGCCCGGATTTGATCCAGGTCATCCCGACACTGGAGCCGGTGCTCTTACTCGCTGAGCCACCTGGCCGTCCCTAAGCAATTGGGGTTAAGTAACTTGCTCAAGGTTACACGGCCAGGTGTTTCGGGGTGGGTGCTAAGTGTCTGAGCCCGGGATTCGATCTCCAGGTCTTCTCAACACTAGAGCCGGTGCTCTTACTCGCTGTGCTACCTGGCCGCCCCAGTCCCATAGATTCTAAGTGAATTGCCCAAGGTCAAACTTGTAGTTAAGCAGCAGCATCAGGATTAGAACTCTGGTTCACTACCTCCAAATTCACCTTTCTTTCATGTCATGCCAATATCACACAGGTAGTACCAAAGGTAGAATTTGAACTCTGGTTCTCTGACTTTGGAATCACTGTTCTTTCAACTGTGCTTCTACATATTCTCATGTAGAAGAGAGTTTAAACTTATTCTGCTCAGATTAAGAAAGCATGTTTAGCACCTGCAAACTGAAGTTCTTTTGTAGAAAGGAAAATTGTCCTATGAAATAGAGTTATCCCAAAGCAGGAGGAGCTACCTTGGGAGTTACTCATTTCTACCTCACTGGCCATCTTCAAGCAAAGGTCAGTTGATCACTTGCCAAGTGTATTGTAGGGATATTCTTGTTTGGGTATGGATCAGAGTGGACAGACTCTGAGTCCTGTCTCTGCTTACAGATTCTGTGATTCTATTAACTGACTAATAGAAATTTGGAGAAGAGGGACTAAAGTGAGGGGTGGGAAGGACACATCACTTTTAGAGCCATCCACCTAGAGGAGTAAGTTGAAACTATGAGAGTGGGCAAAATTGCTTAGAGAGGAGATTAACAAAGAAATTTTGGGAAATCCCCATATTAAAGACATGAGTCATGACTACTTTTTGTATTTGATACCATACAGATAAGTGCCACAGGGGGCATTCTGCTTGGGAATGAAGTATAAATTATACATGTACCTTTAAGTGACTCAAAAAAAAAAAGGATTTACTTATAAAGTGACAAATCAAGTCCCTCAACATTTAGTCAATTGATAAAGAAGCAAGATAACTTCATGCAGTCAAAGAGCAGTTGTAAAGATGTCCTTACATCTCATTTTAATGTTTATTACCTTGCATGTGATATTATTGCCCCAGAAAATGGAAAGCTCAGTTAAAAATAATCACTGGGTTTATCGTTTGGGGGAAATTCAAGGCTTTCAAATTTCCTAGTCTCATTTTTGGATCTATAACATGAGTCATGGAGCTTTTAAAAAATAAACATTCATTATCCCTTAGTCTTGTTCACCAAGAATCCCATGGGACTTGCATATAAAGGTCTTAAATAGGTCAAGGTGTTTGATGGGTAGGAAAGAGGTTGGTGGGAGAGGACACTAGGGGATAAAAATATGGATAAATATAAGTGCCTGTCAAGAAGGAACTACACTAACTTACTTTGTGATCTTAGTGAAGGCTTTTCCTAAGGCCTTATTTCCTTATTTGCATAAATGAGTGGGTTGGACTAGATGAGTATTTTGGATGAAAGAGACTTGTTTCATGGCAAATTGAAGGGACTGCAGATGTTTGCATCTGCAAAAGCAAATGAGTGAAAAAATCCTGTAGAAAGAATGAATAGAAAATATTTATTAAGTGCTTAATATGTGCAAAGCACTATGCTAAGGGTGATAATAAATATAGAAAAGTAAGGCAGTAAATCACATTCTAATAGAGTAAGTAAAGAAAGTAAATCACATTCTAATAGAGAAAGGCAACACATTTGTGAGGCTTCATCTTTAGGTCAAAGGGAAAGGTCCTGTGGTCCTTGGTGTACAGTGTGTAATGATACTTGACAGTATATCTTCTTTAGAGTTTTTCACATTAACAAATCATGTTTTTTTATGATATTTAACCATTTGATGGTTCCAAGGATTTTGTAATTGAAAAATTTCTTATATGGGTGTTCAATACTTGTGGTTGCTGAGAAGGTTGAAAATATGGCATCCAAGGAAACATATGCCAGGTGTCATCTCCATACAATATTTTCCCAAGAGTGATAGAGACAAACTAGAGGTATGTTCAGGGATCTGGGGGGGGGGACTCATATTCCTGGGTTCTTGTGGGAAGAATTCTGGACTGTTTGTGCTAGGTTTGGGGATAAATGGTGGTAGTGATCTGACTTACCTGGCATATGCTTTCTACTATTCCTCCCTCAGGATGACTTTTTACTTAGGGCAGACTAGCTTGCCAACCTCAGTGGTGGCAATTTGTTGTCAATTGGTGTTGGTGGTGGCAAAGATAAAGAGTGAATGATTTTTCTCTGGGGATGTCATAGACAGGGTTGCTGCCTCAAGTAGCACTATGTTCTTTCCAATACTGAGATTCTATGATCTATCAGTCTCTAAATTTTAGAAGCAATATAGAATGTTCAAAGTCTGCAGGGCTTATAATTCATGAGACAAAAAAGAAATATTATTCAAAATTCTGACTAAATATGTTAATGGCAGCATTAGAAAGACTGATTCCAATCTGAAAAGGGGTATCAGGTTATATCACCTGTGTTATATATAATGACAGAGAGGCCACTTCAATTAATGGGACGTATGTATTATGTAAGCCAACGTGGACACACTTTTGACTGACCTTAAGATGTTGAGAGAAATTCCTTTGAAATTAATTGTCAGTTTCATAGACTTTGGCAGCAGTAGGAGGCATATCTGGGCTATTGAAGCTTAGTGGGAGTGAGAGCATTCACCATGATTAGGGATTGCTTTCTGAATAGAGTAGGTGCCATTAACGGCATAGAGAGGGCTGATGGAGGGAACGGCACAAGCCTTTTGTAGTCTATCGTTCAGATAAGTTGGACTCATATTATTTCTACATTTGTACACTATTTGTGCAAGATAATATTCTGGCTTTGCAGAAGGTGGAAACCAATTTTGCTTGCTGTATAATTCACAGTGATGGGTTTTGTAATCACACTGCAAAATGAGCCTAGCTGTTCTATTATCCAATGCTGATACCGGCTGTAGGGCTGTGCATCCCGCTAAAAATCGTGTTGGAGTATTCTCAATGAGAAATTATCAAAGCACTGACAATTGCCTTTTTATAGAATGGCAATGAAGACATCTTCAGAAATGTCTCATAAAAAGCAAGTTAAGTACTGCCTCTCCCACAGAAGACATGTAAATAACGTCATTAAGCTCCAAACACACCCCAGCCCTCCTCACTTACTAAAATGAACCATGGGCTATTCTTTAGCACTTTCTGAGGGGAAAGCAGCACAGAAGCTGGATAAGTTCTCTCTTAAGCAGCTAATATACAGTTGTCCCAACAGAGTGACATACTTTATGGTTTATCATCGTAGAGAGCTGGAGATATTTTTAAAAGTAATATATTGATACTATACATACAAATGCACTATTGTTTTGTTGACATCTTTAGAGAAGAAGTCATTAGATTCACTCTATATTTGCATATTGTTTTCAAGTATCATCTCTGACATACTGGCTATGTGGCCCTTAGCAAGATTTATATTATCAGTACCCTAGGTGAATAATACTTTAAGCAAATTTTGTAATCAGTGCTGATGTGTATTGGCAAATCCTCATACTGATTAAATTGCAAGATAAGACAAAAAATGGTGTAGAGGACAAAGGCCCAAAACATAGGAGACTGGTTTCATCTATTTTCTTGGACAGTGATTGGTCATTACAAGTAATCATAGTTTAGTAACTCCTATTGGTCATTTTCATTTACATTTTGAGTTGTGGTATATTTTGCTCTCTGAATTCTGCTTTCTTTGTTATATCTGTTTAAACCTATGTTCCCACAATTCTCTGAATTTTTCATATTTGTCATTTTTTACAGTTAACACATTTCTACTGTTACCACCATTTATGACAGTTTGTTCAGTTATCCCCCAATGAAGGGTTCCCACTTTGTTTATGATTTCTGACTACCATAAAAAGGGCTTTGTGAATATTGGCACAAAGGTTTTTGAATTTTCTTTGCATGATTTTCTGGATTAGTATGTAACTCTTCCTAGAGTCTGGCAAAGTATTGTCAACCTGGTAAACCTTCAATGTAAACAATAACCTTGGCAGTCATCATAGCAGAGCATATGCGATCACCTAAAATAGAGCTTAGAGCATACAAAAATTAGAACTATATGGGAAATCTCTGAAGAGAAAAGATTAGAGTTGGAATGATACATAGGCATCATATAGTACAACTTACATCTGATGGAAATAAGACACTTACAGGGGAAATTAATTGTCCAAGGACATGGCCTATGCTATGGACAGCTAGGTGGTACAGTAGATGAACTGTGGAGCTTGGAGATAAGAAGACTCCTCTTCCTGAGTTCAAATGTGGCTTCATGGTGGTCATGGAAGACCTGATAAACACTTTTCAGTGCTGCTTTCTACCTTTGGTGTTCACATGATCCACCTAGTTCTCACCTGTGGCTCCAAACAGTTATAGCATGCACAGTGACCACACCCTGGTAAGCCATTTCAGCAGACAGGCTAACCCTGGTTGAGGGTAACTGAGTGGTCTCAAACCCATTGGTGAGTTAAGGGGTTGTCTACCCCAAGTTGTGAAGACTATCCCTTGTAGAATGGGTGAATAAGAACAATTTCCTCCAACGACCATGAAGGCAGCTGAGATAGGTGCTGTGGAACACTTAGAGCTTGGTTAGAAATCAAAGATAAGAAGGTCATCATCTACATCTTGAGTCATCACCAGTCATCTGGACTTTCTCTGACCCCTGGACTGTGATGACTCTGGGAGAGTGAGGCCAATGATTTTGTGTAACTTTGCTTCACTTAAATCCAATTTAGTCATGAAGCAAAAGACATCACCCATATCATTGTACCATTTTTACCTATATCAAAGTCTTGTGACAACAGGCAAGTGATCAAGCAGCAGGTACAGATATACTGAGAGCTGTAGTGGCAACCATGACCATAGGTAGCCCAGGCCATAGAGCCATCTTCCCACTGGAAGCAGCAGTAGGATTCAGCAGTTCCCTGAATGTCTAAGCAGCCTTTTAAGGATCATGCTGCTCACCTCCTGGTGTGAGGAAGGGGCTAGAAAAGGTGCTTTAAGAAATATCTTCTTCCCCAACCCCGGGACTGATAACTGCAGCAGATGAGGATCCCACCCTGTGTTTGAAACACACACACACACACACACACACACACACACACACACACAGAGAGAGTACAAAAACTTTTACAGAGATGATCTCACTCACCACTGATACATGGAATGTGCACACTTATAGACAACACAAAATCCAATAGACCTGAAAGATGAATAGCTTTTGTTATGAGAAATCATCAGGTATTGCATCCAAACAGCAGCCCTTAGTGAAACAAGGATGGCAAATGAAATTATTGCAATTGGAGCTGGATACACATTCTTCTGGAGTGGCCACACTGAAGGGGAGTACCCTTCTGGTGTAGGTTTTGTAGTCAAAACTATTCTAGTGAACAAGTTTGTATGCCTACTAAAAAGGAATGAATGACAGGCTCACGACAATGTAATTGCCACTTGCAAGAAAACACCATGTCATCATCATGAGTGCCTATAGTCCCACTATGATGAACCCTGATGAAGACAAAAGAAAAATTTTATGAAGACCTGGAAACCTCATTAGCAATGTGCCAAAAGAGGAAACACTTATAATTCTCAGTGACTTTAATGCTAGAGTAGGCTCAGACTACTGTATATAACAGGGAGTCCTTGGGAGGAAGGGAGTTGGAAGCAGCAACAATGATCACTTACTACTGAAGACTTGCACACATCATTACCTTCTCATTACCAACACTGTCTTCCATTTACCTAAACACAATAAAACTTTATGGATGCACCCTTGCAGCAAACGTTGGCATTTAATAGAACATGTGATTGTAAGGAAAAGAGACAGAAAGGATGTGAGAATGGCAAAAGCAATAAGTGGTACAGAGTGCTGGACTGATCATAGACATATCCTCTTCAAGCTAAATAGTCTTATTCCAAAATAGTGGTGGCCCAAAGGCAAAACAACTACCTGAAGAATTAATGTCAGTAGATCAGGAACAGTTTGTTGCTAAGGTGGAGTGAAAATTGAGCAGATACACAGTTAGCAACAGCGGAGCAGAAGAGGAATGGGCAACTTTCAGAGATGTGGCATATAGCACTGCATGTACTCATCTGGGTCAGAATATTTGCAATCACCAAGACTGGTTTGACAAAAATGATGGGGCAATTCAGAAGCTGCTAAATAAGAACTCCACAGGGTTTACCAGGAGGATAGTTCATCCATATCTAAGGAAGTAGCATTTAATTCATTCAAAAGTAAAGTGCAAGTGAAGCTTAGAGAGATGTAGAATTCTTGGCTCAGGAAGAAGGCAGAAGAAATTCAGTTTTATGCTGAAAATAACAACCCAAAGTGCTTTTACGATGCCCTGAAGGCTATTTTTGGGTCAAACACCTATGATGCATCTCTACTACTCATTGCTGATGGAGCCATATTGATCAGTGATAAGGATATGATCCTCAAGAGATGAACTGAATACTTCCATAGTATTCTCAACAGACTGCCATCAATCAGTGCTGAAGCCATTGACCATTTACCTCAGGTTGAAGTTGTTCCTTCCTTAGCTGAAGTTCCAACTGAAGAAGAGGCTTTGAATTCTATTAGGTTCCTTTTGAGTTAAAAAAAAAAAAAACAACCCCTCGTGCTGATTCATTCCAGCTGAAATTTACAAGGCAGGTAGTCCATTGCTCATATAAAACCTGACTCAAATTTTCTGGATTATCTGACAAGAGGAGTTTATCCCCAGAAGTTCAAGGATGCCTCCATTGTCTATGCCTATAAAGGTAAAGGAAATGGATTGCCCGTGACAATCACAGTAGAGGTGTTTTTCTTTTTGTCTTTGCTGGCAAGAGTCTTTTCAGAGTTTTCATTAATAGGCTGATCCTTCCCCTGGAAGGTGGTCATCTACCTGAGAGCTAGTGTGGCTTCAGAAAAGGTCAAAGAACAGTCAATATGGCATTTTCTGCCTGACAACTCCAGGAGAATCACCAGGAGAACAGACGTCTATACGCAACATTTGTAGATTTGACCAAGGCCTTCGATACTCTAAGTCATGAGGGTTTATGGAAAATTATGTCAAAATTTGGTTGCCCAGAGAAGTTGATCAGTACTGTATATCAATTTCAAAATCAAATGCTTGCCCAGATTCTGGATAATGGACAATGCTCTCACACTTTCCCAGTAAGCAATGGAGTGAAACAAGGCTATGTGCTTGTTCCCATGTATTTTAGCATTATGTTTTCAGCCATGTTGTCAAATGCCTTCAATGAGGATGAACACAGAATCAAGGTCAGCTACTGCACTGGTGGTAAATTCTTTAACTTGAAAAGGGTACAAGGCAAGATATGTTTTTTTTTCAAATAGTAGTGCACTCATTGCAGCCTAGGAAGCTGAGATGCAACAAAAAGTTGGATTGATTCTCTGCTGCTTGTGTTAATTTTGGCCTAAAAATACCAAGAAAACACAGGTGCTCCATCATGCAATACCATACCATCCCTACATGGAACCATCTGGTGAAACAAATGGATTAGTTTTGAATACTGTGGATAAGTTTACTTGCCTTGGCAGTGTACTTTGCAGGGATGTACATATTAACAGTGAAGCTGACACATGCATTGTCAGAGCTAGCTCAGTTTTGAAAGCTCCAAAGAGAAGTGTGGGAGAGAAGAGGTATTAGACTGACTACGAAACTGAAGTTCTACAGATCCATTATGCTGACCTCACTGCTGTACACCTGTGGAATCTGAACAATATACCAGCGTCATGCCATGAAGCTGAATTGCTTCCATTTGAATTGTCTTAGGAAGATTCTGAAGCTCACCTTGAAGATTAAGATACCAGACACAGGTCCTTTCTAAAAGTAAACTGTCAAGCATTCTAACTCTAGTGCAGAGAGCACAACTTCAATATGCTGGCCACATTGTTCGAATACCAATTGTACTTTTGTCAAAAAGACTATTTTATGGACAGCTCACACAGGGCAAGTGTTCCCACATTGGTTCAGAAAAAAAGTGATACAGAGTCACTCAAGATCTCTCGTAAGCACTTTGGAATTGATTCTGTGACATGGGAGATAATGGTACAGCATGCCATGTCCTCATCAGAGAATATGCTGTGCTTTATGAGCAAAGCAGAAGTGAAGTGGCTCAAAAGAAACATGATTTGCTCAAATTTAAAGAATTTACCCCGAATGTTCACATGGACTATTTGTTCCCAACCTGTGGTAGAGCGTTCTGAGCTCCCATTGTTCTGATCAACAGTGTGATGCAATGTGACTTGACTATAACAGAGTGATGTCATTTTGGTCCTCTTTAAAAATGAAGGATGACAACAACCAAGGTGTATGATCCTAGGCAAGTCACTTGACCTTGTTTGTCTCAGTTTTCCTCTCTGCAAAATGATCTGGAGGAGGAAATGGCAAATCACTCCAGCATCTTTGCTAAGAAAATCCCAAATCGGGTCAAGGAGAGTGAGACACAACTGAAACAGCTGGACAGCAATAATAACGACAAATACCTACACTTAATATATGTAGTAAAGTGACAGAACCAGGATCTGAACCCGGGTCATTCAACCTCAAGTCCAGAACTCTTTCACCACACCCAATGATCCTCCACGTGACCTAAATTCGTGTACATAAAGTATTGTGGAAGCTGACGAGAAGGTCTGTATGAGGATGTCCAGTTCAGTAATGGTAAGGGGAGGGATACAAAAATAATTTCTGAGGTAATCTGCTATTAATTGGTCATGATCACCACTTGAGAAACTGTTTTGATTCTCTAGAATATTGAATAAGTAGTTTCAAAATGGAGATTTTACAGCCAGTTCTGCCACCAAATAGTTATGTGACGTTAGGCAAACTATTCATCCGTTCTAGACTGCAGTTTTTGTAAAATAAAAAAAAAGTTGGAGACTATGATCCAGTCTATTTCTGACATTCCGTTGAAGGTGCAGTAACATGCAGATATGACACTAAGTATGAGAACGATGATGATTTGCCTGGCTAGCAGGTGGTAGCACAAGTTGTATCCTTTATCTTGTAACAAATTTGCCAGATGATTTGCTGGTTGAGTTCTTCAACTTTTTGTTTAACATGATTTGTTGTTTCTTTTGTTCTTGGAGCAATAAGGCATTAGACGTGGTAGAGTCATTAAAGATCATCTGGTCTAACTGCATTTTGCATATGACTAGCCTGAGTTCAAGAGGTCAGAGGGCTTGCCCAATATAACACAACAAATTCCTGGAACTGACTGAATTTAGATCTTTCGACTTAATAACTAATATGCAATATTAGAAATGAAAGAGTTTTAGCAATATCAGTCTAGAGTTCTGTCTTAATGTACTATGCTGCTTTCTCCCCTTTCAGCCTTATAGCATTTTCCACAAATGTGCTATATTCTGAAACAGAGGAGCTATATTTGATAACAACAGTAATGATAACAATCATATTTATATGGTGCTTACTCTCTGCCAGGCTTTGTTCTAAGTGCTTTGTAATTACTATCTCATTTGACCTTCATAAAATCCTAGGAGATAGTTGCTATTATTATTCCTCTTTTACAAATAGATAAACTCAGGAAAACAGAGGTCATGTGACTTAGCCAGAGTCATACAGCCTAGTAAGTAAAGCTTGATTTGTACTCCAATCTTCCAAATTCCAGAGCTAACACTCTTCACTGTACCACCTAGTTGTTTTCCTGATAGAATCCTGTCTCACATATATAACCTGAGTCAAGTCATGTAACCTTCCAAGGTTTCAATTTTCCACCTGTAAAATGAGTATTTTGTATAGATTACATTTGATATCCTTTTTAACTCCAAATCAATAACTTAAAACTCTCTAATCCTATGCATACTGTTGGCTTATGGTTAAAATATTCTTATTCCCATTTTAAAAATAAGGAGACTATAGATAATCATTGTCAGAAAAAGAGCTCACATGCAAGCATTTGAAGTGTTCCCCAAAAGTTTCCCAAAATATAACACATCGCTAATAAAGTGTTAAGTGAAAAAAGAACTATGTCTAGTTTTTTGTATTTGCTTCCATACCCTTAGTGAACTTCTAGTCACATTGTAGGGCAATTGCAGATTGTAGCATCTAACTGCTAGGAAGAGACTCAGTTCCAAGCCAAGACCTTCACTCAGTAGTTGGGACAGTTTTACTCAAACTTTACAGAGGAGATTAGAGAGCAAAATGATGAAGATGTCGATAGGGCAGCATCAAATATAGCCTTGCACTGAAAGGGCATTCCCCTGCTGGCTGGAAGGAACTCCTACATAATATATAGGAACTACCTGTACTTAATAACTGGTAATTACCCATAATCCTTGGGTTTAGGGTTTGACTGTTGCACAACAAACAATTCAAAGTGCTAGATTAAATACTGTTGAATCACAGAAGCTTAATATTGGTATCAGGGGCCACCTAGTATAACAGACATCTAAATAGGAATTCCTGAAAATCATAAATAATTGGTCATCACACATCTGCTTGATGAACTTCAGTGAAAGGAAATGCACTAACAGCCTAGACAAGCCTTTCCACTTTTAGAGCCTTTCTGCTTTCATTTTGAAGATTTTTCTCCCTTATATCAAGGTGAAATAGACCACCCTGTAACTTCACAGAAATACAGTATCTAAGAGTTTGAAGGCACTTCAAAGGCTGTCTAGTCCTGTGCCTGAACAAGAATTTCCTTTTTTCAAAAATCTCTGATAGGTGGTTTTCCTTCCTCTGCTTAAGACCTCCAGTGATGGGGAACTCATTACTTCACCAGGGGGCCCATTACATTTTTGGGGCAGAATCATTGTTAAGACATTTTTCCTTGGATGGAATCAAAATCTGCCTCTCTCCAATTACCACTCATTTCTCCTAGGTTTGCCTTCTGGAGTGAATCAAAGTAAAGCTGATTTTTCTCTCCATACAATAGTCCTTCAAAAATAGTTATCATGTTCTTCCTAGTTTTTTTTTGTTCTCCACGCTAAATGTAATATCTGGGAGGGGAGACCCTTACTGACTTCAACTTTTGGTCCCTCAGACAATACTGCTCTAAGCTGAAGTTACTCCATGGGTCCATATCTAAGGAAACGTACGCATTGAACTTGCATCAATGAACTTACTTTAAAAAAAAATAGTGTACAATTAGTTTCAAGCAATGAAATAAAATAATATAGTAATAAAGTATAAGCAAAATATTCTCCTCATAAACATGAAGGATATCTTCCTCAAATCCATACACTATTCATAGGAAGATAAGATGTATAAAAGAAGTACTTATTAGGAGATAGACATATGGATAGTATTTCAGATAGGGGTCATTTGCGGATAGGCACACAGTTGAGGAAGATATGAGGCCAATACTCATGATTGAAGAAGAAAATCACAAGTCTGAAGTTGCATGGATATCAAAGTGTTTGGTGATGCCCTGGTGCTACTCTTGCAAATCCAATGTGATATGGTTTTTCTGGTGCAAAAGCTTTGCCATGTGTTAATCCTTTCATAGTTTGTTGGTCTCATGTGGCTATTGCTTCTCAATACTACACACAATACTGGTCTCATGGATATGCTTATCCCTGTCAGGCAAAGCTTCACTAATTACTGAATTTTGATAATTCTCTCTAAATGAAGTTTCTGATTTTAACTCAAGCAATAAACATATACAAATTCCTCTAAACAAAAGTGGCCTCTCCCAACTTTCTTTTATCTTTTTTTTTCTTTTTGAAGGGAGGGGAGAAAGGGCAATTGGGCTTAGGTGACTTGCCCAAGGTCACACAGCTAGCTTTTTTTTTGTGTTGTCTGAATCTGGATTTGAACTCAGATCCTCCTGACTCCAGGGCTGGTACTCTATTCACTGCGCCACCTAGCCACTCCAACTTTCTTTTATCTTAAGGGCCAGGGCTGTAGTTATAACCCTTTTAGAGAGTAAAAACCCTAATTCATCCAGCCATTAGCTTGGGGGTGGAGTGTAAGGGGCTTTAACTCCAATAAACAAGACTTATCTCCTCCTAGACCCTGTAATGAAATAGAAAATCCCTGTGCAAAAAGTAATTCCTTAAGCCCAGTACTATCTCTTTGGAAAATAGAATAATCCTAGTTAACTAATATTCTAATTCTATTCTCTAATACTCTTGTAGTATTTCGCTTCTAGTTCCTTCTCAATGATGGCAAGGCCTTTGTCACAAACTTTAATCTTGAATAACTAATCTGTACTCACTCAGGCTCAAATTAGAGGCTAACCTTTCAGCAGCAACAAAAACAAACAAGTGTTCCCTTGGTCACAGGACCTGACAGTTTTCCAAAGCCAGTATTTTGTTTGTCCTTCCAAGCAAATGAAAGAACAGGAAAGGCATGAATTCATAAGAAAGTCTGGGGCCAAGGTAAGGGTGACAGAGAGGATCATTAATTTCATTCTTCTTAGCAATACTCCTGATTTCATTATTTATATGAAATCACCAAGGAGTCACCATGTAATCAAGTTCCTCACCTCCTTTTAGGATTTTTGCATGCCATAGTTTCTATTCCCCTTCCTAACCTATTAATATCTCTTTGGTTATATTCTAGTTCATTAAAGTTCCTCTAAGAATGTGGTGAAAATGCAATGAACAAAGTCAATAAAAGAACATTTATTACACCGAACGTGGTGTTCTTAGTTTCTTCTAACCAGGGTAGATAATAACAGGTCTATCAACCCATTGCAACCTCATTCTAAATGCTATCCTATTACCATAGCTTAAAATCAATGGAGGGTTTTGTACTCATATTACTCTTGTGCTAATTATAACATGCTAGAGTTGGAAGGGACCTTAGAGATCATCTTTTTCAAATCTCTTTCTTTACTGGTAAGGAAACTGAGAAACAGAGAGATTAAATGGCTTGTACTAGTTTCACAATGAGTCAGAAGTTGATTATGAAGTAGAACCATTCTCTCCTGATTCTCATTATTTTTAATAAGAATTTAAATATATTTCATCTAATATGACAAAATTTAATAAAGATAAATTCAAAGATATACACATGGGTTCAAAGATCAACTTTATAAGTGCCAGATGGAAAGCTGTACTGTGAAAGATAAAATAGATTTCAAAATTTTAGTAGATCTTTTGGAGGGCTGGGTGGAGAATCTTATGATGTGTGTGTGCATGTGTGTAGGGAATTTGTTCACTATGCCTATACATCACTTAAATCATACTGGTCATATTAATTATGGCCTGAACTCAACAAGATGGCTACAATTCTGTATTTGTACAGGCTGGTCCAGATGCTTCCTAATTTACTCTTCCTAATCTGCCATTTAGAATCTCACTTTCCTGGAAGGTTTAGCTCAGATGACACTTCCTCCTTAAATACTGGTATATGCATTAAAGTATTTTTTTTCCTTCCTCAATCACTTTCAGATAACTTTGTTCATTTCAACATATTGTCCATGTCCCCGAACTGAATACAATACCCAAATTGTTGCTTAATAGAACCGAGACATCAAGTGGTATTCATTCTTAACACTACTGTTCTGTTATAGTCTATACATAACACATTTTATTGACTTAACACAAGTGTGACTTATATTGTGCTTGCTAAGCCCCTTAGGTTTTCTTTGCATGAACTGTCATATAGCCATAACTTGATGTCCATATTATAGTTGTATAGTTTATTATTTTTAAACTTAAGAGAATAACTTTATATTTATCCTTGTTAACGTTTAGCTTACTCGTTTTGGCCCTCCTTTCTAACCTATCAAGATCTTTTTGGATCATGATTCTCACATCTAACATGTTGGTTTTTTCTCCCAGCTTTGTGTCATCTGAAAATTTTATAAACATGCCAACTATGCCTTCCTCCAGATTGCCTCAGGCTCACTGCCTAGATTTTCATTCATCCCAATTCAGAGGAGTATTCCCATAGGCAAAATGAGTTATTGAGTTCTTTCAGGCCCAGGCTAACTTTGAGTAGGCTTCTAAAAAGAGACAGACTCTCCTGTGCTCAGTACTACATTATAGAAATATCTATATCCACCATGTTATGCATTTAACTTCATATGTGTATATGAACATACATATATACATTTGTATATACAAGTATGGGCAGCTAGGTCGCACAGTGGATAAAGTAATGGGCCTGGAGTCAGGAAGACCTGATTTCAAAACTGACCTCAGACATTTACTTATCATATGACCCTGTGCAAGTCACTTAACCCTGTTTGCCTCATTTTCCTCATCTGTAAAATGAATTGGAGGAGAAAGAAAAGCAAACCACTCCAGGATCTTTGCCAAGAAAATCCCAAACAGGGTCACAAAGAGGCAGATGTGAGTGGAAAAGACTAAACAACAACATGTAGAAGTACATGCAAACATACAATTATGGTCATAGTATACATGTGTTTATGTAAAAGTATATACATGGCATGAATATGCATGCATGTGTATATATAAATAAGCAAATAACAATAAGTTAGCATTTACATAGAACCTATTACATGCCAACACCCTGCCAAGTTCTTTACAAATAGTTATCATTTAATTCTCACAACAACCCTGTAAAGTAGGTGCTATTATTATCCCCATTCTACATTTGAGGAAACTGAGGCAAACAGTTTCCCATAATCACAAAACTTGTAAGTGTCCAAAGCTAGATATGACCTCATTTTCCTCACTCCAGGTCCAATTCTCTATACACTAAACCAACTAGCTGACTCTAGGAGGGTATTTGTCATCTCAAGTTACTTTTACTTTTAAGTCAATGTGCATATGTGCATGCAACACACATATTAACATTCATGTCTATACATGTGTGTGATATTATGTGTGCACATGCATGTGTGCGTACATATATGTATTCATAAGTATGTGAGTAGGCATGTGTGTGTGTGTATGTAAGTGACATGTTGAGCTTCTGGGCCTGGGATCTCCTTATCCTAAAAACAAGTTCATATTTAGTGACATTAGTCCTTCAGGTGACAAAGTGAGTTCATGTTTCCTGACCTTCCCAAGCATCTGCTAAGTTTCTGGCAACAAAGTACAGCTGTCCCCTACTTCCTTTAGCATTGATCAGGTTTCCCAAACCCTGCTGGGGAAGGAATTAAGGGATATTGAAATTCATTCCCACAATCAGCAGAAGTCCTAGATTCCCCCAAATGTTGCCTCATCTCCAGGTGAGGAAGCACATATTCATCTTATCCTTTCAGCACCACATTATACAGACCCTAAAGCTATAGTCAGGTTCATCTCATCTCTCTCACTCCCCCTACCTCTAACACAACAGATATTCTCAGGGACACTGTATAATCAATATTACTGCTCTTTCCTACCAGTCCTAAAGAGTTGATTACATTCAGGAACCTGGCTCTGCATTTACTTAAACAAGTATTTATTAATCTCTTCTTGCAGGCAGAGCACAGTACTAGAGCAGAAATGAAACAGTGAAAATATTATTCCTTCCTTATTAGAGCTTACAGACTAGTGGGATGGGGGTTTGGGAGAGAAGGGTGGAAAGATCATGGACAATGCACAAAATCTACTGTTACATACATTTAAAAGGTGCAAAGCAATGCATTTTGTGAGATCTGAGAGGGAAGATAATTACTGTTAAGCACCAGAGTTAAAAAAAAAGGCTACTGTTATGAGTGATATTTGTAGCAGCAAGTACCCCAAGTGTCCTCGGGGTTTGCTGCCAACACAGGTTCTTGGATCTGCTTTGATAAAGGAAAGCAACTCAAAATGGGTCAACAAGCTTACTTTAATCAGTCAAATATGTATCATTTACCTAGTTCAGGGAAAAGAGGTCAGCACCCCGAACTTCAAAGTATACAGGCAGAATTATCAAGACAGAAACAGATCAAGTAGACAGATTTCAAACTGTCCAACCATTATATCCATACCCAATCAACATTTGGGTTTCAAAGCTGGGGGGCTCTGGACAACGGCTTTCCAGAGTTTCATCTGATCAAATCACAGAACACTTCTCAAAGTGAGTCCCAAAACAAAGCTACACATCAGGGCTTATATAGCCTTCTCCTGGCTCAGAGAATGTAACAACCTTATTGACTCACTGGCCAATCAAGAAGTATCTACTGAAAAACAAGCCTCCCACCCCAGGCTCCAGGTGCACTTTAGCCTAGGGGCAGGGAAGATCTTTAAATTTACATTCCCATTACAATATTTGAACTGTGGTTTTAGGAATGAGACAGGATTCTAATGATATTGAGAGCAGCTAGGTGGTGCAATGGATAGAGAGCCTAGCCTGGAGTCAGGAAGACCTGAGTTCAAAGCTAATTACAGATATTTACTAGCTTGGTGACCCTTGGCAAGTCACTTAACCCTGTTTTCCTTAGTTTTCTCATATGTAAAATGAGCTTGAAAAGGAGATACATCTTTGTATTTTTGCCAAGAAAATCCCAAATGAGGCCATAAAGATTCAGACACATATGAAATCACTGAACAACAACAAAGGGGAAGGGAGGATATTTTAGGTATTGGGAACCATGGGAAGAGAGGTATTAATATTGCCATCATAAACAAATATTTATTAAGTGTCTGCTGTGTTCTAGGCGCTGTTAAATACCGGAGTTATCAAAAATACAAGGCAGAAAAACTTCAAGCAACTTACATTAGAATGGGGGAAGACACCATGCAAACAATTATGTCCATATAAGATGTATACAGTATAAATGGGAGAGAGACTCAAAGGGAGAGGCTACAACTGGGGAGAGCAGATAAGGCCTCTTGCAGAAGATAAGATTTGAAAGGAGTCATGAAGGAAGTTGTGAAAGCGAGAGGTAGAAGTGAAGAGGGAAAGAATTCTAGGGATGGCAGATGGGTAGTCCAGGGAAAAGGCATAGGCTCTATTCTCTTACGTATTTGGAAATGCTTGTTTTATTTTTGTTTGTTAGGTACAGAAATTCAAATCAGTTGTGATAAGTGCCAGTGATGCTAAATTTCAATGTGAAAAATAACCATTTTGCCACAAAAGAGCAATGCAACTCATTAGAGTAAGGTAATATTTTGCTTATAATAAACTAATGATCCCTAAAGTGAATTCTTTTTTATATTCCAAAATCAACCACCTGAAATATTGTACATATGTGAGGGTTCACACCATCAGAATGTTGACCCTTCATTACAGAAATGAGTTCACCTCAGCTTTAATGAGAGTCCATTCAAGGACAGGGGCTGCAGCACTGTCACCTGGTGGGGTCTTCTGCTCAATAATGTCTATTCTTTCCTCAAGTACACTCTGATGTTTCCTGGGGTCTCTTTATCTATTCATTCTATGCTTCAGGATCCTTGATCTCAGTCACATGAAAATGCAGTGGAGCAGTTTGCCTTGGATACTATTAGAGCTCATTCTTCTTTCCTTAGCCCAATAATCATAGACCAGGAGGGGATAGAAGGAGGATAAAGGGCCTTTCTGAAACAGATACAGTATCTCTATTCAAGACTTCTTTACATTCTATGCATCCCTTTTGCCTTTCTACATTTCCTCAATTAAGGACAAACATGAATTATAAGGGAGGAAAAAATGCCCTAGCAATTTTCATATCTTGACATGGAACGGAATTTTTCAATGAAGTGCTCAATCCCCCCACCCTCCATAGTTCTCTTATGAATTATCTGCTACTAACGCCTGGAGAGCACAGCCCAGACTACTGCCAGGCAAGGTTTGGAACAATATACAGTGACAGCAGCCTTATGGAATCAGAACACCAGCCACCTGCCCCCTGCTTGATGATTTGAAGTGACCTCTGCTTGGAAGGCATCTCCTTCGTTAGTTGAAAGTCCTTTCTTCACATGTAGAGATGCCAACTACAGCGAAGGAAGGTAATAGTCACTAAATTGGGTTTTAGATTAGACCTTCTTCCTAATATCCTGGCACATCTGGTTTCTTAAAGGTCCCTAATTTCCTCCAAAGAGAGTTTAATTCAATATCTCATCATTGTGGGCCCTTAGAAGAAAACAGATGAACAAAGAGAGGAATAAGACCTCTGACTTCACTTTAATCTAGGAGTATCTAAATAAGATTTCCCTACAGGAATCAATGCACTGAAAGTTTTCAAGAAGACTTCATTTGGGCATCATATGGAGACAGGTCTATTAGATATATGATCCAATAAAGAGTCTATGACCATTCCAGAGAGAACTATCTTGAACTCATTAGACAAGCGACTGTGTCTCTGAATCCTATACCCCAAGCAGCAGGGAAACCATTAACTTATGCCAATGACAAGGAAGGACAATTACACAGTACTCAGAAATAGGACAATTAGAAGGTCAGGGAGCAACACATGATCAGACATCTCATGGCTTTGTAATCCAGCAGCCCCATAGAGCAGGCTGGTATGATACTTCTTTGCCTAGAATTGTCAGTACTGTTTTGCACACTTTGGTAGCCCCCATTTTGAAAATGACTAAACTTTTGTGTTATTATAAATAAATATCAAAAGGAACTTCTCATAACTACTTTTTACATACATTTTAATAATAGAATGAATTCATAGGGACTTGAGAGATCATTTAGTCTAACCTTAAGTTATAAGCTTTTATTGTTATTGTTACTGAGTAATTTTAGACTTTCTTTGAACCCATTTGGGGTTTGCTTGGCAAAGATATTGGAAGTGTTTGCCTTTTCCTTCCCCCACTCATTTTTCTGATGAAAAACTGAGGCAAAGAGGGTTAAGTGATTTGCCCAGGGTCACACAGCGAGCAAGTGTCTGAAGATAGATTTGAACTTAAATCTTCCTTACTCCATGGCCAGTGCTATATCCAGTGCACCACCTAGCTGCCCCCTAAACCATGAGCCCCAGCTTCTAATCTCCAGTCATGGCTCTCTACCATCTTCCCCCCACCATGTAAAGACCAAAAATTATATGAAACTCATTAATTTCTAAGGTAATTCATCCTACTTTGGACAGCATAGATTTTTTTTCTTCTTTTCATGAATAGAAATCCAATTCTGTAGTTTTAACCTTACAGTTCTGCTCTCTGAGGACAAGTAAAACTAATCTAAATATTCTCACACATGGCAGTCCTTAAAGCACCTGAAATCAATGATGATGTCTACAATAAATTTCTCAGGGTTTAAATGACTTTATTTGGAATCTCCTTACTCTATTGGCTATTGATGTGATCCAATTTATTCATGTTCCCAGAACTGAATAAAATACTCCCAATGGAATATTATCAGGACAAAGTAGGGTTAGACTATGCCTTGTTTTAACATTACACTAATATGTGAAAATTCTACAATTTTTCAAGACAGGGAGCTCCTAGTTTGGGAAGACTGTCTACCAAAATATATTGCATCCTGTTTATTATGACTTAGTATTTAAGTCCCAGTGAGTTGCCTGATGCATATAGGGATCATAGAAGCCTAGATTAAGAACTAGACTGGAACTTGGAGATTGAGTTCAACCCCCTGATTTTACAAAGGAAGAGAAAGGTTAAATGACTTGCCAAAGGTTATATAGTAACAAGTATCTTGGGCAGGATTCGAACTTAGGTCTGACATACTCTAAATTCAATGCTTTAGGTGTTGATCCCCCTAGTTAAGTGATTTCTCCAGATTATGAAGTAAGTATCAAAAGGTAACCTTGCCTAGGACTTTCAGAATCCAAGTCTAGTCTTCTATGCACTGTGCTAAGACAGCCTCTTGGGACAGTATGCATTTAGTAATGCTACATATATGGGGAGCTCAATGGCACAGTAGATGGAATGCTGAGCCCTGAGTCAGGGAGACTGAGTTTAAACCTGCCCTTGAATATTTACCAGCTGGGTGACTCTGAGTAAGTCACTTAAGTTTGCCTAATTTTCTCACGTGTAAAATGAGCTGGAGAAGGAAATGGCAAAACACTCCAATATCTTTGCGGGGGAAAAAAAGCCCAAACAATTGAACTATAAAAATCTCACATACGGGAAAGTTAGCTTTTAGGGTTACCATGACACATTACTGACCCATCTTGACTATTAGAGTCTGCTAAAACCATTTTTTCCATCCTCAGATAATAATAACATGTATGTAGTGATTTAGGTTGAGTATAGTGATTCCCTCAGATTGACCGTAGAAAGTAAGTAGAACAAGCATTAGCACCTCCATTTTATAGATGAGGAAACAAGCTCAAAGCCATTGATTTACCCAGGTCACTCACACAGGAAATGACAGATGCCTATCTCTGATTTTCACAAAAACTTATCTCCCTCTTCTCTTCCCAATTGCTACATATGTTCTGCTGATTTTCATCCTAAGCATATCATTTAATATTTATCCCTAATATATTAAATCTCTATTAAATTCTTCCCTTATTTTAGTATGTTGAGATCTTTTTTAGATCTTTGCTTCAACACACGACCCCTATGATATGTTGGCTATTCCATCCAACTTTCGTGTAACATATATTTGCTAAGCAAAAGAGTGTATTTTTTTCCTTTAAAATTTAAAAAGAGCTTCCCTCAGGAAAAACTCTGTGAAATATGTTTTGCAAGCATCATCATCCCCATTTATATGTGAGTAAATTGAGGCAAAGAGATGTTAAACCACATATTCTCATCCTTGTAGAATGGCTAAGATTTGAACTTTGATCTTCTTAGTCCCATTCTTCTCCCCCCACGTATGCCCAGGCATCCAAATCATTGACAATAATATACAAATATCCAATAGAACCAGGCCATATGCCTGCTCTTTCATTTTATTAAAGAGAAGAGTGATGTGTGATCACCTCTTTCACAATTTTCCAAGTTGACTATAGCAACATTGTTTCCAGCGAGGACACATTGAAATCAGGATTATGTTCCCATTTTGGCACTTTGATTTTCTTTTCTGTCCCTGAACGTTTTTATTTTAGGCTGATGGCTTTGATTTATAATCTCTTTAAAGAAAGGGGGGATTTCAAAAGGAAGGATTAACTGCCTTATGTTTTGTCAAATGAATGGGCTTGGGCAAGAAATATATCAGGTTTTGCTGGTTCATTTGTCTGGGAAGAAAAGACTGAGAATTCCCAGCCCCTCTTTGCATTCATAATCCTTTCTGTTGTTCCCCCATTACCATTGATGTGATAGGGAGACTAGTGTTCAATTATTCATCCAACTCAACATCAGCCAGCTATTAAGGTTTTATGTTTTGTAAGTGACAACCAACTTTAAAAAAGTACTGCTTCTTATGTAGTATATTATATTATTTATTATCACATTATATTATTATACTATATATAATTATGGTTAAGACTTAAAAGTATATGTAGCACTTTTGTGGTAGGTAAAGAAGAAATGGAAACAAAGTAGATGCTTATCAGTTGGGGGTGACTAACTAATTGGGGTATGTGGGTGTCATAAAATACTACTGTACTGTAAGAAATAGCCAATATGAAATTTGAAGAGAACGACTAAAAGTTTGATGAACTGATGCAAAGCGAAATAAACTAAGCCAATAAAACAATACCCACACCATGGCTAACATGATATAAATGAAAAGAAAGAATAAAGCAATTGAAAATGGAAGTTACAAAATTATGAAGAATAAATTTTCCTTCCCCCAAAAAAAGGAGAGAAATGAGAAATACCAAGCAACACCACCACCACCACCAGTGACATATACATTCCTTTACAGAGGTGCAAGGTCCAGATTTGAGGACATTTAGCACATACACATGTTCATGCATACATACATACATGTACATATTTTTTTTCAATTTTTGCTGATAATTTTTTCCTTAAAATATTGTGTTATAAATGATGACTATCTGAGAGTGAGGAAAGGACATAGAAAGGGGGAAATTGGGACATTTTAAATCAAAATACATCAATGAAATTATATTAAAAATTTTAAATAGAAAAATGATATAGTTTGCATTAATATCTTATATGGAATTGATATATAGGACAGACAGGGAACTAACACAAACATATAAAACTAAGGAATATTCTTCAATAAATAAGTAATCAAAGGATATGAACAGTTTTCAAAAGAAGTATTCCATTCTGTTAACAACCATATAAAGCATTGCTTCAATAACTAATGCTAAGAGAGATGTACATCAAATAGCTCTGAGCTTTCAATTCACACCCAGAAAACTGGCAAAGATGATGAAGGTAGAACTATTCAACTGATTGGAAAGCTTGTGGTATGATAGGAACAAAAATATAGTACTGGTGGAGCTGTTAATTGGTCTATATATTCTGGAAAGCAATTTGGAATTATCTTAAGACAGTAGTTAAGATGTTTATAATCTATGATCCAGAGATTCCACTGTTAGGGTCTGTGTGTGTGTTTGTAAAAGACAGAGAGAGAGACACACACACAGAGACAGAGAAAGGGAGACAAAGAGACAGAGATAGATACAGAGACAGAGAAAAGAGAGAAAGGAGAGCCAGAGACAGAGAGATGGTTGGGGGAGAGATAGAGAAAGGGTAAAACAGATACAGAGGGGGAGACACAGAGAGGCAGACAGAGACAGAGACAGAGAGACAGAGACAGAGATTGTGAGAGAAAGAGCTTTATTAGTTCCTATCATGTCCAGCAATTGTTACTGCATATTTTCATCCCCTTCTCAAAGAAATATTGTGTATATATACATATACACATACATATATACACATATTCACATACACATCCATATTTCTTTGTGTTTTCTTAAATTATGGTGCTTCTTTAATTAGTATAAATGTTATTCTAAGAGATCTAGAGAAAGGCCTCCAAATGAAGGGGGGATATATGGGCCATTTAGGGGAAAATAAAGATGTGTTTGTCAAGGTAAGAAAATTAGTTTAGGTGATGATCTGTAGCACTGGACAGATCCCATATCTGTTTCAATAAACCACAGATCCACTGAAGTGTCAAGGAAATGTCGTCAATAAATCTTTTATGAAGCATATACTGAAACACTAGAGGCCTTCCCACAAGTATTTTAGTATCTTAGAAATGTCATCATAGCATTCAAGTTATTCATATGTTTACTGTCACTGTAACTACATGACCAACCTATCCCTTTCCTATAATAGACATTCTTTGTGACAACTTTTATACTTACATGCAAGTCTTTGTGGGGGGGAGATGCTGATGCCACATCCTCTATCCATCTAAAAATAATCTAATAATCACAGTTCTTTTATTTTTTTGCTGTTGTTGCACAAGGGTATTTATTATCTTGTTTTTGGTTGTTTCATTTTCTCACTGATCCTACTCTGTCAAGTTCTCATTCATAAGCTTCCACAGTCATCCTTTCTCTTCTTTAGGTACCCTCATGTGGAAGGTATCACTTCATCATTCTTTTTCTTTTTTCCTCTAATATTTCCTCTGAAATCATCACACAAAAACCCAGGCACCACCTTCTCTGATCCTCCTAACCATAGACAAGTTGGGCATAGGACTAATGACGAGCTGCGATGGATACTGGGAGATAGTGAAACCATAAATTCTGAATCAATGATGCATTCAGGAATTTTCCCTCAATAAAACTCATTACAAAATAACTACCTACTCAAAGTTAAGCACACTTCTTCATCAAACCTTTGGACATACGAGCATTAAAGTAATTAGATGACATTATTCACAGACTGTGAGGAAAAACTACATTCGAATTCAGGAAGAGAACAGGAATTGCTGAATGGAGTTATTTTCTTACTGACTCATACCTGTCAGCATTTGAGCTGAATAGAAGCCCATCACCTTACATCAAAGCTTTCAGTAACTCCTTTCTCGCCTGATCTGACATTGCATGGGGAAGAGGGAGAGATGGAGAAGACAGAAGAGACAAATAAACTGCACTTTGTCATATCATTTTTTTCTTGATCTGTTGCTTACATAATCCAACTTGTAATTATTCAGTTTATGGAAATTGAGTTAGTGCTAGTTTGATTCACAAGTCATTCATTCTGTTTCAATGTGTAGTCATTGTGAAAATGCAGTATGCTTGTTTACCATGTCACTGGGCTATGGAAGAGCAATTATCCTTCTTCCTGTTCTCATTCAGTGGATTGTTTGACCACTAGGCATAGGGGGATAATGAGAAAGGTTAGTAGAGGTATGCACCACTATCCTAACACTCTTGGTAATTGATATTTCAATTGAAAATAAGAATTGCTCTATGCTGTCTGTTACAGTTAAAGCATGGAGGCATTGCAGAGTATAGCTTGAGTTAGTGACCAAATTCACAGGAGTTCAGAATTTCCATGTATATCCACTATTCAGGGCTGGCTTTTATGTAGAGAACTACAATTTGCAGGTTAGGCGATTTTCTTAGGCGCTTACATTATTTCCAGAGCCCTAAAACAGCTCCTCCTAAATCCTGGAGATTTAGAAGCAGGACCTGCATCAGAAAGAAAAAAAAAATAAAAGTTATGCTCCGTTAGTGATAAATTAATAGGAATTCATCCACAGAAAGTCCTCTGAGTGAACTTTTAGAGGAGGGACATCATTTTTCTCCACCATTGTTCCTTGATTGGCTCCAGCAAACTTCAAGTAAAGAAATATTGTTTTTCTTCTTTTATCCTGAAGAAATCTTATGTTGGAAAAAAAGAAAAAAAATACTATTCTCCCAAAAGCCAACAAGCAAGCAAAACTTCACACTGTGACCCGCTCATTGCACTAGAGAAGATTCCTTCACTGGCAAGGAGATGGGAGTATCTGGCAATAAAGGTCCCTTTCAGCTGTAAGATTATAGGAGTCTATGACTTCTAACAATGTTCTTTTATTAAAAAAAATTGTATATTCAGGTGGCTAGGTGGAGCAGTGAATAGAGTGCTGAGCCTGGAATCAGGAAGACTCTCCTCTTCCCCATTTCAAGTCTGGCCTCAGACCCTTACAAACTGTGTGTCCCTGGGCAAGTCACTTGATGCTGTTTGCCTCAGCTTCCTCATCTATAAAATGAGCTGTAGAAGGAAATGGCTATCCACTCCAGTGTCTTTGGCAAGGAAACCTCAAAGAGGGACAGGAAGAGTCAGCCACAACTGAAAATGACTGAATAACAATGAAATGCTTAGGTAAAATGAAACATGTGTAATAGGAATGGGCTACCGGGCCAGCAGCATGCAACAGCAGAAAAACAATAATGGATTTATATCTAGATGATATCTGTTAGAATCCCAGCTTTGCAATTTACTCTCTTTGTGACCTTGAGCAAATCCCTGAGTTTCTCTGGGCCTCAATTCACATCTCTGTAAAATAAAGGAAAATACATGACTTTTCAGGTCCCTCTTAACTCTCAAGCTACCAAACTAGGAGATGATTGTCATGTTCCTCATAGAATTAATATTTACTTTTTTTCTTTATACAATTATCAGTAAAATACTTAAATATTCAAATTTTGGCTTACCTCTGTCTTTTACCTATGTGTACACATTCACAGAGACACCTAGAGGGGGCTACACAGCAAGCAGTTCATGGTGGATTGGAAAGAACTGAAAGTCAAAAACATCTAGATTCTAATCCCAGCTCTTCTAATGACTAGTTGTGTAATATTAGGCATGTCATTTTCCCTGCTTAGCATTACTTTTTAAAAAATCTGTAAATTTAGAAGGTTAGGTTAATACTTTATTTTCAGTCCTATTCATCATAGTGAAGTGGAAAGAATACAGGATTTGGAGCCATCAGAAATGGATTTACATCCTACCGCTCTAATTTACCACTTGTGTGACTTTTAAGAAGATATTCTACTTCTTTAGGTATTAGAATTCTCAGGTATTTAAGATCACTGAAATTTTATATTTAGAAGTGATCTCATTGACCATCTAATCCAATCCCCTTATTTAAGAAATAAGGAAAAAGGGGTTCAGGTTGATTAAATCACTTGCCCAACATGATACACATCATAACTTTAAGAGACAAGATTTGAACCTGGGTCATCATACTATATCCAGAGCTCCTTTCAATGTACATTGTTCACTGTTACAAAATCCTCATTTATAAGGTCATAAATTTCCCTGTGGGCCTCAGATGCCTATATCTGTAAGATTAGAGCATTGAAACAGATAATTGCTAAGGTTCTTTCCACTTCTAAATTTATAATTAGAATTCTACACTTTAAGGACCTGCTCTAGCAGTCTGTACTTTAAGGACCTTTTTAGCTATAACATTTTATTTTCTAAAGTCCTTTCAAGTGTTGTCATTTTTTTTTCCATAAAGCTCTTGGATGCTTTTCACCTGCGGACAGCTTGATAATTCTGTGGGAGCATCTCATTAAGCTAGATTGGGTTTGAACATTACAAATTGACCATTCCAGCCTGCTTGTGCTGGTCTCTTCTTTCCTTCATCTAAACCAAAATAGATCCTGACATTTTCCAAGCCCAAACAGTACTTGTTTCTTTTCTAAATATACCTTCAAACTTGGATTAGAAAAAAAATTATAAAGTATGTCAAGGAAAAAAACGCACTTCTATTCATGAACTTCTTATATGAACAGAGTTTAAGAATGTAGATAGCTTGAAAGAACTAAAAATTAGGTCCCTAGCATTGGGATAATTATCTAAGGCAAACTTGAACTCTTAAATCCATTCACCTACCCAAGTTGAATTTTTTAATAATTGTTCTGCCCTATATATTTTGTTCAGAACACCTTTAATCTAATTGGTATTAATGTAAAATGTATATAAATTGCATATAGAGAGATTTTTTTAAAAGAATAAAATCATTTAATGAAGTTCCTAGAGGGAAGTGCTTCATTATGCATTTTCTAAATAGGTAATTTCTTCCATTATTGGTGCTGACCTTGTTTTAATTATTAATCTAGAGATATGAATGAAGACTGCATTCACTGTGGCTGGACTTGGCTTTCCTCTATCAAGGTAATTTGGTTATTATGCCTCAAGTGTGAATATCTTTTGTTCAACTTCTGAAAAAAAAGTGTGAACCCCCAATTGCCGAGAGAGACTGAGACAGAGAGAGAGAGAGAGAGAGAGAGAGAGAGAGAGAGAGAGAGAGAAACTACCTTTCATCCAGATTTTACTTTCTATAACTTCGAAAAATCATTTAATAAGCATCTACTATGAGCAAAGCACTCTCTTAGGTACCTAAGGAAATTGGATAAGATAAATAAAATGTGGTATCTGGACTTATGGAGCTTATAGTCTAGCAGAGTGGTATGAAATTCAACAAAAGCCACTTAAATTTAACATTTTTATTATTGCCTATTAGGAGGATGCGGCATGTAATGAATACTAAGTTGACTTTGCAGTCAGGAAAATGTGGTCTCAAGTCTTAGCTTTGACATGACATGACTTGCAGTTAACTTTGATTTTTTTTCTTTTTTTCTACTTAAAAAGGCCATCCCTTGACTTCACTTCTTAAAAAGACCTATTCACTGAATGGTTATTGCCTTACTCTAAGTGCGTAACTTAAAAGGCCTTAGCTTAGCCTAAAAGGGTCAGGTCTCCTAGTGTATCCTGGGTCATCACCAGTCATCCTGATGAATATCAGGTCACTGGATCCAGATGATTCTGAAGGAAAAAGTGAGAATGATGATCTTGCAAAGCACTTCCTCCCTCTAATCAAAATCATATCATCATTTCCCTAAAGCCATGGTCCTCTTCAAAAATGGACAAACACCACCTGTGAGTAGATTGAGCTGCCTGAATGGGGATAAAGATAGTTGGATAACTCTTACTGGCTAGCTCCTTCCTTCCTTCCTTCCTTCCTTCCTTCCTTCCTTCCTTCCTTCCTTCCTTCCTTCCTTCCTTCCTTCCTTCCTTCCTTCCTTCCTACCTACAATTCACTCTGAAGCTCTTAGATTACACCACAATAGGTACCTGCCAAGCTCCACTTCATGGCTATATTTTGGACCCTCCTGACTTAGAGTGAATGTTGGTGGTAACTGTCTCTCTTTGAAACAACAAGCCTCAAGGTCTTCCTCTCCCAGCTTGATTTGTTTTTTTTTTTTTTTTCCTAATTAAAGGGGCCATCCCTTGACTCACTTCTCAAAGAGGCCTATTCACTGAATGGGCATTACCTGTCTCTAAGTGAGTACCTGAAAAGGTCTTAGCTTCAAAGAACCAGGGTTTCCCATCACATCCTTGGACATCTCCAGTCATCCTGATGAATATCATGTAACTGTATCCAAATCGCTCTCGAGGAGAAAGTGAAGCTGGTGACCTTGCACAGTCCTCCCTCCCTCAAATCAAAGTCAACTGTAAGGCATGTCATCCTTTCCCTGATTCCATGGTTCTCTTTGAAAATGGACAAACACAACTACAGCAACAACAACAACCTTGACATATATTAGCTTTGTGACCTTCAGAAATTCATTAAAATGCCTCTCAGTGCTCTAGACCGTCTTAACTTAATTAGGGCTTCTTAAAATTTTTTTTTCATTCATGACCCCTTTAGAGGGTCTTAGGCAAATTTCTAAGATTTTAAGTTTGAGAAGAAATGCTAACCTATCCTTGGTAGAGATAATTTTCTCATTTGGGGAAGCAAAATGTCAGGTTCAATTCAAAACCAAGTCAGGATAAAGGAAAGTGGGGAGTTGGTCATCCATGATCAATTGATTTCTTCAATCTTTTTGATAAGTTCATAACATGAGATAGGTAATAGGGATAACAAAGTGTCAATGAGTGTTAAATGAGATCGAACCACAACAAGCTACATCCTGTTGCCCCTTCACAACGAGCGATATATTCCGTTAAGGAAATGGGAGGATAACTTGTCATTGACTAGCCAAAGATTGGTTATGTACCTTTTATTTTATTATTTTTGCTTTTTAGAGGGGGGAAGGCAGGGCAATTGGGATTAAGTGACTTCCCCAAGGTCACATTGCTAGTAAGTACTAAGTGTCTGAGGCCACATTTGAACTCAGGTCCTCCTGTTTCCAGGGCCAGTATGCCACCTAGCCGCCCCCTGAGAGTATTTTTAAGAGCAAGGGCATTTCTTTTTCTTTTGGCTATGTGTCTTCAGTGTCTAACACTGCCTTGTCCAAAGGAGGTGCTTCATAAATACTGACTGACTGATTGGTTTATTGATTGATAGTGTACAATGTAGATATGAAAGAAGTACAACATTATTATTTGTTAGGATTGGGCACCTGTCTAACTGGGGAGATTGAAAAAAAAGTTTCATATGACATTTGGGACACACTTTAAAGGATTAGGAGCATTTCAAATGTTGGTGTAGGGTAAAGGGAGATCATATTTCAAATACTATGCAAAGAACACACAATTTGCATAAAGGGGCAGCAAACAGTCCTGTTTGGTTAGAACTAGAGGGGAGTAACATCGAGATAAGACTGAAAAGCTTCTGGCTAGTAGCAGACTATGGATGGCCTTGAATGGCAGGCTAAGTAATTGTAACTTTACTGGGTAATTAAAAAAGGAACACTGAAGAATTTTGATCAGAAGAGTGGCGTGATTAGCTATGTGCTTTAGAATTTAGTATATTTAAAAAAAACAGCAAGCATTATTAAACAAAAATTCATGGTTTCCCTTTTTGTGTTGTGCTATGTTTAGGGAAATGAATCATTTTTGTGTTTGAGTTCAGAGTAAAAATATGTATAAGATTTTTAAAAATATCAATCTGACAGCTGTGTATTAGATGAATTTGAGGCAAAGAAGTAAGAATATCTATTAAGAAACCATTGTGATAGTCAGAAGGTTAATGTGGTCTGCATTAACATCCTGGCTGTGGGAATAGATAGGAAGGGATGGATTTGACTGATATTGCTAAAGTCAAATCCATAGGACTTGGTATCTTATTAATTATGACAGGTAAGGGGGGAGGGGAATCCAAAGATAATATCAAGCTTTGTAATAGAGGAGATTAAGTATATACTGATGCCCGTACAAAATAATGGAGAATAAAAGAGAAACAAGTTTGGAGGAAAGACTATTTTAGACATGGTGAATTTGAAGGCATGTAAAGACATGGAGTAAGAAATGCCCTATAGGCAACTAAAGACACAGTCCTAATGCTTGAAAATTGTTAACCATGTGGGAAAATTGCCCAAGGTCTACTCAGGTTTAAAGTAGAAGCTGAGATGCCAAACAATATCTCCTGCTATACTGGATGAACACTCAAGGCCTTCATTGACCTTTGAAGTTGTAGTCATTTAATTTTCTTCAGTTTCCTAAATCATTTCCAAGCTATTTTGATGCTGATTCTCCAAGCGGTGGACACTTGGTACTTACTCAGTAATGATTCAGAATCTAGCACATGAATCGGTTAATAGATGCTGTGGGATTGTGAATCAATAATTTATCACCTTGTACTCTTTCTAGTTCACAAGGCTGCAGTTGGTTAATTATAAACATTGTCTTACACTTAACATCATTAACTTCATCACTTCCTTTGATATTTCTCTATTCCTTTGCCCACCTACAGGAATAGAATTACCTTTCCACGTCTGTTAATGTCAGACTCCCCAGTTCCCAAGAGATGTGTCTATACTTCCTCATTCAAGTACAGCCTGCATTCTGCATCTATCCAGTTTTTCCTCTAACTCCAACTGGAAGGTGTGACAGGACCCTCATATGAAATTTCTATGAGTTGTGTTTTTTCTAAGCTTCTTAGCCATGATTGAAAGTCTATGCAATATTTACTCAGTCTAGTATGAGTCTTAAAGTGTTTGAATAGTTCAAAAGCTAGAATAGATGGAGATGGGGACCAGACTGGTAAAGATCAATTGAGAGAAAATTGGCATTTGGGACTAAGAACTTATAGTAGAAGTTGTCCTCCTGCTGGATTCAAGCTTGTACTTTATAATTGTAAAGTGATAAAACACTGAAAGTGTTCAACAAGAGCCTAAAGAAAGCTAGCCAAGTTATTTCTTCTCTTCTCCTTTATTTATCTATTTCCCCTGTCAAGCAAAGTTTTACAATACACTCTCTGGTTATGATATATCGTTACATTGTCATCTCTATCTGATGTATTCATTATAGAAATAAATTATATGTAACAATATATTATGCTGATACAGCTTTTGTAATAACATAATACATAATGATAAAACATAACCAGAAAGCACATACTGATTCACTGATTGTATATGTATGTGTGTGTGTGTGTGTGTGTGTGTGTGTGTGGGTATACACTGAGGACCAGGGAGGTTATCGAGGTCACACAGCTAATAAGTAGCAGAGACTGGCTCTGAACACAGATTCTCTGTTTCTAAATATAGAACAATTGTAAAGGGGTTAAGTCTGGGGAGGAAAGCAAGAAATTTAAGTTTACATAGACTCTCTAGTTGACTTTCAACACTCTTTCTTTTCCTTCCCTAAAAAACAAAAAACCCAGGAGCAGAGCCAAGATGGTGGATTAAAAGCAAGAACTTGCTTGAGCTCCCTCTCCAACCACCTCCAATACCTGTTAAATATGACTCTATACAAATTTTATAGCTACAGAGCCCACAAAGTGACAGAGAGAAACAAATCTCCCACTGTAGGCAGCCTGGCAGGTGAACAGAAAGGGTCTATTGCGCAGAGCTGGGAGCAAACTCGCACATGAACCATGCTAGCCCAGACCAGCAGAAGCCCAGACCAGAACTGGCCCAGACCAGTGGCACAGAACCTATGGAGCAGAGTTTGGGAGAGTGAATCACTGGCAGCTGTGACAGTTTCCAGACTTCTCAACCAATAAACTCCAAAGAGAAAGTAAAAGGTGTTATAGAAATGTAAATTTTTAAGATCTTCCCTGTCCCTAGGTTAAGTGCACTTGGAGCCTGTGGTGGGAGCCTTGTTTTTCAGGAACACCCATATCTTGGTGCTTTCTGAGTGGGCAGTGGGTCAAGAGGGTTGTTACATTCTCTGAGCCAGAAGAAGGCTACATAAGCCATGATGGGAGGCTTTGTTTTGGGGCTCACTTTGAGAAGTGTTTTGTGATTTGACCAGATGAGACTCTGTGCAGCCGTTGAGAGCCCCCCAGTTTTTAAAAACCCAGATGTCAATGCTTCCCTCTCTGGTAACTGTGATTTGGCATGTATGTAATGGTTGGACAGTTTGGAAGCCTGTCTGTTTGATCTGTTTCTCAGGGTGCTGACCTTTTCCCCCTGAACTAGGTAAACCATTTATGTTTGATTGACTAAAGTAAGCTTGCTAATGCATTTTTAGTTGCTTTCATTTAGAAAAGTAGATCTAAGAGCCTGTGTTGGCAGAAACCCTGGGGATGCTGGGGTGCTTGGTGCTACAAATGGCAACAAGGATGCGATCTGCAGAGTAAAAGGAAAGTGTGGGGACTGGGATAATTGTTTGTTTCCCAGTTGTGGTAGCTGTGACTCTGTGGAGCCATGGAACAGGAGAGAAGAACAGCCAGAATGCTGACTTCACTGAGCTGAGAGAATTTATGGTGATCTGCCTGCATCAGGACCTGGGCAGAAGCCAGGAGCAGCTACCTCCTGCGGGAGAAGAACGAACCCAGGAGTTCAGAATTCAGCCACAGGACAAGATAAGGACTGTGTGGCAAAGCAGGGACACTGAATGTGTTTACTTGCTGCATCCCACAGTTTGGGACCCAGGGGGAGGATGGACTTGTGTCTGTGGTGGGTGGGATAAAGGGTCCCCAAGGACCCTACCCTATTGGTTTTGTTGCCCAGCTGCCCTCAGAACTTGGGAGCAGGGGCTGGAACAGTGCGAGGGGAAGGACACCCTGCTCCACCCAAGAGAACTTTATTTGGACTCTTGTTTTGAATTGAGGTGAAAATGAAATGTACTTTGTGTTTTTTTAAGGCCCTGTGGCCACTTTGGTAACTTTAGTTATGTATCTTGAAAATGTGACCTAAGAGATGTTTAGTGCTAATTCAAATGTAAATTGTCTATGCTGTGGGCATGAAAGATCTTAGGGATGAATTTTATATGAATGTATATTTTTAAGATCTTCCATGCCTCTAGGTTAAGTGCACATGGAGCCTGTGGTGGGAGCCTTGTTTTTCAGGAACACCCACATCTTGGTGCTTTGTGAGTGAGCAGGGGGTCAAGAGGGTTGTTACATTCGCTGAGCCAGGAGGAGGCTATATAAGCCCTGATTGGAGGCTTTGTTTTGGGGCTCACTTTGAGAAGTATTGTGTGATTTGACCAGATGAGACTCTGGGCAGCCGTTGAAACCCCCCCCCAGCTTTGAAAAACACAGATGTTGATGCTTCCCTCCCTGGTAACTGTGATTTGGTATGGATGCAAGGATTGGACAGTTTGGAAGCCTGTCTGCTTGATCTGTTTCTCTGTCTTGTAACTTCTGTCTGTACACTCTGAATTTCAGGGTGCTGACCTTTTCCCCCTGAATTAGGTAAACCATATATGTTTGATTGACTAAAGCAAGCTTGTTAATGCATTTTGAGTTGCTTTCATTTAGAAAAGCAGATCTAAGAGCCTGTGTTGGCAGCCACCCTGGTGATTCTGGGGTGCTTGCTGCTACAAAAGATCAATGAGAGATACTGTTGGAATGGGTGAGAGAAGAGCATGGTACAGCTCCTTTCCCCCAGGGCTACAGAGGTGGTAGCATCTGCAATTACTGCTGCATGGCTGCCTCCTAAGCTTCAGGTCTACAAATCATAGGGGAACCAAGTGACCTTTTAAAAGGCAATTGTTCTTGCTTTGACCTGCTTGGATCTAGGTCAGTCTTGGGTGGTGGTCCTGGGTTGAGTAGCACTAGTATGGCAGAGCTTGTGGTGCCTGTAGAGAGGACAACCTCGTCATAATTCTGACAATAGCTACACACACCCCAGAAATTTTGAATATAGCAATCTCCACTCTGAAAGCAGAGTTCTACCATGGCAAAGAGCTCAAAAGGCAAGTAATTGGCTGGCAAGAAGAGAAAGCAGAGGAAGCACAATAAGACCATATAATTTGGGGGTGAGGGGCAAAAAAGGACTAAAACATAGAAACAGAAGAAGACAACAAAGTCAAAATTCCAGCATCAACAGCCTCCAAGAAAAATATGAATTGGTTACAGGCCATGGAGGAGCTCAAGAAAGATTTTGAAAATCAGGTAATAGAAGTAGAGGAAAAAATTGGAAAGAGAAATGAGAATGATTCAAGAAAATTATGAAAAGTGAGTCAACAGCCTGACTGAAGAAAATAACACCTTAAAAATAGATTAACTCAAATGTCAAAAGAGGTCCAAAAAGCCAATGAGGAGAAGAATGCCTTGAAAGCAGATTTGGCTAGATGGAAAAGGAATTACAAAAAAGCTCACCCATGAAAATGATTCCTTCAAAATTAGACTGGAGCAAATAGAAGCTAATGACTTTATGAGAAATCAAGATACTATAAAACAGATCCACACAAATGAAAAAATAAAAGGCAATGTGAAATATCTCATTAGAAAAACCACTGACCTAGAAAATAGAACCAGGAGAGATAATGTACAAATTATTGGACTACCTGAAAGCCATGATTAAAAAAAAAAACAACCATACTAGACACCATCTTTCAAGAAATTATCAGGAAAAGTGCACTGATATTCAAGGACCAGGGGGCAAAATAGAAATTGAAATAATTCACCAATCACCTCTTGAAAAACATCTCAAAAAAAAAACCTCCTAGGAATATTATAGCCAAATTCCATACTACCCAGGTCAAGAAGAAAATATTACAAGCATTTAGGAAGAAACGATTTGAGTACCGTGGAAACACAATCAGGATAACACAAGATCTAACAGCTTCTACATTAAAGGATTGCAGAGCTTGGGATACGATATTCTGAAGGCTAAAGGAGCTAGGATTAAAACTAAGAATCACCTACCCCACAAAACTGAGTATATCACTCCAGGAAAAATATAAACATTTAATGAAATACAGGGCTTTCAAGAATTCTTATTTGTTTGTTTTTTGTTCTTTGAACTGGTTTTCTTTGTTTTTATTTCTCTTTTATTTTTTAGTTTAAATCATTAATTTCCACAAGATTTTGAGTTAAAATTTTCATGTTCTTCCCCTACCCATCACCATGGAACAGCAATCCCACTGAATATCCATTCCTCCAGTCTTCTCTCTTCCATATCTTCCCCATTCCACTTCCAACTTTCCAGTAGGGCACGGTAGATCTCTATGCCCCAGTGCCTGTATATATTATTTCCCAGTTACATGTAAAATAATAATAATATACACATATTTTTAAATATATGATTTTAAAACTTTGAATTCCAGATTCTTTCCCTTCCTCCCTTGTCACCACCCTTACTGGGAAGATAAGCAATTGAATATAAGTCATACATGTGTAGCTAGGCAAAACATTTCCATGGTGGCTATATTGTAAAAGACTGACTATATTTCCCTCCATCCTATCCCACCCTCCACTTGTTCTATTTACTATTTTGATCCTGTCCCTTTTCAAAAGTGGGTGCTTCCAAATTCCCTCCCCACCAGCCAGCTTGCCTTCCCTTCCATCATCTCCCCCTCTCATCCCCTTACCCCCTACTGTCCTGTACAGTAAGATACCCTATGTAGTGTGTATGTCATTCCCTCCCTAAGCCAAATTCAAGTGAATAAGGTTGACTCATTCCCTTTTGCCTTCCCATTCTTGCCCTACATGGTAACAATTCTTACCTTCCATCTTCTACATGAGATAATTACTCCATTCTGTCTCTCCCCATCTCTCATTATATTCCTCTCTCACCTCCTAATTTCACCTTTTAGGTATCATTCCTTCCTATTCAATTGTTCCTGTGCCCTCTTTCTATGCATACTTGTGCACATATACACACACTCACATATGTATACATATGCCCATATACCCTCCTATATAGACATATATGTATGTATAGATACACATACACACATATATATTCCTATCAACTATACACATACTGAGAAAAGTTTCATAAGTTACAATTATCATTTTTCTATGTAGGAATGTAACTAGTTCAACTTTGATAAGTTCCTTATGATTTCTTTTCCCTGTTTACCTTCTCATGCTTCTCTTACTTCTTGTATCTGAATGTCAAATTTTCTATTCAACTCTTGTTTTTTTCATCAAGAATATTTAAAAATCCTCTATGTCATTGAATGACCATATTTTTCCCTGAAACATGACGCTCAGTTTTTCTGGGTAGGTGATTCTTGGTTTTAATTCCAGCTCTTTTGACCTCCAGAATATCATATTTTGGGGCGGCCAGGTGGCACAGTAAGTAAAAGTGCCAGCCCCAGAGTCAGGAGGACCCTAGTTTAGTTCCTGCCTCAGACACTTCACACCCAGACATAAACACTAGCTGTGTAACCTTTGGCAAGTTACTTAACCCCAATTGCCCTCCAAAAGGCAAAAAAAATAAAAGAATATCATATTTCAAGCCCTTTGATCCCTCAGTGAAGAAGCTTATAGATACTGTATTGTCCTGAATGTGTTTCCATGGTATTCAAATAGTTTCTTCCTGGCTGCTTGTAACATTTTCTTCTTGATATGGGAATTCCAGAACCTGGCTATAATATTCCTAGGAGTTTTCCTTTGGGGATCTTTTTCAGGTGATTGGTGGATTCTTTCAACCTCTATTTTGCCCTCTGGTTCTAAAACATCAGGGCAATTTTCCTTGAGAATTTCTTGAAGGATGTTTTCTAGGTTCTTTTTTTTAATCTTGGCTTTCAAGTAGTCCAATAATTTTTAAATTATCTCTCCTGGATCTATTTTCCAGGTCAGTGATTTTCCCAATGAGATATTTCACATTGCCTTCTATTTTGTCATTTATTTGGATCTGTTTCATAGCATCTTTATTTATCATAAAGTCACTAGCTTCCATTTGCTCCAATCTAATTCTGAAGGAATGATTATCTTCAGTGAGCTTTGGACATTCTTTTTCCATCTGGCAAATTTAACTTTTTAAGGCATTCTTCTCCTCATTGCCTTTTTGAGCCGCTTTTGCCATTTGAGTTAGTCTATTTTTTAATGTGTTATTTTCTTCACTCAGGTTGTTGACTCTCATTTCATTATTTTCTTGCACTGTTCTCATTTCTCTTCCAAAATTTTCCTACACTTCTCTTATTTGGTTTTCAAAATCCTTCTTATGGTCCTCTATAGCATGTAACCATTTCATATTTTTCTTGGAAGCTTTTGGTACAGGAGTTCTGACTTCACTGTCTTCCTCCCATTCCATGCTTTGATCCTTTTGTTCCCAAAATAGCAGTCTAGTGTTGGATTGCTCTGCTTGCTTTACTTCCTTTGCTTGTTCATGTTGCCACTCAATTACTTGACTTTTGAGCTTTATGCCACAGTAGAACTCTGCTACCAGAAAGGGATGCTTTCAACCACGTTGCTGTGGTTTTCATAGCTGCTGGAGCTATTAGTTGGGTGCCCTCTCTGAACCCTCCACATGCTCTGGCAAACTGCTCACACACCCCAGGATCTCTACCCTAGACAGCAATCCAGATATAAGCAGGTTAAAGTAAGAGCGATTACTCCTCAGACTGGTTACTTGGTCCACCTACAATCTGTAGGCCAGGAGCTGAAGCAGTCACATGGCCACGGCACCTCAGCTGCTTCTTCTTCCAGGGAGTAAAGGCTGGAGTGCACTCCCAAACTCCTAGTTCCCAAAGTCTACTCTGCACATACCTCTCACTTTGTCCTTAGCATCTATGTGTTGATAATTCTGCTGTTGGTGATCTGAAGTCCCTCCAGCAGGTGGCTGGTTGTGGCTGCCCTGAGGCTAAAACCTCTGGCTCACTCTAGGGGCTCGGCTCCCAGAGTGCTGTCCTGTCCCCTTCCTGCTGGCCTGATGGACTGTCCTCAGCAGGATGTTAGGTTCTCTCTGTCATTTTGTGTGTTCTGTAGTGCCAAAGTTTGTTTAGAATCATTTTCTACATGCATTGGAGGAGGTGGAAGCAGGAGTTGTGGAGTAGTCCTTTTTCTATTCCACATCTTGACTCTGCCCCCACTTTCAAGCATTCTTGATGAAAAAACCAGAGCTGAACAGAAAATTTGACTTTCCACTATAAAAAGCAAGAGAAGCATGAAAAGGTAAACAGGAAAGAGAAATCATAAAGAACTTATTAAAGTTGAACTATTTACATTCGTACATGGAAAGATGATATCTGTAACTCATGCGACTTTTCTCAGTATGAGGATAGTTGAAGGGATTATATGTGTGTGTATATATGTATGTTTGTGTATGTATATGTGTGTATACACACATGTATACACACATATATTGTATGTATGGGTGGGTATATGTGTACATGCATGAATAGACAGAGGGCACAGGGTGCATTGAACATGAAAAGATGATATCAAAGAATAAATTTAAAGGATGAGAGAGGAATATATTGGGAGAAATAAAGGGGGAGATATAGAATGGGATGGATTATCTCAAATAAAGGAGGCAGGAGAAGGCTGTTACAAAGGGGGGAAGAGCAGGGAGGTGAAAGCTAGTGAGTCAACCTTATTTACATTGCATTTGTCTTAAAGAGGAAATAACAATACACACTCAATTTGGTATTTTACTCTACAGGAAAGTGGTGGGGAGGGGATAAGAGAGGGAATGATAAAAGGGAGGGCTAAGTGGGGGAAAGGGTAGTTAGAAGCAAACACTTATGAAAAGGGAGAGGGTCAAAGGAGGAAATAGAATACATTGGAGGGACAGGATGAAAGGAAAGATAGTCTTTCACAGTATGACTACTATGGAAATGCTTTGTATTGTTACACATGTATAACCTATATTGAACAAATTGTCTTCTCAGTGGAGATGGGTAAGGAGGGGAGAAGGACAGGAATGTGGAACTCAAAGTTTTAAAAACAAATGTTAAAAAAAATTGTTTTTTACATGCCACCTGGAAATGAGATATACAAGCAATGAGGTACAGAAATCCATCTTGCCCTACAAGAAAGTAAGGGAGGATTTGGGGGGGGGGGAGATATAAGAGAGGGAAGATTGGGGGAAGAAAAAATATTTTTAAAATAAAAGATTTTGTTATATTAAAAAAATACAACACCAAACAAACAAAAAAATTTGGAACATATTTAGACATTACTAAAAGAACAGCCATGTGGCAGAGTAGATACTCAGAGTAGACTCCAGAGTGCTGGGCCTGGAGTCAGGAAGATCTGAATTCAAATCTGGCCTCAGACTTACTCATCATGTGGTCCTGGGCAAGTCACTTGGCCTTGTTTGCCTCAGTTTCCTCATTCATAAAATGGGCTAGAGAAGGAAATAGCAAACCACTATTGTATCTTTGCCAAGAAAACCCCAAATGAGGTCACACAGTCAGACAAGACTGAAATGACTGAACAACAACAAAACACATACTGATACATATGCACAGATAATAAACATAGATAGAAAGATGCCATAGACATACATAGATATAGATATATTCTGATTGACTCCATATGAACTAATTTCACACAAGTATATTTCATGGTTTATAATTTAAAATTTGTGTAGAGGATGCAGCAATATAAGACCAGAAGGTGCTACAACTCCCCAGAGTGAAAATACTGGAACTCTGCATTTTCTGGCACTAGTGTTTATTAAAACAAACCAACATCCAAGGCAATATCAAACTAATATTAATTTCATTTTAGTTTTATAATAACATATATATCATTAAATAGGCTGATCTTGAAATGAAGGCTGAAGTATTCTTTTCTTTCTAGATTATAATTATTATATTTAGTAGTGTGGTAGGCATTCATGGTGAAATATTTCCCTTCCCCTCATTATCAGATGAAATAGTGGGAGTTAAATTGAAGAAGAATAAAATCAAGAGACTAAACTTATCCTTTCCACATGGTAGTCTCAAGTTCAGGAAAATCCAATTAAATTTTTTGACCCTCCCTTCATACCAGAGAAGTCTTATTTTTCTTTCTTTTTTTTAATGGGGTGTTTACAATCTTATTATAAAATTTGGGTTGATATTATATAATATTATAGATATACTGTATACATTCCTGAGTTTGTAAACTTTTTCTGTGTCATCTAATGGCCTTTATGTGTCACCTATGGTTTCCACAAAACTTCCCCCAAATTCCCATTTAATTTTTTATGCCAACCTGAGATATATCAGAACTGCAGTGGAGAAAGTCATGATGTGAAAAGAATAGCTGTAATGTGCAGAGTTCTACCCTGAGCTGGCCCAAGAGATAGTCATGATCATAGGCGAGGATTTAAATTCAGGCCCTTTCTGGTGGGAAAGGTGGGAGAAAGGAGAACACAAATAACCAGACATGACAATAATACCTGGAAAATCCATAGATTTTGCCTTAGTCAAATATATGAAGAGGTTTTTATCATGCTTCCATGGAAGTTCATTGTTTTTGTACAGATATATGCCAAGTTGACATATAATTTAATCCTCCATTTCCACTCAGTTTGCTTCTTTGACTTGATTATATGGCAGGTAGGTTGCACAATGGCTAGAGACTAATTGTTAGACCTAGAGAAGAGTTTAAATCCTGCCATAGACACTAGCTGTGTCATCCTGGATGAGTTTTCTAACATATATTTGCCTGGGTTTCCTCATCTTTAAAATGGGGAAAATAATAGCACCTACCTCCCAGGCTTGATGTGAGGATCAAATGAGATAATACATGTAAAGCATTTTTCAAACCTTAAAGCTGCTATTTTTATATTCTTCCTTTGCTGCTTTTCAGTCATATATCCCATGCCATCAACACGCTGATATAATATGCTGAGTAAAGGAGAGACAGTGTGTTGCAGTGGAAAGAATACCACATTTGGAATCACAGCCCTAGAGTCCAAATCCCAGGTAAATGTCAGCATTTACTATTCTTCTATCTATGGGCAAATCACTTAACCTCTCTGTGTGTTCCTTTCAAAATATGATAAATATGTGTGCCAGGGGTATGTGTCCAGAATACATGGCTTCTAAGATCCCTTCCAAATTTAAATCTATAAGCTTATGATATTATGATCTTATTAGTGGTTGCTGGTGGCATGAGTCAGGTGTCCTATGATTCAATTCCATTTCTTACTAACTTGTAGTATGTCCTTGGGCAAATCTCTTAAACTCTTTATGACTTAGTTTTCTCATCTGTGAAATGAGATAGTTGAACTATAAGATCACTTGTGTTTAAGGATTTGAAGAGCTGTCATGTGGAAAATGGAAGAAGACTTTGTCCGCTTGGCCCTAGAAGGCAGAAAGAGAACAAAATGGGAGAAAGCTGAAGAGGGGACATTTTGGTGTGATAAAAAACAAAACTGGTCAACAAGTAGATCTCTTCAAAAACGGAATGAATCACCGTATGAGAAAGTATTTATGTTTGCCATCACTGAGGGTCTTTGAACAAACGTTGGATAAACTCGTGTTAAGAGGAACCTATGTGGTGCAATGGTTAAAGTGTTAAACTTCAGATAAGAAGACCTAAGATCAAACATAGCCTCAGACACTCACTAGGGCTTTATGACCTCAGATACTTCATTTACCTTTTGTTTGTCTAAATGTCCTCATCTAGGAAATACGATCAAAATAGTACCTGTATCAGCGATTGTTGTGTAGATCAAATGAGATAATATTCACTAAGTACATACCACAGTGCCTGGCACATAATATATCTTTTATAAATTCTATTATTGTAGTTGTAAAGGATGTTGTAAATGGGATTCCAGTTGATGTAAAGATCAGATCAGTCCACTTCTGAGAATGCTTACAACTCTAAAAGTCTGTTCTAAAATGCCTTATATTTTGCAGATTATACTATAATGCATTCCTCACTAGATTACCCATATTAAGTATTCCTTGCCTAAATTCATTTTCTATTGTGTCATTTACTCATTTTAAGTCCCCCCCCCATTTTCCCTTAAATGATTACTTACTCTTTTTCCCAACTCTACATATATATTCTTTCATTCTGTTTCAAGCCTCTTCACATATTCTTAAGTATGTTGCAACAAATGATACTAGAATGAGGAACCTCTAATGTATTTCTGGCCAATCGAGAATACTATATAGGTCATTGAAGGACTTCAAGGATGAACATGTGGTATTGTCCTCTTTTCTACTAGTTAAAGGTCATGACTTTGGAAGTGACAGGATGGCATGGGAATTGAACAGCTGGGTAGAAAGATGGTGCCAAAAAGGATTTGGATTTCTGGGTCATGGCTTACAATACCAGAATGATAGATTCCTTGTATGGAATGTACTTCATTTCATAAAGATCAGAATAAATGTATTAGACAAAGAACTTACACAACTGGATCAAGAGAGCTCTCAAAAGCCACATCAAGACAATCAGAAAAGTCTCTGGGGGGGGGGGAGGTAAAAAGCAATGGCAACAACAACAGCAAAAACCAGATGTCAGAGAAAACAATGTGAAAAGTAATTCAACTCAAAAAATATTTATCATATCTGTAACTGATCTATAACTGGTTGCTTTATACACTTTCATGCCAATATACGAAACATAGGGAAAAGAAGGAACTTTAAATTATATAAACAAATTCTAGATTTTTGAGATCTGAAATGGACTCTAGCAGCCATCTAGGTCAGTGATATACAACTCAAATAGGAATGTATTCATTTGACAGAGTATTGACTTTAAAAAATATTAACTTTAACTGTTACATTGTATTTTTTCATTTTATTAAGCATTTTCAAATTACATTTTAAATGGTTAGAGTTTCAAATTTGAAATCTCTTATAAGCCATTACATATACCAAAAAAAATCCTAACTATGAAATACCATAAGAAAGTATCATGGGACAATGAGTAATAATGGATTACTTTAGTAACCTCACCTTCCAGATGAGAATGTATTTAGAAATAACCAAAAATTAAAATAAGGTAATAGAGAGGAATGTAATCATATTACCTTAAGTAAATTTAGCCTCTGAGATCACTGAAATCAAAAATAAAGAAAAAATTAATAGAGAAAAACCCTCCAGAAAGTAAATTAATATTATACATCAGCAGACAAGAGAATGAAGTCATAAGCAGGACAAACCAATGAATTAACTTTGAAAATGCTTATCAATAAAATTGGATCAAATAAGATATAAAATTAGGAGAAAAACTTTAGAGGATAAGAAAAAGGAGCTACTATCTCTGCAAAGAGATACATCAGCAGAAAAATACAAGAAAGTGTTGAGGAAAACTAGTCAAAATTTTGAATAAAAACATGGAATCACTGAAAGATAAAATTACTTTGCTGGAAGGAAAATCCACAGAAATTAAAAAACAAACTGGAAAATAAAATCAAAAGACAACTTAAGTGGAAGGAGGCTTAAAAAGGTTTACAAGCAAAGATAAGAAAATGAGAGGATAGAGTTCAGGTCATTTATAAGTCAACAAATTTCTCCTAAGGATACATTGAAAATACATATTTATTTTTCGCCTTCAGGAAACTGCAAAAAGCCTTCCTCTCAAAAGGGTTGAAAACAAGACATAGATTATATAGATCAACAGAAAGAACTACTTGCTGAAAGAAAAGGAAATCCATTTTCAACTCACTCAGTCAAATTGTTGTCAAAGATTAGAATTTCATTGATAAAGAGAAAAAAAAATTACCAATGATCTTTATTTTTTTAAATGCAGAGAATTACTCATCAAAGACATGGAAAGACAGAAAAATGCAGATTATGATTCACTGACAGTCAAAGAAAATCAGATTTAATCCTAGAATAAACTACCTAGATATACTATTAATACTATTTCATGGTAGAAAATAAGTTTTTGGTTGTTTAAAACATTAACAAGAATTTCTATGAGAAAATGATAGCTATTTTTTCAGAATTTCAATATACAAATTAATTAATTAAAAATAAAATCTCTAGGTTAATCCCAAGAGAAATTAGACCAGTCTGTTACCTTTGCTATGCAAGTCAATGATGACCATTGGTTATAGATATTTCTGCTTATGGAGTTTAAACTCTCAAGTTTCTAAAGGAGTTTTATTTAACTCTTCAACAGGATAATCAAAACCACATGGGGGATGATAATGATTTGAGAAGAAATGAGGGAACCATCTTGAGAAACTTATTCAAAAGAAATATTATACAGAACTTTCAAAACATGATCTACAATGGCCTTTTGGGAAAGCTTGGGAAGGTTGGTAAAGACAAATAAAATACTGTGCTAGAAAATAAACAAACAAATGAAAACTTGGGCATTATTCTGACTTGAAGATATTTAGACTAGAAAGATCGCAACTTGGGGGGCTTTCATAACAACAAAGGTTTTATATATATATATATATATATATATATAGGCACTATCATAGAAGAAAAATATGTAGTAAGGTCCTTTTAATAAACAATTAGATTTATGGAATTGTGATAGATAAATAATACATATTTATAAGTAAAAGAACTGAAAAAATGTGTGTTATTGTGGGCATCTCAGAGCAAGACAGAGGGACATGCAATCCAAATTACATTATTATCTCAAAAACAGGTGGTAGGCAGGTAAAGTGAAAACACTAAAAAAAAAATCTAGAAGAATTAGAAACAACTTAAGAACATAGTTTTGTATGTATGTGTACAAAAACTGGAGTGGAAAAGTACAACTGTATTTCTGTGTGTGTGTGTGTGTGTATTTCTATGCAGATCTCTTGAGTGCTTCAGTTTGGATATGTTTGTATATTTCAAGAAAATATAGCTGAACATTCTATGGCTAAATTCAATAATTATAACTTTAAAATTAGTTGATTCCTCTATAATAAAGAAATGTGTTACAGAACAGAAAAATAAGACATGACCCATAATGTTTTGACTGACATAGAAAAAGCTAAGATAGTCTTACAATGAGAGACTGGGCAAAAATTTATTAGGCATCAACTGACCACAGAAAATAAGAAAGCACTCCTTATTTCAGGTAGAGCTGAATTAAACTTAGAAATTGAGTATTGTAATCATTATATCATGATTAAAGAACCACTGACAAAGAATGTAAACTTTAAATACACTCACTCAACCAAAAGGGAACAAATGTGAAAATAAAAATAAAATGAATTATAAAAAGAGCTAGATGAAATGTAATATTAATAGTTTACTATATCAAAATTCCACTTAAGGAATTCAATAAAACCAAAATATAAGTGAGAAAAAAGTATAAAAATGATAAAAGTTCTGAAGAGAAATTGATATTCCAGATGTATGGAGAGTATAAGTATTTTTTTTAAGTTCAGATATTCTTGGAATGTAACATATTTTATTTCTATGCAGAGAATAAAGAGCTTAAATATAGAAAAGTAAAATGAAAATCAATTTTGTTTTTTACTAAGGATAAATAAAATAAAATATTAATCAGGAAAATTTTACCAAAACTGAGGACCTAAAAATTAATTAAGAATATTTTTTGTTTTTTTGGCCTTTTGGAGGGCAATTGGGATTAAGTAACTTGCCCAAGGTTACACGGCTAGCTTTTTTGTGTGGGTGTTAAGTGTCTGAGGCTGGAACCGAACTTGGGTCCTCCTGACTCTGGGGCCAGCGCTTTACTCACTGTGCCTCCTAGCTGCCCCAAGAATATTTTCTTCAAGATGGAGGAGTAAAAACAGGACCTCCATGCTGCTCTGGCTACCATTACCTCCAATTCATGTAAAAGGGGACTCTAAACAAACTTTGGAGCTACAGAACCCACAAAATGACACAAAGAAGCTAATCTCCCACTGAGGACAGCCCAGCAGGCCAGCAGGAATTGGTCAGCACATGGCCAAGACCACACCAAGGTTTTAGTACCAGTGCAGGCCTGACAAACCACTGGCTGGAGGGACTCCAGATCACCAACTGCTATGGCAATCCAGAATTATCAACACATAGATGCTAAGGATAAAGTTAGAGGTCAGTGCAGTGTGGACTTTGGGACCCAGTAGTTGGGAGTGCACTGGCTTTTGCCCCTGCAGGGAGAAGCCGTTGAGGGCTGCACCTCCACTATGTGGCAGGTTAAGCTCCTGGCCTGCAGAGTGTAGGGGGACCAAGCGACCAGTCTGAGGGGTAATCACACTTGCTTTAACCTGCTTGGAGATGGATTGCAGTCTAGGGTGGAGAACCTGGGGTGTGTGACGAGCATGCCAGAACTTGTGGAGGCTTCAGAGAGGGCACCCAACTAATACCTCCGACATCTGAGAAAACCCCAGCATTTGGAACGAAGCTTCTGTATCTGGTGGCAGAGTCCTACTATGGCAAAAAGCCCAGAGGTCAAGTGATGGAGTGGCAACATGACCAGGCAAAGGAAGCAAACCAAGCAGGGCAATCCAAAATTAGACTCCTATTTTGGGGACACAAAGTAACAAAGCATGGAACAGGAGGAAAACAGTGAAGTCAGAACTCCTACACCAAAAGCTTCAAAGGAAAATATGGGGTGGTTACAGGACATAGAGGACCTTAAGAAGCAGATAAGAGAAGTGGAGGAAAAATTGGGAAGAGAAATGAGAACAATGCAAGAAAATTAGGAAATGAGAGTCAACAGCATGACTGAGGAAAATAACACCTTAAAAAACACACAAACTCAAATGGGAAAAGAGGCTCAAAAAGGCAATGAGGAGAAGAATGTCTTAAAAAGACGAATTTGCCAGGTGGGAAAAGAATCTCAAAAGCTCATTGGGGAGAATTATTCCTTCAGAATTAGATTGGAGCAAATGGAAGCTAATGACTTTAAGAGAAATCAAGATGCTGTTAAAAGATCCAAATGAATGAAAGACTAGAAGGCAATGTGAAATATCTCATTGGAAAAACCACTGATCTGGAAAATAGATCCAGGAGAGATAATTTAAAAATTATTGGACTACTCAAAAGCCATGATCAAAGAAAGAAACTAGAAATCATTCTCCAAGAAATTCTCAAGGAAAACTGCCCTGATGTTTTAGAACCAGAGGGCAAAATAGAGGTTGAAAGAATTCACTGATCACCCCCTGAAAAAGATCCCAAAAAGAAAACTCCTAGGAATATTATAGCCAGGTTCCAAAATTACCAGATCCAGGAAGGAATATTAGAAGCAACCAGGAAGAAACAATTTGAATATCAGGATAACTCAGGATCTGGTAGCGTCTACACTGAGGGATCGAAGGGCTTGGAATGGGATATTCTAGAGGTCAAAGGATCTGGGATTAAAACCAAGAATCACCTACCCAGAAAAACTGAGTACTATGTTACAAGGGAAAATATGGTCATTCAGTGGAATAGAGGACTTTCAAGCATTCTTGCTGAAGAAAACCAGAGTTGAATAGAAAATTTGACATTCAGATACAAGAAGTAAGAGAAGTATGAGAAGATAAACAAGGAAAAGAAATGACAAAGAACTTATCAAAGTTGAACTATTAACATTCCTACATGGAGAAATGATAATTGTAAATGATGAAACTTTTCTCATTATGAAAATAGTTGAAGAGAATATATATATATATATGTGTGTGTGTGTGTGTGTGTGTGTGTATGTATATATATGTGTATATATATATATATATATATATGTCTATATCGGAGGGTATACAGGCATATAAATACATATGTGAATGTGTGTGTGTGTGTGTGTGTATATATATATACATATATATATATTTACAGGTGTACATAGATAGAGGGCACAGGACCAATTTAATAGGAAGGGAAGATACTTAAAAAGTGAAATCAAGAGGTGAGAGGAATATAATGAGAGGAGATGGGGAGAGACAGAATGGGGTAAACTGTCCCATGTAGAAGAGGCAAGGGAAAATGGTTACAATGGAGGGGAAGAATAGGAAGGCCAAAGGGAAGGGGTCAACCTTATTCTCATCGAATTTGGCTTGGGGAGGGAATGACATACACCCTAAATAGGGTATCTCACTCTACAAGAGAGTAGGGGGAAAGGAGAAGAGAGGGAGGATGAGGGAAGGGAGGGCAGGCTGGGGGGGGGAGAAGTTGGAAGCACTGACTTTTGAAAAGGAAAGGGATCAAAGTAGAGAATAGAACAAGTGGGAGGTGGGATAGGAGGGAGGGAAATATACTCAGTGTTTTACAATACATCTACTATGGTTGTGTTTTGCATTAGCTATACATGTACAACCTATACTGAATTGCTTATTTTCACAGTAAGGTTGGGTGACAAGGGAGGAAGGGAATGAATCTGGAATTCAAATTTTTAAAATCAAATTTTTAATATATATATATATATATATGTATATATATATGTACAATTATTAATACTATTTTTCATGTAATTGGGAAATAAGTTATATAGGCACTGGGGCATAGAGATCCACCATGCCCTACTAGAAAACTCAAAGGGCGTATTGGAGAAGATATGGGAGAGAACAGATTGGAGGAAGGGATATCCTGTGGCACTGCTACTTTGGGGTGGTGGGTGGGGAAAAATGGGGAGAAAATTTGTAACTCAAAATCTGGCAGAAATGAATGATATAAATCAGAAGTTAATAAAGTGTTTGAAAATTAAAAAAAAAGAATATTTTCTTCAAAATGGGTAAGGTAAAAATCCAATCACTGATACAACAAAATTTTTTAATAAAGTGATAATGATAATAACATCATATATCAACATTGATAAGATTTAACGAAAATAGTTGTTTGAGGCAAATGAATTTTCCTCAATGCTCATGCTAGTCAAAAATATCTATATACTCAAGTGGATCTATGAACTCATTGATATGAATATTCCCTTGTGTTGAATATTCCTTCAAATGATCAGTGTTGTCAGACTGAAATAGAAATTATTCTTACATATTGATTAGAATACTACAAATTAACATTATCTGTTATACTGTATTTTTTCTTAAGCATTTTGCAATTACACTTTAATTTAATTTCCAGTCCACTTGATACTTCTGATGTAGATCATGAGTCATATTAGTCTTGCTCATTCAGTGTTACTCCCCTCAAAAAGGAAGAAATTAATTTATGAGTTTGTTTTCATTTGGAAAGATATGCAGTATTCATGATTGGGTTGATCTAATGTAGCAATCATAATGATATACCAGTAATTTTTTTAATTAAATAAAATAACAAGAAAATTCATACATAAGATCAAAGGATCAAATGAAGGACTGCACATATGATCTTAATTGTAATACACAGTCAATAAGAATAGCAATTACAATCCCAAGGGTTGGATGTGTGGTGGCCTTCCTAGGAAGGGACCAAAGTACAGACCAGGAAAGCAGTAAGCATACCTCTTCCCAGATCACACCTCCAGGGAACCATTACAAATTCCCAAACTCCCCAAAGTAACTCTAAGACATCAGAGCAAACAAGCCCAAAGTTTAAGATGGTATCCCTCTTCTCCATGCTGGAAACAAAGCACAATTATAACACAAAGGTCAAAAATCAAGAAATAGGCTAAGAAATATGCAAACAGCAACAAAAAAGAACCTGACCACAAAAAGTGCCATGGTGACAAGGGAGATCAAAATACAAACTCAGAAGAAGACAATAAAGTCAAAACAACTGCAATCAAAGCTTCAAAGTGAAAAAAAAATGAATTGGACACAAGTACAAAAAATTCCTAAAAGAGCTAAAAAAACCTTCAAAATCAAATGAAAGCAGTGAAAGAATATTAAGTAAAGAAATAAAAACAAATGTAGAAAATTGAAAAAAAGACAATAGTTTGGTAAAAGAGGAAAAACAAAAAAATAACACTAAAGAAAATAGCCCCTTAAAATAAGAATTTGTCAGATGAAAAAAGAGGTACAAAATTTCTTGATAAAAACCACACATTAAAAAGCAGATTTGGCTAAGAAAGATGGCCTAGCAATACCAGATTTTAATCTGTACTATAATTCAGTGGTCATCAAAACTACTTGGTACTGGCTGAGGAATATAGTAGTGGATGAGTTGAACAGATTGGGTACACAAGACTGAGCAGTCAATGATTAGTAATCTACTGTTTGATAAATCCAAAGACCCCCATTTTTGCAATAAGCACTCACTATTTGACAAAAACTGCTTGGAAAACTGGAATATAGTATGGCAGAAACTGGGCATAGACCATTATCTAACACCATATACCAAATTTAAGTCTAAATGTGTGCATGATCTAGGTATAAAGGATGATACTGTAAGCAATCTGGGATAGCAAGGAATAGTTTACCTGTCAGATTTATGGAGAGGGGAAGACTTTATGACCAAACAAGAATTAGAGAGCATTATAAAATGCAAAATGAATAATTTTGATTGCATTGAATTGAAAAGCTTCTGAACAAACAAAGCCACTGTAACCAAGATTAAGAAGGAAGTGGAAAATTGGGAAAGAATTTTTATAAGCTATGTCTCTGATGAAGGACTCATTTCTAAAATATACAGAGAATTGAGTCAAATCCATAAGAATACAAGTCATTCCCCAGTTGATAAATGGTCAAAGGATATTAACAGACAGTTTTCAGAAGAAGAAATTAAAGATATCTATAAGCATATAAAAATATGCTCTAAATTCCTATTGATTAGAGAAACGCAAATCAAAACATTTCTGAGGTACCAAATCTCACCAGTCAGATTAGCTAAGATGACAAAATGGGAAAATGACAAATGATGGAGAGTATGTGGAAAAATTTAAGGGCAATCTGGAACTATGCCTAAAGGGCTATAAATAATTTTATAATCTTTGACCCAGCAATACCACTTCCAGGGTTGTATCCCAAAGAGATCATACAAGTGGGAGGAAGACCCATATGTACAAAAATATTTATAGCAGCTCTTTTTGTGGTGGCAAAGAATTGGACATAAAGGGGATGCTCATCAATTGGGGAATGGCTAAACAAATTGTGGTATATGAATGTAATGGAATGCTTTTGTGGTATAAGAAACAAGGAGCAGGTGGACTTCATATTTACCTAGAGAGTCTTATATGAACTGATGCTGAGTGAGAAGAGCAGAACCAGGAGAAATCTGTACACAATTACAGACACAATGTATATGTGATGACCAACTTTGATAGACTAGATTCTTCTCAGCAATGCAGGGTTATAAGTCAACTCCAAAAGACTCAAGATGGAGAGAAATGTCTACATTCAGAGAAACAACTGGAAAGAACAGAGTTTGAATGCAGATTGAAGTAAACTTTCTGCTCTCTTTCTTTTTCTTGTTTAGCTTTGTTTTCTCTTTCCCATTATTCATTCCATCTGATACAGTCCTTTATAACCTGACTTTTGTCTAATGTGAAAGTATTTGCAGATCCTATACTTGATTGTATGCCATCATGGGGGAAGGGAAAGGAAGGGAAGCTGAGAAAATTTGAAACTCAAGGAATTGTGGAACTGAATCTTATAAACTAAAAGTAAGCAAACACATTAATAAAGACCAAAAAAAAGCTGATTTGACAAAATGAAAAAAGTTATAAAAGTTCATTGAAGAAAATGTCTTAAAAATTAGAATCACATAAGTGGACACTAATGACATCATGAGATATTAAGAAACAATAAAACAAAATCTAAAGGATGAAAAAAATACAAGAAAATATTAAATATTTCATTGGAAAGAAAACAACTTAGCAGAAAAACAGATTGAGAAGAGATCATTTAAATCCATGAGCAAAGAAAGAACTTAGTCATAATATTTCAAGAAATTATCAAGGAAAACTGATTTGATATCCTAGAACCAGAGGCTAAAATAGAAATTGAAAGAATCCACCGATCACTGTCTGAAAGAGATCCCCAAATGAAAATTCTTGTGAGTAATATAGACAAATTCTAGAGTTTCCAGGTCAACAAGAAAATACTTCAAGTAGTCAAAAAGAAAACATTCAAATACCATGGAATCCCAGTCATGATCACAAAAAATTTAGCAGTTACCAGAGTAAAGGAGTAGGGGACTTGTGGTATTATATTCTGGAAGGCAAAAGAGCTGGAATTATAACCAAGAATCACCTTTCCATCAAACCTGAGCATAATTCTTCTAGAGAAAATATATATATTTAGAAATAGAGAATTTTCAGAAATATATGACAAAAAACAAGAGGAAGATAGAAAATTTTAGTTTGAAATATGACTCAGAAGCAGTGTAAAAAGGTAAATGTGGAAGAGAAATTAAAAGAGACTCAATAAGGTTAAATTGTTTTCATTTGGATATGGGAAAATTATGCATGTAACTTCTAAGAACTTTATGATTATTCAGGTAGTTAGTATTCTACATAAAAAATTGGGTATGGGAGTAAGTTGATTATGTTGGGATGATCTAGAAGAAAATAGATAAGTGAGAAAGAGGGATGCCCTGGAAGAAGAGAAAAGGTAAGAGGAGAATGGTAAAAACAATCTCACCTGAAAGAGATGCACAAGGAAGAGCTTTTACAGTGGACAGGAAAAATGCAGACAATGTTTGAATCTCACTCACATTTAAATTGGTTCAAAGAGGGAAATATGTGTGTGTGTTTGTGTGTCCAATTGGTAATAGAAATTTTTATTACCTGACACGGAATTAGGAGAGGAAGGGGATAAGGGAAAGAATGGGGTGAGAAAAGGGAGGGCAGATTTTAAAGATTGCTACAGTCAATCATTGAGAGGATTCAGAAAACATCTCAAAGAATTTAAGGATTCATTCCATAACTATTGCTCATTATTTCAATTTCAAGAATTCCCATCTAGGGGTTCCAGTAATGTAAATACAAAGGAATAATTTGCAAACACATGTTTCAGTAAAAGTAAATAAAAAAGAAATGGAAAAAAAAAAGATATGGAACAAAAGCATTTGTACTCCCTGATCTAATCTTTGAACCAGATAAAGAAACAATGAAAATATTGACTTGGTTTATTTTATAGACATGATGTTTGCTTTTTAAGTGCTTATTTTTTCTGCTTTATCTGTTAATTATTATTTTTTTTTCATAGGTCAATAATTCACGATTCACCTGATGGCAAGAAACTTATTTAAGATGCTTTTTTGTTACTCCATTCCCAAACAGAAAATTTATTTTCTTATTTTGTAAGGTCAAACATAAAACATTTAGATTATGTGACTCAGGAAAAAGAAATAACAACATAGTGGAAATAGTATGAATATAGAACTGGACTAAAAATAAAAATCTAACTCTGAGTAACAAATGTGTGGTCCATTACAGGGACTAGAGTACATTGAACATAACCTGTATTCTACCCAAGCATATGATTTTTTTTACTGGTATAGTTCTAGGACAACATGACTATAATGAAAGGGGCTCCCATTATTCACATTGTTTTTGGTCCCTTAAATCTTTCTCCCAGAACCCAGGGAGCAATTTCAACTATGCTTCATATCTACAGTTTCCCTATCAAAGGGAGGGACATGGCAAGGTACATTCAGCGTGCCATATGAATGAAGCATTAGACAGTTAATTTATTCCTACTTCTAAAAAGAATGCCAAGCACATGGCACTCATACACTCTTTTGACAAAAGCAAACCAACATCAAACAAGTAAAAAAAAAATAATGAAATTCAGTAATTTAAATGACGATGACTTACAATCTGATGAGAAGTTAATACACTCTATCAAAATGGGAGTTTATGAGATTCCTGATTAGACATTTTACACTTTATTTACACAGTGCAATACATATTGTCTGAACTCTGCTTAGTTTTTTCCACAGCCAAACACTCTACTATTTGAGCCTAAGACCACTCAAAGTGTGTCGTACCACACTAAAATGACAAGTACTTTTAGGTCTGTGCAACCAAATATACAGATAAAGTCAAGCAATTTATCATTCCCCAAAGATCCCTCCCCCCAAAAAATGAGTCATTGTATCCTCTAAATCCCTGGAATTTTTTCAAGGCAGTTCTGGGTACATGCTTCAAGGAATGACCCCTGTAAGTTAAAATCAGCCTCCACTGCAGAGAACTAAATTTTAGTCTTGGTTTTGTCTTACTGACTGTGTAATATTAGGTAGCTGAATTTTCCTTGATTACCTCAGTTCCCTCATCTGCAAAATGAGAGCATTCAACTTAAGACCTGCTATGATCTTTTCTAGCTCTAGACATAAGCTAGCATTTTTATTTGAAGGCTTTCTTTCAGCTTTAATATTTCATATTTTGAAATAATATAATATCCTATGATGTTAATTGCATCTCACACCCTCCAGTTTTTTGAAATAATGTCTTAAGCTTCCACTCCTGGAATAATATAGAGTCTAAAAAGGGAAACAACTGATTTGACTTGTTGGACAGAGTCATTCACTCTGATTCAGCATGCATGAATTTGAAATCAGGCTATATTTGGTGCCATGTGACTGTAAGCAAGTTACTTTACCTTTTTGACCTGTTTCTACATGTCTTCAAATGTTGAATAAGGTGTCTATTTTACATGATTTTCATGAGGATAAAATGAAATAGTGCATGCAAAACAATATATAAACATTTTGGTGCTATAAAAGTAAATTAACAAAAGAGTTTTTGGTTTTTTTTGTTATAATTCATATTTTTTTAATTTCTTGGAATTCCTTCTGTTAACATACAATTTCTTCTACTACAAAAGAAGTAAAGTAAAGATTTTTGGAAAAAAAATTAACAGTAGCATAGAAGTAGCTTGATGTTTGATCCTGATAGGGGTTCAAAAGATTTTTCTATAAGTTGTTTTAGGAAAGCAAGATAAATCAATTGCAAGGAGAGAGAGGCTATAATTTACTTTTTGGAAATATTATTCAAGCATGGTGAAATGCATTAGCATAAAATTGTAGAAGAGAGACAGAGACTAAGACAGAGACAAAGAGAGAATTAAAAAAACACAACCTGAGGCTTTGGAGTTTTCTTGAGAACTAATTAAGTTAACTTTTCTCCTGAAGGGGCCATACACCTGAGAGCCTTGGCAAAGGAACTTTCCCATCAAGGTAATTGGTTCACATCCAATTCCTGCTGCTAGAAATGAAATCTTGGCACCAGCTGATTTTCATTGAGGTGTTTAAAGAAATGATTGCCCCCAGGGACAAGTACCCATAGCACCCTCCATTGCTATTCTTACACAGACACATCACCAAGGGGTGGTAGCAGATGAAAATGGAACTGAGAATTGATGTTGAACTGTTGTAAATAACTGATAGGTGGGAGATATATAGCCCATGAAGGCCTGCCTAGCCAAGGATCACAGGGTCTATAAGGAAAACTCTCTGACACTCACCTTTAATACAGGGTTTCTTTTACAAAAGGATAGTTATTTTTTGTTTTTTGCTTTTTGGAGGGTGATTGGTGTTAAGTGACTTGCCCAAAGTCACACAGCTAGTGTGATGTCAAGCATCTGAGGCCACATTTGAACTCAGGTCCGCCTGAATCCAGGGCCAGTGCTCTATTTACTGCACCACCTAGCCGTCCCCAGTAGTTATGTTTTAAGGAGGAAGGAAAGCATACACAAATTGGCTGGATTCTCTAATCAGTAAGTTTAAATGCTTTCATCAAACACAAATTACAATTAATCTGTCAATCTCTCTTTATCACCCTATCATTCTATCTATCTATCTATCTATCTATCTATCTATCTATCTATCTATCT
>NW_027185771.1:26687841-26722184 GCF_028583685.1 Petaurus breviceps papuanus
TCTATCTATCTATCTATCTATCTATCTATCTATCTATCTATCTATCTATCTATCCACTTTATGTGCAAATTCCACACTAAGCCCTGTGGACACACATACAAAAGTGAGACATTCCCTTCTATCAAGAAGTTCACATGTTAAGTAGTGGGAGACAAAACATATAGGAGGGGTCAGCTAACAGGGCAGATGGAAAGGCCAACTGGTCCAAGTCGTCCTTAGTGTAAAGCAACAAAAAGGTGGGAGTGACATCTCTACTGGAAAAGCCATATCAATTTCTGAGACTGACAATTTGAAACTGCCAAGGATATTGGGGGCAAGATTTTTTTTAACTCTGTATCTTCTATATCTGCGACTGTTAAGGAGACAAGACACAGGTACAGAGCTTTCAGAGGAAGTTGTCAAATGTGTCTCTACAAATTCTTCTCCTTTGTAAAATTATAACAAAGACCAGGCTGAAATCAGGACTGGTTGCCTACATTCTAATACTTTTGTGTCTTGGGCTGCCTCCATCAAGATTGGAAGAAAGATGCTAATGATAGTTTGGCCTGCCTGATACATCCTTCTTTGTTCTCCCTGAATATTCAGCTCTGCTTTTTTGCATACTTGTCAATGTCGATTGGTCAACAACTGCTTTGGGTAGTGTACAGGATGTCCTCAATCTCACCCATAAATACCCCAGAGAAATATGAAATTTCAGGGCTGAGCACAATTTCTGAGATTATATAGTCCAATAACAGGAAATTCTACTAAGATCTCTGGAAAAGAGCTTATGAGAAGCATATTATGTATACATGTGACCTATTTTACTTTTGGTCACTTTAAAGAAACAAAAGTTTTTGAGGCTAAATTTATAATCTTGCAATAGCAAGCAAAGAAGTAGTTAACACCTTGTTTCAGTTATTTTATTATTTAGTACCTTGTTTCACTTCAAGTTTCTTTTAAGGCTTGTCCATGATTACATCAAGTCTTTTGTTAAGAAACAGAACTTGTGAACTCCTATTGCTAATGCAACAGGAAGGGGCATAACAGGGAGGACCTGCTTAATGACCATATATAAGGAGAAGGCTAGGCTGGGAGAGACCAGAACTGGGAGGAAGCATGGCTGTGGTGCTGGTACTTTGTCTGTTTTGATGTTACTTTGGCAGATTCCTCTGCTGATGGAGGATGTTACTGTTGTTACAGAAGCCCTGACACCTTACTGCTGGTTCAGAAGCCCTGAAAGAGGATTTTCTTGTTTTCTGTTTACAAAAGTCCAGGAGGAGTGTCTTACCAATGTTTTCATAGGTCCTGGGAATATGCTGATAATTTGTGTTGATTTCTCAGACCTTGTTTGTGGGTCTATGTTGATTTCACAGGGAGAAAGTGAATTGATGATGGTGCCAGTAATGTTTATGAATGTTATTGTAGCTTTGTTAAGCTATGTCTTCCCAGGAACAAAAACTGTGAAACACTTGAGGTGAATTGGACACTGTGAACTTCAATATGGAACAGGAACTGGACAAGAAGATGGATAAGGAGTTGAGGGCTGCTTGCCTTTGAACTCAGGTGACATTTGGGTATATTCAGGCAGGAGATGGGACCATGGAATCTGAGAGCCAGCCTTGAGTCAAGATTAAAAGACCTCTCCTTGGGTATTTAATGCAAAGTGAGAAGATTATGAATTACTGTGGCCTAGGAGTGGGAGGACTTTGTACTCTGTATATTGAACCTCTTCAGGATGACTGAATTAAGGATTATTGGAAACTAATCTCCAATTAATAAGAAAGAAGACTTTTTGCCAGAGAGATTAAGACAATGCAACCTACAGGCGGAATCAAGATGGCGAAGTAGAAACAGGACTTCCACACTGCTCCAGCTTCTACCTCCTCCAAATCATGTAAAAAAAAAAAATGACTCTAAACAAACTTTGGAGCTACAGAACCCACAAAATGACACAGAGAAGCTAATCTTGCACTGAACACAGCCTGGCCAGCTGGCAAGAAGGGGCCTGCACAGCACTTGGGAAGCTGAGCATAGACCTGTGTGAGCCAGAGGTTTTAGCCTCAGGGTGGCCACAACCAGTCGCCAGCTGGAGGGACTTCAGATCAACAGTAGCTGTGGTGGTTTCCAGAATTATCAATACATAGATGCTAAGGACAAAGTGAGAAATCAGTGCAGCGTGGACTTTGGGAACAGGGAGCTCAGTAGTGTGGTACGGCTTTTGGCCCCCAAAGGGAGAAGCGGCTGAGGAGCTGCAGCTGTGCAGCCACCACCACATGGCTCCTTCAGACCTCCCAGCCTACAGATTGTAGGGGGACCAAGCAACCAGTCTGAGGGGTAATTGCTCTTTCTTTAACATGCTTGGGTCTGGATTGTAGGCTAGGATGATGGTTCTGGGTTGCATGACCATTTTGCCAGAGTGTGTGGAGGCTTCAGAGAGGGCACCCAAATAATAGCTCCAGCAGCTGAGTAAACCCCAGCAATTGGGGAAAAGCTCTCCTCTCTGGTATCAGAGTACTACTGTGGCAAAAAGTTCAAAAGTCAAGTAATTGAGTGGCAACATAAGCAAGTAAAGAAAGCAAAGCAAACAGAGCAATCCAGCATTAGATGCCTATTTTGGGGACAAAAAGGATCAAAGCATGGAACAGGAGGATGGCAGTGAAGTCAGAACTCCTGCATGAAAAGGTTCCAAGAAAAATATGATCTGGTTACAGTCCATAGAGGAGCTTAAGAAGGATTTTGAAAATTAAATAAGAGAAGTAGAAGAAAAATTGGGAAGAGAAATGAGAATGATGCAGGAAAATTAGGAAATGAGAGTCAACAACCTGACTGAAGAAGATACTTTAAAAATAGACTAACTCAAATGGCAAAAGAGGCTCAAAAAGGCAATGAGGAGAAGAATGACTTAAAAAGCCAAATTTGCCATATGGAAAAAGAATCTAAAAAGCTCACTGAAGCGAATCATTCCTTCAGAATTAGATTGGAGCAAATGGAAGCTAGTGACTTTATGATAAATCAAGATGCTATGAAACAGATCCAAATAAATGAAAGAATAGAAGGCAATGTGAAATATTTCATTGGAAAAAAAACTGAACTGGAAAATAGATCCAGGAGAGATAATTGAAAAATTATTGGACTAACTGAAAGCCATGATCAAAAAAAAAAAACCTAGAAATCATTCTTCAAGAAATTATCAAAAAAAATTGCACTGATGTTTTAGGACCAGAGGGCAAAATAGATGTTGAAAGAATCCACCAATTACCTTCTGAAAAAATCCCCAAAAGAAAACTCCTAGGAATATTATAGCTAGGTTCCGGAATTCCCAGATTAAGGAGAAAATATTACAAGCAGCCAGGAAGAAACAATTTGAACATTGTGGAAATACAATCAGGATAACACAGGATCTGGCAGCTCCTACACTGAGGGATTGTAGGGCTTGGAATATGATATTCCAGAGGTCAAAAGACCTGGGATTAAATCCAAGAATCACCTACCTAACAAAACTGAGCATCATGTTTCAGGGGGAAATATGATTATTCAATGGAATAGAGGACTTTCAAGCATTCTCAATGAAAAAACCAGAGTTGAATAGAAAATCTGACATTCAGATACAAGAAGCAAGAGAAGCATGAGAAGGTAAACAGGGAAAAGAAATCATAAGGACCTTATCAAATTTGAACTATTTACACTCCTACATGGAAAAAATATTAATTGTAACTTATGAAACTTTTCTCAGGGTGAGAATAATTGAATGGAATAGAAATGTGTCTATATCTATCTATCTTTCTATATATGTATGTATGCATATATATATATATATGTCTATATAGGAGGGTATATGGACATATGAATACATATGTGAATGTTGTGTATATATGTGTACAGGTATACATAGACAGAGGGCACAGGACCAATTGAATAGGAAGGGATGATACTTAAGAGGTGAACTTAATAGGTGAGAGAGGAATATAATGAGAGGAGATTGGAAGAGATAGAATGAGGTAATTATCTCATATAGAAAGGAAGGGAAAACTGTTACAATGGAGGGGAAGAACAGGAAGGCAAAAGGGAATGAGTCAAACTTATTCTCATTGAATTTGGCTTAGGGAGGGAATGACATACACAGTAAATAGGGTATTTCACCCTACAGGAGAGTAGGGGGAAAGGGGGTGAAAGGGGGAATGATGGAAGGGAGGGCAGACTGGGAGGGAGGGAAGTTTTAAGAACCCACTTTTGAAAAGGGACAGGATCAAGGTAGAGAATAGAACAAATGGGGGGTGGGATAGGATGGAGTGAAATATAGTCAGTCTTTTACAATATATTGAGTATGGAAATGTTTTGTATAGCTACACATGTACAACCTATATTGAATTGTTTAGCTTCCCAGTAAGGGTGTGTGATTAGGAGGAAGGGAAAGAATCTGGACTTCGAAGTTTTAAAATCAAATGTTTAAAAAGATATATACTATTATTACCATTATTATTTTACATGTAACTGGGTAATAAGATAACATTTCTTCCATCACTTTTTTAAGTCTAGTGTGTCAACAAAGCAATAAATCTCACCCTGATGTGGAGTGTTCACTGATTTCCAAGACATAAATAACTCACACTAAAATTTTTTAAATTAGCTCTTTTGAGCTGGTTAGAGCTGGCTCTAGCATACCTGGATGCCTGAAAAAACAAAAGTAATTCCTCTTCTATATAACAGCTCCTTAAATAGATGAAGACAGTGATCTCACTCTACCATCCCACCCCCACAAGACAGCTCTTCTAAACATTTAGGATTTGATACCTGTTATCAAAGGATCTAATAAAATAAGCCAAATGTTATAGAACTACTTTACTAAATGTTACAGAAACACAGAAATTACTTCACATAGCAATAGCAAGATCTCCTAGTAGTTGCATGCCATTGGATTTGTAAAATGTAATTGAAAAGGGTTTCTTTCCACCTGTGGCCTATGAAATGTCTATGTTCAAAGAGTAGAATCAAAAAGGCAACATCCATATGAATTTACCTAATAGTATGGCAAAGCATGTTGGACGAATGTGTCATGCAGTTTTGGTTGTGGAAAAATAGGTATTTTGACAACTCAGGGTCCGGTCATCACCACTGTGCAAAGACAAAAATTAATATTTCCTCTGATTTTAGTCTGTATTGGTTTTATAGTGTTATAATTTTATGATGCATTGATTTTTTTTGAATGATTAGCATCTGCCTAAACAGACTCCACTCAAGAATGCAGTCTCTTCCCACTTTGAATGGCTTAAAGGAGTGGTGAAAGGGGAATGATTTGATCACTCCTGAAACAATCCCCTTGGCCATTTGCTTTTTAAGCAGTTTATCCAGAGATCTCTGTTTGTTGTCTGTAAACAAAAGTTAGCTTAGATCAAAAGCCCCACACCCAAAAGTCAATTCTTCTACCACAGACTCTCCTGAAATTATTAGAAGAATATTGATCCCCTTTGGTGGGGATCAAATCAGGTGGTTCTGGTCTCCTAGCCAAGATTACAAGATGTGGAGGAATCACATAAAGTAATTAATAATTCAGGAATCATTGGAGGGTCCTGATCATCTACACCTGAAGGCCAACACATCTTGACCAGATGTAACCAACTGTGACATTCCCCAACCAGAATAATCTTAGTGAAAAAGGATTCTTACTTTCTCATCAGTAGTTGATGTAACTGAGGGGGCCAATCTGACCCACTTTATTAACAATGATATGTGCAACTATTAATGAAAGGATCTTGTTTGGAAAAATGTGCATAGCTTTCCCTGGTACTGCATTTTACTCACCACACCATTAGAATTACAGAGAGATTGGTCTTAAGAAGGCTGTGCTTTTTGACCAAGGAAGAGTGTGCAAGGAAATAACAGAAACTGGTCAACTCTTCATTGCAGGTTGCAAAATTTTAGTTTTTACCAAATACCAAGAAATAGATGACCTAGTGCAAGAAATGCACAACAAAAACTCACTATCTCTGATACATTCACAGATGGTAAACACCCAAAGTGCTAATATAGATCTTAAAATATCTGCAAGAATTCAACCAAGTTAACTGACCTGAAACCAGAGCATTACCACAGACAGAACTATTTCTTGTTCATAATTGACAATATAAAACTGGTCCATAAAGTTTTTAAAACATCTTTTCCCTGCCAGTTGAGAAGCGTGAAGGAGGCGCGGGCCAGACCGTCCGGCTAGGCCAAAAAGCCAATCGCCAGGAGCTGGGTGTGTAGGAAGAGGTATGTGACGCTGCGGCGGCCCTTCAAGAAGTCGCGCTTGGATCAGGAGCTAAAGCTGATCGGCGACTAAGAGCTGCGCAACAAGCCCGAGGTGTGGCGGGTCAAGTTCACGCTGGCCAAGATCCGCAAGGCGGCGCGGGAGCTGCTCACGCTGGACGAGAAGGATCCGCGGTGGCTGTTCCAAGGTAACAGCTTGCTGAGGCGCCTGGTGCGCATCGGCGTCCTGGACGAGGGCAAGATGAAGGTGGACCACATCCACCAGAGGCACATCAGGGTCCGAAAGCAGGTGGTTAACATTCCCTCCTTCATCCTGTGCCTGGACTCCCAGAAGCACATCGACTTCTCCCTGCGCTCGCCCTACGGCGGCGGCCGGGCTGGCAGGGTCAAGAGGAAGAATGCCAAGAAGGGCCAGGGAGGGGAGGGCACCAGCGAAGACTAGGAGGAAAATTAAATGCGCCCGTCCCCCCCAAGCTTGCCACATTGTAATAAAGCTATTTGATTTGAAAACAAAATTAAAGCAATATTTTAATAGATTTTTCCATACCAAAATACTCAATCTCTAGGCTATGTGGAATAGAAAGCTTTAAAAAAAATCAGAGACAGCAAAGTAGAAATTAAAACCACATAGGAACACCATCAGCCAGCCTTGTTACTACAGTTATCTGAAAGTTGTTTTCAGTGATCCTATAATTCAATTTTAAAACATAGTTTTTTGAGCTACTTGTGGAATGGTCTACAGGATAGTGAATATAAGAATAAGAATAACTATAGTTAACTTTTATGTAGCATGTTATGGTTTGCAAAGCGTTTTACCTTTTCTCACATTTGAGCTTGATGAGTAACTCTGAGAGGTAAGAGTTATTATTGCTTCATATTGCAAACAAAGAAACTGAGCCACAAAGGGATTAAGTGACTTTCCCAGAGTCATACATCTAGTATCTGATGTAGGATTTTAATTTAGGTCTTCCTGAATCCAAGTCTAGGACTTAATGTGCTACAACAACCAGCTTCCTATAAAGGGCTAATTGCAGGGGATGTATATTTCCAAAACCTCTCAATCTAATCTCTATAAAAAAGATAAGAACAAGATTAGTAATTCAACTAACAATAAAACTGATGGGGTATAGGCTTTGGGAACCATCTTGAATCTTCTCACTGGATCTGGTGTTCCTCAGAGGCCAAAAGCCTTCCATTATCAATATGAGGGAATCTCTGTTACTCTTAATCTAGTCTAGCCCTCCATTTTCTTCTACCTCTGGCTTGCCTCTGTTTCCCACCTTTGATTCCATCAAAATCCCATTCTCTTGGTTCATGGAGTCTGATCCCAGTCCCATTAAGATCCTCCTTAAATTAGAAGAATGTAGGAAAACAAAGGAAGGGCAATCTTGCCTGGGTCTGGTCCTAGAAACTGTCCATTTTCTTGGGAAGAGACTTTTTTGACCTTTTCTGGACCAATATTCAGTCCAGTATTATGATAAAGGCATGATTTTCTCATGAAGAACATACTCATAATAGTCACTCCCACCCACCTTGTCCACCCCAACCATATCCAGGTAATTCTTTTCTGTATTTCCATGTGTAGAAGAATAAAGACTTTTAGAGGTCCTTCCTTATCTCCTAAACTGACCTTTCCTTGGATAGTAGAATGATTTATGATTGGACCTCTCTGTTTTTCAAGTTTCTCTCTACTAATATCTGGCCAAATGAGTTGGACTATGTTTTTGTTATTGTTTGTTTGCTTGTCTTCTGAAAGGCAAAGCTTATCATATATTTGATAGACCCAGGGAGCTGAGGCTCAAGCTATGATTCCTCTGGTCATGGTTTCGGTGGTATTGAAGAATTAAAGTGATTAAAAAAAAAAAGATTCAGCCACAAGGAGCTGGATACTATAGACTTCACCCTGCTCTTCAGATGCAAATTTTTTTTTTTTGAGAGGGGAAAGCAAGGCAATTGGGGTTAAGTGACTTACCCAAGGTCCCAGACTTAGTAAATGTGTCAAGTGTTGAGGACTGATTTGAACTCAGGTCCTCCTGACTCCAGAGCGAATGCTCTATTCACCACAGTGCCACCCAGCTTCCCACATCAGTTCTGTTAACTTTTGAATGACTTAAGTGTCTCATTTGTTCCAAAACTGAATCCAACAGGGAATCAGCCTGAGTCAAGTTTACCCCATTGGGGGCTCCTTAAGGCATGTATCTATTGCTTCCTGAGGCTGGCACTCTGTCCAAAGCATCTCAGTGGGCTAATGAATGTGGAGTTCATATCCCACCTCGCAACTAGGCAAGGTTTGGAAGTTTTTCTTTAATTCTCAAGCTGTGAGAAAGGTAATATCCTGCCTGTGATATCAGGCTGAAGCAAAACATATTTGTGAAATGAAAATGTTTGTTTTTCTGTCATATACTTCAGTTAATTTTACACTTCTGCAAATTGTATTGCTATGTAAATCCTTTCAAATAAGGAACAAAGTTTGAGAGAACTCCCCAAGGCATCTTTTTATTATGTGCCATCTACTCTAAGGAAGGCTTCTTGGGTATTATTATTTATAATTCTGTAAACAGTCTCAGAGACAGCATGGCATGAGGGAGAGTTCTAGACTTGAACTCAGGGGAACTTGGGTTCAATTCTCACCTCTTACACCCTTGAGTTGTGTGATCATGGGCACTCTCTGAGTTTCAGGAGGGTCTCTAAGACTTAATGCAGAACTCTATTTGAATAAATTCAACAATCGTTTATTAAGTAATGACAATAGGCCAGATAGTATGTGAGATTCTGGGCATGCAAAGACAAAATGAAAAATAGTCCTTGATCTTCAGTAGGTCATATTATGTTAGGAAACACCAAACATACACAGATAAGGACATAGAAAATATATACAAAGTAAGTACTAAACAATTGTTTGGTTATAGGGCTCTAGTAACAGAGATGGAGGCAGGGAGAAGGGAAGGACCAGGAAAGGCTTGGGGTAGGAGGTTGCTCTTTATCTGATACTAGAGGAAAATTAGGGAGTGAAATAAATCTGAGAAGACAATACATTCTAGTTTGCCTGTGCAAGGAGATGGCCAATAGAATACCATGGAGGCTGCTGGTTATGCACTGGATAGAGCACTGTACTGAGTTCAAATCTTATGTCAGACACTGTGTGACCCCTGACAAGTCACTTAACTGCTGTTTCCCTCAGTTTATTCAACTGTAAAATGGGGGTTATAATAGCACATACCACCCTTGCAGGGTGCTATTATGTTATTGTGAGGATGAAAGGAGTTCATATTTGTAAAAGTGCTTAGTACAATCCCTGGCAAATAGTAAATAATTCCATTAATGTTATTCCCTTCCAAATATGTTTATATACAGAGTATATCTATATTGCTGTAAAGGATATCCACAAATGGGAAGGATTCCTTCATTTACTGAAATATAGCAGAAACAGAAAGCCTTGGTTGATAAGTCTTTACATATATAATTTGCTCTATTAGCTGCTTTGTTTTGTCACAGACTCAGACCACAATCATTTGCTACTGATGCTCTAGGCAACTGTCTACCATTTTTTTTTTCTTTTTTTGAAGGGGGAAGGCAGGGCAATTGGGCTTAAATGATTTGACCAAGGTCACAAGGCTAGGAAATGTTAAGTGTCTGAGGATGGATTTGAACTCAGACCCTCTTGACTCCATGGTCAATGCTCTATTCACTGCACCAACTAGGTGCCCCAACTGTCTACCTTCTTAAGAATATTCTTGAACAGGGGGTGGCTAGGTGGAGCAGTGAATAGAGCACTGGCCCTGGAGTCAGGAGAACCTGAATTCAAATCCAGTCTCAGACACTTAACACAAAAATTAGCTGTGTTACCTTAGGCAAGTCACTTAACCCAAATTGCCCTCCAAAAAGCAAAAAAAAAAAAAAAAAGAAAGAAAGAATATTCTTGAACAAACCATTTTGTCAGTTCATTGATAAGTATTTATTGATAAGTTGATGACAACTTGGAGAGAGGTCTTTAGTAGATTGCCAGCAAGGCTCTCTGTTTAGTTTTGTTCCATTCCACTTATTTTTTTAACCTCTATAAATGATGTGTGAAAGCATAATTTGTGAATAGTATGTTTGAAGATGAAAAGAAGCAGCCAATGTCTTAGATGGCAGAAGAAGATTCCAAAGAAACTTTTTTTGGGTTAAAGTTAAATATATATATACACACACACACTTGGGATAAGTGTAAATTCCTGTGTTTGAATTTAACAAAACTAACTGCAAAAATAGAAGACTAAAAAGACATGACCTGTTTATGTGGGGAAAATATCTGAGACTTTTGGTGTCCTATGAGCATGATATATCAGTCAAAAAAGTTAATCTGATTTTAGGCTACAGGACTATCTAGAACATGGAAGGCAATATTTACCCTGTATACAGCCTTGATTTGCTTTCATTGGGAGTCTATCTTCTATTTCTGAGCACCATATTTTAGTAAGGACAATGACAAGCTGGAATGTGTCCAGAGAAAAGAAAGCATAGCAAAGATCTAAAAGCAATGTAGAGATTAGGGGAAATTGGATTGTCCCAAGCGGTGGACTGTGAGCCAGTTCCATGGCTGCCAAAAGTTTCTAACCAATGTGAGGCTCCACTGGGCCACAGATACCCAGGCTATGTGTGTCTTTCCCAAGACTCCTGGAGTACACCCTCAGAAAAAAAGGTTTGTCTCAGTGGAGTAATTCAGCTCAGACCCCTGTCCAGTAACCTAAACATTCCCCTCAAGTGAGACTTCCTCAAACTTTTTTTTTCCCCATAGGAACTCAGTTTTTATTAAAACACCTTGATCCTCAGATCTTATTCACATATTGACTCATCTCTAATCAGTGCAATAATATTATTAGTGCCTGCACAGAGTATGACAGACCAGCTGTCCAAACTTGAGCTGGCAGATATATGATTCTGCTTAGGATGCTTTACATTGGAAGAAAGCTTATTTGAAGGCAATGTTCAAAGGGAAGCACTTGAAGGGACATGAAGCCTTTGAGACCTCACCTTACTTGGGCACAGTGCCAGACTAGATGCACTCTATCACAAGGATGGACTTTTCTATACAGGGTCAGATCACTTGTTTGTAAAACTCTGGCCTGTGAGCCCAGAAGAGTGTATATATGGCATCCAGACTCACACTTATGCTGGTGTAAAGTTTGCAAAGGAATCTTAAGAGTCCCCTGAACTTGTCTCTTTAAGTTGTGTTTTAGAAACACTGGACCTGGAGTGTACAGGAGGCCCTGAACTTATCAAGGATGAAGAGCCCCTGGGTTGACATAATTTGTTGTTTGTGCCCCAAGATGTATTCCTTGGGTGTCCTTGGGTGTCAAGAGAGGTGCCAATCATTCTGAACTAGAGTGGGAAATTGCTTGTGTAGCTGGGAACCTTGCAGATAAGCAGACCATCATATCTTCATAGGTTACCGTAGCTGACAAAGGAAAAGAATGCTGCTTTTGCCATCTTAATTATTCATGATTTCTCCTCCCCTGCCACACCTATTTAGGTGCAGATTTCTGTTTCTCCTCTGTCACAATCTCATAAATATATAAACTTCTGTATGGACTGTGAACTCTTTGTGTTTGCTTAGGGCTCTACACGAATGTTAATTTCTCTTGTAATAAATCTCATTGCAATTCAATGTCTCATGGCCTTGTGATATTATTTTTGGTTAACAAGTCGATGAACAGAAACTTGTAACAATACTTCAACAACACAGTAGCCTGTTGGGAATGGAGTTCAGGACCTGGAATGTATCACTTCAGAGGACACTCAGGTGCAGTGCTCAGTGTGATAATCTCTTGGTGAATGACTCCATGGAATTGACTGTAAAATGTGAAGGACTTCACTTTACCAACTGAGGTGTCTGAACACATTCACTGGACATATTGATTGGGGTAACCAAGGTGGTTTTCCATAAGTGTAAGGTCAAGACTTTCTTACACAGCCCTGAAAATCACATTCTTTTCAATGCTGACAAGTATGGCATCAAGATTTGGCCATTTGTAAGAGAAATCAACTGCAAATGCCTAAAACAGTATAGATGAAGATTGAAGTATCTGTTTGCAACCATCACTCCATTTTGATTGCAAATATATTCAATGTAGTCAGCTCTGGGACTTTTATCAGTGGGACTTTCCCAGCTATTCTATTCTCAGGGTTATCAAATCTCCAAGTCAACAAATTTGACATTGGTTAGCTTTGGAGACATCTATATCCTGTTATTTGACAACTTCTACTAATGCATCACGGAGTGAAGGACAGACAACCTGAATCAGCTATTGACCTCTGCCCTGAATATAGGAAGTTAAAGATTGGCTAAAACTTCTTGGAAGGTGAATGTCATGGTTGTCCATTCGGACTGGATGGACAAAATAATGTGGGTTTGGTTTTTGCCACCAGTATACTTGACCACAGGATTCATTTGGTGTTATGGAAGGAACACAGCTGAAAATGCAGATAGCAAGTTTAAAAAAATGATTTTGGGTACTGAGGCTGCTGGTTCTGATGCAGCCTCTGTGGGAGCCAATTTTACATGAACTAAAATTCATACCTAATGGTATCGTCATGCAGTGCACGATTTATTTTCCTGGGTGAGCAGCAATGGGGGTGAGGGGAGGAGAAGAGTGGAAGAGAAGGATTATTTTATTGACATAATGTAACACAGCATGCTAACAGTCTACACCATTGAAACTCATTTGTACTTAGTGATGCTTGTCATTTATAAAAGAACAAATTTGGGGCTTTAAATAAAATGGGGTTTTTAGTCTGAAGAAGAGAAGGCTTAGGTGAGATATAGCAATTGTGTTCTAATACTTAAAAAGATATCACATAGAAGAGGGGCTAGGTTTATCAAAACTGACCTCAATGGCCTGGATGCTCAAAGAGCAAAAATAAAACCAATGGACTGAAATTATAAAGGGAGCAGATTTTGTTTCAATAGAAGGAAAAATGGCAACAATATCAAAAACTTTTTAAAAATTAAATTTGGTCAAAAGTAGAAAATGACTGCCCCATAGGAATACTGAGTTCAAGTTCTTGAATTGTATTCAATCAGAGGCTTAATATTTACTGGTCAGGTTTGTTATTGAGGGGATTTATGTTTCAGGTGGGGTGTTGGACTAGATGACTTCTGAATTCCCTTTCAAATAAAAGATTTATTGATTCTAAGTGACTGCCATGTGGGTGCTGAATGCTAAGGATACAAATAACTTTTTTTTTTAAAAATCACATTGACTATCCTCAAAGAGTTTATGACACGATAATCTACTAAACAATTGGCCTTCAACTCTGTTTAAGCATCCCATGAGTCCCATCAATTCTTTCTTTAATTGCCCCCCCCCACATCCATCCCTTTCTATCTATTTCCCCTGTTGCCACAACATTCTAAGTGTTTATCATCTAATATCTGGATTATGGAAATTGTCTTCCAACTGATGACCCTGAATTCAGTCTGTCCAGTTTATTTTATCTCTCCTGTCACTTCTGTACTAATTGCTTTGATCATGCAAATCCCTTTTCTCAGTAACCTCTTACAGCTTCACATGCTGGAAACTGATGAAAGTCCAAATTCTTTAGTCTAGGTATTATACGTGAGAGGTAGTATTTGAAAAGATAATGTTATGAGGTATTTGACTACTTTGTACTTCTTTGTAATTGTTATATTTATATTTATTCCATAAAAGGTATTTGTTTATTGACTCTTACAACCCAAATTGTTTGTGAGTAGGGATTGTTGCATATTTGGTACATGTATCCCTCAAGGCTAGCACAGTGAGCAGAGTAGGTATGTCATAAATATTTCTTTATTGGACTTTAATGGATGAGAAGTCTCTGAGTGGTTGCAGTAGAGGGTGAGACTGAAATTGGAAGGTTAGAATAAGGTCTCCTTACTCCTCTTTTTTGGTTTAATCTGTTTATATATGTGGTGGGAGGTGGAGTAGGGGTAGGAAAGGGAATAGGCAGTCAACATTGGAGAGAGTAACCTGCTGTGAGCATAAGCAGATAGAGATGGTGAAAAGAATCATAGGATGGTGGAGCAGACAGAACACTGAACCTGGATTCAAGACCTGAGGTCAAATGTAACCTCAGAAACTTACTAACTGTGTGACCCTTGGCAAATCACTTAATCCCAATTTCTTCAACTGTAAAATCAGAATAAGAATGGAATCTACCTCCCGGAGTTATTGGGAGGATCAAATGAGATATTTTAAAAATGCTCAGCACAGAACTTGGCACATAGTACTGACTTATTGTTTTGAGTCAAACATTGTAACATGGAGCTACATTTTGGAACGGGCATTAAAATACATGCATATATGAATGATAGCCTCTATAAAATGAAGCTCTGGACAATTATGACAGGAATATGCAATATCTTCCCCTTATTTCATGAGGTTTATCTGCAAGGTGTCAAATAGAAACAGTCAATGTGGAAATAGTCCAAAAATTTGGCTTCCTTCCCATTCCTGCTTCTTCTTGACTGTGTGACCTTGGTTGTATACTTTCTTTCATCAGTTTCCTCATTTAAACTGATAAAATTGGTTGCTGTGAAACACAAATGTGTAAAGCATTTGAAAATTGTGCATTGAATATGCACAAGAAATTATCTATTGCTTGTGATACTAGGGAGGGGTAGTAGCATTTATTAAGAGCCTATTATATGCCAGGCACTATACCAGGAGCTTTGTAGATATTATCTCATGTGATCCTATCACTGCAAGATGTGAATAATGAATAACTCTGACAATGAATACTCATGAAACACGTATTTTGTTTCTTTGGGGCATATACTGAATATACTGAGAGCAGAGCCATGGTTTTAGTAAAGTGCATTTTCTGTGGTATAGTAACCTCAAATGCTTTGTAAAGGAAAGAACACAAAGATTGACAAAGATCCTGAATTTGAATCCATATCTAACACTGCCAAGTTCTGTGGCAAGAAGAGTCATTTTGTTTCTCTAAATATGTTTCCCCTTTTATAAAAAGAGTATAATAATGCCTGTCCAATTTACCCCCAGGGCTGCGGTAAGGAAAGCACTTTATGCTACATAGGAATATGTGTTCTATGTTCCTTTGGGCTTTATTACCTGAATAAAAGAATGAGTGAGTGAATACATGAATACAATATTTATTATATGCCAAGCACTGTGTCAAACATTAGCAATCTGCCCTTTCTCAATTCTTTCCAAACCTCCAGGACTGTCATTTGAACTACTACAGATACAAGGTCCACTGATCTTCCCATAAGTTCTGCTATTGCTCCCTTAGGACTTTCAAATCTTTCCACGTGTCCTCTAGTTGAAGTTTCTTTTACATGTTTCCTCTCCCTAAATAGAGTGTAAACTTGAAAATAGGGACTCTTTCAATCTTTCTATTTCTATCCACCGTGCTTACTACAGTGCTTGGCTCATAGTAAGTCCCTAACACAAACTTCTTCTCATTATTATTAATTTGTTTTTTTTTAAGTCAATGTGGATTAATAGAGAAAGCACTGGACTAAGGGTAAGAAAACATACATTCAGCTCATAGTTCTGAAACTTCCTGACTATGTGACTTTGGGGAATAGAGTCAACCTTTCTGAATCTCAGTTTACCAATCTGTTAAATGGAAGTTATAATAGCTGCAACCTCATGGTGTGACAGTGAGAAAAGACTCTTACAAATCACAAAGAGCTATATTAATGTGAATTATTCTTACCGTGAGAGATGGTGATAACCACTAAGTAGATAAAATCCCCATTTTATATTCATACCTATGTTTTTGAGAAAGTATAAGTGAGAATCCTTACAATTGAAGAGCTCATTTGGTGGTGGAGGACAAATGGAAAAAAGTTATACATGCCAGAGTATAATACAAGAGGATATACAATTAAGAATGCTAAGCAATACCTAATAGTCCCAGAAAGCAGTGGTTCATTATGTGTTGATCATAAACTGTCAAAGAACCTTTCCCCCTCTTCCAACTTCCACAGTTAGATAAGGAGTCTTCATTGGCTGCTATTATCAAAGAAACAAGCCAATCTTTCCCTAATGACCATTTTCCCATGAATGAGAGTATTCACACTAACCTTCACTGGTTCTATAGTAGTTGATTATAATCTATTACTAGACCCCTTTTAAGCTTGATAGGACCTTCTACAGCTTTCCTTTCCTTCAAATCATCATCATCATCATCAAGCATTTATATAGTTCTTTAACATTCCCAAAGCACCTTACAAATATTATTTCATTCAGTCCTTACAACAACCTTACAACAACCCTGAGAGACACTTGATGTTATTAGTTTCATATAATGGGTACAGAGACTGAGGCAGAAAAAGGTTATGCGTTGGCACTATACTAGGCAATGGTAATACAAAGAAAAGAAAGAAAGAGTCTATACCCTTAAGGAACTTACATTCTGTTAGGACACAACATGTGCTTATGTAAATATATACAAAATAAAAATAGCATAGAAATAGCCTTAATTTTCACAGTCCAAGGCACAATAATAGGGGTTTAGTGAAGAATAAATGAAATCAATGTTTAGAATAATTAACAAATAAATTATAACCACTCTTTGCATACACATGGAATGTTACAGTTCACCAAGTGCTTTCACACACATCTCATTAGATTCCAACAGCCCTTTACCTTTACTCTGTATCTCTGCTTCAAGTGTGTTTTTTATAAGCAAGATATTATGGCATTCTAGTTGCTGATCCACCCTGCTATGCACTTCATCCCATTCACATTCACAATTATAAGTACTACCTGTGTATTTCCCTCCATCCTCTTCTTCCTTCTGTTTGTTCTCCCTCCCTCCACCCTTTCCCACCTCACCAGTGTTTTGCTTCTGTCTACCACTTTCCCTGATCTTCCCTCCCTTCTGTCAGTCCCACCCTCCCTCCCATTTAATCAGTCTTCTGCCCTTCTACATCCCTGTTGTGTAAGATAGACTTCTATATTCAACTGACTGTGTATATCATTCCCTTTTTGATCCAATACTGATGAGAGTAATGTTCTTGGGGGGAGAGGAGGGACATTTCCCATAGGTGTTTTGACATTGTTTTCTGATTTACTTTTTGTCTTGGTCTTTACTGTCACCAAAATAACTTTCTATGGCAGAAACTTTTTCTTGTTGATTTTTGCTCATTTTTTTTTTGGTCTTTTAATTTGATCTTTGCTCCCAAGGTAGAAGGGGCACTATCTGCAGCTTCCTGTGACAGATGCTGCTAGCTCTGGCTATTTAACTGATGTTGCAGTGAAGTTGTTGTGAGGCCCTAGGGAGATCCTTGCATCTGGTGCTGCACTAAGGGGGTGGGATGAGGGTTGACTGGTGCTTCTGGGGGCGATAGGGGTCTGGCAGCTTACCTGGTGTTGAGCTGGGGTCCTAGTGGTGGTGTCTGGCATGTACTGAGGCCCAGTGGGGTGTTGCTGCATTTCCCTGTGGCTACACCAAAGCACATGGTAGCCTCTGGAGGGTGCCTGTTTGCCCAGGGCTACAATGAAGTGTGACAGGGCTGGTGCTGGTTGGTGGATGCCTGTTTGCTCAGGACTGTGCTGAAGCATGTGGAGGTCTGGTCACTGGATGATGCCTGGGGCTATACTGAAGTACATGGTAGTTTTAGGTGCTGGAGTCAGCCTATTTCACTGGTCATGCTAAGGCATGTGAGGAGTCCTGGTGTTTGTGTTTGCCTGCTTCACCACGCTGGAGCTCAGGATCTCCCACTGGTTTGCAGAGGTGGAGTGTGGTGGGATGCTTCCTATCCTGCACTGCACTCCCATTTTACCCCAGTGAGACAGAATTTTCTTGGGAATCCTCCAAGTTGCTTGGACTAAAACATTGTTTCACCCTGTCTTTTTGCTGGTTATGCTGTTCCAGAATTTGTTGGGGGCCACTATTTTATGGTTGTTTGGGGGTGACTATGGACAGTTACAGCAATGTACTGCTTATTCTGCCATCTTGGCTACCAGAAGTCAATCAGGAAAGATATTAAAGTCCTTTTTACAAATAAAGAATTGAAACTTATAGGGGTTTTTAAGATTAAGGTCACCTAGTCAAGGTAGAATCAGAAACCTGGTTTGTGACTCTAATTTCTAGCCTTTTTACTATGCCAAACTGACTACCAAATTCCTCTTGGCATGTGAGGTTTTCATTTCACATATCTTCCTCTAACATTGGGTACTCGTGTGGCCTGGACCAAGCTCTTTAATGTGTCTGTATTCAGTTTCCACATTTTCTTTTCTCTTTTTTTTTTGGGGGGGTGGGGTGGGTTATTTTTTGCTTTATTTTTGTAGGGGGTAAGGCTGAGCAATTGGGTTAAGTGACTTGCCCAAGGTCATACAGCTAGTTTTTATGTTAAGTGTCTGAGGTCGGATTTGAACTCAGGTCCTCCTGACTCCAAAGCTGGTGCTTTATTCACTGTGCCACCTAGCCTCCCCTTCAGTTTCTACATTTTCAAACTAATACCTACTAAGAGCCCTTCCAGCTTGAGCCTTATAATCCTATAATCTTTATTTCAAATCTAAGTATGCAGAGAATATAGTTTAGTAGGAAAAGTCATGAATTTAAAATCTCTGAACTTGGATTCAAATCATGACTTTGCTATATGTTACTCATGTAAGTTTGAATAACAGTCCTTTTAGACCTTTGTTTCATTATCCAGAAAATAAAAATTAACTATATTATTGTTTTCAGACTCAAATAGAAAGAGGGGCAATGAATCAATTCATAAGGCTCCCTGGTGGGTCAAATATTGACCTAGCTTTATATTGTAATATCATCTTAGTTTTATTCTATTTTTATTTATTTTGTTCGATATTTCCTGGTAAGGGGCGGCTAGGTGGCGCAGTGAATAGAGCACCAGCCCTGGAGTCAGGAGAACCTGAGTTCTAATCCGGCTTCAGACACTTAACACACAAACTAGACTTGTGACCTTGGGCAAGTCACTTAACCCCAATTGCCCTCCAAAATACAAAAGAAAGAAAATTTCCCGGTTACATTTTAATCTAGTTCAGGTTGCACTTTGGTATGTAATGCATTGAATGTGGATGCTGAGGATACCTATTCTGGACTATGTAATCTATACTTGAAATATGCTCCCTCCTCTGCTCAGACTACTGACTTCCTTTAAAGTATCAATTTAAATCCCTCATTCTAAATGAAGTCTTCCACAATCCCTCTTAAACATAGTGTTTTGGGGCAGCTAGGTAGCACAGTGAATAGAGCACCAGCCCTGGAAGGAGGATCTGAGTTCAAATCCAGCCTCAGATACTTAGCACTTACTAGCTGTGTGACCTTGGGCAAGTCACTTAACCCTAATTGCCCTGCCTCCCCTCCTCCAAAAAAAAAAGAGAAAAAAATAGTACTTCCCCTCTTTTAATTATTTTCCTTTATATGTAGCTTGTTTTGTATAGAATTGCTTTCATGATGTCTCCCCCATTAATTTATAAACTCAGAGGTCAAGCCAAGATGCCAGACTAAAGGCAGAGATTCACCTGATATCTCCCCCCAATCCCTTCAAATACATTTTTAAAAATGACTCTAAACATATTCTAGAGCAACAGAACCCACAAAAACACAGAGTGAAACAAATTTCTAGCCAAAGAAACTTCGGAAGGTCAGCAGGAAAGGTCTGTTGCACCCAGTAAGAGAAGAGAACAGTTCAGCACAGGCCATACCAGCACAGCGCAGGCCACAGCAAACCTTGGGAGCAGGCCTAGCAGCACCCATAGCAATGGCTGCTTCTGTTATTCTCAGTCCACAGACTTTAAGGGGGTCAAACAAATGGTCAGAACATTGCAGGAGTCTTTTTACTAGTTCTGAGGCAAGACTCTGTTGCTTTGCCCATACTCAGCTCTGAGTCACAGTCCTGGGCAGCAGTCCCAGGGTGAGGAGGAGTTCTAGCATAGCAGAGCTTGCAGCCAAAGTGGAGAGGGTACTGTCCTCACAGTTTCAGGGCAGAAAAGAATGCTTGTGGTCACTCACAGACCAGAGTATAGGCCAGAAGAATAGTAAACACTTCTCCCTAGGTCATACCCCTGTGGAAGAACTGAGACCTTATATGTGCCAGGAAGTATCTCTGAAAACAGCTACACAAATCCCCTGTAGCTTAAATAGTGCATCCATCTTGGAAGCAGCACCTTAATTTAACAGAAAGTTAAAATTCAAGTAATACCCTGGGGAAATGAGCAAACAATGAAAAGAACTCTGAGTATAGTGAGTTACTATGGTGACAAGGAACATCAAAACACACACTCAGAAGAAAATAAAGTTAAAGTTCCCATATTCAAAGCCTCCAAAAAATATGAATTGGTCTCAGGTAATAAAAAAAACTCAAAAAGGATTTTGAAAATCAAGTAAGAGAGGTAGAAGAAAAATTAGGAAGAGAAATGAGAGTGATACAAGAAAATCATGAAAAATGAGTCAACCACTTGATAAAGAAGATATCAAAAAAATTCTAAAGAAAATAATGCCTTAAAAAAAAAAAAAGACTAGGCCAAACGATACAAGAGGTAGAAAAAGCCAATGAGGAGAAGAATGCCTTAAAAAGCAGAACTGGGCAAATGCAAAATTAAGTTCAAAATTTCACAAAAGGAAATTATTCCTTAAAAGTTAGAAATTAACTACTTCTAGTGAACACCAAAATGGTGGACAATCCCAGTGCTGCAGGAGGTGCAGGAGGCCCCAGGGGCCCCAAAGTTGAAGGCTGGGTAGGCTTCCATGGTGGCTTTGGCAGTGAGGGCTGAGTTCGAGGCAGGGGCCATGGTCGAGCCTGTGGCCATGGCTGTGGGGCCCCGGGGGTAAAGGCTGAAGAGGAGGAGTGGGTTCCTGTCACTGAGCTGGGCCGGCTAGTCAAGAACATGAAGATCAAGTCTTTGGAAGAGATCTATCTTTTCTTGCTTCCTATCAAGGAGTCTGAGATCATAGATTTCTTCCTGGGATCTTCATTGAAAGATGAGGTTCTGAAGATCATGCCTGTTTATAAACAAACTAAGGTTGGACAATGTACCAGGTTCAAGGCTTTTGTGGCCATTGGTGACTACAGTGGCCATGTTGGTCTGGGTGTCAAGTGCTCCAAGAAAGTGGACACAGTTATTCGTGGTGCTGTCATTCTGGCCAAGCTGTCCATTGTTCCTGTGAGATGTGACTACTGGGGGAACAAGATTGACAAGACTCACACAGTACCCTGCAAATTCACTGGGTGATGTAGGTCGGTTCTGGGGTGCCTGATCCCTGCCCCTAAAAGTACTGTCATTGTCTCAGCTCCTGTGCCTAAGAAGCTCCTGATAATGGCTGGAATTGATGATTGTTATGCTTCTGCAAGAGGCTGTACTGTCACTCTGGACAAATTTGCCAAAGCTACCTTTGATGCCATCTCCAAAACATACAGCTATCTAACCCCAGACCTGTGGAAGAAGATTGTGTTCACTAAGTCTCCTTATCAGGAATTCACTGACCATTTTGTGAAGACTCACACTCGAGTGTCTGTCCAGAGGACCCAGGCAGCTGCTGTGGCAACCACATAGATGTTTATTTTTTTTTTGATAAACAAATAAATTGAACTATACTTGCTGAAAAAAAAGTTAGAAATTAGCAAATGAAAGCTAATGACTTTATGGGAAATTAAAAAAACAATAAAATAATACCAAAAGAATGAAAAAAAAGAATACAATGTGAAATAACTCTTTGGGAAAATGACTGACCTGGAGAATAAATGCAGGAAAGAAAATTTTAAAATTAATGGGCTTCCTGAAATCTATGATAAAAAAAAAAAAAGCCTGGACATCATCTTTCAAGAAATTATCAAGGAAAATAGCCCTAAGATTCTAGAATCAGAGGGTAAAATAAAAATGGAAAAATTCTACTTATCATCTCCTGAAAGATATTCCAAAATGAAAACTTCCAAGAATATTATAGCCAAATTCCAGAGCTGCCATGTCAAGGAGAAAATATTTGAAGTAGCCAGAAAGAAACGATTAAAGTATCATGGAGTCACAGTCAGAAAAGCACAAGATCTAGCTGTTTCTACATTAAAGGATCAGAGGGCTTAGAATGATATTCTAGATGGTAAAAGAGCTAAGATTACAACAAAGAACGACCTATCTATTAAAACTGAGCATAATCCTTTGGGGGGAAAATGGATATTCAATGAGATAGAAGACTTTCAAGAATTCTTGATGAAATGACCAGAGCTGAATAGAAAAATTTGACATTCAAATACAAGACTCAAAAGAAGCATAAAAAGGCAAGCAGGAAAGGGCAAATTATAAGGGACCTAATAAGTTCAAACTGCTTAGATTCATACATAGGAAGATGCCACTTGTAACTCATAATACCTTTCTCATTATTAGGGTAGTTGAAAGGAATATATATAAAGACAGAGGAAACAGATGTGATTTGAATATGAATGGATGATATCTAAAAAATAAAATTAAGGGGTGAGAGAAGAGTAAGTTAGGAGAAAGAAAAAGGGGGAGTTTATAATGGGGTAAATTATCTCATATAAAAGAAGCAAGTAAAAGCTTTTATAATGGAGTGGAAGAAAGGGGAGGTGAGGGGGAGTGAGTGAACCTTACTCTCATCAAAACTGGCTCAAAGAGGGAATGATATGCACACTCAATTAGGCATAAAAATTGATCTTATCCTACAGTAAAGTATGAAGGGGAAGGGATAAGAGATGGGAGGAGCTGGATAGAAGGAAGGGGTAGTCAGAAGCTAAATACCTTTGAGGATGGACAGAATGAAAAGGGAGAGAGAATAGAATAAATGTGGGGGTGGAAATAAGATGGAGGGAAATACAGTTAGGAATAGTATGAAAAGTGTGAAAAAAATTGAAGCAAGTCTCTTTGATAAAGGTCTCATTTTTCAAACATCTAGAGAACTGAATCAAATTTATCAAAATAAGAGCCATTCCCCAACTGATAAATCTTTAAAAGTTAATCAGTTTTCAGGTGAATATAATCAAAGACATCTATAACCAAATGAAAAAAATACTCTAACTCACTATTGATTGTAGAAATGCAAATTAAAACAATTCTAATTCATAACTATTAGTTTGGTTAATAGGACAGAAAATGTAAATGACATATTGGGGATTTTGGAAAAATGAGACATTAATGCACTGTTGGTGGGGTTATGAACTAATGTAACTGTTTTGTAGAGTAATTTGGAACTATGCCAAAAGGTATATAAAACTATGCATCCATATTGGAAGCAGCACCTTAATTTAACAGAAAGTTAAAATTCAAGTAATACCCCGGGGAAATGAGCAAACAATGGAAAGAACTCTGAGTATAGAGAGTATATTTTACCTAGCAATGGTCATAGTCTGTATCCCAAAAGAGATAAAAAAGAAAAGAAAAAAAAACAGCCAACAATAACAAAAAGTAAAAATATTTACAGCAGCTGTTTTCCGGGAACAAAGAATTGGAAATTGAGGGGATGCCAGTCAATTGGGGAATGGCTAAACAAATCATGGTACTCACATATCATTGTGTTGGTTTTGATGGTATTCCATCATTGCAATGGAATGCTATTCTACTATAAGAAATGATAAGCAGAATGTGCTCATAAAAATCTGGAAAGACTTACATGAGATGATGCAAAGTAAAATGTACTGTGTACAAAGTAACAGCAATGTTCTAAGATGATGGATTGTGAAAGACAATGACCCAAGACAACTCTAAAGGACTTATGGTGAAGAATGCTATCCATCCTCAGAGAAAGAACTGATAGTGTTAGAAAACAAATTAAAGCATACTTAAAAAAAACATGACCATTTTTTCTTGATTTCTTTTCCTGTTTTCTTTCTCAAAACTACTATTATGGAGATGTTTTGCATTACTGCATGTGTGTAGCCTATATCAGACTTCTTCCCTTCTCAATTAAAGGGGTGGGAAGGGAGGGAGGGAGAGAATTTGGAACTCAGAGTTTTAGAAATGGATGTTGAAATTGTTTTTAAACGTGACTGAGGAAAAAGAAAAAAAGAAAAATTATAAGCTCCTTGAATCTTTTGCTTCCTCTTGTATTCTCAGTTCTTAGCATACTGCCTGACACATAGTAGGCACTTCATAGATGTTTATTGAATTAAATTCCTTACATATCTATGATGCATGCCCTTTATGTATGGGCAAACAGCCTATTACTTCAATTCATTCGAGAAAACATGCTATTAGTCCTATCAAGTTTCCATAACAATTTCCTAGCATCAAGGGCCAAGCATATGTAATAAACAATAGTGTAACAGTGGGCAGAATGATGGTGAAGAGAATTATGATCACTTGAGCTAAAACCCTAACTCAGACTTCTCTAATATTTTCCCCAAAAAAACTGTTCCAACCCAACAGTCTTAGCTATTTCTCAAACTTAATACTTCATCTCTCACCTTTCTATAATCCCACATGTTGCTACCCATAAATGTTTACTTCTATGTTTACATTATATTTACTTCTTATCCCCATTACATCTTCTCTTTTTCTATAATTTGTTATTGTTCCCCCTTCCTCATTGATTTCCTTCTATTATACTATATTGTGAATACATTAAATTGACCTCATTCCCATTCCCATCCCAGTGTAATATCTTGACTGTTTCCACCTTTATTTTTGCAGTATAGAGGAGAATGAGTCACATATAATTGCTCCTTAAAAATATCATTGGATTATTTAAAATAGAGATGAGCTGAAAAAGATCTAGGAATCTTAGTGGATCATGAGGCAAATATGGATCAACAGTTTTATATGGTGATTCCAAAAGTTAATTTAAACTTGGGAAGATCAGATGACATCTGGAGTATTGTGTTCAGGTCTTGGCACCACAACTTTGGCAGAACAATGCTAGAGTATGGAATTTCCAGAGGAAGGTAATCTGTTGAAAGGTCTCAGGTTTATGCCATATGAGGACTGTTTGATAGAAATACAAATATTTTGCCAGGATGGGGAAAAAAAAACACAACAACTAGGGATCCTATGAGAGTTGTATTCAAGTATATGAAGGGTTCTCATACAGAAGAGATATTAGACTTGATATGTTTGGTCTCATAGGGTACAATTTAATATGATGGGTAGAAATCACATAGAGGGAAATTTAAGCTGCGCATGAGGACAAAATTCCAAGTGAGTAGAAACCTCCAAAAGTATAATGGATCAGGGTGGCTATGTGGCACAGTGAATAGAGCACTGGCCCTGGAGTCAGGAGGACCTGAGTTCAAATCTGGCCTCAGACAGTTAACACTAGCCATGTCACCTTGGGCAAGTCACTTAACCTCAATTGCCCAGCCTTTCCCCCTCCATAAAGAAAAAAAAAAGATATAATAGGTTGTCCCAGGTCCCCACTCATTAAGTCCTTGGAGAAAAAACTGGATGATCATTTATCCTTCCTGCTATAAAGTGAACTCTTTTTTCAATGTGCAGTTTGAAGTATTTGGCCTCTGAGGCCTCTTATAACTCTTCATGTCTGGTATGTTATAATTCTGAGTGAAATTGATTAAACAGTGGAATAAATGTACAATAGGGATTCGATATTTTATAGTAACCCTTATTTTAATATCTTATGATATCAATCAAAATCAGCTAAAGTCCATGGGGATTTTAAGCCTGGAGATGGGAAATGAGGGAGGTACATTACAACCATCTTCAAGTATTTGAAGCATTGTCATGGGGAAGAAAAATGTGACTTGTTTCAATTGTCTAGAGAAAGTGGAATTAGAAATAATGTGCAGAAGTGGAAGAAACTTACATTAAATTAGACGGAACAATTACCCATCAATGAGTATTGGCCCAAAGTAGGAAATAGAGGAGTGAGGATAGAGAGTACTCCTTAACTGTGAAGTTCTTCAAGTACAACATGACTGATCACCTGTATTGATGTTATAAAAGGGAATGCTGTTGATGGAAAACTTAGACCCTTTGATATTCTCTCTCAATCTAAGATTCTATAATCTTGCCAAAAAGTCTTCAGTGACTCCCTGTTATCCATATGACATCAGGGAAATGATGAAATGACCTTCAGTTGACTTTGATTTGAGTGAGGGAGGGCTGTACAAGGTCACTAGCCTGAATGGGGACCCAGTCAGTTGAGTAACTCAGCTCATCCTCTCCCTTTCCCTCTCCTCTCCAAATGAAGGTAAATTTTGATGGGCAGAAGCTGCCCAGTTAAGTTGGGATTTATTGGCTAGATTCCTTCTTTCTTCCTTCCCTCCCTCCCTCTCTCCTTTCCTTCCTTCCTTCCTTCCTTCCTTCCTTCCTTCCTTCCTTGGTGGGAGTTTTGTGTTTTATCAGAACCTACATGTGAATATAGCATAGGGAAGTACTCGTTTACATATCAGAGGCTATGTAGGCATAGTTTCCACACTTTTCAATATGAACACATTGGAATGATCTAAAGAAATAGTCAGGAAATCAAAGGAATATACTTTCTGACTCAGTCTGCAACTGGATTCCCTAAAAACTGCAGAATAGCCATGTCCTATGGACACAGTCACCTACCAAGGTAGAAAATTACTCATCTCAGAGGCTCCCTCTATTTCCTTTGAACAAACATAAAACAGAAATAAAAAGGGACAGCACTTTCTTGTGAGACTCTTTTGCAACTGAAGATACTTCCTATGTCTTTTTTTAAAGGAACCAAGGCTATCCTGTAGACAGTTCACCAAAGATTCATGTATACACATACACACACACACTTAGACACATATACATATATATGCATATATATATATATATATGTTTAACATAAAGAGTGTCTTTGCTCCCCAGCCTAAGAATGCCTAATATTAGATTTCATTCATTCATTAGTGCTTACAGAACAATATAGTCTATCTGGTATTTGCTCTTCCGTATTTGGAAGCATCAGAATGGATATGAATGGGTGTTCTAGAAATACTTTTTTATGGCTCTGAAGTACCATAATTGGCAGCTTTTGAACCATTGCATTATTTTATTATTCATTTCTGTCAAAAGAGGTTTTCATTAACAATTTTCTTTCTAAGGGTTTCTATATCACACCATAGTAATCAGTGCTATAACAATATCTGGATATCTGGAACAATAGAATTCAAGATTTCATTTGCAAAATATTGTGGAATTTGGAGATACTGATAACTTCAGAGATTCATAGAAATTCTGAGTCAGAAGGAGCCTAATGAGATCATCTTGTTCAAGCAATATCTGAATAGAATACAACATAACCCCCTCAAGTGCATAATCAAAGAAGTAGTTATTCAACCTCTGTTTGAAGATCTCTAGAGTGGGAGAATGTACAGTAAATTTCCTTTAGATCCACCAGGTTCATATTATGGCATGGAAGTGATTTCAGATTCTTTAAGAGCACAAAAAAATAAATAAAACTAACATTTACATAGCACTTTGAGCTGTACAAAGCACTTTATGTAACCCATCTCAATTTTACTCTCACAATCCTCTAGGGAAGGTAGATAAAACTCATGTTGCAGAAGCTAAACTTGAGAAAGAAGTTAAATGACTTTCTCATGGTCGTAGAGCTAGTAAGTTTCTGAACCTGAATTCACATTTCTTCTGGTTGGATCTACCAAGCTGGAAAGGATTCAAATATGGACACAGTACTCAACTGTATGTTAGTTGTTTGAGGAATACTCTAAACACATTTAGCTTGATATATTTTTGGCCACAGCAATTTATAAAGATTATCAATTAGATATAGAGTAGTTGCAATATACATAAGCATACTCATGAGAAATAATAGACACTTGAACTATTGACCAATAAGTTGTTAGGAAGTCTATCCTTATATTAAAATAAAATTTGCTGTTTTTGAATTTTCTATTCATTGATCTTAATTCTACCCTCTGGGGTCCTGTAGACAAGATTAATTGCTCTCAACCTGGTAGCCCTTCAACTATTTGAAATCAACTAGAGTGACTGTCACTTCTTCAGGCTAAACATTCCCAACTTCTCCAGATGATCTTGTATGGCCGCATTTTCAATTCTCTCACCATTTTGACTGAACTTTTCAAGTTGAATTCTAGTGATAATGCCCTCTTCCTAATGCACAATAATCCAGAGGGAGTCTTACCTGAGCAGAAAGCAATGTGATTCTTTTTTCCCCTCATTCACGATGCTTTGCCTCTATGAAAACAATCCAAGATCAAGTTAGCTTCTTTAGTTGGCTCATCACAATCTCTCCACTCCTGGCCCCCACCAACATGGATAAGGAAAGTAAATATTTACTGGTATGATATGCAATTCTCTTTAGCAGGGCTCAGTATTAATGTGTTAACCTTTTTTCCCCTCACATCTATTCATTGTTCATTTACTTAAATACTTCCTCCTCCTCATTCTCTGTGTTTTAGAAGATAACAAAGGCTATCAATCAACTGGAACAGTGCTGATGTTTCCATGGCAGTTTTGTAATTAGCTTTGTTCACTTGGGGTTCAGATGAGTCCAATAAACTTTTTTTTACAAGATTTTCAGGCAGAATACTCACTTTACACTGCCAAAATGTGCAGAGTGTTCAACTTTGTCAGTTATTTTTCTTCAGTCCCCTAACAGAGAATCGTTTAATTTCAAAGTTCAAAAGTTATCACAGGTCATATGGTACAGGCTGTACCTAAATAGGAATTCCTTCAACATCTCTGCCTTTTCTTGAAGGTCCCAAGACATAGGATATCACTACCTCCCAAAACATACTGTTCTACTTTGGGACAACTGTAATTATAAAGAAATGTGGCCATAAATTGCCAGAAATTAATATTCTACTCACTGATCCTAGTTTTGCCTTTTGTTATCAAGCAGAATAGATCTAATCACTCTTTCACATGTCAACCCTTCAAGTATTTGAGGCTATTTATCCCCTATAAGCCTTTTTTTTCAGATTAAATATTCACCATTATTTAATATTATAATATTGCATAGTTTCCAAATCCTTTCACCATCTTGACTGTTTTTCTCTGGATATGCTTCAGTTTATCAACATTCTTCCTAAAATGGATTTCTATATACTATAGAAATATACGTGCTATATACTATAGCTATATTATCTAAAGAAGACAACATGGATGGGGCAGCTAGGTGGCACAGTGGGCAAAGCACCAGCCCCGTAGTCTGGAGGACCCGAGTTTGGATCTGGCCTCAGACACTTAACACACACACACACACACACACACACACACACACACACACACACACACACACACACACAAAGTAGCCATGTAACCTTGGGCAAGTTACTTAACCCCAATTGCCCTCCAAAAGGCAAAAAAAACCCAAAAAAACCCAGCATGGGAAGATCGTTGTTGTATTTCTCATTTCAGTCATGTCTAACTCTTAATGACCTCATTTGGGGTCTTCATGGTAAAGAAACTAAAGTAGCTTGCTGTTTCTTTCTCCATTTTATAGATGAGGAACTAAGGAAAACAGGGTCAAGTCACTGGCCTAAAGTCACACAGCTAGTAAGTACCAGACTGGTTTTGAACTTAGAAAGCTGATACATCTAATACATCCAGGCTTCAGGCTTGGTGCTGTATCAACTGCCCACCTAGCTGTTCATTGGGAAATCATTGCCTTCTTAATTCTAGATAATGCACTTCTATTATATAGTAACATAGCTTATGTTTCTATTTAGAGGAATCATGTCATAGTAAGTAGTGAACTAGTCAATGAAGACATCAGTTCAAGGACTGCCTCTAATAGCTGCTCTCTGTGTAACCATTGCAAGTCACTAAGTGTCACAAGACCTTGGGGCAACTAGGAATAGAGCACTGGTCCTGGAGTCAGAAGTACCTATATTCAAATCCATCCTCAGACACTTGACACTTACTAGCTAGGTGACCTTGAGCAAGTCACTTAACCCCAATATCCCTGCCTTCCTCCCTCCAAAAAAGTGTAAAACATAAACATACATATAAATATAAGTGCCCCAAGACCTCTCTCTTAGACTAAAGTTGCAAATTTTATTGATCTGAATTTATAGTTTCCTACACTAATTAAATCAGGATTTCCACCTGCCCTCCAAAAGAAGTGTGAATTTTTTATTGCTATTTTATTCCATTGACACAAGTTGAGATTATAACCTATTAAAATCCTTATCTTCCCTTCTTCTTGAAGAACCTCTATCTGGTAACATTTAGCCTATCTATTTTAATCTTTTTTACCTATGAAACTTCCACCCTGAACCCTCCTTCCATAATTGGTTACTGCCTTTCCTGATCCACTATCAGGAAGGATCTAGAAATATTTTTCTTCATACCTACTCTCTAACAACCATATCCATATTGCCTATGGCGGCAAGAGGATGGTAGGAAACAAGATTTATACTGTGCTAAGCTCTTTATAAACAGTATCTAATTTCTTTCTTACAACAACCTTGGGAAGTAGGTGCTGTTATTATCCCCATTTTACAGTTGAGGAAACTGAGCCAAATAAAGGTTAAGTAACTTGTCCAGGGTCACAGAGCTAGTGAGTCTTGGTAACGATATTTGAACTCAGGTGTTTTTGACTCCAGGCTTGGTGCTTTTTCTGCTGTGCCAGCTAGCTACCTCCTTGTGGAAGCTTAGTTTCCCTTGCTGTTGACATACTCATCTGGCTGCTGCTTTTGGTGACTGTTCCAGGGATACATGAAGTTGGTGTTGCACTGGGACTTTCACTATTGAGGAGTAGTTGTTCTAGGAATAGGTTGAGAACAAAATGTCATACTCCCTCTTCTGCTGAATGGGATGACAGTGGTGACTGAAGTCCTTCCTCTTTTGTGTTTGTCCTTTTCTATTTTTACCTTGCCCAGTCCTGGCTCCTGCTAACAGGTACCTGGCTTGTTCTTTAAAGAGTTTGGAAGGCTGTTTACTGCTTTGCCCCTTGAGGTAGGAAAAAAAAAAAAGATCCAGATAAGTGAGAAGCTTCCCTTAAGCTCTTGCTGCTCTAAACTTGAGCCAGAAGCTTTGAATTGATGCCCTAGTATTGCCATTTGCTATCTGAGTGACCAATTGCAATTGTTTACTTTATAAGGCTGTTGTGAAGAATCAGGGGTTTTTAACCTGAAGAAAAGAAGACTCAAGGAAGGCATTATGAATGTCATTAAATATCTGCGGTGTGGTTATGTGGAAGAGGGATTAAACTTTGAACTAAATAGGTTTTTAGTCTCAGAGAGTACTGTGATGAGTAAATTGTTGTTAGAAATGGGTGTTTTTCAGGTATGGCTTGGCCTAGATGGGCATTGAAGTCCCTTCCAACTCTGGAATTTCTAGGTTGCAACTAGATGCTGAGTGGATCAGTGGATTTAGAATCAGGAAGTTGTTCAGTTGTGTCTGATTATTCATGAACCCATTTTGGGTTTTCTTATTAGAGTGGTTTGCCATTTCTTTCTCTAGCTCATTTTATAGATGAGAAACTTGATTCACACAGGGTTAAGTGACACAGCTAGTAAGTATCTGAGGCTGGATTTGAACTGAGATCTTCCTGACTCCAGTCCTGACACTCTATCCATTGCACCACCTAGCTGCTCCATGAATCAGGAAGACCTGAGTTCAAATGTTTCCTAAAAAAAACAACTGTAACCCCCGGAGAAATTACTTAATTTCTCTCAGTCCCAGTTTCCTTATCTGTTAAATGTGCATACTAATAGCACCTTTTTAGTGGGATTATTGTGAATCTCAAATAAGATAGTGGTTGTAAAGTCTCTTTGTAAATCTTAAAGTGCTGCATAAATGCCAGATACTATTATTATAAATTCTGTGATTCTGAGGAATGAATGCTTTGAAAATTAGGAAGTAACAGAGGAATCTGAGTTTTCACGATTACATTGTCCTGGTCCTGCATGCCAAGTTTGTCTGTGCTCAGATACTATCCCCAAGTGGCTGATTTCAGGCTTCCTGACATCCTTTGCTTTTGATCTGCCCTTACAAACAAACGTGACCCTTACTCATTTCATAAGCAAAACACATTTGTGTGAGTGTGTGTACAGCTTTTTTAGAATAAACAATTATCACAGAAGCCTCCTCAGAGGGGACAATATGACTGTGCTACCTTTGCTACAATTTTCTGATATCACTGAATCTAAAACTCAGCACTGGAGACCTTTGCAGGGATTTAAGAAAGGCCCAGGAGATCCATCACTCCAGATGGATGTACAGTCTTCCAGATGTGGAACTGTTTTCAGCAGAGATACTGGACGGTTAATTGGGGGCTGTGTGTATGTGTGTGTGTGTGTGCACATGTATGCACACATGTGGTTTAATTGAGCAATTCTATGTACTTCAACAACAAATACATTCGGAGCCTAGGTCAGATATCATGTAAAACATCATTGCTCAGATACTATTGAATTAGGTTGTGGTATATACGGTTTTCTACATATAACAGCTATTTAATAAATTTTCATTGACTGAATAGAAGTCTTTACCTTTCATCTGATAGCCCTTCATGTAGTGGGCAAGGTCCTGGATTCTCAAAGTCAAAACCAAGGGAACACAAACTTTGGCAAGGAAGGGGGTTTGCTTTCACCAGTCTTGGAATGGATTGTGTCTCTGTTGTCCAAGAATCATCCTAGCTCAGTATATTCAGGCTCAGCAACAGAAAGCCAATGTGAATAAATATTTAAGCTACAATAATCCATGAAATGCATGGAAGGTTAGGAATCACATAGTAGAAGGAATGCACACACTACCAAGTAAACACATAGAAGTAAAATCACTAATAGAACATAAGATATATGAAGAACTAGTTCATGGACCAATTTATAAGAAAAGGTCAGTACATTTTTGCTATATTGAATTTTACTGAATTAAAACAATAGTTATTCTAATCTAAATAGCAAATTAAATAAACATGCTTGGACAAAATTGTTGGAAAGAAGAACATGCTAAATACTTTTCTGAGAGAATATAGGTATGATACCTCTATCATCTACCCTGGTCTGGATTGTGCACTTCCTTTTAGTTAGCCTTAGTTCACATTAGCTTGGTTTTTGTTTGTTTTAATTATTAAATCATAAATTGTATTGAGAGAAAGTTAAAGACATGGTAAAATCTTTCAGAGGAGAATAAAGTAAACTGACTGGATTTGAAGACCCGGATTTTGAAGTGAGAAGACAAATGTATGACTATGAGCAAGTCAGGTAATCTCTTTAAATCTCAGAACATTATCTGTAAAATGGGCATAATAATACTTATGTTAAAACCTAAGAAGAAATTGTGATGCAAATTCTATTGTACATATGTCTATGTGTGTATATGTATGGAAATGTATATATACACATGTCAATTCACATACATATAATCATAGTGTGTATATGCACATATACACTATTCATGCATCTATATAATATATATATATACATGCATATAGATACTATGTATACAGTGACAACCAAAGTCTTAATGTAGTTGACAGCTTCTTTTGAAATCCTATTGTGTCACAGAGATGACCCAAGGATCTTGAAGACCATATTATCTGGATATAAATTCTTGCATATAACTATTTTACGAATGCAATTATCTTCCATTTTAAAAAATAAGCATTAGCAATTTATAAATAATACACAAGTGATATTCATCATTTAGTCTGTCCTAGCAGAAATGAATGACATGAACATCTTCTGGTAACTTTTTTCCATGGATGACGAGAAGAGGAAAATGGTTGCAAAATCTCTAAGTATAATCTCAGAGGTACTTTGTGTTCTTAGTATGAAAATTATCACAGATGAGTCAAGAAAGTCATCATTAAAGCATGGACCACTATGTAATAGATTTGCCAGCTACAATAACTTATAAAATTGTCTACTAAGTCCATCTGCATCAGGGAATGGAAAACCCGTATTTATGATGCCATCAATCTTTTCAAGGATTAGCATAAGGTTTTAAAAAGCAAGGACATTTAGTAGTAGAAATTCAATTGAGAGACACTGATTTGGACAGTAAGTGGTATAGGATAGCAAGGGTTTCTTTTTTCATATAACATGAACCGCAAAGGAATCCTCTAAATAAGAGACCTGCCAAGTTTTTTGATATGAAAGTCTAATCTCTGTGGAAGAGACATTCCCCAGATGGCTGCTTTTCTTATTGCTTGGTGTTGAATTGAATTTGTCCACTTATGTTCTAGTTTCTGAATTAGTCTCTCTCTCTCTCTCTCTCTCTCTCTCTCTCTCTCTCTCTCTCTCT
>NW_027185771.1:26722194-26725638 GCF_028583685.1 Petaurus breviceps papuanus
TCTCTCTCTCTCTCTCTCTCTCTCTCTCTCTCTCTCTCTCTCTCTCTCTCTCTCTCTCTCTTATTCAGGACACTCAATCTATAAGTCTAATCATGGGATTTGAATGTTAGTTTTTGTCTCAGAGAAGTGACATCTGTGGGTGGAAGTAATAGGCTCAGGACAGCTGACTGACCAGCTGTTGGGCTTGCCACACAGTTGTGCATGCCCATGAGATACCCTGGCTTGAACCATACTGGCTTAAATATCATGTCCTCCTTTCATAATGAGAATGAACACAGATGCAAAAGGGCAAATGCTTAAATGCGCTTTACTGTAGATGATGCCATATTATTACTCTGTAAAACATAGATAAATATATGTATATTATTCCCCTTTGCAATCAATACCTTTCCACTGAGAGTAAAATCAGAGATTATGCTGAATATGAAGATTATATAATGTTGCCCCATGTGCTTTATTTTTCATCCATCTAATAATTAGTTGACTAAGCCAAGGATCTTCAAGGATGAGAGTAACTGACATTTCTACTTAGGAACTTATACCCTCATAGCCTAATGAATTTTTACCCTATGGTCTAGCTTGAATAGAAATGATTGCTGCAAAATCCATCTGAGTTCCTAGGGATGAGAATTCCCTGAAAAATGGATGTGCTTTCCAGTTAATATTTGGAGAAGTTAGATGTCCAATCCATGTCAGTGACTTAAAAATTTGTTTATATTTTTAAAATTATTTTCTTGTATATTCTGTTCCTTTTGAAAGAATTCAAACTCCCTGTGGGCAAGGGGAGGGCAAAGACTGTAAAAACTCCTAGTCTCCTCAGTCTTTGGCAACTCTGGGTGGCAGCTCTCAAAGTCCTGGGCAATTCAAAGGTAAACTCCATTTGAGAAGAGGGGCTTTGTGATGGACTAAATGAATGTACAACCTAGGGGTGGAGTAGTATTTAGACCAGGGACTTTGTAATTGATTAAATGAATGTAATTTCCAGGGGTGGGGTAGTACTTGATTAAATAACACTTAGTAAATGCTGTATTTTGAATGATGTCATATTTTGATTCTCTCTGTTCTTAATTTGTCACTGAATAAAATGGAGAGCACCTATTCTGGTTGTTTGAACCTTGGGAAGTTGCCTTTGCTTGGCATTATACTTGTTCAATTTCTTTTTCTGAGATGGGGTTATTTAAGTAATTTACTTCCACTTTAATTAATCTGGGCAATTTATATACTTGTAAACATTCATCCATTTAACTAAGATTGTCAAATTTATGTGCATACAGTTTGGCAAAATAATTCCTAACTATTGTTTTAATTTCCTCTTCTTTGGAAGTAGATTCACCCTTTTCATTTTTGATACTCATGATTTTGTTTTCTTCTTTCTTTTTTTTTTAACATATTTTCTAAGGGTCTATCAATTTGATTGGTTTTTAATAAAACCAGCTCTTAGTTTTATTTATTAATTCAATAGTTTTCTTAATTTCAATTTTATTACTCTCTCCTTTGGTTTTCAGTATTTCTAATTTAGTATTTCATTGGGATTTTGGACGTGTACCTTTTCTAGCTTTTTCAATTGCATGCCCAATTCACTGACCTCCATTTCCTCTAATTTATTCATATTTGCACTCAGGGATATAAAACTTCCCCTAAGAACTGCCTTTGCTGCATCCTACAAGTTTGGGTATGTTTTCTCATTATTGTCATTCTCTTGAATGAAGTTACTGTTGTTCCTATAATTTCTTGTTTGACCCACTTATTCTTTAGGATTAATTTATTTAGTTTACAATTAGTTTTTAGCCTATCTTTCCATGGCCCTTTACTGCATATGATTTCTATTGCATTAGGACCTAAGAACGATGCATTTAATTTTTCTGCGTTTTTGCTTTGAATTTGTGAGGTTTTTATGCCCTAGAACATGGTCAATTTTTGTGTATTTGCCATGTATTGCTGAGCAGAAGATATATTCCTTTTTATCTCCATTCAGTTTTCTCCAGAGATCTTTCATATCTAGCCCCTCTAAAATTCTATTCACCTCCTTAACTTCTTTCTTGTTTATTTTGAAGTTAGATTTATCAAATTCAGAGAGCAAGAGATTGAGGTCCCCCACTAGTATAGTTTTGCGCTCTATTTCTTCCTCTAATTTCTTTAACTTCTTTCTCCTCTGAGAATTTGGATGCTATACTACTTGGTGCATATATGTTAAGTAATGATATTGATTCATTCTTTTTTTTTTTAAAGAAATTGGGGTTAAGTTACTTGCTCAAGGTTACGCGGTCAGGTGTTTCTGGGTGGCAGCTAAGTGTCCGAGCCTGGATTTGATCCCAGGTCATCCCGACTCTGGGGCTGGTGCTCTTACTTCCTGTGCTACCTGGCTGCTCCAATATTGCTTCATTCTTGATGGTGCCATTTAGCAGGATATAGTTTCCTTCCTTGTCTCTTTTGATTAGATCTCTTTTTGATTTTGCTTCATCTGAAATAGGAATTGCTATCCCTACTTATTTTTTTTTTTGCTTTAGCTGAAGGATAATATATTGTACTCCAGCCTTTTACCTTTACCCTATGCATATCCCCTTGTTTCAAATGTGTTTCTTGTAGATAGAATATTATAGGATTATGGTTTTTAATCCATTCTGCTATCCATCCTCACTTTATGGGAGAGTTCATCCCATTCACATTCACAGTTATGATTTCTATCTGCCTCTTTCCCTCCATCCTATTCCCTCCTCTGTTTATGCTTTTGTTTCTTCCTTCTCCCTTCCCCTCCTTAAGAGTTTTCCTTTTGACCACTGCCTCCCTCAGTATTCCCTCCCTGTAACCCCACTCTTTACCTACCCTTTCCCCTTACTACTATTTCCCTCCCTTTTAACTCCCCCCTTCTTATTACCCCTTACTGCTGCTACTGCCTATGAGACACAATGGATTTTTATACTTATCATAGTATGTTATTCCCTCTTTGGTCCCACACCAATGAGAGTAAATTTCTTATAGTGTTCCTCTCCCTTCCTCCTTTCCCTCTGTTATAATGAGTTTTTGTGTTTTTTTTTTTTACATTATAATCTTAAATTTGCCTGATTATGTTGAGCCCTCTTTGAACCAGAACCAATGAGAATAAAGTTCATGTTATGTTCATCTCCCTCCCTCCTTCTCCTCAATTATAGTATGTTTTTATGTCTCTTTGTGTGCCATAATTTACCTTCTTCTGCATCATCCTTTCCTTTTCTCTACAGTCCCTTTGAATCCCTTAATAAGGTTTTTTTATCATTAGAATAGTTCCTTTATACTCACACCCTCTATTTTTGAATATCCTTTTGAAGGTCATGATAATCATATAAATTTCAGTATTCACAGGTATCATCTTCTCCTATAGGGATGTAAACAGTTTAAACTTATTGAATCCCAAGTTATGTGCATGTGTGTGTGTGTGTGTGTGTGTGTGTGTGTGTGTGTGAAAGA
>NW_027185771.1:26725738-26755686 GCF_028583685.1 Petaurus breviceps papuanus
TCCTTTATTTCATTAAATGACCATCTCCTTACCTGAAAGATTATGCTGAGTGTTGCCAGGTAGCTGATCCTTGGTTGCAGTCCTAGCTCTTTTGCTCTATGAAATATCAAATTCCAATCTCTCCAATCTTTTAATGTAGAAGCTGCTAGGTCCTGTGTAATCCTGACTGCAGTTCCACGATATTCGTATTGTTTCTTTTTGACTGTGTGCAGTATTTTCTCCTTGACCTTGTAAGTCTTGAATTTGGCTATTGTCTTTCTTGGAGTTTTCAATTTGGGATCTCTTTCAGGAACAGTCCAATGAATTCTTTTGATAACTATTTTACCCTCTGATTCTAGGATTTCAGGACAGTTTTCTTTGACAATCTTTTGGAGGATGTTGTCCAGGCTGCTTTTTTCAACATGGGTTTCCAGTAGACTAATAATTCTTAGGGTATCTCTCCTGGATATGTTCTCCAAGTCAGTTGTTATTCCAGTGAGATATTTTACATTTTCGTCTAATTTTTCAATATTCATGTTTTGCTTTACTAACTCTTGATGCATCATAGAGTTCTTAGCTTCAATTGGACTGGTCCCAATTTTTGTGAATTATTTTCCTTGGTTAGCTTTTGAAGCTCCTTTTTTTAGGGAGGTATTTTCTCCAGTTACATTTTGAACCTCCTGTCCCAGTTCACAAATTTTACTTTTTAAGTATTTGTTTTCTTCAGTGAGATTTTTTTTTCAAATTTGATCACTATAGATCTATATTTATCTTCTACCTCTCTAATTTGGCTTTTAAAATCTTTCTTGAGCTCCTCCAATAATGCTTTATGGACTTGAGAGCAGTTCATGTTTCCTTCTTTGGTCTCAGGTGTGGATGCAGGGTCCATGGTGTCTGCTGAACATTATTCTTCTTGTGCGCAATAATAGGATTCAATTGTCTTTGGTCTTGCCTTTGAAAGTTGCTTCCTGCCCATTGTAATTGCCTATTTCCTTACCTTTAAAGAGTATTTGTGCTCCTGGGGTACAGAGGGCTCTGACTCAAGCTTCTCAGGCTGGGAGCCAGGTGCCTGGTTTTTGACTTTGTGTGCTGTAGCCTCTGGATGTCTAGACTGAGGCCAAAACTAGGACCTTCAGTGTTTCCCCTGAGTTCCCCTGAGGCTCACAGAGTAATCTGTGGGGGAGGGGTAGTCTGGCCACTTCAGATTTTTGCATCTATGTCCCTGAGCTATTGCTCAGGCAGGCTCAGCACCTGGAAGCTAGCAGAGATGGTGTCTGTAGATTCCCTTGGTGGTGCTAAGGCCCACCTGGGCTTATGCTGTTAGTGCTTGTGGGCTCCACTGCTCTGGGCATCTGTATGTCCTGCTGGGGTGGGGCTTGTTGGGACCCCTCCCACCCTTCACTTTAGACTCCTTACTGCCTCAGTTGCACCCTTTCTCAGTGACTCCTAAGCCTGAGACTATTTCCACTATTTCAGGATTTTACTCTGAGTGGAACATTTATCTCTGTGTTTTCTGGGTCAGAGAGGGACAATTGAAGCAGCTAGGGGTTATTTTGCCATCTTGGCTTCTGAAAATTTATATAGATAATTTTTAAACTTTTAGGCTGTGGGCTAATAACCCCAGGAGAAGCTGCTGTCCCTGCTGTGGGCCCTGTGCTTTCTCTTACCAAGCTCTGATGGATCCTCTCCTCACATGGTGAGACATCTATGAGACTTACCCTTGGGGTGGGTAAGTCCTCTGGATGGAACTCCTTATCAATCTGCTTTAATCTGCTCTCTAGTCTGCACTGGTGCAGCTGCACTCCTTCTGCCCAGACCCATGTGGGCACTTTTCTGGGCTGGATTCTGCTACACTCCATCTCCCTATGGATTCTGTCACTCTAAAGTCCATTCAAATTCACTTTTTAAAGTTTAGTGACAGGATTCATGGATGAGCTTAGAAAAGTTACTGCTTCCTTTCTGCCATCTTGGCTCCATTAGATGTTTATTTTTCACATCAAAGGTAGTCTATTTTCATTACTTTAGTTTACTAATACTAAGAGAGTTGTAGAGATATACATTCCTATTCCTAAAAGGATTGTCAGAGACTAGAGATCTATGATTTTGAGCTGGCAGAAGCTTTATCAGTCATCTAATCTAACCCTTACTTTATAAATAACGTAACTAAGACCCAAAGAGGTTAAATGACTTACCCCAGGTCACAGTGCCAGTAAGTAGTAGAACTAGAATTCCAACTGTGTCACTGTCCTCTAAATCTAATCTAAAAATCTTACCCCTGCTTTATCACCTATTCCAATTTCTGTCTGAAGCATGAATGGCCTTTCTGCCATCCATGATTAGTAATTACCTATTATAAAAAGCTTTCAAGCAATGTCCTCCAACCCTTTCCAGAATCATCACAACACTGGAAGCCAGAGGAAGAGACTCAGGATAAGCAATGACAGTTCCAACTCCCTCAGTGGTTTGGTAGAATATTCTACCTTTTCTCATGGACAAGATTTTTTTTTTTGTAGCACACATCAACCCCAAATCTAACACAACCTCCCAAATCAGCAGAGTGATAGCAGTAACATAAAACCATCTCCAACCATAATATCCAATATCAATTTGAAGACCTCTATTAATTGTCACCTTATCATTTAGCCATTTGCAGTTTTGTCTGACTCTTCATGACCCCATTTGTCAGTTTTTTGGCTAAAGAACTAGAGTGGTTTGCTATTTCCTTCCCTTGATCATTTTACAGATGAGGAAACTGAGACAAACAAAGTTAAATGACTTGCCCAAGGTCACACAGTGAGTGTCTGACACCAGATGTGTCTTCATAACTCCAAGCCTGGAACTCTATTCACTGTGCCACCTAGCTGCCCTCATCTTATCATTAATAACTTACGATATAAAACAAACAATTGTCAGAATATTTTCCCTTTTGTTGAATCTAAATGTATCTGTACATCCTACCTGGTAATTCTAGTTCTTTCCTCTAGGTCAGAGGTTCTTAACATGTGTGTGTGTGTGTGTGTGTGTGTGTTTGTGTGTAGGTGTTTCGATGGAACTCTTTAGCAATCTGGTGAAACTGTTGGAACTGGAACTTTTCTAAGGATAATGTTTTTAAAAGCATAATCTAAAATATTTAGGATTAGAAAGGAAACAAATTTTATTGTAATAGTGATTTTTTTTTTCCAAATCCAAATCCACTGACCATAGGTAATGAATAACTCCTGTGCTAGATGCAAATAAAATGGATTTAATCCTTTCACTTCATGGTAACCCTTTGAGTATTTAAGCACAACAAGGTCATGGTGCCACACTATCTTCCCCTTTTCAGGATAAACACAGTCAACTCCTTCAACAAATACTAATATGACATGGGTTTTAGTCCTCTTCCTTCCCCCAACATATGCTCTGGTTGCCCTTTTCTGTATACACTCCAGTTTGTCAGAGCTTTCTCTAAACTGTGGTCTATGGGAGTGAACAACATCTTCACAGAAAGGAATGAAGCTGCCTGGTATTCACCAAAATAATTATACATAAAGAGCAAAAGCAAACAAGGAACACAACTGTTTGTTGCTTTGGCAACTGGTAATGTTGGCTAGCCTTACTTTTGTTTTGGTGAAGTGCTGATGTGGCTTTTATAACTGTGATGAGCATTTTGATGATTGTAGTAAATCTCTCTGGATCAAAAAGGAAAGACAGACAGAAAGAGTCACAGTGAGACACAAGGACAGAGAGAAACAGAAAAAAGAAAGACAGACAGTGAAAAGAGACAGAGAAATAGAGACATAGAGAGACAGAGGATGATAGAAACAGAGAAGAGAAAGACAGATGTGAGACAGGCAAACACAGACAGGGGCAGAGTACAGCTAGAGACAGAAGGAAGCAGAAGCAGAGACAGACAGACAGAGACAGACAGAAAGATAGAGGCAGACACAAAAAAAGAGTCAGAGAAATGAAGAGAGAGACAAAGAAAGACACTTGGGGAAAAAATAACAGAGCAAGTGTCATACCTACTGGAAAATGCCTGGAGCTCATCCTTTGTTATAGATACTCAATTAGAAATAACAATATCAGGCTCAGAAAGAAAGCTTTTTGAATGAACCTCCTTTAATCACAGGATGATGAGGACTGACCTCTACTGGGCATGTCACCAGAATGTTGTAGAGAAAATTGCAGAGAAGGTCTGGCAATCATAACTAACACAATACCGTTACAGTCATCCCAGGTAGAGATATTCTAAAGAATGCCATTAGAAGGATGGTATAGAAGAAAATCAACAGCCCAAGGAAAAGGGTCAGCTGAGAAAAAAGTAGAAGGGACAAGGGAAAATTATAGCCATGACACTAGTAAAGTGGTGATAAATGGAGAATTTGTCTGCCCTGGCATTTATATGCAGTATTCAGACAAGTGGCAAATGTCCTGGAGTTGTCATTTTCAGGATATCATTGTCTCATTGTTACTCTCTTCCATTGTCCCTGTTAAAGAAACTGAGAAGTACAGCTATTCTGGACCTAATTCTGACCAACATTTGACAGAGATCAGTGTGATGTCATGGATTAGAGCAAGAGGGCCTGTTTCAAATCCCAGTTTGGTGACATCAGACACGTCTCCCCATTTCTCCTCTCATTAATTTCCTTATACATAAAAGGAGGCTTTTAGATTAGATGACAGACTATAATGCCCCTTGAAGCAGTGACTTTTGAATTTTGTCTCTGTGTTATAAATGCTTAACATAGTACCTGGCACATAGTAGATTCTTAATAATATTTTGGTTGTGGTTGTGGTTGATTGATTGATTAATTATGATCACTAAGGATCCTTCCAAATCTAAATTCTATAAGTCTAAGGAGAAACTTGATAATGAAATAAAAATTATGTGATTCTGGGGAGGTGGCCATGCCAGTAGGGATCTTGTAATTGAAAAGGATTTGGAACATAGTCTGACATGTGACTTTTAATGAGCTGATTTCCAAAAATGTATAGAAAATAGCCTTATGACTCCATGATATGGAATATCGTATAAATGGAATAGGAAATCTTCAAAAGCAATATTCATTGATAATTCAAAATTATTTTGATGAAGAAGAAATGGTAAAAGGTATTAAAGAAAAGCACCATTAATTTTCTTAGAATTTTTTTTAAAGCAATTGGGGTTAAGTAACTTGTTCAAGGTTACATGGCCAGTTATTTCTGGGTGTGGTGCTAAGTATCTGAGCCCTGATTTGATTTCCAGGTCATCCCGACACTGGAACTGGTGCTCTTACTCGGTGAGCCACCTGACCGCCCTTTGAATTAAAAAAAAAAAAAACTGAATACAGATTATAGTAAACTTGAATTCCTATAGTGGATGAACAAAGCATAAGCTGTGAATGATTTGGAAATCTGTGAAAAAAATGCTAACAACAAGTAACAACAACAATGGGCTAGGACGAAGAAGAAAGATAGTATAAGGCTGCTCCTTGGGATGTAGGGAATAATGACAGTAGATGACAGAGAGAAAACATAACTATTTTATACTTTGCTTCTATTTTTCACCAACTTAAACTAACATGCATTTATTAAGAATTTGCTGTGCTCAAGATGTTAAGGAGACATAGACAAAATGTCACAGTTCATGTCCTAAGGGAGGTTACATTGTACTGCTATGACAATAAGTAAAGAAGAGAGTGAGTAGAAATAAGTAGGAAAATGTTGAAGGATTTTTCATTGAAAAATAACTGTTGAAAAACTTAGACATTCTTTTTTTAACATTTTTTTCTGCAATTATATGTAAAAACAATTTTTATCTTTTTTTTTTTAATTTTGAGTTTCAGATTCTATCCCCTTCTCCTTCCCTTTCCCCTTCCCTGAGATGGTAAGTAATCTGTATGGGTTGAAACATTTTCATATCAGTCATTTTGTGCAGGAAGACTCAAACAAAAAAAAAGAAGGAAAAAAGAATGAAAGGAAGGAAGGAAAGATGGAAAGAAGATGAAAAGAAGGTAAAAAATAATATGTTTCATTCTATAATCAGACATCAGTTTTCTCTGGAAGCAGATGGCATTTTTCATTCAGGGTTCTTTGGGATTGTCTTGGATCTTTGTATTACTAAGAATATGAGTCATTCACAATTCTTCATTGTACAATATTATTGTTACTATATATAATGTTCTCCTGATACTGCCCACTTTATAACATATAAGTTTTTTCCAGGTTTTTTTAAAAATTGTTCTGTCATTTCTTATAGCATATTAATATTCCATTACAAGAAGATACCACAACTTGTTAAGGAATTCCCTAATTGATGTGCATTCCCTCAGTTTTTTTTTTTTTTTGCCACCACAAAAAGAGCTGCTCTCAATATTTTTCTACAAATAGATTTGTTTTCCTTTTGAAAACTCTCTTTAGGATATAGACTTAGTAGTGGTATTGCTGGAACAAAGGCTATACAAAGTCCTTTGGATATGGTTCCAAATTGCTCTCCAGAATGATTGGATCAGTTCACATCTCCACCAATAGTGCATTAATGTCCCCATTTGCCCACATCTCCTTGAAAATTTATCATTTTCCTTTTTTTGCATTATTAGCCAATCTGATAGGTATGAAGTTGTACCTGAAGTTATTTTAATTTGTATTTCTCTAATCAAAAGCAATTAAAGCATTTTCTCATATGTCTATAAATAAGAAGCTAGAGATTCTAAGAGACAAAAATGAGAAAAGAATGAGTAACAGATATTGGTCACTGTCAGTTCAAAGGCATGAAGATAGGAAATGACATTTCAAGAGTGGCTGGTAGACCAATGTGTCTGGCCCTTACAATATATAAATTGGAATCATATGAAATAAATATAAAATGGTAGGTGAGAGCTAACTTGTGGAAGTTTCTAAATGCCAGGCATGGTAATTTGTATTTTCTTCTAGAAGAAAATAAGACACTAAAAATTTCTGAGTAGGGAAAGGTCATGTTAGGTCTATGTCTAAGTAATGTTAATTAGGCAGCTGAATATATAATGAATTGGTTGGAGAACACAGAAATTGGTAACAATCAGTCCATTTAGGATCCTATTCCAAGAATCTACGAATGAAGCAAAAACACCCTAAGGGAGCATATCTATAAGTATAGAAAAAAATCCATATGTGATATCTGATATAGATGTGGAATCCAGATGTGAGATATGATATAGAAGTAGAATCCAATGAAGAGAATGACCTTCAAAGTCAGGGAGCAAAAAATAGACCATGTGGGTCAAAAGAGAGTTTAAACTCAAGAATATTGTTGAAAGTCTCTAACTCCCCTCAATAAATTAATTCACCTGGCCCCCAAAATTATATGTCAGAATGCTGAAAGAACATATAAATATTACAATTTATCTGATGTTTGTCATCTTTGAAAAATGGGAAGAAAATTGAAGGATCAGAAATAGGTAAGTGTGATATTGATTTGCAAAGAGGAGAAAAATATATACTAGATTTTACAACTATAGATCTGTGAACTAGATATTGAATTTTGACAAATTTTTAGAATGCTTTGAATGAATGGTATATGAACACTTACAAAGGGAAGTGGTGAGTGGTGATTACTATAAGCCGATATGAACAAGTCTTGCCACACTAGACAAATTTTCATTTCAAAATGCTAACATTTTAGGTGTCATAATGCTAAGTTGTGTATTTGATTTATAACCCTGGAGAAATACACCAAAGACTGATTTTTATCAAGAATGAGGTGGGTGAGGCTTTGCCCTAGGGTGGAAAATTTAAAATGTGCTGATAGAATTTTCTCAGGTTCTCTACTACCATAACCTGTTGTTGTGTCCATGAATGCCCTTCCTGCATTACATGACTCTAGACCTCTATGCATAGCACACTGTCTCCCATGCCAGACACACCCCTAGATAGCTCATCCCTTTCTTCTATTTTTAGCTCCAGCACCAAAAGTTTCAAGATACTGCCTCTTTGCAACAGTTTTAACCCTCTCCTCACAACTTCCCTCATCTCCTACTTCTCCTCGTAAAAATAGTTAGTTCTTCAACAATACAGAAACCTCTAGGTAGGTTAATACTGGGTAGATTTTTCCCACCTCCACTTATATGAGCCAAATCCCAAGCTATCCTCCATTCTCTCCACCTTATTTCCTTGCTAACACCACTTACCTTCGGTGAAAATATTGCTAGTTAATGCTCTGATGAAAGGAATATCACATGAAGGGTGAATTAGAAGGATAAAACACTGACAAATGTTTAGAAGTTGCATGGCTACATGTAAATTCTCGCACAAGTTAAATAAACTCAAGATGTAACAAGGATAATTCATAAGGATTTTAAAAAGAAGACTCATAGTCTTTAATGGACTATGACTTTAATATATTCTAATCTGAAGACCAAAAACAAAGCAAATTAAATTATAATATATTTAATGTCCAGAATAAGAGAAGTCATAGACTTGGAATCTTAATCCCAAGTTGATTCCATCTTCTCAATTTGGGGCATCACCTTTTAGCAGGTCTACTTAAAAACTGAAACACAACCATGGAAAGATCACCAGGATAATGGGGAAAAGAAACGATGTCATAGGAAAATTGGTAGCAGGAACTGTACAGATTTAATACAAGAAGAGATGATTTGGGCAGCATAAAACCAATGTCTTCAAATGTCAATGTTTCATGTGGAAATTGAAGTAGATAATTACTAAAGTAAATTTTGTGATAGAAACCCCAACGCTAAACTGTCCATAGTTTATTGATAGAGTCCTGCCCCTGGATTCAAGAAGGTCTGAGTCAAATTTCAGCTTCAGACACATTCCTTCTGAGCAGCCTTGGGCAAGTCACATCACCTATGTCTGTGTCAGTTTCTTCACCTGTAAAATTAGAATGATAATAGCACCTACTTCTCCAGGTTGTTGTGAAGAAAAAATGAGTTACTATTTGTTAAGTGTTTTCAAGGACTTTGAATTCTATGTAAATGCTGTCATCATGATCATCATCTTCTTCCTCCTCATCATCATTTTAATTGTTATTTTTTAAGAAACTTAGATGAACAATATAGGTCTATACAATAACTAAGTGGAAAGCTGCAAAGTCTAGTAACCATAATAAACCTGGTAGCTTAGAGAATGGTATGAAAACTGTTCTCATTTATTCTTTCCATCCCTTGATGGTGGAAAACTTTCAGAGGTTATGTAGGATCAGTACTATTTGGCAGAAGACAATAGAGAAAAAAAGAAAGTAAAGAAAATAATTATATTGTGTTTCTACTAAGAGATACAGGGAATTTGCAATTCATTTGGCATAAGGGGGCAGTGCTTATTGAAAACATACAGTAATTACTTTAAAGATTAATTTGGTACATATGAAGGTGAGTCCATTACAATAGAGGTCTAAATACATGGGCTTTTGCTCCAGAGTTATTTAGATATTTTAGGAAGGGACTAGATTTGGAAATGTATATCTGTATCATAGAAAAGGTGGGTTAAAAAAAAAAACTCTGTGAAGTTGAATTGGGTAGTGAGTTTTCAGTATTCCCTGTCCCCTAAGTAAAGTTTCTCAGATTTATCTTTGGAAGTCTCAATCTGTATACTACCTTGTAAAGATGATGAGATATGTCAGAAGGAGGGCATGATGTTAACATGCATACAAGAACTAACACTTTTCATTTCTAACATTTTACAACTCTAAGATATGGTTCTCCTTTGCTTTTGAGATGGTTTATTTATTATCCTTCCTTTGCTTGGCATCTTTCTGTGTTACTGGATCCCCAGGGATTTAAGTCATTTATCTTTTCTCTGTTGTCTAGAGAGGCAATGTGGACATGGCATCTTTACCATGGCCTATGGGTCTAACATATTTAAATGAAGGAAGTATTAAACATCATGTACACTGGCACCAGTGAAACGACTTTTCAAACATAGCTTGCTTTCAGAGTTTTGTGTTTTGTTTTCTTTTCTAGCTTTGAAACACCAAGTTTCAGACTTAAGATTTGCCAATTTCCCAGAGCTCATGGATCAGCACTGATCAGCTAGCTCCCTCTTAATTATCCACTTCATGGATTCTCCCCACTCCTCTAGAGCCCTTGCCCCATCCCCGACAGAGACAAAACTTGCTAACATTCCAAGCCAGCACTATAGTTACCTTCATTCTTGCTGGGTTTATACCCCATGAAAAGTATTCCTGGTCCAGAGAGTGCTGTTATGACTCTAAGCCAGCTAAGCAGATTATCTGTGGTTTGCCATTTTCCATGCCAACACTCCCCTTCTGTCAGGAGCTGACTGGTTCCCTGCCCATTCATTCCACCTCTTTTGCCAGGTGTCCCTATTTGCCTCTACCTGTGGGCTTAAAGGGTCTGTGAAATCTGAGACCAATTCTGGCTCTAGACAGGAAATATATAAGGAGCCCCTGTTGTATAAAGCCTTTGGCTCAGTCCCAAGGTCTTTTATTTCTGTCCACTCCCTTTGCCTATTACTAAAACCCAAAGACATGTCAAATAGGAGCACTGCTAAGGGCTGGGGATATGAATAAACAGAAAAAAGGAAAGACAATCTTCCACCATCAAGGAGCTTATAGTCTAATGAAGTAAGACAACACAGAAAAGGAGACTGAAATGGGGGGGGGCGGAATAGGAAGTACTTGATATGGGGGCAACATGTTACCTGGAGGCAAAATCAGATAGAGCTTCTGGTAGAAAATGGATAGTTATCTGGAAAGTTCTGAAAGTTCAGAGCCCTCCATATATGTATGTGTATATGTACATGCATGCATTTATATGCATATGAATGTGTATACATACATAAATATACTTTATTGTGCATATGTATATATACATACATATGTATATACATATATAAATGATGCTTCAAAATAATTTCTTTTTAACCCTATTTATTTTATTTTGTACATTTAGAAAGTATTATTATTGATTTCACTAGACTTGCAAAGAAGTCCATGAATTCAACAAATGAAAAGTTGGGAACCTCTGAGCTATAGTATTTTGAAGGGAAAGTCAAAAAGCAGATGAGGACCCTGGAAAACATGCCATGTAATAACTGACTGAAGGAAGTGGGCATGTTTATCCTGGGGAGGAAGTGATTTAGCTTGAAAACTAGAATTGCCCTCCAAAATTTAAATTAAAATTTGAACAGTCAGTTATCATATGTATGAGGGACTAGACTACTTTGGACTTATTTGCATATTGCTTAATTGTCCCACAAATTGCTTTTTATATCTGTTTTTTAATTGAACCTTTCATTTTATTGGCATAAAGAATTCCTATTCAGAAAAAAAAATGACTTCATCACTGCATATTAGAACCAGCACTTATAATCCTAGATCTTATCATCTTAGATAGTCCCATAAAACTGTTTACATTTTATAGACTTATAAAACTGGGCAGGTTGGGAGTAGAGTGGATAGAGTTTCAGACCTGGAGTCAAGAAGACCTGAATTCAAATCCAGATTCAGACACTTAATATCTGTGTGATCAAGTTGCTTATACAACTAACTGTGCAAGCAAGTCACTTAACCGCTACCTGCCTTAGTTTCCTCATCTGTAAAATGGGGATAAGGGTAGCATTTACTTCCTATGTTTGGGAGGATCAAATAAGTTAATAGGTGTAATGGACTTAAAACAGTGTCTGCAACATAGCAAGCAATATTATTATATTAGCTATTGGAAAATAGAATGTATCATGGTCAGGAATTGAACCTATGACTTTTTGATTCTAAGCCCTGTATCATATGTACTGTGCAATACTACTTGTGATTGAGGTGATATTCATTAGGCAACATTCATTGGGCCCAGTTAACCAAGGAGTTCTAAACCCACAGTCTCCAGGATCTCTTAAACTAAAACCATTAAAGAGTCTTTGAAGAAGATAATGCCCATGAACCAAAAGCCTGTTTCTAACCTCTCAAGTCCTCAGTAAGTTTAGAGAATCATAAACCATCCAATTTGAAGAAACTTAGAGCATTAGTCCAACCTGTCAGTGTTGTTCAGTCTTTCAGGCATGTCTAAGTCTTTGTGACCCCGTCGACCATAGCATTCTAATGCTGTCTATGGGGTTTTCTTGGCAAATATGTTGGAATGGTTTTTCATTTCCTTCTCCAGTGAATTGAGGTAAACAGAAATTAAATGACTTGCCCAGGGTCACACAGCTAGGATCTGAAACAGGATTTGAACTTAGGGCTTCCTCACTCTAGGCACAGTGCTCTACCGATACAGCCACCTAGCTGCTACTGTTCAATCAATACCCAATAGAAATTCTGTCTACGATATCACACACAAATAAATACCCATTGAGTTTATAGAAGTGTCAGGCTGGGGGATGGATAAGACTTGTACTGACCAAAGCAGTCATTTCTACTTTGGAGCATTACAAATTATTAAAAAGTTATTTTTACTCTTATATGGAAAAACAAGGCAGTGTAATGAAATGTTTTTCACTTTTCATCTTTAATTTGTACTTCCTATTTTGGGACAACTGTTAAAAAATTGCCTCAACAAGTTGGAATCATGAGTTGAATCTACAATGTTAGGTACCAGAGATAAATGATAAAATTCTATACTTTCATTTAAAAAAAAAATCAACAGATCTAACCATTTTGGAAAGCAATTGGGAACTATGGCCAAAGGGCTATAAAAATGTGCATAGCCTTTGACCTAGCAATACAACTTCTAGGGCTTTGTGTGATATTCAAAAGATATCACACAAACGGAAAAAAGGACCCACATATAAAATAATATTTATATCAGCTCTTTTTGTGGTGGCAAAGAACTGGAAACTGAGGGGATGCCCATCAATTGGGGAAAGGTTGCACAAGTGGTGGTATATGAGTGTAATAGAATACTATTGTGCTATAAGAAATGATGAGCAGGTGGGCTTCAGAAAAACCTGGAAAGAATTATATGAACTGATGCTGAGTGAGGAAGAACATTGTACACAGTTACAGCCACATTGTGCAATAACTAACTTTGGAAGACTTGACACTTCTCAGTGATGCAAGGTTCTAAGACAACTCCGAAAGGCTCGTGGCAGAAAATGCTATCTGTATCCAGAGAAAGAATTATGGAGCCTGAATGCAGATTGAAGCATACTATTTGATCTCCTTTTTGTTTTCTTTCTTTTTTCTCATGGGTCATTCCATTTGTTATAATTCTTTGCAACATGAATAATGTGAGAAAAATGTTTTAGCTGACTGCTTTTGTAGCACCTATATCAGATTCCTTGCCTTCTTGGGGAGGAGGGGAGGGAGGGGAAAAAATGTAAAACTCAAAAGCTTGTGGAACCGAATCTTGTAAACTAAAAATAAATAAATATTTAAAAAAAATAAACAACACTTGAAAGACAACTAAGTCACTGAGTGCTTGATTTCATGTCAAGAAAACCTGAGTTTAAATATAACCTGAGATACTAATTGCATGACCTTGGGCAAGGCAATTAATAATTATAACATTTACCCCACAGGGTTATTGTGAAGATTGAATGAGTTAACATATAAACCTTGAACTAGTATAAAAACACTTCGTTGGTTGTGGTTGTTATTGTAAATTAGTTCAGGGGAAATAAGGCTATGCAACAATGTATGCAAAAAGTACCTGGAGTGCAAGCTTAATATAAGTCATTAGTAGATGGGACCACCCTAAACGGGGTTATTAAAGCCTACAAAATGTGCAGAATGGAAAGTCAATTGCCTTGCTTTCCTAATCCCTTGTCAGGCAACATCTGGAGTATTGAATCCATTTCTGTGTATTTCTTTCATTAAGGAGATCCTTAACATCTTGAAGAAAATTCAGAGGAGGGTAACCAAAATGTTGAGAGGTCCCTAAATAATTTCATATGAGGACTGGTTAAAGTAACTGGAAGTTTAAGCAGGAAGAAAAGAAGATTCGAGGGGAACATGACACGTGCTTTCAAATATCAGAAGCATTGTCATGTCAAAGATGGAACAAATGTTCTACTACCATAAGTCTCTAAATGCCATGAATTCTTTTGCTGTGCCACAAGGGATAAAACCAGAATGACTGAAGGTATTCATATGAAAAAGTCAGGTGACTACTGCCTAGGATTTAAGCTTTAGTTGAGCCCTGGAAAAGATGGCAGTCCCTCCAAATTCAGAGGACCTAAGATTTTGTGCTGTTATAAATAATTATGCCAATTGATTGCTCTGCCTCCTTGCTTAGTAAGAGAGGTGTGTCCATAAAATTTCAAACAGGAACTGAAAGCTCTTAGAACATAGGTTAGACTTTGGTGAACTCGGGTACCTGTGAGACCTCACATTTAAAGGAATAAAATGGCTATCATGCAATAAAGAGTGAGAGAGTAAAAGAAATGGGCAAATATTCAACTCATTTCCATGGAGATTTTGAATTGTGAGTACAGAACTCTACTAATAAAACTTTACAGACTTCGGGGATATAGTTGTTTTAACTACACAAAAATACAGCTCTGATTAACAACATGGGCATGCCTAAATATAAATGAGGTCTCACCAGTCTATCTACAATCTATGATTTTCTTGATGCTTATTTCATGAACGTTACATTAGATGACAGGAGCTGAAAATTGAAGAAATTTTTTTGGTCCTCCTGCAAACTATGGCTTTTTCCAAAGACTCTGCTATGCAGAATTAACTTGACTTGCCTTTCCTCCACTCTTTATAAAGATGGAATGGATAAAGAGAAAAACTAGCAAACTTCCTTTGTCTTAAGCGGGTGCTGAAAGGTAGTGTGCCATAATGACTAAAGAATACATTTCAGTATCAGAAAACAATGAGTTAAAACTCTTACCGCTCTCACTACCTGTACTATCTATGTTACAACCCCTCATTCCTCGAGACAAATTTTTATGAGTATGAGTTTCAGAACAAGCAATAATGTCTTTTGGAGAGGGTTTTTCCATCACCAAGATTTTCCTATACCAATAAACTTGCAAGTCTATACTACCATGTTGGTTGTGGAACTTAGAATTGCTACATGCTTTAATGAATATTCAATCCAATCCTCTCATTTTACAGTTAAGGAAACAAATTTAGAGAAAAGAAGGAGCTTGCCTTAGGTCACACAGGTTAACAAGTACCATAGCTTTGTTTCAAACCTAAGCCCCTGATTCATAATACAGTATCCTTCCCACTATACCAAATTGGCTTTGAGCAAATTACTGAGCCAAAGAAGGTCTGTTTTAATTTCGCACTCCCTGTCACTGTCCTGAAGGACAAGTTTCACATTGAATTTACTTTCCCTTGTTTGTGTAAGCCATATAAAGCTCTGGGGATTCTCATCACATATACTGATGAGTCAGACCCCAAAGATTCTAATGGTGCCTTGAGGGGTCAGGGTGATTATTCTCTAATGCTCTTGGTCTGGACCCCCCCCCCTTCCTAATGTGTTATCCTAACAATGATTAGCTCCCAAGTTTCATTTAACCATTTAAAATCAATTAGCTTTTACACAAAGATATTTATTGAGAAGATGTAGCAAGAATAGAAATCTAAATACTGACCTATCCCTAGCACCTGAGGAGAATCCTTTATGGTACCTCAGTTCCTGGGGAGAGTGGGCTCATGCTTAAAGCAGTTTCTACATAGCATTTAACCCATCAATTTCACTTAAAAAAAGAGGCATAGATGATGGATAACTTTCTCCCTCTTGTAAGACCTGGCATGTTGTCTGGGGATCAATCTATTTCTATTCTCAGTGCATTGTCTACACTGTTGTTACTGGAATGTCCCCTTTTACCTTACCCCTGCCACCTGGTGGAAAGAATATTTTTTTCCTTGATCCTCCCCTCAATTCATCCAAATAGTAATAAAAGTACTTTTTTTCATTTCCAGCACTTTATTAAAGAGTTATTGTGGGTATGTTTTCATTTTCAGGCAAGTTCTTTTAGAAATCTCACTTCTGGCCCTCCTCAACAATGCCAGGAATTGTTTCCACTGAGGGAAAAAATGTTTCCTTCAGGGTGGTATAGTGAGTCAAGGACTGAACTTTTAGATTAAAGATCTTAAATCACAGAATTAATATATACTTCCCAGCTATCTCCATACCATGCTGCCTCCACTTATAGCTTCATACCCACATCTCCATAATCAGAAACTTGTCTTCTTCCCCAAAACCAGGAAATTCTTACATGGTATTTATAGCTTCAACATTTGTAACCTAGAATTTTGGACACTTTTAAAAACTCTTTTTGTCTGTGATTACTGAAATTATCAAATAACTTATTTCCTAGGAATGAGCCTATTTCCTTCAATAAAGTTCACTTGTACTTTACTACAAGTCCTTCTCTTTCTTTGTGGGTTTTTGTTGTTGTTTATTTTAGTTGTCATTTTTTTTTAAAGAAACAACATTAACATAGGAGATATCCAGAGGAAAAAGATAAGAAGTGAAGATAAGAAGTCATACTATAAGAAGGTCAGGAAAAGAAAGTGTTGACAAGATATTTAGCTTAGAACAAAGAATTTAATGGGAACATGATGGTTATCCTCAAGGAGATGTATTCAAATATTATTCCATTTATTAGTTTTACAAGCTTTAGCAAGGCAACTTAACCTCCTGGAACTTAGTTTCCTAATCTTTAAATTAAAGAACTTGACTCAATAATCCTTAAGGTGCTTCCAGTTCTAAATTCTATTATCTTCTGTGATTTTTCTGTTTGTGATTAAAAGAATAATCCCGGAGTTAAGTATAATGGTGGAGGTTTGAGCCAGTTGTTTTATGGAATACCCTGTACCCCACAATTGTGCCCTTTTAAATTATTTTAGGGAGAACTGCAGAAAAGCTCTGAGACCTGATTCATCAGTGGGAATATGTTTCAGGGCAATGAACCTCAGAGCTTATGTGAGTTACATTAAGAAAATTTATTTATTGTTAGAAAGTGTCTTAAAGATATTCTATATTTTACATATGACAAAACCAAGAACTGGAGAAATGAAGTGACATACATAAAGTCAAAAATATGAAAATCTCTGCTTTTACCAACTGTATTTTATTGTATGGCTATTCTCTCATTTAAAATTATGTGTAAAAAGAGGAAAATAGAAATAATTATTTTGATAATTCTTACTAAATGATGAGATTGGTACATATAACATTTAAGTAACTAGATATTTTTCATTTTTTTTAATGAACTAGTATAATGACCACTGGATTGGAAATCAGACATCCTAGGGTCTACAAATCTAAAGAACTAGATTCATTTCTTTGGTATTTAGATGGTAAAAAAAAATGTGTTCTTTACATTATTTTTAAGATAAAATACTTTCTACCAGTCTGTCTCTGGCTTTCTTTTCCTGTTTATCTACATTTTCTATCTTGGCAATCTCATTCTCCCTCATTAGTTAAACTATCATCTGCATGAATGACTCTGTAATCATGACTGACTCCCTGATGTAAGAGACAGTATGATATAGTGGAAGAAGTGCTGAAAATGAAGTCAACAGGGATATGGGTTTGAATCTCAGTGTTAACACTGTCTGGCTATGTAAGCCTGAGTAAGGGAATTAACTCTGCTAACCCTCGGTAATTTCATCAGTAAAAATTGTTTATTAATACTTATACTACCCAATAATATAATTGTAGTATTGGATAGGAAGGACTGTGTAAAAACCAAAGTATATAAATGTGGATTGCTATTTCTCTCCACATTTCCAACCTTTCATTCTCTCCTGAGGTCCCCAAAAATATTTGTCCTGTGTATAAAGTATCGCCAATTGAAATTCCAAAGAGATAATCTATCCACTATATACCAAAAAAGAATTATTTGTTCACATTCACCCCTTCAGTATTCTGTTCCTTTTCCTTATTTCCCTACCTCACATCCCCGCTGTTCTCTCCTTTGCCTAAATTAATAAATTCTAAATCATCTGTTACCTCCCTCCCTTCCTTCCTTCCTTCCTCCCTCCCTCCCTCCCTTCCTTCCTTCCTCCCTCCCTTCCTTCCTTTCTCCCTTCCTTCCTTCCTCCTTCCTTCCTTCCTTCTTTCTAGGTATTGAATAAACTGCCCAGTTCTGCCAGTTGGAGACAAATCATATAGTTCATTTCAATTAATCAAAAAGTATTTATTACTCTGTGTCAGGATCTGTGCTTAATACTGGTGATGTGTTGAAAATTAAATAATCCCTACTAGAAAAAAAGTTTCTGTTCCACTGAGGGAGAAAACAAGTGCATATATCATATATAAGAATATATAGAATACATACAAAAATAATGAGCACAAATAACTGCAAAGTACTTATGATAAGAATGAATATGAAGGATGAGGAACAACTGTATGTAAAATGTCAGACTTGAGCTCTGTCTTGAAGGAAGAAAGGATTCTAAGAGGTGGCAGTTAGGCAGTATGACATTCAAGACATGGGGGACTGTAATGTTGTGCACAAGCAGCTTTCCAGAGGACTGCTACTGTGACCAGCTTTTAAGGTTCTGATTACACAGTATACTGAACACTCTATTTATTCCATAATAAAACAAAGTAAAACATCAACAGAAAATCAAGGTACAGCATTCACAATTTTACAACTTATCAAAGAAAATCACAACACAGTATTCACAGGAACTTATCATTAAAATGGCCACATAGTTTTCACCAAAGTGGTCACAATATTTAGAGCAAAGAAAAATCATCTCAAAGTACAATAGTCAAAGTCTTCCACTCATGGTGCAACTTGATTAACTCAGTCAGTCACTTATTCAGCAATCAATTGCTAAGTATCATACACAAACCCTCCACCCCCTAGGTCACTAGTAAACTAGAATTTCATCATTACTCAGTACCTAGGGAGAAGTCTTTTCATCTTGACTTGGGGTCTTTTCTCAGATTCCCTGAATCCCCTTCCATGGTCCCAGATTCTACCTGAATTCACCAGACTGTCAACTGGTTCAATGACAGCTCCCAGTTCCTTGTCCAGCTCTCTGGGTAGGTCCTACTCCACACTGAAGTTCATAGGGTCTAGTCCATGTCAGATCCTTCACAGTTTCTGCTCCAGGGAATTAAAGGCTCAACCAAGCCACAAACAAAGTCTCAACATCCCAGTCATGCTTCCTCAGTCACCTAGGCTCCTGCCTCCTGGCTCCTGGCTCCAGGCTCCAGGCTCCAGAGCTTTGAGGAATTCACACCTTCTGTTTTCCCAATAAAGGTGTGATCAGTTACTAAGTGCTAAGTACCTACTACCTTTGCCAACACAAAGGGATCTTCAAATTCAAATTACATTACCTTTACAGGGATAACTAATGTACAGAAATGAAGGATAAAATGTGAGTGCTGTTTTCTAGGATCAAAAAGAATGCAGTTTTGCTGGATCATGTATACATGAAGGTGACTGATGTATAATGAGATTGGAGAGATAGTCAACAACTTCTCCCTGCCTTGATATTTCTAGAGAAACTACTTAAAGTCCTTGTTACTTTATATATATATATATATATACATATATATACACACACACACACACACACACACACACACACACACACACACATATACTATTGTCTCCTAAAAAGTCATTTAACCTTTCTTCCATCTTTAATTCCCTCCATATCCCCCAACAGAATATAAGTTTCTTGAGAATACAACCTAAGTCTCTAACACCTAGCACAGTACTTGGAACATCATAAGTGATTGTTAAATGCTTATTGAGGGATATACATTATTTCAAAACTCTTTAAATGTCCCCCTCTCCCCCCATATTGTAGACAGCTTTCATATTGGGTTTCTTGATACAAAATTAGAGTAACACCACTTCACTGTTTAAAAGTATTTGGGGCTGTCAAATGTATGTTGAATGAAAAAAGAATCTTAGCATCATTCAACAGCCCTCCAAGTCTGATTCCAGTCTAGTTTTCTGGACATCTCATTGTAATTCCATTTGCATAAGTATTTTCCAGACAAATTGGATATTTCTCTGCCCTCTTTTCATGCTAGGATTCTGTGACTCTATGGTTTTGCTCATCCTCTATCCATGACTGACAATAATGTCCTTTCAACCATTGAAAATGAAATAATTAGGGGTGGGCAGGTAGCACAGCGAGTAAGAGCACCGGCTCCAGTGTAGGGATGACCTGGGGATAGAATCTGGGCTCAGGCACTTAGCACCCACCCAGAAACACCTGGCCGTGTAACCTTGAGCAAGTTATTTAACCCCAATTGCTTAGGGGCGTCCAGGTGGCTCAGCAAGTAAGAGCATTGGCTTCAGTATCAGGATGACCTGGGTATGGAATCTGGGCTCAGATACTTAGCACCACACCCAGAAATAACTGGCTGTGTAACCTTGAGCAAGTTACTTAACCCCGATTGCTTTATAAAAAAAAAAAGAAAATGAAATACCTAACATAAAGAACTTTGTACACCTGAGAGGGATATGGACTGGACCTGAAACTTAATTATATAAGTAGTGTTTGGATGAGGAAACTGCATCCACCACCAGAACTTAGAGTCTAAAAGAATTGCCTAGAGCACCGAGAGATGAAGTGACTTGGTCAGAATTAAAAAGATGCTATGTGACCAAGGCAGGATTTGAACTTTTTCATAAGGACATAGTTTCAGAGCTGTGATGGAACTTTTAAACCACCAAGTGCAACCCTCTCATTTTATAGAAGAGAAAAATTGAAGCATGGAGATTTTAAGTGACTTTTCCTGCATGTCACAACTAGTAAGTATCCAAGGCTGGAGTTGAAGTGAGGTTTTCCCAACTCTAAGGCTAACACACTAATTATTTCATTTCTAATATCCTGATTTATATGGTCACTAATGACTATTACAAAATCTTCCTCTTAAAGTGCTACATAAATATATCACCATCATTATCATCATTATTTTTGTTTACTGACATTCTGTTTATATTTTATGATATGGCTCATTCTATCTTCCATAAAGCCTTCTCAACTCACCTCACTTGATTGCCCTCACATTTGGCCTCATTTTATTTCATTTCCCCTTTTACTTATATCATAAATTTATTATAATTCAGTGGATTTGTGACTTAATAGATATCAGTATTGATTTTAACACTGTAGATCACATACTATCTACAACTTAACCCAGGTAAAGTCCTTCCCATAAATCCTCATAAGTTCCCATGTATTCTATTTTAAGTATCTATTCCATGTGTAATAAACCTTCCTAAAGGTCTTTTGACACTACATGGGTACCAGTGCAACTCTGAGATTACCTACTTATTAAACATTGCTCTGCTGCATATCTAGCCCTATTCCTTTTCTGCTCATATATTTCCTTTTTCTTATGTGATATATTTATTTTTCTCTTTTTTTCCTACAGGTCAAGATTGGTGATATACTAGATCTTATTTATACTTATAAACTGGTACTAGTTAAGAAATAGAGTGGTGGATCATTGGAATACATCAGGTACACAATATGTAGTCGTAAATGATCAAAGTACTTCCGTGTTTGATAAAAATAAAGCTCCAAGATTTTAGGACAATAATTCACTATTTGACCAAAAAAAAGGTGGGAAAGTGGAAAACAGTATGGCAGAAATGAGATTTAGACCAGCTTCTTACACTATATACCAAGATAAAGTCAACATTGGTACATAAAGTAAACATGAAGGGTGAAACATAAGCAAATTGAGAGAAAAAGGAATAGTTCACCTGTCAGGTCTCTGGAACAGGGAAGAATTTATGACCAAGAAAAATATAGAGAGCATTATATAATGTAAAATAAATAATTTTGATTATAAAATTTTTAAAACACAAAATATTTTGCACACACAATATCAATGCAGCCAAGATTAAAAGGAAAGTAAAAGCAGAAACAAGATGGTGGAGAAAAGGCAGGAACTCACCTAAGTTCCCTCAAAATGCCTCTTAACACCTTTAAATAAGTCCATAAAACAATTCCTGGAAGAACAGAACCCACAAAAAGAAAGGGTAAAATAATTTTCCAGTTAAGACAACTTAGAAGGTCAGCATTACAAGTCTGTCACAATTGGGTGAGAATGGAGCATAGCCCAGGGCAGGCTGTTACAACATAGACTGGGGCCCTGAAAACCAGGAACAAGCCTTAGGAGCCAATGAATTAGCAGTTCCAGCATCTGATTCTGAAGCTCTCAAACCACAGATAGCAAGAGGGTTGAACAACTGCTAAAAAGGAGATTATAGGGGTCTCTTTGCTGGTTGTCCTCAGCTGGAGATGTATTTCATTCTGTCATTTTATGGGATCTATAGCGCTAAAATTTGTTTAGAGTCATTTTTACAGGTATTTGAGGTAATTGGGGATGACTTCAAGTAAATTTCTACTTTTACTCCACCATCTTGGCTCTGTACCCCCACTTCTTAACTCTAAAGACAACTGAGTCAAATTTATAAGACTACAAGTCATTTCCCAGTTGATGAATGGTCAAAAGACATAAACAGTAAGTTTTCAGATGAAAAAAATCAAAAGTATCTATAGTCATATAAAATTCTCTAAATTACAATAGATTATACAAATGAAAGTTGCAACAACTTTGAGGTATCATTTCACACCTATGAGATTAGCAAATATGACAGAAAAAGTAAAATGGTAAATGTTGAAGGGGATGTGGGAAAATTGAGTTATTAATACACTCCTGGTAGAGTTGTAGACTGTTCCAACCATTCTGGATAGTAATTTGGACTATAAAAGGAATATAAACTTTGCATACCCTTTGATCCTTTAATTCGTACTAGGTCTATATCCCAAGGATACTTAAAAAAAAAGAAAGAAAAAGGACTCATTTGTAGAAAAAAAATATATTTTTTTACAGTGACCAAAAAAAAAAAATAAAGGAAATTGAGGGGATGTTCAACTTTGGGGAATGGCTAAACAGGTTGTAATATGTGATTATAGTGGAATGTAGTGGAATGCTATTGTGCTATAAGAAATTACAAGGAGGAGGATTTCAGAAAACCCTTGAAAGACTTATATGACCTGATGCAAAGTGAAGTGAGAAAAACCAGAATAACATTATACATCAGTAATAGCAATATACTATGATGACCAACTGTGAATGACATACTTATTCTTAGCAATATAATGATATAAGACGATTTCAAATGACTCATGATAAAAAAATGATGTCCACATTCAGAGAAAGAACTGATGGAGCCTGAATGAAGATCAAAGAATCCTATTTTTCATTTTTTGTCTTTCTTTTTTTCACATGGCTATTACAGAAATGAGTTTTTGTTATGATTGCACATGTATAATCTATGTCAAATTGCTTACTGTCTCAGAAATAAGTGAGGAGAAGAAGGGAAGGAGAAAATTTGAAAGTCAATTTAAAAAAATGTATTCTAAAATGTTTTTACATGTATAGGGAAAAATAAAACATTACTTTTATTTTTTATCACTTTTTTCTTCAAATATTTTTTTAATTTACGGAATAAAATAAGCATTTTGATAACATAGTATAATAGAAAAAAAGATGATTACACATGAAACTGCAAATCTATCATGCATAACTAATTATTACCTTCAAATATGTAACAAAATTATCATGTAAATTTCTTTTTTTTTCTTCCCTTCCCCCTCCTACCCCCCACTCTAGAGATGGCTACCATCAGACACATATAGTCATATGTAAAATTGCTCTATTCATACATCTCTTTATCATTTCTTTCTTTGGATATAGAAAGCATCATTCTTCATATGTCCTTTGTAGTTAATTTGGATATTTATAATTGTCAAAATAACTCATTTGCTCAAAGGCAATTTAAAACCATATTGCTGTTACTGTATACAATTTTCTCTTGGTTCTGCCCATTTCACTCTTCATTATTTTGTACAAATATTTCCATGTATTTTTTTCCCTTTCTGAAATCATTGGACTCTTTATTTCTTTTAGCATGGTAGTATTCCATCACAATCATACACCAAAATCTGTTCAGTCATTCTCAAGTTGATGGGCATCCCTACAATTTGCAATTCTTTGCCACCACAAAGAGTTACTATTAATATTTTAGAACAGAAAAAATATTACTTTTAAATATGTCTGCTTTATTGAATAGTTACAGTTAAATGTCTGCTCCAATATCTAACAACAAATATTTGGAAGCAACAGTATTTTCCATTGAGATAGAAAGCAACATTCTCAGATTTTCACAAATAATCTTTTACTTTTCTTTCCCCTGCATCACAGCATGCTGCCTCCCCTGTGATCTAATGGTCAGCTGCTATTAAAAAAAAAAAACAAGAACAAAAAAGAAACAAAAAAAATCCTGGTTTTTGGTTGATATGAGCAGGAAAAATCTGAAAATATACCATGAGTATTATAAAAGGTCGTTTTTTTTTTTCCCCGTCTGCCTATAAATTTAGCAGTTCTGTATTCCCCTCACAATTTCTGGATAATCAGGTGTGATAGGTTATGTGAAAGCAATTCGATATGGGTCAAAGTGTGTATCTTGATAGAATTTCAGGTTGTATCACCTATTAAAGTTTTACCTTCAAGAAAATCAATACCACAAGGATGTCTCCATAATGCAAATCTATATTTTCCACCCCACTTGTAAAGCACCTCATCACCATATGCAGAATGTCAATTTATACATAGATGAAATAAAAATTAAATCCTTAAGCAAATAATGGGGAAGCTGTGAGGATGACCTTTTGGGTCAATTGCCTTATTAGCAGTCAGTTTTTACGATTGCATGATATTTATAGGAGAAAGGTTTAACAGTCTTTGACTAAACAACAAATTGTATTGCCCAGGAATCTTTGTTATGTGATAGAATTTGTCTTTGAGGGATAAGTTGATACTTTTGTATGGAAAGTTATAAAAATTGTAACAAAGTTCTTCTCTTCTATAACTTAACCTTTAATGAAATGATGTTCATTATTGTTATATAGAATCAGATAATTTTGTATTTAGTGGAAATAGCTAGACGCAATGATAGTGGGGAGGAGAGGAGTCATAATTTATTAAAATGTTTTCACAAAGCCAACTCTTCCTGGTTACCAATTGTTATTACTTGGTCTCCAAATGCAATCACTAGCTTAAAATACTTAAAACTTAAATTATAAAATACTTAAAATACTATATGTAAGACCTTCAGTTGCTACTTCATTGTGTGTGTTTGTGCAGGTGCATGCTTAAAGGCAATAAAGCTTGTAACTGAGGTAGTCAGCCATTCCTCGTTTCTTCATGTAAGTCTTGGATTATCAAGAGTTGCACAATCTAATAAAGATGATCATCCCTAGGACGGTATTTCATATTCAACTTGGCTGGGTCATTATTTTAAACATTTAAATGATTTAATCCATGAACATCCATCTTCTTACATTCTCACCCTTAACTGAGAGCACATGAATAACAAAAGCCATTACAAACATGTATAGTCAAACAAAAGAAGGTCCTACATTGGTCATGTCCAAAAGGGGGAAAAACATAATGTCTCATTTTGCATTCAAATTCCTTCACCTTTATATCAAATCGTGAATAACATGTTTTATCATTCTGTATTCTTAGTTGGTCATTACACTGATTACCATTCAGAACAATAGTATTTCATCACATTTATGGACCATAACTTGTTTATCCATTACCCAATTTATTGTTCTCTTCAGGTCCCCATTTTTACCACTTCAAAAAGAACTGTATAGATTTTTGTATATCCTTTGAAATTACTTTGCTTAAAACTAATTCCTCTCTTAATCTACCATCTCATTCCTCTTCCCCCACACCTTTTCCCAGTTCCCTCCCATTTACCTGTTAAGTGAAAGGTATTCCTGTACCCCACTCTTTCTTCCACCTACTCTCTGTCTCACTGTCTCTCTGTCTCTCTCTGTCTCTCTGTCCCTCTTTCTGTTTGTTTTTGTTTGTTTGTTTTTTGCTTTTTGGAGGGGGAAAGGCAGGACAATCGGGTTTGTGACTTGCCCAAGGTCACACAGCTAGGAAGTGGTAAGTGTCTGAAGCGTTATTTGAACTCAGGTCCTCCAGAGCCAGTGCTCTATTCACTATGCCACCTAGCCACACACACCCCTTCTTCCTTCTTTTGATCAGTTAAGATGAGAGTGAGGTTCAAGTATCAGGTTCCACTCCCAACCTCTTCTCCTTGCTTGAACGGTTGTGTACATGTGCATCCTGATTATATAAGATGATTTTCCCTAATGTTCCTTTCCCTTCTTCATAGTTTGTTCCTCTTTCCCTCTCTTTCCATTCTTTTCTTAAAATCATAAAGGTATAATAGAATCACCCCAGGCCTTGTCTAATTATATTTCCTTTATGAACCCTAGTGATAGAAGGGATCAGAAGAAACATATGTATCTCTCCCCCACATTTGAATGTAATTGGTTTATCCTTGTTTAGTCTTTTATCATTGTTCATTTAGACCATTTTATGTTACTCTTCACTCCTGTGTTTGAAATTTTAAGTTTTTTTTTTTTGCTTTGGTGGTTTGATTAGGAGTGCTTAGGAGTACTCTGTTCTACAAAAATCTACTTTCCCCCCCTGTAGCATTATACTCACTTTTGCTAAGTGTGTTATTCTTGGCTGTAAAGCAATATCCTTTGCCTTCTGGAATAGAAGTTATTCAAATGATTTGCCTCTCTCTAGTCAAGACTACTAAATTACATGCTTTCTTGAATGTGGTTCCTTAGTACTTAAATTCTTTCTATTTTCTTTTAAGATTTCACAAAATTTCTTCTTTACTTTTGTCATGGGGTTCAGATAATCCAGTGATTTTTAAATATTTTTACTTAAAATTTTTTTCCAGATCAATTATCATTATTATTATTTACTATGAGATACTTTGCATCTTCTATTTATTTTGGCTATTTTACCGTTGTTTTACTATTTCTAGTTGTCTTACAGACTCATTGTCTATATTTGTTCCATTCTAATTTTCAGGAATGTTGTTAATTGAAAAAGGTTTTCTGTCCCTTCCACCAATTTGTTAATAGACTTTCCAATTCTTTCTTCGATGACTCTTGTTTCTTTTCTATATGGATATAAGTACAGATAGATATAGATATAGATTTTTTTAAAAAATCTTGATTTGTGTCTTCCAGTGAATTCATTCTCAATGCTGGAGTGGTCTGCACAGTATATTCCTTCCCTGACTCCATTCCCAGAGTCCTCAGACTTACCCTTCCCCATATGTTACCCTAGGCCAAGCTGGGCTGGACTCTGATTTATTTTTTCTTATGGATTTCCCCATTTCAATTCTGTTTGGTGCATTTCCTAAATCCATTTGTAGGAATTTGAAGAAAGGACCTTCTGCATTACTTCCTGTCTCCCCACCTTAAATCTGCTCATTGGCTGGGCCCAATTTCAAATGTCATAAGGTTCAGTTTGCAGGCTCTGGATCCAAATTTTCAATCCTATCTGGTGATGTTTGTTGGCTTAACTTTTTATGTCCACCACCACGTTCTGCATAGATGTGAGTGTGTGTGAGCTAATAAGGATAAAGAGTCTGAATAAGAATAACATAGAATAAAATGGTAGGTCAGGAGTATGATCTGTCCTATTGAATGGAGCTGCCAAATCTTTGAGATCATCTGTCCATCAAAAGTACTGAATTACCAAATTATTGAAAGTGTCAACTTTTGTTTTATCTTAAGATCTAAACTCTTTACAAAAGCTTTCTAATTGACATCATTGCTGAAATCCTATTTTGTTTTATTGAAACTATTCACCCCCAAAAGTCCCCAAATTTCAACCCAGGTCATTCATTCAATGAAGAAATATTAAGTGCTTTCTGTATTCTAGTCATTATGCTAGAAATGGGGGTAGTACAAAGTTGTTGTTATTGTTGTTTTAGAATCAAAACTTTACTTCAGGATAAAAGGGGGAAGCATTTGGCTAAATCCAATGTGTTTATTGCAAGTATACATCTGTAGGTTGATACTTACATATTTAGATTACTGTCTTCTCACCTTTTTCTTTTCAAACACTTTAATCAGTGGCAAATCAGCAATTCCGAACATAACTGCATTTCAAACCCTCTCCCAGGAATAGGAAGAGAACAAAAAAGATAGTAGCAGATGCTCCTAATTCTCTATAGACAGAGGAATATTAACATAATGGCAAAAGGGGTAATTTCTCAAGGGATCCTGTCATAGTGTCCTAAACCTTCATTTAGCATTATACATTGCATTTTAAATAATGATTCATTTTTAGGGAGGGTGTCTTTTGATTTTATAACCAAGAGATCTAGATCTATAGTCAGAAATTTGAGCAGGGTGGGTAGGGGGTGGGTAGAAATCTAAGGTGTGACAACTCTTTTGCATGGTTAAACTTAACTGGATACAGTGGTCAAAGAAGTTGAGAAATTTGAGCATTTAGGAGACCACCATACTTAAAAACCATGAAGATGATTTTGAAGCAAGTGCTGACCTTTTATGAGAGGTCAGAGCATCACCTGGAGGTTCATTAATGACTGCCACAAAAATCTATGTAGGATGGAGAAAACTTTGAGAGTGGAAAGGTAGATTTTAAGTGATAGGAGTGCCTGAAAATGACAGTGGGGAGAAGGATGTCAGTTTCTCCTATTCTGCTAAGGATGTACAAAAAAAAAGCAGTTTATCTTGAAGAAGATGCCAAGAGACATGGTATCTTAGGATAAAACCTGGTTTCAGTGTCCATAAGGAGATCTAGGATGAATAGGATTGCATTTTTTTAATGGAATTCGATTTTAGAGAGAATAAAAGATTTGGGGAGGGCTGGGGTTAATAAAGATATAATTCTAGATAACTGAAGATAACCTTAGAGATTATCCAGCCAACTCCTTCATTTTACAGATAAGAAAGCTAGGGCCACATAAGTGTCTCTGTGATAGAGTGTTCAGAAATCATCTTTGTCTGATCAGCCACAGTTGGACACATTATAGTGACTCCAATATAGTGACATCATTTTGGTCCTTTTCAAGAAAGAAGGGCAGTAACCTTCAGCTCATCATTCTGAGGAATATTAACATTATGCCTTATCATTTAATGACTATTCCTTTACAATCCATCCTATCCCCATTTTGTCGAATCCCATTTCTCAGTCTAGCTGAAAAGAAAGTTTCTCCCAGTTACAACTAAAGGGATGGTTGAAGAATGTGATTACTCCTAGCTCTCCATCCTCCCCTTGATAATCAATATAACCTGGAACCTTTGATTCCTAAAAAAAGAATCAGTTTGGGCTGGGCCCCTCCCCAGGGTATTACTCTTCAATCCTCTTTTCTAGTTAAAGGTAGGAGTGATTCAGTTTCCAAGGGGATGGCTTGGGTGTGGGAGTCTTGATTAGGGCTGGTTCTGATTCTTCAGCTAACTTTACTAGAGGCAGCCAGCAGAAGCACATAAAGCAATTTGCATTCCTTAAATGTCATAGAGGGGTGTGATCAGTCATACCTGATGCCAACCCCCTTTTCCCAGATGGAGCTAATTATAAGTGGTCCCTGGTACATGGTTTTGCTGAGGTAGTCAGAGTGATCCATTTTATTAACAGCTATATGTGTCACTGTTAATAAATTGGTTATCTTGCCCTGGAGAAAATCATGCCTCAGTTTGCCTCAGTATCATTTTACATTTCACAACTTTCTAGCTGCACTTCTGCCTCTGGACTTTTTAAGTTACTCAAAAGTAGCCTCTCTCCCTAGGAAGCTCTCTAATACCATGGCTCTCTCCTGGAATTAGAGATTCTGAGGCCTAAACCAATATTTCACAAGGTACTCAAGTCATCCATATTCATGTCATTCCAGGTTCCACTTTTGACTGAACTTTTCTACCTCTTTAATAACTCTGCTTCCAATCTAGTACCCTTTCCTCCTCCTTTCAGTTCAATTCTATGTATTGTTATTCCTAAGAGTGAGACTATAATTTTTACATATATTTATATTCTTAAAACTTAGCACCGTGTGTGGCACATAATAAATGTATTATCTAAGTAACTATATACACACATACACATGATGGGATTTAGACTCTCGGAACCCTAGGAACTAACAACAATTCAATGGGGTTCCTAGCACTCGCGCATGCGTGCACGCGCGCGCGCGCGCGCGCACACACACACACACACACACACACACACACACACACACACACACAC
>NW_027185771.1:26755696-26789544 GCF_028583685.1 Petaurus breviceps papuanus
CACACACACACACACACACACACACACACACACACACACACACACACCTTACCACTAAAGAGGATTAGGGTTGCTCTGTAGACCCCAAAATACTAACAAGCTGGGTCCTGCCAAATGAATTCGACTTGAGTCTTCTCAGCCAAAGAAAAGTTTATTACAAATTCACTTCTTTTACACACGGGTAGTCAGTACTAGGTCATTCTATGGAGCTCTCACACACATGGAGGGAAGATGGCATCTTATATACAGAGAATTGTGGGAGGAATTTAGGGGTGGTCTAGAGGAGGAGCTTGGGGAGGGTCTTCAGGAGAAGTCTGATGAGGTTAATGAGTGATTAAGTGTGGGAAGTTGCAGGAGGCTACCTGGAGACTACAGACAATGGTTGGCTAGGCCAGTTCAAGGGTGGGTTGATATTTTAATAGGCTTAAGGGTGGCAAGTCCAGTAACAAAGGTTTAGGCCAGTGTAGCAGCAAGCACCCCAGTGTCCCTAGGGTGGCTGCTCACACAGGTTCTGGGATCTGCTTTGATAAAGGAAAGCAACTCAAAATGGGTTAACAAGATTACTTTAATCAGTTAGACATATATCGTTTACCTTGTTCAGGGGAAAAAGCTCAGCACCCTGAACTTCAAAGTATACAGGAAGAATTATCAAGACAGAAACAGATCAAGTAGACAGCTTTCCAAACTGTCCAACCATTACATCTATACCAAATCAACATCTGGGTTTCAACATCTGGGTTTTTCAAAGCCGGGGGGGCTCTAGACAACGGCTTCCCAGAATCCAGATCAAATCACAGAACACTTCTCAAAGTAAGCCCCAAAACAAAGCTACACATCAGGGCTTATATAGCCTTCTTCTGGCTCAGAGAATGTAACAACCTTTTGGACCCACTGGCCAATAAAAAAGTACCTATTGAAAAACAAGCCTACCCCAGGCTCCAGGCGCACTTTAGCCTAGGGGCAGGGAAGATCTTTAAATTTACATTCCCATTGCAGCCAGCCACAATGTAAGGCTTATGGCCTCATGCAAATGCTTCATAAGTTTTCATCAGAGTTAAAGGTGTGTTCCCAGAGCCTGTACCTCAAAGATTCAAGGAGAGCTTAAAGGGATCCCATACCTCATCATTACTACCACCACCAACAACATCAACAACAACCAACAGGGTTTGAGGTGAAATTGGTGGCATGTTAGGATATGGAGGTGCCTACATCCCACACAAAATTCCAGAAAACCTCTAAAAATATACCAGAAAGAAAAACATAACCTACTGAAGAGAAAGAGCTTTAAGCTCCTTCATTTAATCCAGCTCGATTCAAAAACAGTGCTAGAATAGCAAAAATCTCTGAGACAAGTCAGTGTACTTTGAAGGCAGATTTCACAGGATATATAGAGAAAGAGCAAGAGACAAGACCAGATTAACATCCAGCATAAGGCTCAGTCATTCAGTGCCAGCGCTAGAGTGGGTAACAGGCCCACAGAAGTTTCCAAGTAAAGAGGGCCAAATCAATGTAGCACCAAGATACCACAGTGTCCAGCAATCATAGGATGCATGCAGTTCACATATGAATACAGCAAAACTGGTGGGGTGTATTGGGACTGGGCATATAAGACTAAATCTTTAATGAAAAGAGGGGATTTTCAAGATTTTTGATGGACATATCTGAACAGAGTAGATATTTGTATCAAATACACAGGCACACAGGAGTCAAAAGAAATACAGAAATGGAAATACATATGTACATATATAATGATAAATTGTTTTATTCTAATAATGGGGAAAAACACGTCCTTTTGGAAAGCTAATGTCTTCACTGAAAAGGGAGAAAGTTAATAAGAAAGAGTACCTGGAAGTGATTTTATCCTGTTTTAATTGTCTTAGGAGAAGGTAATATAAGAGTAAAAGAAAATATACTGAAAACATCAGATTAGACTTAACCTACTTGAATTCTCTAAGCATTAACCTACAAACAACTTTAAAATAATGCCTCAAATCAAATTCTGGAGCAGAAGAGGCAACAAAAGATCAGTGTGAAACATTTTCCCAGGTTAGGAAAACTTAGGAGGTCTGCAGGACCCACATTGCATTACCTTGGAAACACTGAAAACTTACAGAATCCCCAAACTATCTCTGAAAGCAGCACTATATACAAACCTGAAGCTTTAGAAAGTGCCTCCCCACAGCTAAATGAGCAGAGCCTAACTTTAACATAAAATTCAAAGTCAAAAAATAAGTTAGAAAATGAAAAAAATAACAGCAATAAGAAACACAAAAATTGACCCTAAAAAGGTATAACAGTTGCAGGAAGACTAAGACATAAACTCAGAAAAAAAAACAAACAAACAAAAATACAGATAAAAAAAGCCTCTTGAAAAAAAAATCCTAATCATATTGAAGACCAATAAGAATTTTTGGAAGAATTAAAGAAAGATATAAGAATGGGAGAAGGAAAGTGGGAAAAGAAATGAAAGTGATTTAATTGAAGAAGATTATGAAAAGAGATTTAAAAGCTTGTTAAAAGAGGCACAAAAAGCCCTGAAGAAAATAACACCCTAAAAGCAAGATTGACCTAATGGTAAAAAAAAAAAGGCACAAAAATTCACTGAAAAAAATTATTCCTTAAAAACAGAATTAGTCAAATGGAAAAAGGTACAAAATGTTACTGAAGAAAATAATTTCCTAAATATTAGAATTGGGTTAGTAGAAGCTAATGACACCATGAGATAGCAAGAACTATAAAAGAAAGCCAAAAGATTGAAGAAGAAAATTTGAACTCTCTCATCAGCAAAAGTGACCTGGAAAACATATCAAAGAGAGCTAATTAAAGAATTATTAGGCTACTTGAAAGCCATGAAAAAACAAAGACCCTGGACATCGTATTTCAAGAAATCTTAAAGGAAAATTGTCCTTATATCTCAGAACAAGAGAGTAAAATAGAAATTGGGAAAAAAAATCCACTGATAACCTCCTGAAAGAGATCTTAAAATGAAAACCCCCAGGAATAATATTATCTCCAAATCCCAGAGTTCCTAGGTGGAAGAGAAAATACTTTAAGTGGTCAGAAAGAATCCATTCGAATACCATGGAACCACAATCAACATCACACAAGATTTAGCAGCTATTATGTTAAAAGAAAAAAAAAGTGGGGGACATGGAATATAACATTCTGAAAAGCAAAGGAGGTCGGATTACAATCAAGAATAACCTATCCAACAAAACTGAGTATAAACACTTCAAGGGGAAAGAAAATGGAATAGAGAACTTTCAAGCATTCATAATGAAAAGACCAGATATTAATAGAAAACTTAACTTTCAAATATAAAACTCAAGAGAAGAATAAAAAAAGTGAACATTAAAATGAAATTGTAACAGATTCAATGAGGTTAAACAGTTTACATTCATATATTGGAAAATGATGTAACTCCTAAGAACTTTATCATTATTAGAGCACTTACAAGTACTCTACATATTCAGAGAGCATGGAAGTGAGCTGATTATGTTGACATGATCTTAAAAAAAATGAAAGGGGTGAGAAAGCAGGAGGCACTGAGAGAAGGTGGAAGGAAGAGGAAGAGTGAGGGGAATTATCCACCATAAAATAGGTGCACAAGAGATTTTGCAATGGAGAGGAAAATGGAGTGGTAGAGCACATAATATATATGTGTGTGTATACACACACACACACACACAATTGGGTATAAAAATCCAGCTTATTCAACTGTAAAATAAGAAAATAAGAGAAAGAGAATAAGAGAAAGAAAGGATGGTAAAAGGGAGAATGAAATAATGGAGGCATAGTCAGAATGACAACAGATTTATGAGGAGGGACAGGGTAAAGAGAGAGAAGGATAAATAGGAGAAAATAGGATGGATGGAAATGAATACATAGTAATAATAAACGAATGTGGATAAGCTGAATTCACCTGTAAAATACAAGTAAATAGCAGAATGTATTAGAAACCAGAATCCAATGATATGTTTACAGGAAACACTCTTGAAATAGAAAGATATACGCAGAGTTGAAATAAGGGGCTAGAGCAAAATCTATTATGCTTCAGATGAAGTTAAAACAAACAAACAAAAAAAAACAGTGGTAGCAATCATAATCTCAAACAAAGTTAAAGCAAAAATAGACTTAATTTGGGGCAGCTAGGTGATGCAGTCCCGAAGTCAGGAGCACCCAAGTTCAAATCTGGCCTCAGATATGACACTCATTAGCTGTGTGACCTTGGGCAAGCCACTTAACACCAATTGCCTTGCCTTCCCCCTCCAAAAAAAGTAGACCTAATTAAAAGAGATAAGCAGAGCAATTATGTTTTGCTAAAAGGTACCATTGATAATGAAGAAATATCAATACTAAACCTCTTTGCACCAAATCAACACACAAATTCTTAAAGGAAAACTAAATGTGTTATAGGAGTAAGTAGAAAGTAAATAAAACTGTACTATGAGGTGACCTCTACTTTCACCTTTCAAAGCTAGATATATCCAAGCATAAAATAAATAAGAAGTTAAGATGAATAGAATTTAAGAAAAGCTAAATTAAGTACACTTCTGGGAAAAAAATGAACATGAATAGAACAAAGTATACCTTTTCTTTAGTTTTACATGGAACCTTGACAAAAATCGATGATTTATTAGGGCACAAAAACTTCACAAATGCAGGAAAGCAGATATGAAATGTGTCCTTTTCACATCATAATGCAAAAAAAAATACATTAAATAAAGGGACATAGAAGCAAATAGTAAAATTTAATTGGAAACTATACAATATAATCATTATGAAGGGATGTGCCAAAGAACAAATAATAGGAATGATCAGTTCATTAAAGAAAATGACAAAAATGAGGCAACATAACTAAATTGTTGGATGTAGGCAAAGAAGTACCTAGTGGAAAATTTATATTTCTAAATTCGTTCAAATATAAATAGGAGAAAGAGCAGATTAATAAATTGTGCATACAAATAAAAACCATTTAAAAAATTCCCAATTCTACATCAAAATGAAGTCTCCAAAATCAAAAGATATTAATAATACTAAAAGTTTCATGAAAAATATATTAAAATACATTAAACCATTGGTGAATTATTAAAAGAATATTGATTACTAATGTCAAAAACGAAAAGGGTGAATGCTCCACCAAAGAAGGTGAAATTAAAGCAATTATTAGGAGTTAATTTGCCCAGGTATGTGACAGGAAAACTGGCAATCTAAGTGAAATGAGTGAATATTTATCATAAAAATATGAATTGCCTAAATTAATAGAAAAGCAAATACAATACTTAACCCTATTTGAGGGGAAAAAAAGATATTGAAAAGCTACCAATAAGCTCCCTTAAAAAAAACCCAAAGATTAGTTGATTTACATGTTAATTCTACTAAATATTAAAGGAACAATTAATCCCAATACTGTAGAAACTATTTTTAAAAAAATGATTAGGGAAAGATTCCTACCAAATTGCTTCTGTGATACAAATGTGGTTTTGATATACCTAAACTAGGAAGAACAAAAGCAGAGAAAGAAAGCTATAGGTCAATTTCCCTAAGGAATATTTTAAAAAGAAACTTTGAATTTATTTATATTTAGTTTTCAACATTCATTTCCACAAGATTTTGAGTTATAATATTTTCTCTCCCCATCTTTCCCCTACCCCCACCCCAAAATGGCAAGCCTACTGAATACCCCTTCCCCAAATCTATTCTCCCTTATATCCTCCCCCTTGAACCCCCTAACTTTCTAGTAGGACAAGATGGGTTTCTATACCCCAGTACCTGTATATCTTATTTCCCTGTTGCACATTAAAAAAAAAAACTGTAAACATTTATTTTTAAAACTTTGAGTTCCAGATTTTTTTCCCTTCTTCTCTCCTTACCCACCTCCACTGGGAAGATAAGCAATTCAATATATATTGTACATGTGTTGTTACTCAAATCATTTCCATAGTAGTTATACTGTGAAAGACTAACCATCCTATCCCACCCTCCACTTATTCTATTTTCTGCTTTGACCCTATCCCTTTTCAAAAATGTTTGCTTCTAACTGCCCTCTCCCCCAATATGCCCTCCCTTCTATCTTTCCCCTTCTTATCCCCTACCCCCCTATTTTCCTTTAGGGTAAGATACCAAATTGAGTGTGTATTTTATTCCCTCCTTAGTCCAAATTCAGTGAGAATCAGGTTCTCCCCATTCCTTCACCTTCTTGCTCTTCCCTCCATTGTAACAGTTTTCTCTTGCTTCTTTTATATGAGATAATTTACCCTAATCTATTGCTCCCTTCCTTCTTTTCCCAATGAATTCCTTTCTCACCTCTTAATTTTATTTTTTTATATCATCTCTTCATATCAACTCATCCTGTGCCCTCTGTCTATGAATACATGAACATAAAAATGCCTATACTCACATATATGTTTATATACACATAAATCCTCCTATACATATATATATGTGTGTGTGTGTGTGTGTGTATTCCCTTCAGCTATCCTTATACTGAGAAAAGTCTTATGAGTTACAATTATCATTTTTTATGTAGGAATGTAAATAGTTCAACTTTAATAAGTTGCTTATGATTTATTTTCCCTGTTTACCTTCTCGTGCTTCTCTTGTTTCTTGTATTTGAAAGTCAAATTTTCTGTTCAGCTCAGGTTTTTTCATCAAGAATGCTTGAAAATGCTTGATTTCATTGAATGACCTTATTTTTCACTACAGCATTATATTCAGTTTTCCTGGGTAGGTGATTTTTGGTTTTAGTCTTAGCTCCTTTGACCTACAGAATATCATATTACAAGCCCTTCAATTCCTTAATGCAGAAGCTGCTAGGTATTATGTTACCCTGCTTGTTAACCTGATTAGGGTTAGGGTTTCCACAATACTCAAATTGTTTCTTCCTGACTGCTTGCAGAATTTTCTCCTTGACCTAGGAACTCTGATTTAGCTCTAATATTCCTAGGAGTTTTCTTATTTGAATCTTTTTCAAGAGGCAAGTGGTTAAATCTTTTTTTTTTAAATCATTTCAAGCTATCTTATTAGCATATTCAGCATAAAGGATCAGGCCTATGTAAAGTGGGCTTATTCTTTTTTTTTCCCGTTTAATATTTATTTACTTTTAATTTTACAACATTCAGTTCTATAGTCCCTTGAGTTTCAATCCCTCCCCCCCTCTCTTCCTCATCATGGCAGCATGCCCTCGAATATAGGATCTACAAATATCTTCACAATAATCATTAGTCAGGTTGTACAGAAGGATTATAACTGATGGAATGATCCTTGGGAAAGAGTAAACACAACAAAATAAGAAAAAGAAGAGAGCAAGTAGTTTCTTTCCTTCTGCATTCAGACTCCCCATTTCTTTCTCTGGATGTGGGTATCTCTTTCAATCATGAGTCTTTTGTAGTTGTCTTATAAACTTATATTGCTGAGCGGGACCCAGTCTATTGACATTGGTCATCACACATAAGTTATGTCTGTGATTATGTAGAGATTTCTCCTGGTTCTACTTTTCTCTATCAGCCTCAGTTTACATAACTCTCTAGGTTATAGTGAAATCTGTCTGTTCCTCATTTCTTATAGCACAGTAGCATTCCATTACATTCATATACAGCAACTTGTTCAGTCATTCCCCAGTTGATGGGCATCCCCTTGATTTACAATTCTTTGCCATGGTGAATTCTTTTAATTTCTATTTTGCCCTCTGGTTCAGGGCAAAAATATCAGGGCAATTTTGCTTGATAACTTCTTGTAAGATGATTTTTAGACTTTTTTTTTTTACCATGGTTCTCAGGTAGATCAGTAATTTTTAAATTATCTCTCCTGAATCAATTTTCCAGGTCAGCAGTTTTTCCAATGAGATATTTCACATTGCCTTCCATTTTTTTTCATTTGTTTGGATTTGTTTTATAGTGTCTTGATTTCTCATAAAGCCATTAGCTTCCAATTGCTCCAATCTAATTTTGAAGGAGTTATTTTCTTCAGTGAGTTTTGACATTACTTTTCCATCTGGCAAATTCAGCTTTATAAAGCATTCTTTTTCTCATTGGCTTTTTGGGCCTCTGTTGCCATTTGAGTCAGTCTATTTGTTTCAGGTGTTATTTTCTTCAGTGTATTTTTTAGGTCTCCTTTAACAGGCTTTTGACTTGCTTTTCATGATTTTCTTGCATCATTATCATTTCTCTTCCCAATTTTTCCTCCACTTCTCTTACTTGATTTTCAAAATCCTTCTTGAGCTCCTTCATGGTCTGTAACCAATTCATTTTTCTTGGAGGCTTTTGATGCAGGAGTTGTGACTTCTCTGTCTCCCTCCCACTCCATGCTTTGGTCCTTTTTGTCCCCAAAAAAGAATTCTAGGATCTGTTTTTGTTTCCATTGCTTGCTCATATTGGCAACCAATTACTTGACTTTTGAACTCTTTGCCATGGTAGAACTCTGCTTCTAGAATGTAGAGAACTATGTACCAAATCACTGGGGGTTTTGCAGCTGGCAAAGTTATTAGATTGGCACCCTCTCTACAGCCCCCACACACTCTGTCTCACTGTTCACACACCCTAGGACCACTACCCAAGACCACTATTTGGATCCAAGCAGGTCAAAGCAAAAGTGATTCCCCTGTGAATGGTTACTTGGTCTCCCTACAATCTTCAGGCCAGAAGCCCCAGAAATAGCCACATGGCAGTGGCTGCAGCCACCACTCCTCCTCCACTTCTCGGCCTGGCAGGGGGGTGGGGAGGGTACCTGCAAGACTGTGCTTCCCCTTTTCCAACAAAGTTCCACACTGACCTTTTAATTTGTCTTTGGCATTTGTGGATAGAGAAGTCTGGAAACCAATATAGCTGCTGGTGATTTACTCTCATGATGTCTGCTCCAGCCATAGCTGATTAGGGCCTCCCTGGGACTAAAACTGTGGCTCAGTTTGAACCGGACTAGATTCCCAGCACAGTGTGATGAACCCTTCCTGCCAGTCTTCCAGACTTCCTTCAGTGGGAGATTTGTTTCTCTCTGTCACTTTGTGGGTTCTGTAGCTCTAAAGTTTGTTTAGTCATTTTTTACATGTACTGGAAGAGGTAGAAGCCAGAGTCCTGCAGAAATCCTGTTTCTACTCTGCCATCTTCTCCCCTAATGAATCTTGATGCCAAAAAAAAAAAAAAACCCAATACTAATGATGGGATAACAACAATCTATCACATAGATCATATACTAAGATCAGGTAGGATTTATACCAGGAATGCAAGACTGGTTTGATATAAAAAAGAAAAGAAAGGAAAGGGAAAAAAACTTCCTTACCACTGCCTCCCCCACAAAAAATAACAACCTATAAGTATAATTAAACATGTCAATGCCAAAAACAACAAAAATCATATTCTATCTCAATAGATGAAGAAAAATCCTTTGAAAAAATATAGCATCCGTGGAGATCCCACTTGATATGCCCTCCTCCAATCTGCTCTCTCCCATATCTTCTGCCATATCCCCTCCAACTTTTTGGAAGGGCATTGTGGATCTCTATGCTCCAGTGCCTGTGTATCTTATTTCCCAGTTACATGTAAAACAATATTAATAATAATATGTATATAAGTATGTGGTGTGTGTATATATATATACATATATATATATACATATATATATATATATATATAAAACATTTGATTTTAAAACTTTGAATTCCAGATTCATTCCCTTCCTCCCTTGTCACCCACCCTTACTGGGAAGATAAGCAATTCAGTATAGGTTGTACATTTGTAGCTATGCAAAACATTTCCATAGTGGATATCTTGTAAAAGACTGGTTATATATCCCTCCCTCCTATCCCACTTCCCACTTGTATTATTTTCTTTCTTTCTTTTTTTTTTTAAGCAATCGGGGTTAAGTAACTTGCTCAAGGTTACACGGCCAGGTGTTTCTGGGTGGGGGCTAAGTGTCTGAACCCGGGATTCGATATCCAGGTCTATCTCAACACTGGAGCAGGTGCTCTTACTTGCTGTGCTACCTGGCCACCCCCACTTGTATTATTTTCTACTTTGATCCTGTTCCTTTTCAAAAATGGGAGCTTCCACCTTCCCTCTCCCCCAGCCTGCCCTCCTTTCCATCAACCCCCCTATCATTCCCTTCCTCCCTATGCTCCTGTAGGGAGAGATACACTATTTAGTGTGCATGTAATTCTCTCCCTAACTCAAATTCAAGGAGAAAAATGACCCATTCCCGTTTGCCATCCTGTTCTTCCCTTCCATTGTAACCATTTTCTCTTGCCCCTTCTATATGAGATAGTTTACCCCATTCTGTATCTCCCCATCTCCTCTCATTATATTACTCTCTCACCTCTTAATTTCACTTTTTAAGTATCATCCCTTCCTATTAAATTGATCCTGTACCCTCAATCTATGTATACCTGTAAACATATATACAAATAGAAACATATGTATTCAAATGGCCATATACCCTCTTATATAAACATATATAGTATGTGTGTATATATACATATATATGTATGTGTGTGTATATACATATATATGTATGTGTGTGTATATACATATGCATACACACACAGTTTTTATTCCCTTCAACTACTCTCATACTGAGAATGTTTCATAAGTTACAATTATTGTTTTTATATGTAGGAATGTAAATAGTTTAACTTTGATAAGTTCCTTATGATTTCTTTTCCCTGTTTACATTCTCATGCTTCTCTTACTTCTTGTATCTGAATGCCAAACTTTGTTTTTGTCATAAAGAATGCTTGAAAGTTCTCTCTTCCTTGGAATGACAATATTTTACCCTGAAACATGATGCTCAGTTTTGCTGGGTAGGTGATTCTTGTTTTTAATCCCATCTCCTTTGACCTCTGAAATATCATATCCCAAGCCCTTCTATCCCTCAAGGTAGAAGCTACAAGATCCTGTGTTATCCTGATTGTGCTTCCACAATATTTAAATTGTTTCTTCCTTTATGCTTATAATATTTTCTCCTAGACCTGAGAATTCTGTAACCTGGCTATAATATTCCTAGGAGTTTTCTCTTCGGGATCTTTTTCAGGTGGTGATTGGTGAATTCTTTCACCCTCTATTTTGCCCTCTGGTTCTAAAACATCAGGGCAATTTTCCTTGAGAATTTCTTGAAGGATGATTTCTATGCTCTCTTTTTGATCATGGCTTTCAATTACTCCAATAATTTTTAAATTATCTCTCCTGGATCTATTTTACAGGTCAGTGGTTTTCCCAATGAAATATTTCACATTGCCTTCTATTTTTCCATTTATTTTGATCTCTTTAATAGTATCTTGATTTCTCATAAAATCACTAGCTTCTATTTACTCCAATCTAATTCTGAAGGAATGATTCTCCTCAGTGAGCTTTGGAGAATCTTTTTTCCATCTGGCAAATTTGGCTTTTTAACGCATTCTTCTCCTCATTGGATTTTTGAGCCTCTTTTGCCATTTGTGTTAGTCTATTTCTGAAGGTGTTATTTTCTTCAGTAGATTGTTGACTCTCATTTCATAATTTTCTCGCATCATTCTCATTTCTCTTCCAAATTTTTCCTCCATTTCTCTTATTTGGTTTTCAAAATCCTTCTTAAGCTCCTCTATGGCCTCTAACCAGTTTGTATTTTTCTTTTAAGGTTTTGGTGAAGGAATTCTGACTTCATCATCTTCCCCCCATTCCATGCTTTAATCCTTTTTTTCCCTAAAATAGGAGTGTAAAGTTTTATTGCTCTGCTTGCTTTGCTTCCTTTGCCTTCTCATGTTGCCACTCAATTACTTGACTTTTGACCTTTTTGCCACAGTAGGACTCTACTACCAGACAGGGGAGCTTTGTCACAGTTGCTGGGGTTTTCTGAGCTGCCAATGGTATTAGTTGGGTGCCTTCTCTGAAGGCTCCACACACTCTGGCAAGCTGGTCACACACCCCAGGGCCTCCACCCTAGACCGCAATCAAGATCCAAATAGGTTAAAGCAAGAGCTAATATCCCTCGGACTGGTTGCTTGGTCCCCCTACAATCTGCAGGTCAGAAGATGAAGCTGCCACATGGTGGCACCTGCACGGCCACAGCACCTCAGCAGCTTCTCCCTCCAGTGGATAAAAGCTAGATTGCACTCCCAAACTACTTGATCCCAATGTCCACAGTGCACTGAACTCTCACTTTGTCCTTAGCCTCTTTGTGTTAATAATTGTAAAAACCACCATAGCTGCTGGCGATCTGAAGTCCCTCCAGCTGGCAGCTGGTCAGGCCTCCCTGAGGCTAAAACCTCGGGCTCACTCAGGGCTGTGCTTGGCTCCCAGTTCCCTGCTCTTGGCTCCCAGTGCACTGTGCTGGCTGCTTCCTGCCAGCCTGCTGGGCTGTCCTCAGCCAGAGGTTATCTTCTCTATGTTATTTTATGGGTTCTGTAGCTCCAAAGTTTGTTCAGAGTCACCCTAGAATCTAAAATCATACGTATTACCTATCCAAAATGGTGAGCAAGAGCACTCACATTACCTCTAATAAGGATAAATTAGAAACCTTCCCAATAAGAGTTGGGGTGAAGAAAGGTTGTTTATAATGACTGCTACTATTCAATATTGTATTAGATATGCAAGCTATAGCAATAAGACAAGGAAAAGCAATTGAAGTAATAAATAGGCAATGAAGAAACAAAACAATCATTCTTTTCATATGATATGATGGTATATTTAGAGAATTCTAGAAAGACAATTGAAAATCTAGTTGAAACAATTGACAACTTAAGTAAATTTACAGAATACAGAAAAAGTCCACCTAAAGCGTCAACATTTCCATATATTACCAAGAAAAAATGGTGAGAAAAAATATAAAGATAAATTCCATTTTAACTGTAGATAATATAAAATACTTAGGAGTCTACCTCCAAATAGAAAACCAGAGACTGTATAAAGACAATTACAAAATCTTTTTCATGTAAATAAGGACAGATCTAAATAACTGGAGATATATTAATTACTCATGGGTAGGTTGAGTCAACATAATACAAATGACAATTATATCTAAATTAATTTACTTATTTGGCCCCATAACAATCAAACTACCAAAGGATTATTTTATAAAACTAGGAAGAAACATAACCTGGAAGAACAAAAGGCCAAGGATATCAAGGGAATTAATGAAAAAAAAATATTGAAAAGGGAGGTAGCCTTGGAGTAACAGGTTTCAAACTAAATTACAAAATGCTAATCATCAAAATAATCTGGTATTGGCTAAGAAATGGAGTTGTAAGTCAGTGTTATAGATTAGGTGCACAATACCTCGTAGTAAATGACTATAGAAATCTAGTTTTTGGTAAACCCTAATATACTAGCTTTGGGGGTAAAAACTCACCATTTGACAAAAATTCCCAAGAACAATGCAAAGGATTTTAACAGAAAGTAGGCAGAATTGAACATTTCACACCATATAACAAAATAAGGTCAAAATGGTATTTATACATAAAGGTTGATATCAGAAGCAAATCAGAGGAGCATATCAGATAAGGGAAAGAAACCAAAGAAGACCAAAAAAGAGAGAGAATACTTCAGGAAGTAAAATGTATAATTTAAACTCCATGAAATTTTAAAGTTTTTGCACACACACACAAACACAAACACAAATACCACCAAAATGAGAAGGAAAATAGGAAACTGGAAACAAATTACAGCCAATTTCTCAGATTAAAAAAGTCTCATTTCTCAAATATACAAGGAAATGAGTCAAATTATTTTTTTTAATCCAGTTCTCTAATTGGTAAATTGTCAAAGGGAATGAACAGGTAATTTTCACAAGAAGAAATCAAAAGTATCTATGGTCAGATGAAAAAATACTTTGTTGTTATTGATTAGAGAAATGCAAATTAAAACAACTTTAAGATACCACTTTATACTTATTAGATTGGTTAACATGGAAGAAAAAGAAAATGGTAAATGCTGGAGAGGATGTGGAAAAATAGATTCACTGATGGACTATTGGGAAACAAATATATGCTTACAATAAATCTCGAGTGGACATATACATATATAGATAAACATGAAAAAGATAAAAAGTAAATATGAAAGAATCTGGAAGTGAAGGCAATGCTTTTATCTGACAATAACAAGAATGGAATATACTATTCAGTCTGAGCCTTGAAGGCAACCAAAAATTTAAATAGTTGCAACTAAAGGAGTTCTTTCTAAATATGGAACATGCAGCCAATGACAGGAGAGATCATTCTGCTAAAAATGGTTAGTATCACCAGTTTGGTTATAGTGTGGAAAGGAGAACAATGTATAATAAGGTTTGAAAGGTTGGATGAGACCTGTTCTATAATGACTCAACAATAAGGAGGTCTCTCCCAGAAGGAGACACAAGATTTCTTCTCCACCTTTGTTTTCTACCAATAAATTCAAAGTGATAAACTTGTCCATAGGCTAGCTCTATTGGTGAAGCTTCAAAGAAATGGTCTCAGGTCTGATCCTCTATGCTAATGCCTCAAGGAAGTATCCACCAAAGGGTTCTTACTGCATCAGGGCAAACATAATCAGTTTTTTGGATATTTTCAGAAAAAATGCTATTTATTCAGGTAACCAAAGGCATGGCTAAAAAGTAAGGGAGAAAGAAAAACACAGAAAATCACTTATTTGACTATAAATTTGGGACCCTCGGGCAGCATGGGCTATATAGCAAGTGAAAGGGTACTTGAGGGGCAGGGATTTGAAGGTCTCATTTTTCATTTGTATAGTGTTTTGTAGTAAGAAATAGACTGATTCTTATTGAAGCCACCTTAGGTTTTGTTCATTAACATATCAACATCATCCCAAAGTTATCAACATCACTCTAAAGTCTCCTGATTTACATAATATCTGCTGGTTTTACTGCACATGTCTAGGGCTTATTGTAATTTACAGAGTAAGGACAACCTAACTGGTTTTCCCTAATTTAGCACATCATCTCAGAATATCATCTCAGTTAATTTAGGCAGCAATTTGATAATGACTTCTATACTCTCCTAATTCATGGGAGAGTTTGCAAATAACTTTTATGTTCCTCTTTTACAATCTTACTTCCTATTAGTGTTATCTTGCACTAGCTACTTATATATGTACTATACTAACTGGAGGATTGGAGTCAGGGGGATCGAAACAAGATACAATTTTAATATGGAACCATTTTGTGATGGTCTTTACTTGCTATCCTTTTAGAAACAGGGAATCACTGCAGTTTGTTGAGTAGATAAGTGATGTAGAAAGTCCATGCTTTAGGAAAATCATTTTGGCATGTGTGTGAGGGAGAGACTGAATATGAAAGAGAGAGAAAAAGAAATTATCAATGGGCTAAGTTCTTAGAAGAGACAGACCAAAGATCTCTCTGTTTTTTCATCAACAGTTGTTGATCATCACGCTTTCCCCAGGACAAGGTGATCACTTGAAATTTTCTCCACCACATACATTTCCTTAGTTTCAATATCTTCTCCATTTCCTGAGTTGTCTCTCCCCTCTGATTGGAAGGCTGGTGGGCTACAGCAGTAAATTCCCAAACATTCCTTTATAGAGAGCTATGAACTTTCCATGTAACCCTTCACTTTACATCAGCAGCAATACTTCTTTTGAGCTTCATGGAATATCATACCCTCCTCCCCCACATTCATATAGCTTCAATATATACCTGTCCTACACCATTAGGGTGTAAATTCCTTGATGGTAAAGACTGTCTTTCTTTTTCTTATTTGCATCACCAATGCTGAGGAAAGAATCTGGTACACAATAGACACTATATTAATGTTAAATGAATTTAATTGATCTGAACAAGGGTAAAAGAAAAAGGCTTTGACTTTATCCAGGAGAAAGCTCATCTCTTTCTCAGAGAAATGGTGAATGTAAGAAAGCGTTTTCAGAAGACTGCCAAGGTGACAGAGGCACACATACACAAACGCATGCGCGCGCGCACACATACACACACACACACACACACACACACACACAGTGAAATTCTTTTCTCTTGTGTAAAGTGTGATGATCCAGAACACATCCAGGCTCTTACTTTGTTTAACATCATTTTTTAGCATTCTTTTTAAATTCTCAGTTTTAATTTGTCTCCCTCTCAAATTCTCCCACGCTCACTGATAAAGAAAGAAATATGATATCAATTATACATGTGAAATCACATAAACATTTCTATATTAGCTATATATTTTTAAAGCAAGAAAAATAAAGAAGTTGAGAAAAGTTTACTTGAATTTTCACCCAGAGTTCATTAGTTCTCTCTTGGGAGGTGGATAGAATTTTCTTCTTTCTTTTTCCTCTTTCCTTCCTTCCTTTCTTCTTTTCTTCCTTCCTTCCTTCCTTCCTTCCTTCCTTCCTTCCTTCCTTCCTTCCTTCCTTCCTTAGTCCTTTGGAAATGTTTTGGATCACTGTAGTGATCATTTGGATTTAAGTAGCCAAGTCTTTTGTAGATGGTTATCATCACTGTATTGCTTTTATTGTGAACAATGATCTTCTATTTCTTTTCATTTTAATTTGCATCAATTCATATAGGTTTTGTTATGTTTTTTTCCTGAAACCACCCCTTTCCTTATTTTTATAGTAAAATAGTATTCTATCATAATCATATAACACATCTTGTTTAGTGATTCCATAATTGAAGAGCATGCCTTTGATTTCTAATTTTTTGCCAACCCAAAAAGAACTGTTATAAATATTTTAAAACCTGTAGGTCTTTTTCCTTTTTCTTTGATCTCTTTGGGGTACAGACCTAGTCATGGTATTTCTGGGTCAAAAGATATGCACAGTTTCATTGCCATTTAGGATTAGTTCCACATTGTTTTCCAGAATGGTTGGATCAGTTCATTATTGCATTAGCAGTTTATCAGTGTGTGTAATTTTCCCTCATTCCCTCTATCATTTGTTATTTCTGATTAGATATCAGGTGGTACCTCATGGTTGTTTTAATTTGCATTTGCTATTCAATAGTGATTTATAGCATTTTTTCATATGACTATTGATAGCTTTTATTTCTTCTTCTGAAAATTGCCTGTTTATATCTGTTGACCATTTATCAATTGGAGAATGACTCTTCTTTTTATATGTTTGTCTCAGTTCTATAATCAGACTACATATGAGAAATGTGGCTTTTATCAGAGGAACTTTCTGCATATTTTTTTTCACATTACTTCATTGTCTATGGTACCTTTTCGCATAATGTAGTTTCCCTGAATATCTCTTTTTATTTGGTCTATATTTTTTTCCTCTTTTATCATTTGGAAAAAAATAAGTTTTATTCTTTTTAGGTTCCTTTTGCCTCTTTTACCAAGCTATTAATTCACTTTTCATAATTTTCTTGTATCACTTCCACTTTCCCCCCAATTTTCCTTCTACTGCTAATGTGTCTTTAAATCTTTTTAAGAGTTCTTGTTGGAGGGGCAGCCAGGTAGCACAGCGAGTAAGAGCACCAGCCCCAGTGTCGCGATGACCTAGGGATCGAATCTGGGCTCAGATACTTAGCACTACACCCAGAAATAACTGGCGGTGTAACCTTGAGCAAGTTACTTAATCCTGATTGCCTTAAAAAAAAAGAATTCTTGTTGGATTTGGGTTTTTCTAGGTTTTCTTGATTTTTTATTCACTGTTGTCTTCTGAGTTTATCTTTGGTCTTTCCTGTCATCTTAGAAATTTTTTATGATCAAATTCTTTCTTTTAATTGTTGTTGCTTGCTCATTATTCTAGACTTTGACTTTGAACTTTATGTTAAAATTGGCCTGTGTTGACTGAGGGTATGGAAGCACTGTCCCAAGCTTCAAACATTTTCATGGTGCTGTTTGTAGAGGTAGTTTTGGGATTTTGAAAATTTTTGATGCTTCCATGGTGTTGTTATCCTGGGAGAGGTATAGTCACTACTCACCTTGTCTTTGGTCTGGTCTTTACCCAGAAGAGCCCCTGGTTCTCTGCTACCATGAGTGCTATTATTCTCTTTGCCTTGGAACTGTGCCCAGGGTCACTATTCCCTTATGGCCAACTACCCAGGAACTTTGACTCAGAACTATGTATGGGCAATAGAGTTGCCAGTCAACTCCATTTGAATCCACTGACTGCAAAGGATCAACTGAAATTGCTTTATGATCAGCTATCTAACTCCTTTACCATCTCTGGGCTGAGAGCTAATAAAAGCTACTGCTACTACTGCTGCCACCACCTCTAGGCACTCTGGATTGGGTCTCCACCCTATTGTCACAAATTTCTCCTGGCAACCCCTTAAATTTTCCTAGGCTGGAAAAATATCTCAAACCCACCTTGTTTTGGTTCTGCTGCTCTATTTGAGGTGTTATTTTATAGTTGTTTGGAAGGGAATGTTAAAAGTGTATAGCTGGGTGGCTGCCCCTACTCTGCCATTTTGGACCCACCTCTAGGCTATTACTTCAGCTAAAATTCAAGATAAAATATTATAATTATGAAATCTAAACGTAAACTTTGTTTTTTTTTCTGTCTAAACCAAGTCAAAAAGAATGAAGAATATCAAGGAGATGAGCAATTAGTCAATATATTTTCCAAATTTGGCACTATAGTTAGCTAAGTACTTCTGAGAATGAAAATATATGTTGTATGCTTGACCCAGGTCCTTGTGTACCTCACAATGTAGTTGAAAAGAGAAATGCAACAACAGAAAATGACCTCAAAAAGATTAAAACTAAAGGTGAATATAGGCAAAATAATATATGAATCACCTCCTTTAAGCTAGTCTCTCAACTTGCCATTTGAACTTATTTTTCTTATTGTATAGCAAAAAAAAAATAAGACCTGGGAATGTGTCATTTTTGTTTATTTTAATTTTTTCCATCCATAGTATCAACACAGGACTTTAGCACAGAATAAATGTTAGTATAATTGTTGACTAAATTTGCTGATTAATTTTAGGCTTTATAGTTATGGGATGTAGAATACAGAACTATTAATATGTGGAGAGATAAATGAGGGTAGACTCTTCAGTGGAAGCAAATTTTTAAACCATATCTTAAAAGAAATGGTAAAGATTACTGAAAGGAGAATATAACTTGGGGCAGGGAGATTTTTGCAGGAAATCAGTCCATTCAATTCTAGTCTCCAATTATACAAGTTGAATCTTTTCCATAAGTTTTTTTTTTTTCCACCATGAGTATTTCTGCAAGTTTCTCAGTTTTGCACATATTTTCTGTCCATAGACAGGAATGTAGGGATTTAATTTATTTCAGGCTATCTTGTCATAGATCTGCTTCCAATTCTCATCCTCACTCCCAGCTCCCAGCAACATTTGTGTAGGTTTTAATGACTGGAACAAAGACTCTTCTTGGAGATAAAATGTCTGATAGTTGACAAGAAGTGTTGGTTTTTAAAACAGAGATCATGACAGACAAAACCGATAGCTTTCTTTGGCACATTTATAAAGTAAGAAGACTTAATTTATTTAGAGTTTAGTAACCATTCAATATAGTTCTGTTGGGAAATCTAATAGAGAAATGAGAATCATTTTGTCTGATTAGAAGTACTGGAGTCTGTCTTCATAAACCTGACTGACAGACAATAAAAAAGGTAATTACCATCAGTTCAACATCAAATGGGGAAAAGATTAAAGGATTAGATTATAGAGACCACCTATAAAGATAGGCTGAGGAATTGAAAAAGCAATTCTAGCCAGGAAAATGACTATTTAACACGATGAGTTTTTGTTAAGACACTTTTATTTTTGGTACTCCCATTGGTTATCAAACCTTGATAGGTATCTGTCATTCTTCCTCCTTCTCTGTTTTCCTTTCCTCTCTCTTCCCACACTCAATGTAAACGAAAGACTTAGAAATATAATTAGATACCTTACACATTTTGAGACATTCTATCCACAAATTTATTTTTTTAATATTTGGAAGTTATTTTGTGTTGGTACACCTTGCTATCAGTCTGGTACTACACAATGAATTGAATTACAAATTTTTTTTTTCATAGAATCGTTAAATCTCAAAATTAGCAGAGACTTCAGATATACAGCCCTGAACCAATTATGTGACACCTCTACAGTACCTCAATCTTCCTGATCCCAGATTACTACTACTCAACTCTGATTTGTAGGAAGTTTTAGGTTCTATTACATAAAAATCTGCCTCCCTACAAGTGTCCCCCATAGTTTCTAGTTGTGACTGTTCCACTGCATTGAAATATTAAAGTTTGCTAAGATTTTACACATGTTACCCTACTTGACTCTCACAATAACCCTGGGAGGTACTTGTTTTTATTTAGAGATGAGGAAACTGAAGCAGACAAAATGACTTGTCTAGAACCACACAGATGGTGTCTAAAGATAGATTTGAACTCAGGTCTTCTTGATTCCAAGTTAAGCACTTCCATTGGGCCACCTAGCTGCCTTTTGAGGGCCTTTTCATTTGCTGACAGAATTAGGACAGAGACATGTAAGAAGTAAAGTAAAATATATTATAATATGGGAGTAAAACTTTATGAAGAGCAACTTGTCATAGTGTATAGAGTCATGGTCTCAGAGTCAGGAAAACTAGGTTTAAATCCCACCTCTGACCTTTGCTAGTTTTGTGATACCAGGATAGGTAACAACATTTCTGGGTCTCAGTTCTATCCTTTTGGGATGATAGATGGTACTTGGATAGAGTGTTATTCCTGGAATCTGGAAGACCTAGGTTCAAATACAACCTCAGCCACTCACTAGTTGTGTGACCCTGGCAAGTCACAACCTCTATTTGCCTCAGTTTCCTCAACTGTAAAATAGAGATGACAGGCCCTACCCCTCAGAGTTATCATGAAGATTAAATGAGGTAACTTTTGTAAAATGCTTAGCATAATTTTGCGTGTGTGTATAAGTGCTTATTAATAACATAATATAAATGCAAATGTTATATAAATGCTTATGCCCTTCCCTTCCTTTTTCCCTTTTTCATTTATAAAATTGTGATACCACCTGTATTGGCTATTTTATAGTCATATAGCAAAGTTAAAATGACAAGATATGCAGTGTCATTTGCAATGCTTAAAATTCTATGTAATTATTACCTATATGAGTGAAAGGTAATGGACATTAAGTGATATAGGATTTTACAAAATAAGGATATTAATGTATACAAGAATGATTAAGAAGGATATATAGAGATGAAAAGTTGTAGCTAATCCTTGAAGGATGGGAGAATTTGGAAAATGGGAAGAGGGAACTAGTGGATATTCCAACAAAAGCAAATTATATTGGGAAGTTTGTTATATATAGTGAAAATACTAGCTAAGAGTAGGGAGTCCATGTGAAAAATTAACATAAAAATTATATTAGTTCTACTAGTGGTACTACTACTACTACTACTACTAATGATAATGACGATAACAGTCCCCTCAAAACTTAACTTATCTATCATGAAGGTGTGGAACAGTGGGAAATCAAGGGAATACCATTCAGAAGTAATATATTATGAAGATTATTTGTGACTTGAGAATGATGCAGTAGGATGAAAGGCTTGGCAGGAGATTTGAAACACAAGCTGGTTGTACTTTAGTGAAATCAATAATTAGGTTAGGATGCCAGTCAATGTGATGAGACTTCTCCCATGAATCTAAGAAATAGATGGGGGGGGGAGTGGATTATGTTTATTGACTGGTTCTAATTAGATAAATAGTGGTGATAACCCTGACTCTGATAGCAGTGGCTCAAGGGGTACTTCTTCACATCTAGTAGTAGAAGAAGGAAATACACATTAGAAAAGATAAGAAATAGCAATACCCTACCTGCTGGAAATACTTTGGAGTATAAGTGCACATGAACTGAACTGAATATACTAATATAGTTATTATGTTATCAATACTAAAGCATTGCAAAATTTACAAGGAATCTGATCCATATAGGGAAAGACTTCTGGCAATTTTTGTCAACAATAGGCTGAAATACAAATCAAACAAGACATTCACTATCAACTCAGGTCACTCATAAGAAATGATTTTATTCTTTTTCTTTTTCTTTTTTTGTTTTTGCAGGGGGAAGGCAGGGCAGTTGAGGTTAAGTATCTTGCCCAAGGTCACAAAGCTAGTAGGTGTTAAGTGCCTGAGGCCAGATTTGAACTTAGGTCCTCCTGATTCCAGGGCTGGTGCTCTATTCACTGTGTCACTTAATTGCCTCAAAATAATTTTTTTCTTGAATCCAGAGTAGAAGAAGGAAGATTGGAAATTAAATTGCTTAACTCTGAATAGGGAAAAAGGAAAAGAATTTAGAGACAAATAAAATCTACAATTAAAACACATTTTTAAATGCTATTTATTAACTAAAAGAAAGGGGGGAAATGTCAGTCTTGATTGATTTTAAAAAGGAGATGAGCATACTTAGAACTGAATTTTCAAACAGTATTTTTTTTCATTTTGACAACATGAATCCAACTAATAGACCAATTAGAACAAAAAAAATAACAATTCAAAACCTGACACATTCTAAATTGAAACATTTTCTCATAATATAACATAGAGTATAGACACATTTCAAGAGCAGCCCTTAATAGTGTATTCCATGGCTGTTGTCATGGCATCACAAAAGAAAACATGAAGTTTTCTAGGGGCTAATGTCAAGTATCTCCATTTTTGCAGCACATAGAGAAAAGTATAAAAAAATGTGTGTGGGGAAAGGATAGAAGATTGCATCAATGTTTACCCAGTACACAAAATAAAACTCTTGAATTCCATATCATCAGAATAAAAAAAGAAATATATAAAATTGAATCTGCAAAATAAATAGTCAGAAACACTTGATTCATTTGACAACTTAAATCAAATGTTTGCCTCAGCTTCCTCATCTTCAAAATGAGGATAATAATAACATCTACCTTTCATGATTATTACAAGGATAAAATAAGATAATATGTTCAAAGTGTTTCACAACCCTTAAAGTTCTATATAACTGCTAACTGCTGTTGCTTCTATTGTTTAAACTTCCTCCATAGGAACTGATGTTATCTGAAAACAGGCTGAGGTATGGTATTTTTCACTTGCTTTATTTTTTTTCTAGTTTTCTTGTACAAAATGAATAATATGTTGATTTACATAATTGCACTGAGACACTGGCACAGCCAGCCAGCTCCACGTGGCAGCTTCAGCTCCTGGCCTGCAGAGTGTAGGGGGACCAAGCACCAGTCTGAGCGGTAATCACTCTTGCTTTAACCTGCTTGGATCTGGATTGCAATCTAGGGTGGAGGTCCTTGGGTGTGTGTCCAGGTTGCCAGAGCGTGTGGAGACCTCAGAGAGGGTGCCCATCTAATACCTCCAGAAGCTAAGACAACCCCAGAATTTGGGATGAAAGCTCCCCTGTCTGGTGGCAGAGTCCTACACTGGCAAAAAGCCAAGTGTCAAGTGACTGATGGGAGACATGACCAGGCAAAGGAAACAAAGAAGACAGAAGATTCCAACATTAGACTCCTATTTTGGGGGACAAAAAGGAGCAAAGAATGGAACAGGAGGAAGACAGTGAAGTCAGAACTCCTGCACCAAAAGCTTCAAAGAAAAACACAAGCTGGTTACAGGCCATAGAGGACCTTAATAAGCAGATAAGAGAAGTGGAGGAAAAATTGGGAAGAGAAATGATAATGATGCAAGAAAATTATGAAATGAAAGTCAGCAGCTTGACTGAGGAAAATAATACCTTAAAAAATAGACTCACTCAAATGGCAAAAAAGGCTCAAAAAGGCAATGAGGAGAAGAATGCTTTAAAAAGCCTAATTTGCCACATGGAAAAAGACTCTCAAAAGCTCAATGAGGAGAATCATTGCTTTAGAATTAGATTGGAGCAAATGGAAGCTAATGACTTTATGAGAAATCAAGATGCTGTTAAACTGATCCAAACAAATGAAAGAATAGAAGGCAATGTGAAATATCTCATGGGAAAAACCACTGACCTGGAAAATAGATCGAGGAGAGATAATTTAAAAGTTATTAGACTACCTGAAAGCCATGATCAAAGTAAGAACCTAGAAATCATCCTCCAGGAAGTTCTCAAAGAAAACCACCCTGATGTTTTAGAACCAGTGGCAAAACAGAGGTTGAAAGAATCCACAGATCACCTCCTAAAAAAGATCCCAAAAAGAAAACTCCTAGGAATATTATAGCCAGGTTCTGGAATTCCCAGATTAAGGAGAGGATATTACAAGCAGCCAGGAAGAAACAATTTGAATATTGTGGAAACACAATCAGGATTACTCAGGATCTGGCAGCTTCTACACTGAGGGATCAAAGGGCTTAGTATATAATATTCCAGAGGTCAAAAGGATCTGGTATTAAAATCAAGAGTCACCAGCAAAATTGAGTATCATGTTTCAGAGGAAAATATGGTCATTCAGTGAAATAGAGGACTTTCAAGCATTCTTGCTGAAAAAAAAGAGTTGAATAGAAAATTTGACATTCAGATACAAGAAGCAAGAGAAGCTTGAGAAGGTAAACAGGGAAAAGAAATCATAAGGAACTTATTAAAGTTGAACAGTTAACATTCTTACATGGAAAAACAATAACTGAAACTTATGAAACTTTTCTCAGTAGTTGAAGGGATTAGAAATATATATTTGTGTGTGTGTGTGTGTGTGTGTGGGTATATGGGCATATGAATACATATGTGAATTGTGTATATATGTAACAGGTATACATAGGGAGAGGGCACAGGACCAATTTAACTGTAAGGGATGATACTTAAAAGGTGAAATTAAGAGTTGAGAGAGGAATATAATGAGAGTTGATGGGTAGAGACAGAATGGGGTAAACTATTTCATATAGAAGAGGCAAGGGAAAATGGTTACAATGGAAGGGAAGAATAGGAAGGCAAAAGGGAATGGGCCAAACTTATTCCCATTGAATTTGGCCTGAGGAGGGAATGAAATACACAATAAATTGGGTATCTCACTTTCCAAGAGAATAGAGGGGGGAGGGGGTGAGAGGGGGGATGATGGAAGGGAGGGAAGCCTGGGGGGGAGAGAAGTTGGAAGCGCCCACTTTTCAAAATGGAAGCAATGAAAGCAGAGAATAGAACAAGTGGGAGGTGGGATGGGAGGAAGGGAAATATAGTCAGTCTTTTACAATATATCTACTATATTATTGTTTTGCACACTTGTACAACCTATACTGAACTGTTTATCTTCTCAGTAAGGGTGGGTGACAAGGGAGGAAGGGAATGAATCTGGAATTCAAAGTTTTAAAACCAAATATTCAAATATATATATATATATATATATATATATATATATACACACACACACTATTATTAATACTATTTTACATGTAATTGGGAAATAAAATATACAGGCACTGGGGCATAGTGATCCACTGGAAAAGTCAAAAGGGGTATGGGAGAAAATATGGGAGAGATCAGATTGGAGGACGGCATATCCTGGGGGACTGCTATTTTGGGGTGGTGGGTAGGGGAGAAATGGGGAGAAAATTTGTAACTCAAAATCTGGAAGAAATGAATGACGTAAATCAGAAGTTAATAAAGCATTTGAAAAAAAAACCACAAGCATATGATGCAGCTGTGGCTTGTCTTTATTATATCTACTCTTTCTTGCTATAAGGTGAAGGAGGGGTGTTCCAGGAAGACTAGAAGCTCTGGTGTGAGAGCTTGCTGAATCCTTTTCAGGCTGTTTATCGATCTTTGTTATCTACCTAGCTCTAAAACCTTACCTGAGGCTCCAAGATGCTTTAGCATATGCAATGGCCACACCATGGTATACCAATTTGGTAAAGAGCTAACCTAGTTTGAAGGTAAAGGTGAGTTAGGGGGATGACTGCCCCAAATCTGTGAAGACTTCTACAGGCAGAAGGGGTAAGTGAGAGCAATTTGTTTCAATATCCATGAAGGTGGTTGAAGCAGGCACTGTGAAACTATTAGAGGTTGGTCAGACTTTATAAACATCAAGGTCATTTACTGAATCCTGGGCCATCTCTAGACATCTCGAGTTTTGCCATGAACTTCAATGACTCTAGAAGAGAGAGGGAGGCTTATGATTTTGTGTAACTCTGTCTCCTTTCAATTTAATACACCCACAAGTCAAGACTTCAACTATGATGTCATTGGTCCTCTTCAAAATAAAGGAAAAACAACAAGGTGAAGGACTACTGTATAATATCCAAAGCTTTGCTAGCTTCAAAAAATCTAGAGCAGGGGTGGGGAACTGTAAAGCCAATCACAAGCAGCTTTCCAGAGGACTAATGCTGTGGACAGCTTCAAGGTTCTGATTATACATTGTAGTGAACTCTCTATTTATTCAGTTATAAACTAAGACAAAATATTCGCAGAAAATCAAAATGCAACATTCACCATGTTGTGGTATAAAAAATTATCACTAAAATGGCCATGTAGTTTTCAATAAAGTGGTCTCATAGTTTTAAACAAAGTACATTCATTTAGTAACTCAATCATCCTTAAAGAAGCTAGCCTCCTTAATTGACACAAAGTACAGAGGTCAAAAGCTCTTCACCTCTAGTTCACATTGCCTTAATCTCTTCAATAAAAAAGTCTTCTTGATTGGAGATTAGTTTCCCAACATCCCTAATTAGTAAGTCCTTAACTCAATAATCTAATTGTAAAGGTAAAAGTTCTCCACCCCTAGTAAATCATGATCTTCTCAGTTTGTATTAAATTCCCAAAGAGAGGTCTTTTCATCTTAACTCAAGGCTGGCTCTTGGATTCCATGGTTCCCCTTCCATGATCCCAGCTCCTGCCAGCTCCTTGTTGTCTATCTCCTTGTCCAGTTCCTGTTCCATGCTAAAGCTCACTGTATCTATTCCACCTCAAGTCCTTCACAGTTTGTGTTCCTGAAAAGAGAAAGCTTAAAAAAGTCACAATAACATTCATGAACATTGTCAGCATCCTCATCAATTCACTTTCTGCCTGTGAAATAAACATAGACCCAACAGCAAGGTCTAAGGAATCAGCACAAATCATTAGTATAGTCCCAGGACCTCTGAAAATATCAGCAAGACTCCCATCCAGGATTTTTGTAAACATACAACAAGAAAATTCTCTTTCAGGGCTTCTGTAACAATAGCAACATTCTCTGTCAGCAGATGAATCTGACAAAGTAACATCAAAACAAACAGATACAGTACCAACACCACATCTATGCTTCCTCCCAGTTCTCCTCTCTTCTCATTTCTCAGAAGTTCTCAATTTGGTTCTCATAAGAAGTTCTCAGGAGAAATTCTGGCACCACAAGTTCTGTTCTACATTCTGTTCTCAATTTGTAGCAGTTCTAAGAAGTTCTCAGGATCCTGGTAGTTGTCTCTGTCTCTCAGTAATTCTCCTTCCCAGTAGTTATCTCTCTCTCCAGTAGTAGTGGCTCTGTGTCCATAATGCTCACTCCCAGAAGTTCTAGCCCTCTAGCTTGGGCTTCTCCTTATATATGGTATTAGTTCCTCTCTGTTGTGTCCATTCCTATTACATCAATAAGTCCATCCCACAGAAGGATTCCCAAATTATGGGTCTTAACACTTGACACAATCATTAACTTGGAAAAAGGTGCTAAGAACACTTTTGATTGTAAATACAAGGAGCAGGAAAGAACTTCAAATTCCCATTACCATTACAGAAACTTGTGGCATCAAGGCTACATGTGGCCTTTTAGGTATTTGTGTGCCACTTTTTTTAAAGAGTTTTTTTTTTGGTGTTGTTTTTGGATGGGGAGGGTAGGGCAATTGGGGTTAAGTGACTTGCCCGAGGTCACACGGCTAGTTTTGTGTGTGTGTGTGTAAAGCGTCTGAGGCTGGATCTAAACCCAGGTCCTCCTGACTCCAGGGCTAGTGATCTATTCACAGCACCACCTAGCTGACCGTGTGACACTTTTAAAAATTAAATTTTATGTTTATTTTTAGTTTACATCATTCATTTCCACAAGATTTTGAGTTACAAATTTTCTCCCTGTCTTTCCCCTACCCACCACCCCCAAAACAGTGATCCCACTATATACCCCCTTCTCCAATCTGCTTTCTCCTATATCCTCTCACATCCCTCCTCTGACTTCCCAGTAGGGCAAGACAGATTTCTATACCCCAGTGCCTGTAGATCTTATTTCCCAGTTGCATGTAAAATAATAATTATATATATAATTTGATTTTAAAACTTTGGGTTCCAGATTCTTTCCCTTCCTTCCTTGTCACCCACCCTTACTGGAAAGATAAGCAATTCAATATAGATTGCACAAGTGTAGCTATGCAAAACATTTCCATACTATTATATTGTAAAAGATTGATTATATTACCCTCCATCCTCTCCCTCCCCTCACTTGTTCTATTCTCTACTTTGACCATGTCCCTTTTGAAAGTGTGTGCTTCCAACTTCCCTCACCCCCAACCTGCCATCCCCTCCATCATCCCCCATCTCATCCCTTTACCCCCTACTCTGCTGTAGGGCAAGATATCCTATTTAGTGTATATGCCATTTCCTCTCTAAGCCAAATTCAATGAGAGTAAGGATGACCCATTCCCTTTTGATTTCCTGTTCTTCCCCTCCATTGTAACAGTCTTCCCTTGCCTTTTCTATATGGGATAATTGACCCTATTCTGTCTCTCCTCCTCTCCTCTCATTATATTCCTCTCTCACCTCTCAATTTTACCTTTTAAGTATCATACATTCTTATTCAACTGGTCTTGTGCCCTCTGTCTGTCTATACCTGTACACATATATTCACACACTCACATATGTATTCATATGCCCATATACCCTCCTGTATAGACATGTATATATGTATATACACATATACATTTATATTCCCTTCAACTATTCATATACTGAGAAAAGTTTCATAAGTTACAATAATTGTTTTTCCATGTAGGGATGTAAATAGTTCAACTTTGATAAGCTCCTTATGATTTCTTTTCCCCATTTACCTTCTCATGCTTCTCTTGCTTCTTGTATCTGAATAACAAATTTTCTATTCAACTCTGGTTTTTTCATCAAGAGTGCTTGAAAGTCCTCTACTTTATTGAATTACCATATTTTCCCCTGAAACATGATAGTCAATTTTATTGGGTAGGTGATTCTTGGTTTTAATCCCAGCTCCTTTGACCTCCAGAATCTCATATTCCAAGCCCTTTGATCCCTCAATGTAGAAGCTGCCAGATGCTGTGTTATCCTGATTGTGTTTCCACAATGTTCAAATTGTTTCTTCATGGCTGCTTGTAATATTTTTTTCCTTGATCTGGGAACTCTGGAACCTGGTTAAAATATTCCTAGGAGTTTTCTTTTTGGGATCTTTTTCAAGAGGACATTGGTGAATTCTTTCAACCTCTATTTTGCCCTCTTATTGTAAAACATCAGGACAATTTTCCTTGATAATTTCTAGAAGGATGATTTCTAGGTTCTTTAAAAAAAAAAAGCAATTGGAGTTAAATAACTTGCCCAAGGTTACATGGCCAGTTTTTTTGTGTGGGTGTTAAGTATCTGAGGCCGGAACCAATTCCGTGTCCTCCAAACTCCAGGGCCGGCACTCTTACTCACTGTGCCACTTAGCCACCCCTCTAGGATTTGTTTTAATTATGGCTTTCAGATAGTCCAATAATGTTTAAATTATCTCTCCTGGATGTATTTTCCAGGTTAGTAGTTTTTCCAATGAGATATTTCACATTGTCTTCTATTTTTTTTTTCATTCTTTTGGATCTGTTTAATAGTATCTTTATTTCTCATAAAGTCACTAGCTTCCATTTGCTCCAATCTAATTCTAAAGGAATCATTCTCTTCAGAGGGCTTTTAAGATTCTTTTTCCATCTGGCAAATTCAGCTTTTTAAGTCATTCTTCTCCTCATTGCCTTTTTGAGCCTCTTTTGCCATTTGAGTTAGTCTACTTTTTAAAGTTTTATTTACTTCAGTTAGGTTGTTGACTCTTTTTCATGATTTTCTTGCATGATTCTCATTTCTCTTCCCAATTTTTCCTCCACTTCTCTTATTTGGTTTTTAAAATCCTTCTGAAGTTCCTCTATGTCCTGTAACCAGTTCATATTTTTCTTGGAAGCTTTTGGTGCAGGAGTTCTGACTTCATTGTCTTCCTCCTGTTCCATGCTTTGATCCTTTTTGTCTCCAAAAAGAAGTCCAAAGTTGGATTGCTGTGCTTGCTTTTCTTCCTTTGTTTGCTCATTTTGCCACTCAATTACTTGACTTTTGAGTTTTTTGCCACAGTAGAACACTGCTTCTAGAGAGGAGAGCTTTGTCCCAAATTGCTGGGGTTTTTTCAGCTGCTGGAGCTATGAGTTGGGTGCCCTGTCTGTATCCACTGGCTCCACTGGCTCTGGCACACTGATCACACAGCCCAGTACCTCCATCCTCTCACTTTGTCTTTGGCATTTATGGGTTGATAATTCTGGACACTGCCACATCAGCTAGTGATCTACTCTCCCAACATCCCTCTAGCCACAACTGGTTGGTCTGCCTTTGGGCTATAATTGCAGACTCAAGTGGGGTTGGGCTCTTCTCCCAGCATGTTATGATTGACCCTTCCTGCTGGTCTGCTTGACTGTCTTCAGTGGAAGGATTGTTTCTCTCTGTCTCTTTGTTGGTTCTGTAGCCCTAAAGTTTGTTTAGAGTCATTTTAAAAAGTATTTGAGGTGGTTATGGGTGGAGTGCAGGAAGTATTCCTGCTTCTATGCTGCCATCTTCTTGATGCCACCTTTTGACTGAGTCAACGTTTTACAGAACAAATTGTTTTATTAAGGGAATTTGTTCTGGGAAGTTTGAATTCAGTCAAAGTGCTACACTTGAGGACCTAGAGGGTCATATGTGGCCTCGAGGCCAAAGGTTCCCCACCCTTTATCTAGAGAATGAGTCCCCACAGATCTAGTACCTGGACTAACCCTAACCCATAGTCTCTTCCTGGAAAGAGGCCTGTGTCTTTGGCAAACCCTTTGACCCAGAACAAGGTTGGATCAATAGTTAAACAAAAACTTATAAAGCACCTACAATGTGTCAGGCACTATGCTAAGTGATGGAGTAGTCAAGCTGCTGTGTCCCTTAGCAAAGACAACAGGAGCCAAGATGTTGCGTCCCCTTAATAAAGGGGCTAATTATTATTTGTCATGTTTATAAGTGAAACTGATAGTGAAAAGCAACTGTAGCAAATATTTGAAGTTTGTATATACTCTCCCCCAAGAATCATGTGTTAAAGAGCAGGGTGGTCCTGATCAAGTAGATTTATTGCTTCTTCTGTTCTTGCTATAACTTTTCAGTAAGTATCTCTTTTATAATCTAACTAATGATATATATTTTTTTGTCATACAGTGGTTCTATAGATCAATAAATAATACAGGGAAATACTGAAACTATAAATTGATGTTGGAGAGAACAAACTGGAATAGGGGGTTGACTTGATAGAATTAAAAAAAAAAATCTCAAACCACAACACATACCTCTTGCACCCTAAGGTAAAAATATAGCCTTTTTCTGGTAAGTCTACTTCCTAGTGTGAGATGGAGTTAGAACGACTACTCCCAGAGTCAATAGCCATCTAGTACTCTGCTGATCAAACTTAGTGCCCATGTAATATAGATGAAGCTCAAAGGGCCTTTGTAAAGTATACATGATCCAACCATCAGAGTTCCTTTGTAGATACAGACAATAAGAACAAAATCACATTCACCAGTTGCATTGCTTAAGCTGATGGCTTGAATATTTCTTTGGAAAAGGAAATTATATATTTCAAGTTGCATTGAACTTGTATCTTAAAACACTTGTAGCTTCTTAGGGAGTTGGGATAAGCACTTGTGTTTATTCTTGTCCCATATTATTCCATTAGTACTATTTTCACAGTGTTATCAGTCATGAAATCAATCCTAAAGTAACAAAATCACAATTTTTTTTTTCAAGTTGGAAGGGATGACATCTATTTCAACCCATATCATATTCACACCATTGCCACACATATCTCACACACACACACACACACACACACACAAACTTTATAACAACAAAAATACTAAAACCCGACAATTGGTCATTCAGTATCAGAATGAAAACTTTCAATGAAGTAGAAATAATTTCCTTTTGAAGTACTCAATTCTACATTGGATAGATTGAATTTTAAGATGTTTTGATAACAATAAGTTCAAATTTATGCTATATTTTTCAAATCTCTGATTTCTTCATTTGCAATCTTTGCCTCCTAAAGTGCTTCCAATCCTGGAAGCTATCAAAGTTTATCTTCTTTGCTTCTGAAAAGAGTGCTTCCAACTGACTTTATGCATTAAATATAGTACCATAAGGCATAAATAATGTTCTTCAATCAAATACAACATATTCCATGTATTCCATCATCTCCTTTTAAACACTGATAAACACATTTCCATCCTTCTAAATTGATTAAGATTTTTTCACAAATAAGCCACACCTATGATTCTTTAATTGATTCAAAGAGAAGTCTGGACTCATGGAGGTGATGTTTAATCAGCCACTCTTTAATGGGAGATAGTGCAGGGCGGACCTCTGAGAGTTCCTCCCAAATCCTGTACTGCTCCCAGGGCAGCCAATTATTTTATCCCCTCCTCCCCTGCTACCTTACAGGACTTCATCATGTCCTTGAGCCCAGTACTTTCCCTCCTTTCCCCACATATTTTCAGTTTCTTTTTATCTATTGTCTTCCTTCATTTTATTGTTTATTCCTTGAGGACAAGAATAGTCTTTTGCCTTTCTTTGAATCTCTAACAACTAACATAGAAGGAACTTAATAAATATTTATTGACTGAATGATTTAGTGATTATTTGCAAAGACCTATGGGAGGGATTCTCCATCTGGGAATCTCATTCCTAGATGCACTAGTAAAAAAAAAATAGCATATTTTTCTCTGTTTAGTTTTAGATTGCAGATAATCTATTTTCCACTGCTTTAAATTCAACCCTAGACTTGTTTGTTTGTTTGTTTTGTGTTTTGTTTGTTTGTTTGTGTGTGTGTGTTAAATTTTGCATGTTTTACTGCTATACCCCTAGGAACATGGGACTGATGATCTGTATTGGTATTTGTTTCCCTAAAACAATGCTGTATTTAGTTGCCCAGAGGAAACTATTTAGTGTCCTGTGGATATAGTACTGGTCCTGGAGGCAAGAAGACCTGAGTTCAAATCTTTCCTCATATACTTTTTAGTTGTGTAGACCTAGGAAAGTCACTTAAACTCTCTCAACTTCAATTTCTTCATCTGAAAAAGAGAGATAATAATAGTACCTATCTCCCAGGGTTACTAAGAGGATCAAAATAGTTATCATGTGTAAAGGGCTTTGCAAACTTTAAAGCTCCCTATAAATGCTAGACATTCATACTGGTAGTTCAAATCCTGCCTTAGATACTAGGATGTGACCCTGTGCAGGTTACTTAACTGCTGTTTGCTTCACTTTCCTCACCTGCATAATGGGGATAATAGTATATATCTCCAAATAAATATTGTGAGAATCAAATTAGATGATTTATAAGGTGGTTTTCAAACCTTTAAGCACTTATATAAATGTTAGTTGGATGCTGCTTCTGCTACTGTTGATATTTATATAACAGTTAGCTTAGAGTACAGTAAGATAGCTCAGAAATGTTTACTTTTATTTTCTTCTTTTTTTTTATTTTCTAGATTAGACTGACTTCTTTGTGACATGAGTCCAGACAGCTTAACTGAGAATCTTATAGACTATAGGTCCATAAGATAAAAGTTCATAGTTTACCTGTTGGCTGACTAATACTATCCAATCTTGTGGTCTTTATTCTATAGTCCAGTTATTGCAAGGATCTCTGATGGCTCTTCCATACTTTGGAAGTTGATAAAGTTAAGTTTTTAGATACTCATTCACAAATGATCAGAAAAATAAATATGTAGAACCACATTCAAAATCAGAAAAACACAGAGAGACGAAAGAGAGAGAGAGAGAGAGAGAGAGAGAGAGAGAGAGAGAGAGAG
>NW_027185771.1:26789644-26795540 GCF_028583685.1 Petaurus breviceps papuanus
GAGAGAGAGAGAAAGCAGCCAGTAGCCAACAACTCCTCCTCCTTCCCCAGACCCGATATTTCATAGTTGTTCTTGTTTAACCAGAATAGGATGGAAAAAGCCAAGTGTTCAATTACAATGCCAAATCTTTTGGCTCTTCAGCAAACCAGAAAATTTCTCATAGAATGCCAGTCCCTCAGTCCCTCTTTGCCAGAACCCTCAGCAAGCCCCCAAGTATTAGATTGAAATCAGCCAGAGAATACAGTGAGTGCTGTGTCCGATGTAGATGAAGGAAAAATCTGAGCATAGTTTTAGTTCTGTGGCTTTGTAAGCTATTCCTCCTATTATATAGCTATTTATGGAATCAGAAAGTTATTCTTCAATGAAGGTTATCTCTCTCTTGGAATCAGTGTAAATTTCTGAGAGAAGAAAGACATCTCCTTGGCTTTGGTAGAATGGAATCCCCTTGAAATCAGGGATTGTTTAATTCTTGTCTTTATGTCATCAGCACCTAGTTCAGTGACTGGAACATAATTGGTGCTAAATACATGCTTGTTGATTCCAATGGAATTAAAATGTTCAGGTTGTATCTGAAATAAGAGAGACAAATTAAACATTTAGTCACAGCTCATAAATGTTGTCTTTGGAAGAATATTTTACACATATTCTTGTTGTAGAAGCAGAAATTCACTATGCAGACACAAAGGGTACACGATGCGACAGTTGGATTTGTAGGCCTTGTCTATCTATTTTTTTGAAAATATTATGAGCAGCATTTTTTAAAAGTCCTAAAGATTTCAATGTAATATGCTTTCTATTGTCCTTTCTAACATCACCTTCTACAGCCATAGCAATATTTTTTTTCCCCTGGATGATAGAACATTTGGAAAAGAATGATTAGTGAACCCAGGAGGCCTTTTCAACATTTCACATTCTGTGATTTTCTTAAATATTCAATAACTTTGATATATGCTGAAAAGTATGATTTGAGAATTTAATCTCTACTTCTAAAATCATTTGAGTGCCTTCTCTATAATTTCCCCCAATGTTGGATATTGTCATAAATAAAGAAATATTTAAATTTGGGAAAATCTTGACCCTGCTTAGAACCATAAGTATTTTCACTATAAGTGAAATTCATTTTCATTAATTTCTATTCGAAGGCTATAACCCTGAACTATCAGTTAGGTTTATATCAATGAATTAATTAGACTTTGTGGACTCCACAAAAACACAGTCACAATGATTACTGGGAGGTATCACCGTGATCATCTTGTCCAGTTCTTCCCTATTTGAGATGGGATGGCAAGAGAGAGCAAAGGGACTTACTCAATGTTACACAGGAAGTTAGTAGGAGAGTTTGGACTAGAATCCAGGTCTTTTACGTCTGCTCCAGGGTTCTTTTGGACTACTGCTCACTGAAGCAGTGTTTGAAGCTGATAAATAGTCAACATTACTTTTGAGTAGATACTCTTTGAGTAGATTCAGAGAAATTTAGAATAGGAAAGAACCGAAAATGTCATCTAGGATAGTGATGTCAAACTCACAGAGGAGTGGGATCCATTGATCCATACATTCCCTAGATCACTGTTTTATTGTGACAAAGGGGCTTGCATAGCTCAATGATACTATGAGTCATGCAAGCTAACCCAAGAAGGACAGGTTCCAGGCTCAGACCCCTACCCCCCCCCCCCCCCCCCCCCACACACACACACAAAACTAGCTGTGTAACCTTGGGCAAGTTACTTAACCCCAATTGCCCTCCAAAAGGCAAAAAAAAAAAATCAATGACAAAACATCCAACATCAGAGAAATAGAAGTCTATACTCCAACCACTTATGTCAAAGCGTCAAAAGTTGTTTAATTCAATTAAGTCCTGCAAAAGCTTCTAGAAATCACACACACACACACACACACACATGCACACATGCATATACACAAAAGATACCAAATTCAGTATAGGGGAATGGAATGCTAAAGTAGGAAATCAAAAGATAATTGGAAAAGCAGGCTCATTTGGCCTTGGAGTGCAAAATGAAGCAGGCCAAAGACTAACAGAATTTTGTCAAGATAACTTTTTGGTCATAGTACATACTCCTTTTCAACAGTGTAAAGGGGTCTTCTCCATATGGATATCATCAGATGCTTAATATCAATATTCTTTGCAATCAAATGATAAGATTTATACAGTCAGCTAAAAGAAGACCTGGAGCTTACTGTGGCTCAGATCATGAGGTTCTTCTTGCAAAATTCAAACTGAATTTGAAGAAATTAGGGGAAACAATCAGATCATATAGGTATGACCTACGTAACTTTCCTTATGAATATGAAGTGAAGGTGACGAATAGATCAATAGATGTAAGGGATTAGATCTGGTAGATAGAGTGCCTGAAGAAGTATGGACAGAAGTGCAAAATATTATGTAGGAGGCAGCAGCAGCAGCAACAACAACAAAACATACCAAAGAAAAGAGTAATAAAGTGAAACGACTATCTGGTTAGGTTTTACAAATAACTGAAGAAAGAAGGAAAATAAAATTGAAAGGAGAAAGGGAAATACATACTCACTTGAATGTGAAATTTCAGGCCAGCAAGGTTATGCATAAGAATCTGCAAGCTAGGCTTCAGTAACATGTTAACCAAGAATTACAAGAAGTGTAGGCTGGTTTCTTAAGGAGAAGAGGAACTAGAGACAAAATTGCCAACATTTGCTGGATTTTGAAGAAAGAAAGGAGGTTCCAGAAAAAAAAAATCTTCTTCTGCATTATTGACTACATTAAAGGCTTTGATTATGTGGGTCACAACAAAATGTGGCAAATCCTCAAAGAGACAGGAGTACCATATGATCTTCCTTGTCTCCTAAGGAGCCTGTATATGGACAAGGAAGCAACAGAATCTAACAGTGCCATATATTGTCACCTTATTCATTTAACTTTATATGCAGAATACATGGCAGGCAGGATAAATCAAAAGTCAGAATTAAAATTGCTGGAAGAAATATAATATACCTCAGATATGCAGTGATACCACTCTGATGGCAGAAAGTGAAGAAGCATTAAAAAGCCTCTTGATGAGAATGAAAGAGGAGGGTGCAAAAGCTGTATTGAAGCTTCACATGACTGTGATGTTGGTACTTTGTCTGTCTGTTTTGGGCCTATGTTTATTTCACAGGCAGAAAGTGAATTGAGATGATAGTGCCAACCATGTTTGAATATTGTTATAATTCTGCTAAACTTGATGTGTGTAGATATTGTGGCTCTGTTAAACTTTCTCTTCCCAGCAACAGAAACTGTGAGGGACTTGAGGTGGACTGGACACTGTGAGCTTCAATGTGGAACAGGAACTGCACAGAGAACTGGACAAGGAACTGGGAGCTTCCCACCTTTGAACCCAGGTGACAGTTTAGTGGATTCAGGTGGGAGCTGGGACTATGGAAGAGGAACCATGGAAGCTGAAAGCCTGCCTCAAGTCAAGATGAAAAGACATCTCAATTGGTACTGAGTAGTGACTGATGAAATTGTAACTTACTTGTGACCTAGCTAGGGATGGATGGTCCTTGTACTTTCCACTACCCCTTAAGAGAGTACTGAGTAGTGACTGATGAAGTTATAACTTACTTGTGCCCCATGGGTGGAGAACTTTGACCTTTTGTACTTTGTGATTGAATTGAGGACTTACTAAATGATTGAGTTAAAGAATGAATGTACTTTGTTCAAAACTATGTCACCACTTTGGTGAAAACTATGTGGCTATTTTAGTCAAAAGTGGTAACATTATGAATACTGTACCTTGATTTTCTTTGAATGTTTTGTCTTAGTTTGTTACTGAATAAATAGAGGGCTTACTATAATGTGCAATCAGAACCTTGAAAGCTGTTCACTGCAGCAGTCCTCTGGAAAGCTGCTTTTGCTTTCTTTACAAATATAACCTTTATGAATCATGAACAAGAATGTCCTTAATGTGAGGGAGACATTTAACTTTTTGGAAATCAGTGTCGGTACAGCTTTATCTTCTTGCCTTCATATCAAAGTGTCATTATGGCTATAAATGAGAGAACTGGAAAATAACCCCCATCTTTCTCCCAACTCTGTCTTCTCTTTTCACATAAAAACCAGCAGCACAACCAAAAACCATCATATCTTCCCTGTAATTATGAGTGGAATCAAGGATATCAATATCTGCCTATTTTATGAATGGTAGATTAGAAGCTCATAAGTTCATTTGAGATAAAAAAAATATTGTGTAAATATACACACATACATTTATGTATATATATATATATGTGCAGTATGTATACATACATATATATGTATATGCCCGTATACATGCTGCATACATCTTATTTCCATACAGGCATACACATATGTTACTTTGCATCAAACTTTTGGTTTAAATTTTCATTTATTCATTCAATAGATACTTATTAAGAGCTTATTGTGTTCAGAATGCCTCATTATAACCTCAGGATTTTAAGAAGAAAAAAGTGAATCAGATCCTACTCTTAAATGGTTTATAGTTTACTGGTAGATAACACTTATTACATTGCTTATTATTTCAGCCATGACCAACTCCTCATGACCCCAGTTGGGGTTTCCTTGGCAAAGATACTAAAATTTTATTTTCCAGTTCATTTTATAGATAAAGAAATGGAGACAAACAGGATTAGTGACATGCAGTAGTCACAGACCTAGTAAGTATCTGTTGTTGTTGTTTGTCTTTAATTCTCAAAGAGCATCATAGCATGAAGAGGGCAATGCCATGACTTGAAAGTGAATTGGGTTTAAGTGAGGGAGGGCTGTGTCTGAGGCAAGATTTGAACTCAGGAAGATGAGTCTTCCTGACTCCAAAGATAAGTTAAACTATGGACATAGCCAAACTATCATCTCTTTTCCTCAAATAAAGCACTCCATATTCAGTTTTTGTGACTTTCCATTGGTCAATCCCCATGGCTGGAATTTAGTCTCTCCTCATCCTCTCCTCATATAATCCCTTCAAGAACTTCTTTGATTTCACCTTATACAAAAGGTTTTTCCTGATCTCTTTAGTTGTTTGTGCCCCAAATACCCAATACCTTCCTTCAAACTATCCTTTGTTGCTTTAGCACATATTTTGTATGAATTATGCATATATATGCATATGCAATATGTGCATACATAAATGCATGCTTACATGCACATATCTAAATTCATACATACTTTCAGAGAATGTGTTCACGAATCAACAAACAGAAAATTAGGGCTTGATAATTGTTCTTTTGATTGTGAAGACTTAAGAAATTTATACATAAAATGGTAGTGATAAAGATAAAACTTGAACATTTGTTGAGCAGCCAACTATCAATCACTTACCAGCACATCCCTGTATATGTTGCTTCCTGACAAGAACAATGCAAGCATATTGAAATCCAAGACTGTTGCTCTTTTTCCATTACCCTTCCATTTTCTTCCTTTCTTTTTCCCCCCTTTTCTGTTTTTTTTCCCTTTTTCTATCTTTCTTTTTCTCCCTCTTCTTTTGCTCTTTTTCTTCCTTTATTTTTTCCTTTCTTTCCTTTTTCTTCTTTCATCTCTTTTGTCCTTATATCAATATATTAGAGCAAAGTGCTTTGTACATAGTAGTTTTTTTTTTCTTTTTGGATGGAAGGCAGGGCAATTGGGGTTAAGTGACTTGCCCAAGGTCACAAGGGTAGTAAGTGTTAAGTTGGTCCAAGGTAAAATTTGAACTCAGGTTCTCCTGACTCCAGGGCTGGTGATCTATTCCCTGTGCCACCTAGCTGCCCCTACATAGTAGATTCTTTAAAAAAAAATGGATTTGGTTTTTAATGATTTGGGGCACCATATTAGCAACTGAAAGGATCTGCTAAAGACCTAAAACAATTAAGTAGAAAATATTCATTTCAACTGAGGACTTCTTTTCTCCTT
>NW_027185771.1:26795640-26897900 GCF_028583685.1 Petaurus breviceps papuanus
CCACAAACACATCTGTGAGTCCTTCACTTAATTGATCCTTCACTTATTCCTTTCAGTAATTTTTCTTCCTGACCAGTTGATGAATCAGAAGCCTCATGAAAAAGGATATTTCATATTAATAGGTTATTAATGTTATTAATTCCAGAGCAAATTGTGGATGTGGGGTCAGATAGAATAGGAAAAATATTCTAAGATCCTCTGAAACTCTCTGGCAAACAAAAGCTGATGAATAAGCACATACAGAATCACAAGTAGAGCAAAGAGCATAAGTCTTCCTTAGGGTACCAAAATTTAGTAGATAATGATAGGAATTGTTAGAATTTATTTTAGCATTTTGTTAATAATAATCATTAATTAAAACTGAAAGTTTCAGATTGTATATTTTCTGTAGAAGACCCTTCAAGAAATGGTTACCATAATTGAGTTCCTCCATCTTCAATGATATAATCAACAAAGGGGTTGATTTTTTTCCAGGTTTTGTGCCATTTGTCCCTGGTTCAAAAACCCCTTTGGGGAAATAAATTGTGGATTACTCAATCCACTTCCCTTCACTTTCTTCTATTTTTTTAAACAATGTTTTATCCATTTCAGGATTTTTGAGCATCTGACATAAAAAATGGATATGATGTTATGGAGATGAGACAAAGCACATATCCAGTTCTTTTTTACTTGATCATTGCTCTAGTCAGGAGGCAGGCAGGAGGGAATGGAATGGCATAAGCCTTTATTTAAGGATCTATTCTGCCAGACTTTAAGGTAAACACTTTACAAATATTATCTAATTTGATCTTCACAAAACCTCTGGAACATAGGTGCTAGTGTTATGCCCAATTTACAGCTGACAAAACTGAGTGTGCCAGTTAAACAACTTGCATGGAGGCACACAGCTATTAAATTCCTGAGTCCAGATTTGAACAGTCTTCCTGATTCCAGGTCTAGAAGTCTACCCACTAAACCACCTAGCTACTTCAGGGAAGTCTAAAACTTCTAGAAAAAAAGAGAAAGTGTATAGATTAGTAAGGTCCATGGCAAAAACAAATACAGCACTTGTATCTGAAGAACTATGTTAAAATCTTTCTTTTCTTTCTTTTTCTTTTTCTTTTTTTGCTTTTTGGAGGAGGGAAGGCAGAGCAATTGGGGTTAAGTGACTTGTCCAAGTTCACACGGTTAGTAAGTGTTAAGTGTCTGAGGCCAGATTTGAACTCAGGTTGGTTTTATTGATCACACTACACATCTCAGCTAGCTCTTGTGAGGAAATTGCCTAAACTAAAAACAGCAGCAATAAAAACCTAAATTATCACCATATTAATTACTAAACCTCTATCAGCACCTCTTCTTCCTAACCTCCTCATTCTGAGTAATATTTAAGAAATTCAACTCCATCAGACAGGAATTGGATGTGTAAAACTGAAAACCCCTTTGGCAAGATGAGCATCTGTTTTCAGCCCAAACATTCAAAGATTTCTTTTTAAAAAGTGAGTTTAATTCCAATATGATTTTCCATAAGAACTGCCAATTTGAAGACATTACGGGAACCAGCATTTCAACAATTGGCACAGGTTAGCAAGTGGCCTGTAGTCTTCATTTCAGATTTATGAGGGCAAACTCTTATCACTTTCCATCACTTATTTCCTCCACTGTTCCTCCAGTTTAATTTAAAGCAGGTCAAATGATAAAATCATAGATCAAAGGGTCATAATAGAAAGAGAAAAAATGAATCAATAGCTTGAAAATTCTGGGATAGCCTTTCAGGGACTTCTATCTTCTTTTGTTTTCCTGTGACTTGGGAAAATATTGCTATTTTGTGCAAATAAGTAATTCTGAGAGTTAGCAATTCTGCAAATGGGGTGAGGGGAAGGAGGAGAAGAATGTTCAATGCTAGGCTTTTCCCAAACAATTTTGACATTTACATGACAAAAAAATAGAGGGACTTCAGCATACTTCTACATCTTTGCAATGAGGCAATAAACAAGTTTGTTTTTTTTCCCTCAAAATCCTGGCATGGAATAGCAGAAAGTACCTACCACTTAAGAGGAAAGAAAAAAAGTCCTGAATTTGGTTTCTTCCTAGCTATTCCTTTTAATAGCAGAAGCATGCTTCTTACCTGTCCAAACCTCTATTTTTTCCTCTGTCAATTGAAGATATTAAGAATTTTATCCTCTACCTTACAGGATTGTTTTGAAAAGCAGAGGAGATAATGTGTTCATGTGTTCATATGTGCATGGACAATGCTTTGTGGTCACAAAACCCTATCAAAATATCTTACTTATATTTTAACTAATTCTTTAAAATTAATGGTAACAAATATGAATTATATGGTCATGGGCTTTTGACCTGGAAGGGATCATGAAGGAAGTCATCTAACCCAATGATTTCAATTTACAAGTCAGATGGGTATATGGAGCATATACAGACACCATCAGATTGTCCACTTGATGTAAAGTCTCCAAGTGGAGAATCTGGGGGAAGCTAGAGTCCAGGTGAATTGCATAAGAGGAGGTGTGAAATTTGCAGTCCAACAACCACCAATCATGAGCAAAACTCTTGAGTAGCTAAACAAAATTAAAATATAATTGGAAAATGTTCAACAAAATAAATAAAAATGCAGTACTACATAATGTTTATTTATGTTTTTTCTTTCTATATCAATATGCAGCTGCAGGGATCTGTTTCTATTTGAATTTGATACCACTGGTTTAAGGGAGAGGAACTGTGAAACATGTGTCTTCATTCCTTAACTCTTTCTGTTTGGTTATTCAAAAATAGTGTCAGGCTCATTAGATTTTAAGCTCCTTGGGGGCAGGAACTCCTTAGTCTCTTTTTGTACGCAGTCCCTGGAATGTAGTAGGTGTTTAATTAAGGTTGATTGATTGATTAACCATGTGTTTAGGAAACCTGTTTTCAGTTGGCTTCATAGTTGGAAATGTCAATACATTTTAAAAGACCTCATTTAGTTTCAGTCACCTCTCTTTATTTCATTGATTCTGGGGGAATCTCAGTGGCTTTTTTTCTCATGGCATCAAGCATCTGGTGAGAGATCATATGGTATGGGGAAATGCTTAAGGAACTTTGTTCCCTCTGATTCCTTGGTAATCCAAGAAACAGTGCTCAATCTTTGGATTTTTCCTTCATTTTTTTTCCCTGCCCTGTATTCAAGGAATAGACTTCTGACCTTTGTTGGGAGAGCTAGTGATCTTTCAGAGTCCAGGCTGAATGATTCAACTAACCCAGCTTTGATGAACAAAGAAGCAAAGATCAGTCTATGTCCAATGTCAGTAAAAGTTAAAATGAAGACTCATTTATTATCAATGCCACCTTTATAGGATCCAAGTTAAAGTTTTGAGCCTTCCTCACTGCCAAAACCAAGGTAGCATAAAGGAGAAGATGAATTGAAGGAATCAGGGGAAATGTTTGTATAATTCTCCTTGCTATGGTTTTAAAGAAAATATTCCTTTGTAAAAGTGAAATTCTCTTAAGTATTTGAATGCAATTGGGGCAAGTCTTTACTTGACTGTATCAATGAAGGGAAAACAGCTGGTGAGAGCTTGAATGAATGGCTGTAGAAAAGATATATCCTGTTGACCTATATAAAAGGTTTGGTTAAAGGAGACAAACAAATAGTAATATAAAATTATAACCTTTATTTGTTATTCCCTTAAGGCTAGCTTTACTACTTGTACATGGAGTTCAGGACTAGAGACCTAACAAAATAAGTACATTTTAGGACAATCCCAATTAGGGGTGTTTGAGACACACAAATTGATGATTCCAATAATGGTTTAATCATTGTATGAGAAAGGAATTTCTTAATTAGATATATGATAAATACAGAAAAACAAGTGAACTGACAAAGTGTCAATTGAAATTATGATTCAGAAGATCTATGTTTTCTTTACCACTAACATTTCATAAAAAAGGTATATATTCAGAAAATATTAAGATTAAAAAAGTCCAGTTAATCAAATTAATACCATGAGTCGAGGGTGTCGTCCTTAAGAGGCATAAAGTAGGCCTCTTCTGGTTGACATAAGGAGAAAGTTTCTCCCATAGCGAGACAAAGCTGGCTCTCTTTGGATTTATGATCTCTGGATGCCTGTCTAAATCTTACCCCCAGCCTTATCTGGTCTCTGGAGTGGCTGAGATAGAGAGACTTTTTTTGTAAAATGAGGCATAGCAGTCTGTTTGATTAATTCAAACATTAGCCAAAATATGATATTAAATGATTATCAATCCATAAACTCCTCAGGATTACCTAGTACCCTTAGGAGAGATGCTTGGCTCTGGAAAAAAAAAAGGTCAGAGAATACATGTTACACAGGATGGGAAATTTAATATCAGAGAGTTAAAATAGATTTCCCAAAGCTAAGAAAGTAGGAAAAAACAAGTTCAGATAAAATCCAGGCCCTCTGATTCCAAATTCCAGGATCTGTCTTTCATGCCATGTTGGATATCTTCAATAAAGGTTTTTTAGAATCACTCCTTGACTTCCAGGTTTCTTAACACTATGTAAGTTGGCAGATGTTGATACATTACCCTGTTTAACTGTTCATAAAATGTCAAAATGCATTTAACGTCACCTCAGATATCATTTTCTCCAATTTTTACCAGAGCACATTGTCAACAAGATACACTGAATAGAGTGCTGAACCTGAGGCCCGAAGATTTGGATTCAGGTACTAGAAATAGAGATAATTATTAGCTGAGCGATCTTTATTTATTTAACCTTTATGGACCTTAGTATCTGGATCTGTATAATGAGAATATTAGATCACTGGATTTGGAGTTAGAGAAGCTGGGTTCAAATTCCATTTTTGATACGTACAAGTCATGTGACCTTAGTTAAGCAAATCATTTGACCTGTTACCTCATCTGATGTCTTAGGTAATTTTTACAATGCTATCATTTAGGGAAATGTTGTCAAATCCCTGTAGGTAGAATATTGACTTGGAAAACCACAAATTAACATTATCAGTATCTCACATCTCACATCTCTCTCTCTCTCTTTCCGTCTCCACACACATACACACACGTGTGTATATATACATATATGTATGTATAAATATAATATGTGTGTATGTTTTCCAATTGCATTTTAATATGGTTTAGGCTGACTCTTTTGACACCTCTGAGTTAAGCTCTTCTCATCCTAATTCTTATGTTCCTATTAACATTTTCTTCAGTTATACAGATGTTCCAAGTATGCAAAATACAGGCATTACCTGAAAAATTAAAGTAATTAACTCAGTTGTTTTTCTTTATGCTGAGTAATAAAGATTTTTGTATCATGTAGTCTGAAGGTTAACAGGACTCTTGAGAAAGGATGATTTTCAGCTTCCTTTCTGTAGGAATATTTTTTTTTGTTTGAATAAGAACTTGCAATTACAGCTAAATCCATCCTTGACCCCCATTTTTGCAAAGAACCTCTTTGGTAAATTGTATCCAATTAATTTTCATCTTATTTAGATTGAGGTGATCATTTTCATTGATACAGTAAGTCATCATGTTCAACTTTGTCTCATGGCTTTTATTTTAAAAGTAAAATCTGGAAATTATTTTGTAGTCAGAAGCTTTCCTGGAGGTGTCTTTACCAACAATCACCAAGTTAGTTGGGAATGACAAGTTTCATTAAAATTTAATTTAATTATTTAGTTTCCTTCCCTTCCTCTAATTTCAGTTTGAACACATTTTTATTAACATGGAAACAATTTGGTGGTATAGGGGATGGAGTGCTTGACTTAGCTTCAGAAAGATGGGTTCAGTCCTACCTCAGACAATTAATGGCTGTGTGACCCTAGACAAATTACATAATCACTCTCAATCTCGGTTTCCTTATATGTAAAAGAAATTATGATAGCATCTCTTTCATAGGATTGTTGTGGGGACCAAATGAGATAGCACATGCTTTGAAAACCTCAAAACATTACATTAACATTTATTATTATTATTATACTTGCCATTGCTAAGGCATTTTATATTTTCAACAAAGTTCATTATTCTTCTAGATCCTTCAGATAAAAATTAAACTATTAATATAACACAATGTTAGGGTAAACATTCTTTCTTCTATTTTATAGATGACTAAACTGAGAGATAATGTTACATTTCCAGGGTAATTTGTAGGAAATAGGAGTGTGAAGATCCAAATCAAGTCTTTTAAATCCAAATTTATTAATATGAACTCAGAGAGGAATGTAACATTGACCTAGTATAGGAGAAATATCTACAGAATATAATGAAGGATTGGCCAATTGGGACCTAGCTTTTAGGCATGGGTCATGTCCTTGCTTGTTTTCTATCCAACACACATTTCCTTCATTTGGCCATGAATAACTGAGGGTAATGGCAAATATTTTTCTGTATGCTTGAAAGTGGAAAGACTGATAAGAAAATTAGAATTGAGATTGCATTAATAAATATTCCTACTATGGGCTTATTTCTTCCTTCCCTTTTTTCTTCCTTCCTTCCTTCTTTCCTTCTTTTCTTCCTTCCTTCCTCCCTTCCTCCCTTCCTTCCTCCCTCCCTCCCTCCCTTCTTTCCTCCCTCCCTTCTTCCCTCCCTTCCTCCCTTCCTTCGTTCCTCCCTCCCTCCCTCCATTCCTTTCTTTCTTCCTCCCTTCCTTCCTTCCTTAGTTCCTTCATTCCTTCCTTCCATTCTTCCTTACTTCCTTCCTTTGTTGATCTTTAGTGAGGAAAACTGCTAGTTCTGAGCTGCCAGAGTCAGGGATCCTCCAGCTTTTGTTTGAAAGCATGACACATGTTTTTTCTTCCTCTTTTTATTTTTCCTGACTATAGGTAAATGAGGACTCCAGGAAACCTTCTGAATATCTATAGCTAGCCTTATGGAGGGTCAGATTCTAACGCCAGGCTAGAAATTCAATATGCAAGAACTGAAGATACCTACAGCTCCATCAAACTGTTCACTTTAGTGGTATCCTCAGGCAGGTAGGGTGCCTCTAAGCTCTCTGATTTCTGTCCATTAGAATCTTTTTCATCTTCTTTTTCATCATTAGCCGGAATCCATTCAGTGAGCTTGCCAGGAAGCAAAGACTAAAGAAGATATTTGAACATTTCTACCACTGACTGCTTAAAATGTTAATTTTCCCAAGCCTGGGAGCAACTGGAACATCTGGTACCATTTTAGAGGGAAGTCACTAGTATTGTTTTCCTTCTGAATGGAACTCATGAGCTGGAGGCTAAGTTGGTAGTATTTGTGATAGAGAGCAGACACGGGAAAGGGAAGCATGGAGTTTAGTTACACTGTTATCATTAGAAGACTAGAATACCTATTTGTTTCATTTTTAATTTATAAATAAGTTCATGTTTTTGTTGCTGTTGTTGTTGACAGCCTGCCTAAGATCATATGTGGTTACGCAGTAAAGGAGTTAGTGTGTGATTGAATTCCAGCTGTGTATTGAACAGTACAGTGATAGGACATAGACCACATGTAGTAAAATTGGGAGGGTGGGAGAGTCAGGGGAAAGGCTAAGAGAATGAGTTGTATGAATGGACAGGATAAATTACATTATTTCTGTAAGAAACTAATGACATCTTTCCTCAAGGGGGTCAATACAAGCATCTCCAAAACAAGCTCATATGCATATGCACTTGCCTACACACATAGTTGATGATAAGCCTGGCTGAAGGAACCATGAACTCTACTGGAGCTCAGGGAACTGGTGGCATAGTAGACAGAATGTTGTGCAATGAAGTCAGGAACACCAGAGTTTAATATAACCTCCAAAAGTTATTAGCTTTGTTATATAGGACAAGTCAACTGATCTATGTTTGCCTCAGTACTCTTAACTGCAAAATGGGGATAATAATAGCACCTACCTTGCAGGATTGTTGTGAGGATCAAATGAGATATTTGTAAAAATTGCTTAGCATAGTTCCTAGCAAATAGTAGGTACTCTTTAAATGCACATTCTCTTTCCCTTCCTTCCTCTTCATTTTCTCTCATTTTCTTCTTAATTCTTTTCTGTATGGCTTTTGACTTTAGTCAATCAATCAAAACTGTTCCTTCCAAAGCTTTTAATGATCTCTTAATTGCCAAAATTGCCTTTCCTCAATGCTCATTCTTCTCAGATTCAGAATTGTCAATACCTTCTTCTCATTGATAATTTCTTTTTAGAATTTTGCTTTCCCTTCCTCTCCCATCTCTCTTTTCCTCTGCTCTCCTCAATAGGTCCATTAATATGGAAAGTCCACCAAGGTTTTGTCTTTTTTCCCCTTATCCCTCTATTCTATTTTACTTGCTGTGCTCATCAGTTACAATGATTTCAATTATTATCTCAATGGAGATAACTCTCAGATTTACTTGTCTAGATCAGGACTTCTTAAATATTTTCTATTCATGATTTCTTTTCACCTGAGAAATTTTTACATGCCCCTGGGTATACAGATATATAAAAGAGGCTTACAAATCAAATATTTACTGATAAGAAATCATAAATAATTTTTTTTTTGCTTTTTTTGGAGGGGAGAGGGCAGGGCAATTGGGGTTAAGTGAGTTGCTGAAGGGCACAGGGCTAGTAAGTGTTAAGTGTCTGAAGCCTGATTTGAATTCAGGTCCTCCTGACTCCAGGGCAGGGGCTCTATTCACTGCATCACCTAGCCACCCCCAAGAAATTTATTTTTAAAATAATTCTTTGATATATGTATATATAATTTTACCTTTTAGTAAAGACAAAAGTAAATTTGCATACTAATTAGATGGATGTGCCTGCTTATTTTTACATAAATAATTAAATCTCAGCAGAATATTTGATACTATAGGACCTAGAGTATCTTTAATGTTTTTCAGAGTTGACTGATATTTTTGATGAGGTACAGGCTCTGGAAACCCCCTTGAAATCTTATTGAATCTTCCCATTTGATGAGTCATTTGCCTGAGGCCATAAACCTTTCATTATAACTGGGCCCAAATCTCTGTTACTAGTCTAGCCCTCTATTGTCCAGCTAGTTCCCACCCTTGATCCACCCAAATATCTGTACACCCTTCAACTAGCCTAGCCCTCCATTGTCTCATCTCCAGGTATCCTCCAACTACTTCCCATCCTTACTCTTATCACTGGAGTATGACCTCATTTTTTCTTTCTGAAGACCCTCCCCAAACTCCTTCTCTAGACCACCCCTAGATTCCTCCCACAACCTTTCTGTATATAATACTTCTTCTTGCCTCCATGAGAGGGAGAAGGCCAGAGAATTTTCTAGTACAGACTCATTCTGTGTCAGATGATTCTGGCCCTCTTTTCCAGTAAAAACATCACAGATACCAAGGCCCCTTAAGAGTTTACCCATTATGGCGAACTTTTGGTAAACTTTGCTTTTCTTTGGCTGAGAGAAGATTTGAGTCAAATTCATTCTGCAGGAACCGGCCTGTTGGTATTTTTGGGTCTCGAGCACCCCATAGTTCCCTGACCTCTATATTTTGATTTTATATTCATCAATGCTAAGAATGCCACTTCACATAAATATGTAGTACAAAAGGGCAGAAGTGTGGTTAGGGCCATTCCAGAAATTGTTGGAAATTCTATCATGATCTCAAGCCAAAATTCATTAATGATTTTTTTTTTTTTAGGAAACCCAAGTTTTAAACCTGTGTCACTTGATAACTCAACAAGTTCTTCTTGAACTTTTAATGGCAGTTGACTGACATTTATTTCAATTAAGTATGGTTTATGAACTCAACTTAGTTTTTCAGAATCAAAATTGGAGGCAAATATTTCTAAAGCTGTGTCTCTAGGCACTTCAGATGATCAATTCTAACTGTTAAAATAAAATCTTTTGGAAGGTTATTTTCTATTATAAAATCATCTGTAACTCTAAACATTTCTAAAGAACTATTTCCACCTTGTTTTTCCATATGTTAACTTTTTTAGTAATACTTTCAATTTAATCTTTTAACATAAATGTTAGTTTTTCCTTAAAGTGACAATGTTTAAACATTGATTTTTTTTAATATCCAACAAATAACAGAATTTTGAAAGCCATAAGTCATTATGAAAAAAATAACAAAATCAGATTTCTTCTTAGTCAAAAATAAAACAATTTTATCCTTCAATTTCAATTATCTGTTTTAAACTCACCCTCTGGAGAGCCACCTTACCTCTACATTTAGCTAATAAGCTTTTATAATTAGAGTTCATATCTTTCCAAAAGTTTTCAAAGAAACAATTATTATAGGCAAGGCTTTAAATGAATTTAATGATTTTAATAGTATCTCAAAGCACCACATTTAACCCTGGTGACATTTTTTTTTTGGCCAGGAGTGCCTCCCAATGGATCATGCAGTGAATACAAATAATATATTCATTGCCACAAGCTTTAACTTTAGCTACAAATCCAACATTCTCAATCATTGCCCCAGCACCATCTGTACAGTCTTCAACAAATTTTTTCTACTGTAAACCTTCATTTGTGAAAAATACATTGACTTTAAGATATATATTTTCCCCTCTTGTATGCCCTTTCAAAGGGTGAAAAAACAATAATTTCTTATATATTCTTCCTTTGTAAAAAGTAACTTATATAAAATAACAACTGTGCCATGTTAGAAATATCAGTTGTTTCATCTAACTGATTTTCAAACATTGGTTTACCCTTAAGTCTGGTAATAAACTGTTGGAATTGGTCATTACTAATTTCAGAAATCCTTTCAGAAGCAGTATCATTTGATGAAATAATTTTATTAATTTCATCCCTATACTTTTTGCCATGAACTATTTTTGACATTTTAATAGCAGCAGGTAACGCAAGTTCTTCTCCAATTGCATGGGACTTTTGGATTTTGCAATTAAGTAAGAAGTTTCCTAAGATGCAAGTAAATACTTTTCATTGATAGTAACATATTTCTCAAAATATTGTATTTCTTTATTCAAAGACTTTAAAAGTCATTCAAAATATCCCTTTTGTTTATTGCAGTACACTGTATATACTTGGTATTAAGATGTAATTTTAGTTTGGTTGGTTTCATGCTCTCCAAAATTCAAAGCTTCATTACAAATTAACAAAGAAGTTTTTCTATATCATTATTATTATTAGAAATTAATACATATTGGGAGTGGAGCCAAGATGGCAGTGTAGAAGCAGGAAAATTCCATGAGTTCCCCCATAACCACCTCAAATACCTATAAAATATGACACTAAACAAACTTTAGAGCTACAGAACCCACAAAGTGAAAGAGAAAAACAAATCTCCTGCTGAAGGCAGTCCAACTGGCCTACATGAAGGGTCCATTGCAGCACTGGGAGCCAAGCCCAGCCCCACGTGAGCCCACAGTTTTAGCCTCAGGGCATCCCAACTAGCACTGGCTGGAGGGACTTCAGGAGAGTAGATCACCAGCAGCTGTGGCAATTTCCAGAATTATCAACCCATAAATGGCAAAAGCAAAGTAAAAGATCAGAGTGGCCTTTGTGGGAACAAGGGGATCAAGAATGTGGTCTGTCCTCTGCCCCCAGGCTGTAAAAGGCAAGAAGCTGCAGAGGCACTATAGCTGTACAGCCACCACTGCATGGCTGCTTCAGAGCTCCTGGCCTGCAGATCTTAGGGAGACCAAGTGACCATTCAGAGGGTAATCACTCTTGCTTTAACCTGCTTAGATCTGGATTGTGTCTAGGGTAGAGGTCCTGAGTGTGTGGCTAGGAGCCAGAACCTGTGGAGGCTTCTGAGAAGGCACCCAACTAACAGCTCTGGCAGCTGTGAAAACCCAAGCAATTTGGGACAAAGTTCTCCTCTCTGGAAGCAGATTTCTATTATGACAAAAAGCTCAAAAGTCAAGTAATTGAGTGGCAACATGAGCAAGCAAAGGAAGCAAAGAAAGCACAGCAGTCAAATCTTAGATTCCCTTTTGGGGGACAAAATGGAGCAATGCATGGAATGGGAGGAAGACAACAGAGTCAGAACTCCTGCACCAAAAGCTTCCAAGAAAAATATGAATTGGTTACAGGTCATGGAGGAGCTCAAGAAGGATTTTGAAAACCTAGTAAGAGAAGTGGAAGAAAAATTGGGAAGAGAAATGAGAATGATGCAAGAAAATCATGAAAAGAGAGTCAAAAACCTGACTGAAGAAAATAACACCTTAAAAAATAGACTAACTCATATGGCAAAAGAGGCTCAAAAAGCCAATGAAAAGAAGAATGCCTTAAGAAGCCAAATTTGCCAGATAGAAAAAGAATTTCAAAAGGTCACTGAAGAGAATAATTCCTTCAGAATTATACTGGAGCAAATGGAAGCTAATGACTTTATGAGAAATCAAGATACTATTCAACAAATCCAAAATAATAAAAAAACAGAAGGCAATATGAAATATCTCATTGGAAAAACCACTGACCTGGAAAATAGATCCAGGAGAATAGTTTAAAAATTATTGGACTACCTGAAAGGCATGATCAAAAAAAGAACCTAGAAATCGTCCTTCAAGAAATTCTCAAGGAAAATTGCCCTGATATTTTAGAACCAGAGGGCAAAATAGAAACTGAAAGAATTCACTGATCACTTCTTGAAAAAGATCCCCAAAAGAAAACTCCTAGGAATATTATAATCAGGTTCCAGAGTTCCCAGATCAAGGAGAAATATCACAAGCAGCCAAGAAGAAACAATTTGAATATTGTGGAAACACAATCAGGATAACACTGGATCTGGCAGCTTCTACATTGAGGGATCAAAGGGCTTGGAATATGATATTCTAAAGGTCAAACGAGCTGGGATTAAAACCAAGAATCACCTATCCAGAAAAACTGAGTATAATGTTTCAGGGGAAAACATGGTCATTCAATGAAATAGAGGAATTTCAAGCATTCTTGATGAAAAAAAAAAAAACAGAGTTGAATAGAAAATTTGACATTCAGATACAAGAAGCAAGAGAAGCATGAGAAGGTAAACAGGGAAAAGAAATCACAAGGAACTTATCAAAGTTAAACTATTTATAGATGCCTACATGGGAAAAAATGGTAATTGTCATGTATTAAACTTTTCTCAGTATGAGGAGCTCAGTTAAAGGGAATATCAATGTGTGTGTGCATGTGTGTGTGTGTATGTGTGTGTATACATACATATATATCTATATAGGAGAGTATATGTGCAAATGAATACATATGTGTGTGTGTGTTTGTACAGGTATACATAGACAGAGGGCACAGGATCAATTACATAGGAAGGGATGATACTTAAAAGGTGAAATTGAGAGGTGAGAGAGGAATATAATGAGAAGAGATAGGGAGAGAGTAGAATGGAGTAAATTATCTCAAATAGAAGAGGCAAGGGAAAATTGTTACAATGGAGGGGAAGAACAGCAAGGCAAAAGGGAATGAGTCAACCTCACTCTCACTGAATTTGGCTTAAGGAGGGAATAACATACATGCTAAATTTGATATCTTACCCTGCAGGAAAGTAGGGGAAAGGGGGTAAGAGAGGGGATGATAGAAGGAAGGGCAGAAGGGGGCAGGGGGAAGTAGTTAGAAGCACACACTTTTGAAAAGGGACAGGGTCAAAGTAGGAAATAGAACAAATGGGGGGGCAGGATAAGATGGAGGGAAATATGGTCAGTGTTTCACAATATATCCACTATGGGAATGTTTTGTGTAACTACACATGTGCAACTTATATTGAATTGCTTATCTTCCCAGTAAGAGTAGGTAACGAGGGAAGAAGGGAAAGAATCTGGAATTCAAAGTTTTAAAATCAAATGTTTAAAAAATAATAATTTTTTAATATGCACTGGGAAATAAGACATACAGACACTGGGGTGTGGAGATCCATCTTGCTTTACTGGAAAGTTGGAAGGGGAATGGGGGAGGATATAGGAGAGAGAAGATTGGGGGAGAGGTTATTCAATGGGATCACTGTTCTAGGATGGTGGGTAGTGGAAAGATGGGGAGAAAATTTGTAACTAAAAATCTTATTTAAATGAATTTTGTAAAGTAAAAATCAACATAAAATTAAAAAACCTACAGAATTATATTAGAAAAAAAAAGAAATTAATACATATTTCAATAATCATTCAACATATTTTTCTTGTCAATTTAGGTGTGCTACAATCCGGTAGCAAAGACTCTGTCACATTGTCATCAGTATTTTTACCTCTTCTGCGTAAATTTTGCCACTTATCTGTAAGTAAATTTTTTTTCCTAAAATATAAATAAATATTGGTATTAATGTCTCAAATAAACACTAACTTTAGTTTATGAAATTGTGTTTGTGCTTAATTTTAAAAAATGATGCTCATACTTACATATATGATAGGGGAGAAATATTATTAAAGGACTTTTGTTTTTATTTGCTGCAATTAAACACTTATGTTTCTGCAAAAGGAGATAGCCACACTTTTTAAATCAAACATTCTAAAACAATGCAGTCCAAAGATAGACAATTTTACATATTGAGGAATGATGGTAGGAAAATATTAAATGTCTTTATTTTTTGTAATTATACTATTATGTTTCTGTAAGAGCAGAAGACTTTTCATGTAGAGTAAAAACACTATAATTCATAACATACAAGTCTTATATCTGAGCTGAGGTGTTTCTGGCAGTGTTTGTGATTGTTATTTGGTATGACATCATGCACAATGTAAAGTGTTCATGTTGTTTGTTCAGAACCAAGGCTGCAGTGAAGTTGTATGATGCGAAATGGACAAGAGCTGCCAAAAACACTTTGGATTCATTATGCATTTGATTTTGAGATAATTTTTGGTTGTTGCATATTAGGAAACCTTTTATTGCTGCCAATTTTTTAGGACCTCCACATTGTTTTTAAAAGCTCTGATCTACACCTAGCATTTCGACATCATTTCCAGTCTTTTCTTTCCAATACATATTAGACATCTTGAACTGGATGTCTTATAGACATGTTAAACTCATTATGTCTAAAATTTAACACATCATATTTCCCCCTCAAACTCTTCCCTCTTCTTAATGTCTTTATGAAACATGAGGGTATCAGCATCCTCTCATTCCCTTGGGCCATCCAGGTACCATCCTCAATTTACTGTCTTTTAAAACCCATAACCAAACCCATCCATTGGCAAAAATACTGAATTTTTCTTAAACCCTCCCTTATCTCCGTTTGATACTTCCATCACTCTGGTTTAAGTCTTCATCCCCTCACACTTGTTTATTGCAGTAACCTATTGGCTGGCCTCACTCCTTCAAGTGTTTCCCTTTTCTAATCAATACTTGACACAGTTTTCCTAAAATGAAAAGGAGACCATATCATACCCCCTCCCAGGTAAATAATTCTAGTGTTTACCTATCCCTTTCAGATTCAAATATAAAATCCTTAGGCTTTTAAAACTCTATATAACCAGCAATTAAAGCAAATAATTGCTTTATAACCCTTTGCAATTCCATCTCCTTACTATTAGTATTTTCACTGACCTTCCTCCTTACCTGGAATGCTCTCCCTTCTTATCTTTGTCTGCTAGGTTCCCTGACTTCCTTTTAGTCTCACATAAAGTCCTGCCTTCTACAAGAAACCTTTCATAATTCTCCTTTTTTCTTAGTATCTTCCCTCTGAGATTACCCCCAAATTATCCTGTATATTCCTGTAATGTTTATGGGAGGTGAAGATCTCCCCCACCCATTAACAGATCTCACTTGCCGCCTAACAAGAGAAGTTTGCTTAGGGGAGGCTTTTTTTCCGGAAGGTCCACACCTTTTGCTACTTTGTAATTAGGCAGTGGGTCATGAGGGCTATGATGTACTTTGACCCTGAAGAAGGGTATGTATAATATGAGGTGAATTTTTGCTTTGGAGCTTACTCATGGGAAGAGTGTTCCAGAGGTAGAGCCAGAGAGATTCTATGTAGTCAGTAAGGAGCCGCTGCCCCCCTTTCCTCCCTCACTTTGAAAGACCAGATGTTCTCTCTGGGAACTATATGTATAGTTTTGGTCAGACAACTAGGAGCCCTGTCTGTTGATTTGTGTTATTTTCTCTGTATTTTTCTGCTTGTAATTTGTTTGTATTTTTTTCTGAAGTTCAAGGTGCTGACTTTTTCCCCTGAACTAAGTGAATGATGTATGTATATGTGTATATGTGTGTGTGTATATATATATATATATTTGTGTGTGTGTGTGTATGTGTGTGTGTGTGTGTGTGTGTGTGTAATTAAAGTAAGATTGTTGAGCCTTGTAAAGTTGCTTTCCTTTAGAAAAGCAGATCAAAGAACCTGTGATAGCAGCCATCCTGGGTATGCTACAGTGCTTGCTGTTAAAAAACATTGCTCATACATAACTGTTGGCATATTGTCTCCTACATTAGATGAAGAGCTCCTTGAGATGGGTATTTTTGTTGTTGTGGTTGTTGTTATTTTGTTTTGTATCCTCAACATTTAGCACAGTGCCTGGTATATAATAGGATCCGAATAAATTTTATTTGAAGGGCCATAAAAATATGTATACTCTTTGACCAAGAAATACCACTTCTAGGGCTATATCCCAAAGAGATCATAACAATGGGAAAAGAACCCAAATGTACAAAAATATTTATACCAGCTCTTTTTGTAGTGGCCAAGAACTGGAAATCAAGACTGTGTCCATCAATTGGGGAATGACTAAACAAGTTGTAGTATATGAATGTAATGTAATATTATTGTTCTATAAGAAATGATGAACAGGCAGACCAGAGAAACCTGGAAAGACTCATATGAATCGATGCTGAGTGAGGGGAGCAGAACCAGGAGAACATTGTACACAATAACAGTCACAGTGTGCAAGGACTGATTTTGATAGAGCCTTCTTAGCAAATGCTAGGACCTAAAACAATTTCAAAGGACACATGATAGAAAACGCTAGCCACATCCAAAGAAAGAACTATGGAGTCATAATGCAGAATGAAACAGACTATTTTTTGGGGGGGGTTTGGTTTGGTTTTTCTCTTTCTTATGGTTTTTCCCATTCATTATAATTCTTCTAGGAAACATACCTAATGTGAAAATGTGTTTAATAGGAATGTATGTGTAGAACCTATATCAGATTACAAGCTGTCTTTTGAAGGGAGATGGGAGAAAGGGGAGGGAGATGGGAGAAAGGGGAGAAATTTTAAAACTTATGGAAGTGAATGCTGAAAACTAAAAAAAAATAATTTAATTTTAAAAAATGCTATTTGACTAAGGAAGAGAACTGCAAATTCATTCCAACCTTTAAAATAAAGACAAAGGTTCTTAGTGTGTGTGTGTGTGTGTGTGTGTGTGTATGCATGCACATGTATGTTATGGGTTCCTTTGGAAGTCTATTGAAGCATATAAATTCATCCTCAGAATATTTTTAACTGTATAAAAGAAAATTAGAAAGAAAATAAAGAGACTTAATTTTTTTTTAAACAAAGATGTATTTTTCCTACTCAAGTTCATGAATGCCCTGAAATCTGCAAGGTGTCTATAGATCTCAGGTTAAAACACATTGATATGAGGGGAAATTAGAAACAAAAACAAAATAAAAAGTTGTAAGGATGAGGAGCAACATGTAGCTAAAAAGGAACAGGATGTACTCATATTAGGAAAGAGAGTTGGAATAAGAAAAGATTGAGAACCCTTCCCTTCCCTTCCATTCCCTCACCTCTATCTCTGCTCACCTTTTTCACTATGTAATAATATAAAACATTGGACTTTGGCATTGTCTGGCCTGGAAGTACTGGAAACTAATAAAGAGAATGTACCGATATAAAAATGGAGAATAGATGATGGCTTGTGTCTTTCAGAAAACACATTTTTGGAGGCTGGCTATTTTCCTATCGCTAGACATTTTCTCATTACTGGAATGTTTAGAGCGTGGGGCATTCAGGCCTCTGGGAAACCCACTTATTTTACGGATTTTTTAGTGTTGTTTATAACCTCATTCCTAAAAGGGAACTACAAGATCTTGTTTCCCACATTCTAGAAGAATAATCTCCTATATTTTTTCAGTTTGCATTTAAAAAATATGTATACATAGGATTTGTATCAGCATCTGGACTGTGTTAAACTCATTAAATTTGCAGTGAGAAGACCTGAGTCTATATCACAGATAAAACCTTAGGAAAGTCAATTATTATCTCTGAGCTTCAGCTGCCTCATCTATGAAATGGAGTTGTACTACATTAACTCTGAAGTTCCCTTCCATTTATAAATCTATACTATCATCAGATTAGCACTTGTAGTTTTAAGTAAAATTCCTCCAAAGGAATCAGTAAATATCTTTATTCCTTTGTATGCATACACAGAAGGAAGAGGGTGTGACATATTGGGTCCATTCACTTGTTTCCCATCTCCATGTCTTTGCTTATGCTGTGCCTTATGATTAGAAGGAAAGGTGTGCTTCAGTGCCACTTCCATTATCATTCTTTAATATTCATGCTGCCATTCCCTAATTCTTTTGAAAGAGCTCACTCACCCTTCTCACATTTTTCATTGTATTCTATCTATACATCTCTTTTGCATTTATTTTTTACTTAGTATGTATTTAAGAAGTATTTGTTGACTTGCTGATCAACTTTTTTTGTATTTTATACATTATGTCCCCTTTATCCCAATTTTTCATCATTCACAATATGGACTTTATGGAAAATATTAGAGCAATAATTAATCTTCTATCATTCTGAGGATTTTGGATTTGCAATTAATTAAGCACTTCCTATTTGCCAGAGACTGTGCTAAGCACTGAGACCACAAATAAGGGCAATTTTTTAAAGTCCTCACTCTCAAGGAGCTCACAGTCTAATGATGGAGACAATATGCAAACAACTACATACAAACAAGATAGATGCATTTCTGTACAGCCTCAGAAGGCACTAAGAAATAAGGTCTGGGAAAGTCTTCTTAAAGAAGTAGGACTTTAGATGAGACTTGAAGGAAATCAGGGAAGCTAGAAGAGGGTGGAGATGAGCAGAAGATGATTTTAGGCATATTAGACAATCAATGAAAAAGTTTAGAGTCCAGGGCAGCTAGGTGGTGCAGTGAATAGAGCACTGCCCTGGAGTCAGGAGGACCTAAGTTCAAATATGGCCTCATACATTTATCACTTAGTAGCTGTGTGACCTTAGGCAAGTCACTTAACCTCAATTGCCCTGCCTCCTCCCACCCCCCAAAAAAGAAAAAAAAAATTAAGTTCAGAGTCAAGCGATGGACTTTGAACAGTAGATGATATCAGTAAGTAAAAGAGTATAAAGAGAGAAGAGAAGAAGACTCCGGACAGAGCCTCAGGGGAAGGGTGTACATGGTTGGGGACTACACCATGTACGGGCATTAGAGGTCTTTGAGTAGTTAATTTCCATGCAGCAATTCCTTCCTGACATTTCTTTGGAAATCTTCATGTTCCTCCCCCCCAAAAAAGAATTCAGAAAAAAATAGCTGAAAAATCAGAAAAGTATTTTAATTCTATGAGAATTAAAAGATTGATGATCAACAGAAAGATTTTACTGCTCTGAAGGAATTCATTGACATCAAGTCAAAAGTAAGGGCAGGAAACATTGGTACACAGAATTGCACATTAAGGTCAAAACTTCTAGGAATTAGGATAGGATCATGTAGGAGAAAAGTGGTTATGTTCAATTAATCATTGCCATTTTACAAGTGTTTGTATGTGGCCTTGTCCATTACAAATGGTGAGTGATTCCTGTAAATAAGACAAATATGTTTTTATGCCTTCTATACTTTACATGAATCTTATAAGTGGTCTAAGAAATAGGAGGTTTTGGAAGAAAAAGTTCTTTAGCTTGCAATTTTGACACAGTATGAAATTTTTACCTTACTATGAGATCTGAATATCATGTTAAAGTACCACCCTTTGATGTTTACTGGAATCATTCAGTGTTTGAATATTTGCTAAAGACTACAGTTCTTTGTAAATCCTATGAAAACTTACTATTCTCAATTATTAGGTAATTTTTCTAGATATCCATATCAATGAATAAGGAATAAGGAGAATTTTGGAAGTGTTTAAAGAAAGATTAAAGGAAATCAGTCAACTTGTTACCAGATGTTTAAATCACTTTCAAAACATATTGATTCATAATAATTATAAATCATACATTATCTCTCTCTTTCTCTCTGTCTCTGTCTCTCTCTCTCTCTCTGTCTGTCTGTCTCTCTCTCTTCTTTCTCCAGAAAATTTTAGCCTATCACAGAAAAAAAATCATTGTTTATTATAATGACCCCACATTATTTTAAAATATATAGTGGAAGTAGGAAAATATAATATAACATTATTTGGGGAAGGCACAACAATTCCCATCCATTCTGATTTCTCATTCCATCATGCCAAGGATTAATATGTCAGGAATTTGCAAACACTATTGCTGGGCAATGCTTCACTAGTAAACATTAATGAATGGAGGCAACTAAAGGATATCTTAATACGTACAAGGGAACAATCATCAGGCAGCACTGATCTCTACATTATAGGAGGGTTGCATCAATTCTTACCTTAGTTAAAATATTATAACTTGGCATGGTTACAGAATCCACAGCTCTGAAGATGAAGTACCTGTAATAAACCTTCTAATAGTTCTTCTGAAGTACAAGAAGCCCAAGGGGTGGGACCTAAGCATTTTGAATTGCTATAAAAAGTTAAAATGAAAAATCACTTCAAAGACCAAAGAGGAAGGGGCCAGTCCTTGTGAGGTCAAAGGAAAGGAGTGCTATCATTATAAGAGGTGTTGACATCAGCTGGAGGAAGATAATTATTCTAGCTTTCATCCTCTGCTGCCTATATCCATGACTACAAACTGGAACACACATTCTCAAAGGTCCAGGAAAAGCTGAGGCAGGAGATAGGATGACTGAGGCAAAAATACTAGTGAGTTAGTTTGCCATCTCTCAAGTGAGGACACAATCTTTCTTTTTTCTATTAGGCATATATGTCTATTCTCCTTAGCAAGCCAAATAAAGGGTATTACTGCCTTTATTTGTAAGAAAAAATGTGCTGTCATTCAAATGGTCTGCTTCAAGGGGTAACAGGAATTCACACTCCCCTCCAAAATTCTCTGAGACTCTGTTCCTGCTACAGCTCCGCAAATCTAGACACTCCTTACTCCTGAGTTTTAAGATATAGAAAGCCACTATTAAAATAAAAATCTTATCTAGGTTGGGTCAAATCATTCATCCATTAGCATATTAGCTTGCATGAACTCATCCCATTCTAGAATCTGATAATGTTAAAACTGGAAGGAATCTCAAAGACAGTGTTCAGGTCTCTTATTTTACAGATAAAAAAAATAAGTTAAATAACTTGTCTAATCAATACAACTAGAAGGTAGCAGATTTGGGATTGCACCCATATATTCTGATTATAAGGCTAATGCTAGATTGCACATTTCTGATGTCACAGTCACAAAACATGTATTAAGTATGTGCAATGTAGAGATTATCATGTTAAACTTTGAAAAAAAGAAATGTAAAGTAGGAGTTTTCTTCTCAAGGATGTTATGAATTGAACTCCACAACCAGCAATGGAATGGCTAATTTGTGCAAAACAGTGCTGTAGGTACTGAGCATACAAAGACAAATGACACCTTCCCCTTACCTTGATATACAAACATTGGAATAAGGGAATTCAGCATGGATGCAAATTGCAAAGTCATAGGAAAAGTGAGATGATATTAATGAATCATTTGTTGATATAACAAAAATCCCTTTGGGAAAAGGAACGCCTGCTATTATTTAGTTGTTTTCTAATTCTTGGTGACCGCAGTTGGTGCTTTCTTGGCAATGACACAAGAGTATGTTGCCATTTCCTTCTCCAGCTCATTTTTTTATGATGAGGAAACTAAGGCAAACAGGATTAAATGACTTGCCCAGAGTCACATAGCTATTAAACATCAGAGCCAGATTTGAACACAGGAAGTCTTCCTGACTCCAGGGCTCTGCTGTTATCCACAGTTATACCTACCTGCCTTATTCAGTTGAACAAAAAAGCCCTTGGAGGAAAGCAATGACTACCTCACAGATTATCTGAGGTGAACTGAATGGAAGCCACTATAAAATAATTGATAACAGGGTAGGTAATAGGGTAACTAGATCTTCAACCTAGGATTGCCAAAATTTAAAGTTATTCAACCTTGGAGCATCATTTTCTGTGGGGTCCAAATCAAGCAGAGCTGATGTTGAAAAGTGGAAAGTTAGATGAAAAGTTCAGATCCCAGCAAGGATGGGTTAGCTGATAAGGTGTTTAATATCCAAAGGTGAATTAACATGATAAAAACATTTAATAGATTTTATTTCTGGAAGGGACTTTGAAGTTAATCAAATCCAATAATCTTATTTTACAGATGAGAAAACTGAGGCCCAGAGAGTTTGGACTATGTAGGCAGTAAGTCACAGAGGCAGGATTGAAACCCAGGTCTTCGGATCCCAAAGATATGGCTTTTTTTGACTACAAAATACCAGAGTGTGGAATTCTTTGTGGGAATTTAGGAATATACTTGAAGTATAAGTGAATCTGCCTTTCTTTAAGCATGTGTCTTAATTAGAAAATGGGTTCTTAAACCCCTGAGGGCAAAAATATTATATTTTGGAACAAGCTTTTCTTTCCTGACAGGTCAAGAGAGGTCCCACAGAGAGAACCCCTTCAGACAGAAGCAATGCCCACTAAAAATGAAAACACTCTGTGAGATTCACTTTCATTTTTCTGATTATCTGAATATTCAGCAGCCACACCTGATAAATGCTAACAGCTGTTAGTCTGCACTTGATCTTGCTGTAAAAAGATAGCTTCATCGGTACACTAAAATGACACAAATGATAGAATTGGCTCTAAAGAGCCACCCTCAATGGGTGAGAGGCACTGGAAAGCAAAACTGACCTTTAGCCTGCTGACAAGGAGAAATACCTAGACATTACATTCAGCCAAAGAGGGTGTGCTAGTTGGCCTAAGGCTTCAACACAGCAGGGCTTTTATCCATTTAGCCAACTGGATGGTGCAATTTTTTTCACAAAGAGAGTGAGATAACAAACACTTTACCTTATACCAGCCAACTCTCAATTATCCAGAGCAGTGGGGGACTGGGTCACTATGAATAATTGGAACACAGATAAATCCCTAGCTTTAGCCAGTAACATCAAGCTTTCAGAATTCTAGAATTTTAAATATGGAAGAAAGCTTAGAGATGATTTAGCACAATATCTCTTAACTGTTTTTGGTTACATGGAATCCTTTGGCAGTATGATGAAGACTATAGACCCCTTTTCAAAATAATGAGGTTCAATAGCACTTGCACACACACACAATAGGAAACCAAAGGCTAGGGGAAAAACTAAGATTCCCCCCTCCCCCAATCTAAGATCATGGACCACCTGAAATCTATCCATGGACACAGATTAAGAACCTCTGTTAGTGCAAACTCTTTCAATGGGTAGTCATGCAAAATTTCCTTCTCACAATGACTCATCAGGGTATTGTTGAAGTTATAGATGGGCCACACAGATGGTTAGAGTAGATGACCTCTTAGATCTTTTTCCAAGATAGATTCAGATTATAGAATTGTTGCATTGATGGGAATAGTCACTCTTTTACATAGCAGCTTATAAAATCCTTTTTTGGGCTTCTCCAACCCTGTTGTAAATATCACTTGGTCCTAATTTTGATGAATTAATAGAAAATAGTTTACTGCCTATTCTATATGTGTCTTTCAATTTATTTGAAGTTTTATCTTCTTCATGGTGAGTGGGGTACTCTCTTTCTCTGTACCCTTTGTGAAGACTCCTCAAATGAGGAGAAGGAAGAGAAACTATCTTGAAACCAGAGACAGACTTTTGTAAGTCTGGACAGACTCCAGTCCTGAGTTTCCTAGAAAATTATACAACCTAGGACCCTTTCCCCTTTCCCTTGCTGTCAACCATCATTAAGCCCTTCAGGAATTTTAGGAATCTCTTAGAGCCCTTTCCCCTTCTTCACTTTGGGGTTTGCCAAATAAGGATAGGTACATTTGGATTGGCTATCCCCTATTTCCTTGTTCTTTGTAAGCTTGCCTACCAGCCACTGAGAGACAGTGGCCGGATTCTTTGTTCCTTATCTTTGGAGGAGATTTCACACTCAGATTTTAAGTATCCCTCACAGCCAATGGGAGAAGGGACAGTGGTGGGAGGGGGCTTGACTGTTAGGGTATAAATTCTTGTTCCATCTTCTGTAACACACCTCATTCTGGTGGTTTGCACAGGTGGAAGGACACCCTCTTCTTGTGAGAACTGAATAAAACTTCCTCTTCTTTCCTCAGGACATGTCTGACTTTTAAATTTTGGGGAGGCAAGGGATTTTTGGAGCTCCTGCATCCCGCACAATGGTAAATATTATGATATCTATTTATTGGCACAGTGGGAACATTTAATCATGGAAATAGTCTTGAGTTTGTAGACTGTGAGTGGGACAAGAACTGTAGATTTAGGATTCAGATGTGGAGCTAAGATTGCTGGCACTTTGGGGTAAACGGTATTTGGTCAGCTTCCATGGAAGTCCTCTCCTGATGTTTCAGTGTTCTCCACAGTGATAGCAGCAGGATCTAAGCTCTTACATGTTTCGGCAAAATATAGAGGCTCTGCAAATAGGCCCAGAAGTGGGGCTGTATCATTCATTCAACAATGGAGAGACAAGCAGCTACAGGGAGAACCAAAAGGGAAGGCAAGATTTGAAACCAGATCTCTCTGACTCTAAGAACAGCACTTTAAGTCTCTATGTAATATTCCCTCCTTGTTAAATCTAAGTCCTTTTTTTTTCTAGCTGCCACATTTTATAACTCACTCACATTGAACTTTAAAGTCCACTAAGACCCTAAAATATTTACATGAAGATTATAATCACCATGTTGAATCAGATTTTCTTGAATATTAGATATGCAAGAAACCATGCTCAATATTATGCGAGATTAAAAAAAAAAAAACAAAAACCTAGGACATGTGAACCTTGCCTTCATGTAGCTTCCAGTCTAGTAGAAGGAAGGATGATACAAATGTGGAGAAAAATGAGTCTTTATTGTATGATAGTACTTTATAGGTTCACCCAAATGGGTACCCAATAAATATTTTGTGGTTTGTTCTCGATTCTTCTCTACATTTATGGTTAAAGTACTTTACAGATGCAGGCAAAGGAGTACTTAATGAATATTGTAAAGTATTGATTATGTTCCCTACATATTTGTTGAATACCAATAGTATTTCATGCTGTTTACTGACACCTCCCCCCCATTCATTAAATGTTAAGTACTTTTCTCTTTACTTTTCCTGAAAATAAAACAGCAAATGTCAAATAATAAAACAAATAATACATGTGAGTTCACGAGCAAATGTGCACACACACACACACACAAAGATGAAGACTAATCAACAAAACAATCACCTCACTGGAGTGTGGAAATTGTTTTAATTATGGTAATGAGAAGATTACACAGTCTCTAAGAATGTAGATAAGACATAGTACTTATGAAAAGGTCCATAGGTTCTGAGAGCTGGAAACTATTTTTAGATATCATCTAGTCCAACTCTTTCACTTTACAATAAAGGAAACTGAGATACAAACAGTTTAAATTAAAGAAGAGTCACTTTGCTAGCTGGGGGAAAAATCAAGAGTCAAACCCAATTATGCTAATTCCTAATCCAGTGATCATTTGACTCTATAGCACTTTGCCTCTTTTAGAGCAAACAAAAGGAGGTAATATAGCATAAAAGTCAAATGAGCTTTAGAAAAGATGGTTTTAAAGAGGCTTAGACTCAACATTCTCAAAGGTGGCTTCTGGTTCAATGAGTATATGATTTGCTTTGTCTCACAATGGAACAAAAAATAAAAAAGCCACCAAATTGGAATTCAAGGGACCTATATTCCTGTCCTGATTCTACTTAAATTGTGATACTCCATAAGCCATTTTCTGTCACCGATTCTTATTGTTCCTTTCTTTAAAATTAGGTACTTGGACTACCTAATTTCTGCATACTTTTCTAGCAATAACATTCTATGAGTTCCCAGAAGGAAAGAAATCACTTTAGTGGGTAAACTTGTCATTGCTGGAACACACTAGAATAAAACCAGAACAAGAACCAAAGCCAAATTAAAAAATTTAGGAACCAACAAGGTTTTATTGATTTTGCCAGCAATGGAGCCCCACCCACATGGGTGGAAACTACCTGAACAAAAGGCCAAAGTTTATGTAGGTTTCAGTTTAGGCAGGAGGTCAATTGCCTATAGGTACCTCACGAATGGACAGGGTCTCTTGTTGCAGGAAAATTTCTCCTGTTCAGCTGTCTCTTAACACTGTCCTAATAGAACTCTCCTAGATGTTTCAGCAGTAAGAAAGGGCATGGACAGCGGTGGGGGTTACAAAACAAACAGCGTCAAAGGCAAGATTGAACTACAGACAAAATGGAGTTACTTTAGCTTCCTAGGCTTTCCACACATCCTTCTTGTAATCAGAGAAGGCTTCATAGAGGAGGTGGGATCTGTACTAATTCTACTATGCGCTAGGCAGTATGCTGAGTACTGAGGATAGAAACAAAGATATGGAGTTCCCATTTTTATGGGCAAAAGGGGGCAGGGACTATAGAAAACACATGCAGTTTGTATAGACAAGATACACAGTGTAAATAGAAAGTAATTAGAACTGTCATTGATACAGCACTTTAAGGTTTGCCAAGGACTTGACATTTTAACTCATTTGATCCTCACAGAAACCTGTAAGTTAGATGCTGTTGCTATTTTTCCTTTGTTTTGAAGAGGCCAAGTGGCATATTGGGTGACATCTTAACTCACGCATGAATTAGATTTAAGTGAGGCAGAGTCCCACAAAGCTGTCAGCCTCACTCCCTCTTCCAGAATCATCAAAGTCCAGTAGCAACAACCCAGAATACACCGAATGACTTTGTCGTCTCAGATGTCTCACCAAGTTCCAAGGACTCCACACCACCTGCTTCAGCCATCTTCATGGCTATTGAAACAAATTGTTATCACCTACCAGTTCCACCAATGGAAGTCTTCATATGCTTGAGGTAGACACCCCTGTAATTCACTGGCAGGTGTGCGGCCTGTGGGTTACCCTCAACCTTCCTGGGTTGTGAATGTGGGAGCTTCTTGGAGGAAGCAGACAGACACCAAGGGTGAATGAGCAGTCCTAAAAAGGGCTCTCAGCAAATTCTTTTTTTTTTTTTTGCTCTTTGGATGGCAATTTGGGTTGAGTGACTTGCCCAAGGTCACACGGCTAGTAAGTGTGACAAGAGTCTGAGGCTGGATTTGAACTCAGGTCCTCCTGACTCCAGGGCCAGTGCTCAACTCACCGGGCCACCTAGCCATCCCTCTCAGCAAATTCTTGCACCAGAGCTGTTAGTCCTCTTTGAATATCCCATACACCCCAGGTGCCATTGTTATCCCCATTTTATAAATGAGGAATAAAGGCTTAAGTGACTTGTCCAGGGCCACACAGTTAGCAAGCATCTGAGGACAGATTCATATATAAGTTTCCATGACTCCAAATCCAACACTATCTATCCCTGTACCACTAAGGTAATCTGGGAGGCAAGGCACTAGCAGTGGGAGAGGGCCTGGGCCTGAGAGAGGGAGTCCCTCAAAAGTCCTCTTGGTGAACAAAAGGTTTGATGGCACACTTATCTTTTTAAAGATGAAGGAAAAATCCATATTTTCACTTAGGATAAAAGATTATCTTTTCTTTTTTTAAAGAGAGTCTTGTTTGGAACACATGCAGTTTGCAGTTTGTGTTCTTTGTTTCAAATCTTGGAACAAGGCTGCAAATGAAGGTGGAGAGGAGGAGACATGAATGCTGTGGTATGACAGGTAGAAGCTGTGTCAGCATGGGGTGGCGAAAAGAATAAACAGATTCATTTGTCACTTTAAAATACCTCAATTCCAATTTCTCTGCAAAATGAGACCAAGAACCCATTGAAACAATGTTGATTAGTAGGAACAGGTCTATTTTAAAATAATAGTAATTAACTCTAATTAAACTCCCCCTAGGCTCCCCAGCTTTGAGACTGATTTTTTTTATAACTAGCAGAAAAAAACCCAAAAAAACAACAGACCAAGCTTACTCGTGAGACTCCTTTTTCCTTCGGTTTTTATCATTCTATTTAAAATCATATATCTACCTATCTATCTTCTGTATGTCTCTCTAAGTTTCTAGCTCATCTCCCATTCATTGGGAATGAAATGAGCTCCCCTTTGATTGGATTCAGGTACCAATGTTACAGTACTGCACCATAGCACTTTCTCTAATTTACACTTTATAAACAAGCCTAAATATATCCTCCCCAGAGCTGAAACAGTAATTCAGACTATGTTCACTCAGGAACTTAAAGCAACATTTGAGATCTGAGGTTGAAAATTATGCTTAATATATGCAGTGTGTCTCCTTTGTAATGCTAATTAAAACAGAGACCAAAATACAAAACCATTCAGGTTGTGATAAACTACCAAGTCCCCACCTCCATTTTCATCAAAACAAAAGACAAAATACCATCTTGTAATTGAGTCTCTTATAATTGAGTAATCAAATTGAGTCTTGATGAATGAAGGACTAAACTCCTTATTCAGGATAAGTAAAGCAGACACAGGTGGGATTTTGACCTATTTGCTGACCTTGATTTAGAAACCTTAAAGGAATTCAGTGGGCTATGAAATTTTTGGAATTGGGGGAAGGTAGCCCAAGTAGAGGGTGAAGGAGTGACTTTGTGAGCTAGCAGATATAGGAGTGCAGAGGGAAGGAATGTCCTGTTATCCTATTCAGAAAAGATTATATCTAGGTTCTTTCCCAAGGCCCATCTACACTGTATACATCGCCCCCTTTCCTCTATTCTTTGCTCCAGGTGACAGATTTCCAGGTAAGGTCTCTGATATGCTTCTATTTCATATTCCTTTCCCTTTCCCTTTTCTTTATCAGATAGACTAAATTGGAGATAAAATGAACCATTCTAGATTCTCCTCTATTGTTTAGCACCATTATACTTTATAGGTACAAAAAATGGGTCCTTCAGTACATGATTGGAAATGATGACAATTATCTGCATAATTATTGAATACTAGCAATGTCTTCCTGTATGGACTAGAATCTCCCTCCTCTTGAGCTTAAGGGATTATATTATCTAGTGTTCATCTACACACTTGTTCTAAGAAATGGCACCAAACAAAAATAAACAAATGAATCAATAAATAAATAAGCTCAGATGAAGAAAGTTGACAGAAGTTGTCACTTCACTAGAGTATAGGATATGTCCTTAATTATGCTAATTAGAAAATAGAATCTAAAACTGTGGATAATTTCCAGCAGGCTTGCAACATAAATTTTTTTATGTTTAGTAATCGGTTATAGAACTGTGAAATTTCCCATTGGTACCATTACTAATTCATAAAATTCATTCTTATAAATGTAGGTTAGGCTCTATTTATAAGACAGCCATTTGTAATTGTCTTCCTTTGGGTGATATGATAGATCCAGTGCTTGCCATAGTCTGTTTATTTAACCTTTAGAAGGATGCTTTTATTAGCATTCTTAGTGGCACTGTTTTCTCCTTGGCACAGTCACCCAGATAGGAGAAGGGTTCAGAAAGTATTAAGGATGAAGCTATTATTGACCTAGTGAAATGGAATCATTCTAAAGTACCTTTCTGTATTCTGTGTTTAAGAATGAAGTCCATAATAACCCAGTAGCACAGGGGTGGGTGGGAAACCTGCAGCATGGGGCCACATGTGTCCTTCTAGGTCCTCATGTGTGGCCCTTTGAATCCAAACTTCACAGAACAAGTCCTCTTCATAAAAGGATTTATTCTGTAAAACTTGGGCTCAGTTAAAAGGCTGAACCGAAGGACCTAGAAGGCCACATGTGGCCCACAGGCTTCAGGTTCCCTGCCCCTGGCCCAGTGCATAAGATTTATGCTTATGCTTGAGCCTTGCCATTGACTGGCATTATAGATTACAAGGATGAGGCAAGGATGACCTTTATTGACTCTTTAGTGGTATGGAATAAGCTAGGACTATGTGTGTGTGTGTGTGTGTGTGTGTGTGTGTGAGTGCGTGTGTGTGTGTCTCTGTGTGTGGATGTGTAAATATATAAATATGTGTATATATGTATATATACACACACATCCACACACATATGTATGTATATATGTATACACACACACACACACACACACACACACATATATATATATATATAACACCTAGTATTTACAAGGCATTATATTCTAGAGATTCAAAGAGATGTTTAAAAAAAATGCCCTTTTCTCAAGGAGCTCATTGTTGAAGGGAGGGAAGACAGCATGAAAATAATTGCATCAAAATGTTATATATAGAATAAGTTGGAAATAATACAGAGAGGTAAAGTATTAGAATTAAGGGGGATAAGGGAAGGATTCCTATATATTGTAAGATTTTAGCTGGGATTTGGAGGAAGCCAGAGAAAGTAGGAGGAAGAGATGAAAAAAAACAGAGGAACAGTGAGTCCCTACCATGAAAAAGGCCACTTTTAGGAGATGATGTATTTTATTCAAGGAACAGCAAGAAGAAGATTGTCACTGGACCACAGAATATGGAGTGTAAAATGTAAGAAGACTAGAAAGGTAGGGAGGGGGATAAGTTATGGACTCTATTTGAACACCAGAGGATTTTATACATAATTCTGGAGGTACAAGAAGATCACTATGTATGTTGCTGAGAAGGTAAGATTCTCTGGAGTTGCTGGTCAACTCACAGATTGGGAATAATGAATTACAACGAAGAGAGAAGAATTTTTGTTTGATTTCTCAAAGGCTTGGTCATAAATCCTTTCTGTTTTACGGTTATTTTTTTTTCTCAGGGATTAAATAAAAGCTGTACTTTATTTGTTATATTGCTACACTGAGTGCTTGCATGGAAAATGAGAGCTCCTTTATCTTTAGGTATAGATGTAAACTATATTATTATATACCCAGGGAAACCATGGATAGAGTCAGAGAATCATTTGTGTAAAGTTTCCAAGATTGAACACAGTACCTGAAAACCAAGATCTTTAGTTTTCTATGGTTTATGTTACACAGAGGAAGTATCACAGACACAGGGAAAGTCACTAACTAGATTTCCCTGAATAACACTGCTCCACCAGAAGATAATCTTACCTGACTCTCTGCCATCCCATCAGCACACTCACAGAGTCACAGTATATACAGTCAGTTTGAGAACACATGCTTAGAAGGCTGGATTCTTTCTGATTTTATTTGCTGCCTCAAAATGGCTGTTGATAAGTGCACTTATGAGGGAAATTGTCAGCAGCTGCTACCTTAATGCCTTCCTGCTTGTGGCAGCACCTACAAACAGAGTTTTCTGGTGTGATCAATATATCCCATCAATGCTCTGACTGGATAAGTTTTAAAACAGTGCCAGTCTTGATCATGTTTCCATATGGACTGTCCTTATTCAGTACTCACATCTTCAAGTGAATTGTCCAGACCCTTCAATGAGATTTAATACCATTGGCAATATTATTTCAGATTTATGCATTCATTTATTTTTCTATTCATTCATATTTATAGTCCATTTGATCTTCATAATACCTGTGTGAGATAAATAAGGAAGACTGTATTTTCCCTTTTCTCCTTTTGATGTTTCTACATTTCTTAGAAGTGACCACCAGTTCTTGAAGGCAACACTAGTCACACAAACACACACACACACGCACACACACACACACACACACACACATATCCAACAGATCCACCAAAACAGAATTTTTTTTGGAGGGGGCAAGGCAAGGCAATTGGGGTTAAGTGACTTGCCCAAAGTCACATAGTTAGTTAAGTATCAAGTGTCTGAGTCAGGATTTTAAGTCAGGCCCTCCTGACTCCAGGGCCTGTGCTCTATTCATTGAGTCACCTGAAACTAGAAAATTTCAAATGAAAGTTACAGGTCAAAATTTATGGCCTTTGGGCAAGCACCACAAAATACACCTGAAGTCAAGACAAATTCAATAGGGAAGAAGCAGGAAGAATACAATAGGGAAAGATCTTTAAACTTGGGAAATAATATAGGTCAAAAGAGCAGGAAGAAACAATGGGTATTAGTAGTGAGTACCTATATCCAAAGGTACAGGTGCAGGCACTTATGTAAGCAGACACCTGGAAGAGAAAGTTATTTTTTTCAGGGAGAGTATAAGGCTTGTGCATCCCTACCTGCTGAGCATCAGGGCTTCATAGACTAGACAAATCAAGCTTCTAAGACTACTTGAATATATAAAAGCCCCTCAGACCTAACAGAATGACCATTTATGTTACTCTTGTCTCACATTATTGAATGGGTTTGGTAAACCAGGAGAATCTGTGTTTCATAAAATAACTGACTAAAATACCATGACCATAAATGTTTTATTTAACCTGGGCAGAAAGAACCAATTCCTATCGCAATAGCACATGAGACATTATGGGAGGTATTAACCCAGAAATCACCTTTTTGATCAGAAATATATCCTAGGACACCTCAAGGCTACCATCAGAGACATGAACCAGGTAGAACAGAGTCAGAAAAGTTCTCATATGGCTCCTAGTGCTAAATTCAGTTTCTGTCTGCAGAAAGAATATGTGTTATCAGTACCCTGAGTTAAAGCAATAGTTATCTCTCCCAGTTAGGGTTGCAGCACTGAGTACCGTGGTGAACTATATTTATTGTTTAAGCACCAGCCAAGCAAAGTATATAGAACCTGATCAAAAGAATTGTAGTTTTCAGGTGATTTTTTTTTGTAGCCACAAATAAAAAAAAAAACTTATGAAATTATCTAAGTCTTGGAGGGATGGTCTAAGTGGAGCCAATTTCCAACTAAATGAAATGTTAGATCTTTTGAAGTACTGGTGAATATTTCTGGATGAATAAGCAAATACAGAGAGATGCTCTCTGAAGTCCCTTCCATATCTTAGAAGTCTAAGAGAGTAACAGTATATGAAATTAAGTGAACAATAGAATATAAGCTCCTTGAGGGCAGGAAAAAACTTTCTTTTTTTTCTTTTTCTTTTTTCTCAAGACAACAAAATTCCTTGCACATATCAGACTTAATAAACATTTAGATAAACTAAGATTGGGTATATACATGATAACATCAGGTTCATGGGGTAGTATGATTAGGAGTCAGGAAATTTGATTTCTATTTCAATGTTACTTCCCCTGGGTCATATTGCCTTAGAATATGGAATTAAACCAATACTTTTCTCTTTTTTTAAACCAATACTTTTCAATGAGTATAAAACCAACACTTCCATTAGGTACATGAGATAATCTGGTGATTGGAGTCAGTGTGACGTGCAGAAATGGGATTTATTGTCTCTCCCCTCACTCCATCCCCAGTATTCCCATCTATATTCTCAATCACAGCGGGGACAGAATTAAAATGACCTCAGTTAAGGGTTAATTAGCTGTTATTATGTCAGTGTGTGTCTATAGAAATGTTGACCATTACTAAAGGAACTGTTAACACTTAAGGTAATAAGGTGCTAATGACATCACAGTGATAAACCCACAGAGATTTAGGTAGTCAAGAGAAAAATGTATCCATTTTGAACCTCAGGGCTTTATGTGTAAGCACACTCAGAGTGTACAAATTGAATATAGTATATCAGCAAAGTGTGAAGCTGAAAGACAGGAAGAGCTTTTCTTTGGAAAGAAGATCTAGATTTTAAGATAGGGCCTCAGTTCAAATGTCATCTTTGCTAAGTACTATCTGTGTGACCTTGGGCTAGTCACTTAACCTCTGGCAATGAGTTTCATCTGTAAATTTAGAGAGTTTGGGTTAGATGACCTCTAAGGTTTCTTCTGGCTCTAAGTTTAAGAACCTGTGATTTTCTGGTCTCTTTAGATAGCTTTAACCAGTAATCAGAGAAGGATGCTGCCCTCTGTCCTGTTCATGCAAGGAAAATATTATTTCCAACTGTGATAGAGGGAGAGAGACAGAAAGACAGACAGAAAGTAAGAGACACACCCAGATAGACAGAGAGACAGACAAAGAGAGACAGAGACACAGAGAGAACTAGAGAGAAAGAGCATTATTTTAAACATTTACTCTGTACTAAGTACTGTGCTATATGGAACAGGTTATGGAAATAAGAATAGAAAGGGCAGTCCCAGGGGTGGGGAACCTGTGACCTGGAGGCCACATGTGTTCTTCTAGGTCCTGGGGTGAGACCTTTTGACTGAGTCCAAGTCTTACAGAACAAATCCTTTTATGAACCACATCATGCCCATTAACCACGGACATCCACCAAGTCTCTTTTGTGGATCCTATTCTCCTTTACCTAAGTTCACTTCATGATCTCATAAATTTTTACAATTTCAATTATAATCTTGTTGGCAAAAAAATAGGAGCCACAATTGTTTCATGACATCTTAATAATCTATTAATGTACAAATGCCCCAACCACTTGGTTGCTTAATATTAGAAAACTCATAGCTGTTACAAGGACAATAAACTGGTCTTGTCCACTTTTGTAATCACTGCTTGCCAAACTTGAATTCCAGATCTGGTAGTTTTGTCTTAGAGGACTGTTTTCATAATCCTAAAAATATTTGGTCTCTTCCTCCCTTTCCTTCTCTTGAACAAGGAATGTTTTCTTATTCTGATAATATGCTTAGCTCCTTGCATTCTAAACACTTCCCTTTCCTACTTTGCCTATTCCACTTCTTTTCAGACCAATCCTCAGCCCTTTGTGCCTCTCACTATGTGATTTCATTTTCTCTTCTCTGAAACATGTTTTTGGAGAGGGTAATATAATTTCTGGCATTCATTTGTGGAAAAGCTAGAGAAGGGAAAAGAAAAATAGGATGTGGGATGTAGGACTTAAGTGGCAACATGCGAGAAATAACACTTGGGATCAGAGGATGTGGCAAGTTTTCTAGAAGACATTTCAGCTGAGACATTTAGGAGCAAAGTGACCAGAGACCAAGTTGCACAACTGGAGGGCTTCATGACCTTAGATGTTCCACTGAACTTCCTCACTTCTCTCTGTTATAAAATGTTGATCCTGCTACCTGTTCTCACTCCTTTTCAAAAGGAAGACAAGAGTCTCAGAATAGGAAGCTATTAAGCATCATGATGCTGCATATTTATTCAAACTATTCTATCGGTTTAAATGGAGATGAAAAATCTAAGGGAAAAAAGAAATCTGATGTACCCCTGATGATTACAATGAAAACACAATTACTAATTTTTAAAGTGTCTCAAATATAATAATAAAAAATCTGCCTCTTGACAGCTTAATGATGCAATGTAGGGAAGTTAAAGGAACCATCATTTGGAAACTGGAAATTAGGGTTTTTAAAAATATTGTTATGATCCTAATTATTTTGGCTGAATATGAATTCAGCAAGGCCTGTGCCTTCCTGACTTGGCAGCCATGTAGTCTCTTGCTGGCATCATGGGAAATTCTCCCTTCAGACTGGAGCCTGATCATTTTATTTGTTGAAATCCCTAATTCCCCTCATTGGTTCCATCACTCTTGTCAGGGCCCATTTTTAATTATTCCATGGGAGAAAGTAACTTTTGTCAAAGCCTGACCAATGGACAACTGGAAATGAAGAACTAAAAAGCTGGAGAGCATCCCAGTTTACAGTGATGTGACTCAACCTTGACACCTGCTAATGTGATTGCTTTTGGGGGAATCTCACATAGTTTATGTTAGTGAGGAACTATTTTGAGAATTAAGTCTATAGTATAGGCTGTTGTCTTATGAGGATAATTTGGGAGACAGCAGAAAATGAAGTGGTATATCCAAGGGACAGACAAACTATATCCAGACTTGAGAGTCTAAGCCAAATCAAATTATACTATACATTATACCAAGGAGAGATGACTAAACTTAGGGCACATTATCATAATCCAGAAGGTAGGGTAGTTCAGTTGATCTACAGGGTAGGAAGGCAGTAGCTATTAGAGGACTCCCATCAATGTCATTCTGTTCTTTCCTACTCAGAAGTGACCTGTTGATAGCAGATAAAACCTGCAAAAGCTAGGCCATCTGGACTGGTGTTAGGTTATCCCACTGTATTATATTAGAAGATCCAGGGGTATGAAAACAAAGAAGAATAAGAAAGCCTAGGGAGCCCTATTTTTGGCAGAATAGTGAGATCCTAGAACTATGATATTCATTGGTGGTTTTCTCTAAATGTGTGCCCCTGGAGGGAACTGACATGTTCTGGGAACACGTTTGGTGTCTTTATGGAAAATATGGTAAAATATGAGCCACAAAATTAGAAACAGCTATATTTTTTAGAATATCAGTGACATGTTGTTGCCATGTTTGGGGACCTTAACAGGCAGAGGTCATGATACTTAACAGATAAGCGTATGAGAAATGAGAAAAAAGATGAAAATAAAGAAAATTAGATCATAATGAAACTGGCAGGAATCTTCAGTCACTGTCAAAATGAATGGTTGGGACAAATTTGAGAATTCCTTTGGCAGAACCGCAAATGCTGAATTCCCAAGTTGCTGCCACAGCTTATCACTCCTAGTTGTTTACACTGTTATATTTTGTCATACCCTAAATACTTTAAAAAATATTGATAAAAGAGAAAAAGTCATCCCATCCAACAGTATAGGATCACATGAGAATCAAAGACTCTCAATAAAAGTAGATCTCTATTATATAGAATTTCTAGTATTTGGTTGAAGGCACTTTGAGGGTGAGTTAAAGAAAAATAAGAGCCATGGACAAACCCAGAAGTCTGAAATATTTTATGGATACCCTGATGGAAAACTTAGAATCTAGAAAAGAAGATTGGATGGATGATTAGCATGCTCAGCATAATAGACCATGAGGTGGTAGAGTGCACAGGGTACTGGACTAGAGTCAGGAAGACTTGTATTCAAATCCACCTTCAGATGCTTATTGGATATGTGATCCTAGGTAAGTCACTTAACAATACTTAACATGCTTCAGTTTTTTTTTTAATGTAGAATACGGATATAATAATAGCACCTACTTCACATGGTTTTTTGTGAAGATCAAAAGAGATATTTGTAAAACACTTTACAACACTTAAAGTCCTATGTCAAAGCCATTATTATGTCATCATCTCATTATTTTAATATTCATCATATGAGGCAACTATGTGGTATGATGGATAGACGGTTAAACCTGGAGTGAGGAAGACCTATCACCAAACACTTGTTAGCTGTGTTCCCTTCTGTCTTCCTTATTATTTTATCAGTTATCAGATTTGGAAGGCACCTCAGTAGTCATCTGCTACAACTGTCAATGTGATGCAAAAATTTCCCTGTACAATACCTCTAACAAGTTGTCATAGCTCCTCAAACATCCCCAGCCATAGGAAACTCCTGCTTCTTGAGGCATCCTATTATATGGCTAAATAGTTCTAATGACTAGAAAATTCTTCCTTGTATTACATTGAAATCTATATTTGTGGAACTTGCTCACAGAACAAATTAGGTGGCTATTTGCTTAACTTTTTACTGGTAGTAGTAGAACCAGAGAGGGGGCAGTAGCTAAAGTGTTCAAAAAATCTGACAATGAATGGAGAGGACCTCCAAACCCTTAAGTGCAGCGCATATGTTTGTACTTCATTTTCATCTTTCCAAGAACTTCTCATTTCCTTGTTTTTCCTCTTTTAGATATAACTAAATAAAAATAGTTGCATAGGTAGAACAAGTATTATTATTTCTAATTGTTAACAAATGATTAATCGTGCTTGGAAAGATTTAAACACTTACTTGAGGCAACATAGCAAGTAAAGCAAGTAGGATTTGGACTCTGGTCTTCTGATGAGCCCTTATAGTCTAGTGTTTTTCTGCTTGTGGGACTAGATGCCTGGAAATGGAAAGGGCTCTTCTGATATATATATGTGTGTGTGTGTATATAGACATACATATATACATATATATATCAGAAGATATATATATATGTGTGTGTATATATAGACATACATACATATATATAGTGAAATAAGGTTTTAAAAAGTTCAAATCTTCTAAATCTAAAACTAAGCCACATGTTGCTAGTTATATTGATTTCTCAACTCTACCCTTAAAGATGAAGGCAATGTCTCGTTACACTGGAAACTACCAAGCAGAATTCAATTTGAAAGTAAAGGTATCTGACCTTCATGAAGTAGATGGAGATCTTTCCACAATGTCACTAGGCAGGGGTGTTCAATGGAGCATTTCTGGCATCTCTGCTTGGCCCTGTACTATCTAATGTTTTTACAGTGATTTGAATAAATTCTTAGCTGGCATTTTCACCAGTCTTTCAGATGTAACAAAGTTGTACAGGAAAGTTAACAGACTAGATGCCAGTTGAAATATGAAACTGTTTGGGAAGACTAGGGCAATAGTTTGACTTTAAAGAGATGAAATTCTGGGGACAGCTAAGTGGTGCAGTGAATAGAGCACCAGCCCAGGAGTCAGGAGGACCTGAGTTCAAATCTGGCCTCTACACTTAACACACACACACACACACACACACACAAACTAGCTGTGTGACCTTGGGCAAGTCACTTAACCCCAATTGCGCCCCAAAAAGCAAAAGAAAAAGAAATTTAAAACCTCACAAATATCACATGGAAGATGCATGATCATATAGCAGTTTGTGTGGAAAAAAAGACCTAAGATTTTAGTGAATTATAGTCTGATTTTTAGTCAGTAATATGAAGTAGCAGGCAAACAAAAGGCTACATTTACCTCAGGTTACAATGAGAGATATAGTTTCCAGGATTCAGGAGGTGGATGCCCTGCTGATTTCTGCCCTGGTCAGACCACAGCCTTTATATTATGCTCAGTTCTGAGTGCAACAGTTTAGGAAGGTCAATAATAAGGTGAATAGCATCTAGAAGAGAGCAGCCAAGATGCTTAAAGGCCTTGATTCCATAACTCACAATGATCAGTTAAAGAAACTCTGAATGGGGGGGAGGGGTAGATGCAAGATGGTAGAGGAAAAGCAGGAACTTGCTTGAACCCTTGCCCCAACCACCTCCAATACCTATAAAAAATGACTCTGAACAAATTTTATAGGTACAGAATCCACAAAATGACAGAGTGAAACAAATTGCCCACTGAAGGCATCCTGGCAGGCTGAAGGAAGGGTCTATCACACTACCTGGGAGCACAGCAGAGTTGAGTGTGGGCTGCACCAGCACAGACCAGAAGCACAGACTGGCCACAGCAGACCACAGAGGACTGCATCACTAGCAGCTATGTTGGTTTCCGGACTTCTCAACTCATAATCACCAAAGAGAAAGTATAAGTTCAGTACTGAAACTCTGTTGGACCTAGGTGAGAGAAGAGTGTAGTTTGTCCCCTACTCCAGGGATGGAGAAGGTTGTGGCAGCTGCAGCTGCTAGGGTAGCTGGTTCAGGAATGCTGATGTGGGCAGACATTGTTGAGGCTGTGGAGAGGCAGTCCTATTCACAGTTCTAAGGCAGGTGCCTAGAATAAACTCTGACAAAAGTTTCATAAAACCCCGGAAATTTTGAACATAGCACTCTCCACCCTAGAAGCAGAGTTCTATTATGGCAAAGAGCTCAAAAGTCAGGTAATTGGCTGGCAAGATTAGCAAACAGAAGAAGAGAAATCAGACCATAGAATCATTCTTTGGTGACAAAGATGATCAAAACATGGAACCAGAAGAAGACAACAAATTCAAATTTCCTGCATCAAAAGCCTTCAAGAAAAATTATGAACTTATTGCAGGTCTTTGAGGGGCTCAAGAAGGACTTTGAAAATTAAGTAAGGGAAGTGGATGAAAAACTGGGAAGATAAATGAGAATGATGCAAGAAAATCATGAAAAACAAGTCAACAGCCTGCTAAAGGAGACTTCTCAAAATACTGAATAAAATAACACCTTAAAAAGTAGACTATCTCAAATGATAAAACAGGTTCAAAAAGTCAATGAGGAGAAGAATGCCTTAAAAAGCAGATTTGTCCAGATGGAAAACAAAGTTCAAAAACTCACTGAAGACAATAATACCTTCAAAATTAAATTGGAGCAAATAGAAGCTAATGGCTTTAAGAGAAATCAAGATATTATAAAATAGATTCAAATAAATGAAAAAAATAGAAGACAATGTGAAATATCTCATTGGGAAAACCATTTACCTGGAAAATAGAAACAGTAGAGAAAATTTAAAAAATTATTAGAATATACTATCGGAAAGCCATGATAAAAAAAGAGCCTAGACATTATCTTTCAAGAAATTATCAAAGAAAAATGCTCATACATTCTAGAACCAGAGGGTAAAATAGAAATTGAAAGAATTCCATAATTGCCTCCTGAAAAAGATCCCCAAGATAAAACTCCTAGGAATATTATAGCCAAATTTCAGAGTTCCCAGGTAAAGGAGAAAATATTATAAGCAGTCAAGAAGAAACAATTTGAGTATTGTGGAAACACAATTAGGCTAACACAAGATCTAGAACCTTCTATCTTAAGGATTAGAAGGGCTTGGAATATGATATTCCAGAGGTCAAAGGATTTAGGATTAAAACTAAGAATCACCTACCCATCAAAACTGAGCATAATACCTGAAGGGAAAATATGGAAATTCAAAGAAATAGAGGACTTTCAAGCATTCTTAATGAAAAAAAAAACAAAACTGAACAGAAAATCTTTCAAATACAAGAAGGAAAAGAAGCATGAAAAGATAAACAGGAAAAACAAGTCATAAGGAACTTATTAAAGTTCAACTGTTTAAATTCCTATATGGAAATACAATATTTGTATATCACAAGATTTTCTCATTGTTATGATAGTTGAAGGGAATACATATTTATGTATGTGTGTATATATCTCTGTATATCTATATATTTAGCTATATATACATATATATGTATGTATAGGTGGGTATATGAGTATATGTGTGTATGTATATAGAGACAGAAGGCACAAGGTGAGTTGAATATGAAGGGATGATATTTTAAAAGTAAAATTAAGAGGTGAGAGGAATATATTGGGGAAAGGAGAAAGGGAGAGATAGAATAGGGTAAATTATTTCATATAAAAGCAGCAAGATAAAGCTGTTACAATGGAGGGGAAGAGCAGGGAGGTGAAAGGGAATGAGGCAACCTTACTTTCACTGGACTTGGCTTAAGGAGGGAATAACATACACAGTCAATTGGGAATCTTACCCTAAAGGAAAGTAGGGGGAAGGGGATAAAAAGGGGGAATGATAGAAGGGAGGGAAGATTGGGAGAAAGGGTAGTCAGAAACAAACACCTTTGAAAAGGGACAGGGCCAAAGGAGAAAATAGAATAAGTGGGCAGTGGGATAGGATAGAGGGAAATATAGATAGTCTTTCATAATATGACTACTATGGAAATGTTTTGCAAAACTAAACAAGTATAACCTATATTGAACTGCTTGTCTTCCCAGTGGGCATGGGTGAGGAGGGAAGAAGAGAGAGAATCTGGAACTCAAAGTTTTAAAAACAAATGTTTAAAAAATATTTTTACATGCAGCCAGGAAATAAGATATACAGGCAATAGTGTATAGAAATCCAATTTGCCCTATGAGAAAGTAAGCAGGGGGATGGGGGATATAAGAGATGGGGAATATAGGGATATAAGACTGGGGGAAGGGCTATTCGGTATGATTGCCATCTTGGGGTCGGGGATAGGGGAAAGATGGGGAGAAAATTAATAACTCAGAATCTTATGGAAATTAATGTTAAAAACTAAAAATTAGCAAATAAATAAATGGAAAAAAATACTCTTACCAAATGAAGAGATAAGTAAAGCTATTTTTTCCTAACTGTATTTTCATCAGCTAATCATAAATTTATTTTTCAGTGTTAATGACATTCAAATTATGTGTTATAAATGAATGTAATTTCATTGTATTTTTGAAAGGTATTGAATGCAGAAGCCATTTTTATGACCTGCTTATGTCAAACATTTTCTGCTTTATTGGCATATATACTAGAACTTTTTAATCGAATATAGTTTCTCTACCTCACTATATTTAGCATGATTTTCTACAATGAGTTGATTAATCTAAGGTGTTTATCATAAAAAGGAAACTTTTTTAATGAAATGTGTTGTTTTTTTGGAGGGGGGAAGGCAAGGCAATTGGGGTTAAGTGACTTGTACAAGGTCACACAATTAGTAAATGTGTCAAGTGTGTGAGTCTGGCTATGAACTCAGGTCTTCCTGACTACATGGCTGGTGCTCTATTCAATGTGCCACCTAGCTGTACCATGAGTATTGTTCTTAAAATTAATTTTGAAAGTTTTTGGAATGCTTGAAAGAAATCTATGGTGAAGAATTTGATTATTTTTTGATTTCTGCATAAATCTATCAAAGAAATGACTTCAACATTAAAACCAATCTATACGTATATGCATATGTATATCTATATCTAAATATATAGAAATTCAGGATGTATAACTAGCAAAAGAGGAGACTCATGAGAGACCTGAAAATTGTCTTGAAGTATGTGATGAGCAATCATAAAGAAAAGGGTTTCAATTTATTCTATTTTGCCCATACCTAGAACAACAGGTCCATGTTACAAAGAAGAAAATATATGACTGAATTCAGAAAAAACTCACCAACTGTTCTAGCTAACCACAAGTGAAATGAGAAGAAATAAGAAGTGATGGGTTCTTTTTTTTTTATCTACCAGTAGAAGCTGGAAAATCACATGTTAGGTAGGTTGACGAGAAATTTCTTTGATGTGTGGGTTATAAAAGATGCTTGCTGAGGTCCCTTCAAAATCTCAGGTTCTGTGATTATGTGCTTCTCCATATTCATTGGTACTCAAATATGGCTCTGCATTTTAATTTGTATCCCATCCATTTAATAACAGAGAAACTGAAGGTCAGTCATTATGTTATATTTGTAGGAAGTGAAATATATACACAGCGAAAAGTTTCCTTTAGTTACACCAGCTGTTAATCACCCATAATACTCAGCTTGCCTAGGAGTTGCAGTCTATTGAAGAAAAGTTGAAAGTGCATTATAGCATTTGAGTTGCATTTAGTTTCCATGGAGTCCCAAAGGGGATAATTAGGTCTGAAAGTGTAATCACCCCTTGAAAATTAACTGCCTTTTTTTCTCTCTGGGCAGTATTTATTTCAAGGGGCTATCTGAGAAATGGGAATAATCAATGTCAATAATCAATTGACCCAAATAGCAAAATATTTAGCTACTTTAGGAGCTTGGCATAAATTCAAAGGCTTTAAGAGCTGGGGAAGTGTGAAATGGGTCCCTCTGCACTTCATTTTGATTGCATAGCATAAGCTGTTAAAGATGCAAAATGCAGATTTTTGCATGATTTTGGTTGTTTAAAATGTAAATAAAATCCCTTTGGAAAGATTTGCTTAGAAACCCAATTCCAAATGTCAAAATTGTGTAAAATGCAGGCTAAGCAATATGGAGCACAAGAGTGTAAGTTATAGATAGAGATTTATTAAAATGTAAAGGCTCATCATACATGTAGCTTTGAAAGACCCAAACTGAATTCAGGTTTTTCATAATAATCCTGACAATCTTCTGATAAAATTAATGATAATCTTTTACCTTAGTAAAATTATTTTAACTTCAAAAAGACCTTTAAAACCATTATTTCTTTTAATCCTCACAACTTTTGGTAATAGAAAAGGAAACAAATAGTATCCTTAATGTAAAGGTGGGGAAATCAAGGCCCAGAGATGGTCATTGAATTGTTCTGTGCCACACATTTGGTGAGGGTCACATCTCACTTCCAGGTCCCATTAGGATATTCATTTTAAAGCCTTGCCATCCTCTGATATAGTAAATCTGAATATGATCCAATTATCTTTTGGAAGAGTCATTTTCCTGGTGGCCCACAACATAGTCTAGGGCTGGCTTTTCTAGAGAATTTTTTATAAAGCTTTAGCAGCTCACAGATCATTGTACATAACAGGCATGCAACATTTCTTTATTGAATGAATGGATGAATGAATTAATGATCCACTGTGATCTGTGCGTTATATCTACTTTCTTTTCCACACCACGTCCTCTTAGCACCAACGTATTATTACTTTCCCAACATTCTCTTGGACAAAATAAAAAAATTTGCAATTTTTCTTCTAAAACATGGATACTAATTAAACAATAGTAGGTTTATATGTTTAAACATTTTAGGTTTATATGAGATGTGAAACATACAGTCTTGAATTTGGGAGGGATCTCAGACATTATTAGCACCTTATCAGAAATTACATCTGAAAACATCTCTATTCAAATGTCATCTGGTCCAAACTTGAAAAACTTGTGTGGCTGGGAATGTAATACCTCCTGAGTTAAACTATTCCACTTTGGGACAGTACTGTTAGGAATTTTCTTTTTCCTCATAGTATACCAAAATTTCTATATCTTCTGCCGATTGCTTTTCTATCAGCATTCTGTGGCCAGGGAGAATAAATTCCCACGTTTCTTAAGGCACAGATCTGTTCTTACCATTCCCCTGCTCAAGAAGCTTTACTAGCTTCCCATTGCCTTTAGGATAAAATATTAACTCATATTGCATTTAAAACTCTTCTCTTTCAGTTTTGGACCCGTCTTTTCTGGACCATTTCACATTACTTTCCTTGCATTCTATGTTACAGCAAATTGAGTCTATTTATTATTCCTTACCCATAATACTCTGCCTGTCTCCATGCCTCTACACAAATGGTCCCCCCCCCCATCTTAGAATGCTCTCTCCCTTCACTTCTGCCTCATAAAATCATAAGATTGCTTCAAGGCTTAGCTCATAGGAAGGGCCTTTGACTCTGATTTTCAGTGCTTTCCTCATCTTCTCTCCTCCTCATAGTCCCTTGGCATTTATTCTGGTGGTATTGTTTCTGTTCGTTTGTTTATTTTAATCTGTGCACATATTGTTTACCCAAGGAAGAATAAAAGCACCTTGAGGGCAAGGACTGTTTCATGTTTGAATTTGTGGCTTCCAGTGTCTAATAGAGTGGCATGAAGATGATAGATACTTAAATGTTTATTGAATAGAAATGCATGAAGGAAAAAAAAGGAGACAGGAAGAAAAGTAGGGATATAAGGTAGGGAAGGAAAGAAGGAAGGGAGAGAAGGGAGGACTGAAAGGGAGGGAGGAAGGAAGAGATGGAAGGAAGGAGGAAGTGAGGGAGGTAGAGAGGAAAGGAGGAGGGAAGGGAATGAAGGTAGAAGAAAGGAAGGGAAGGAGGAAAAGAATGAGGAAGGGGAAAGGAGAAAGAAAGAAGGGGGAGGTAGGAAGGAAGGGAAGGAGCAACATAGGGAAGAAAGGAGAGAAATTAGAAAGAGAGGAAGGGAAGATGGGTAGAAAGGAAGGAAAGATTTATTAAGTGCCTGTTACATTTCAAGCACTGTGCTAAGTACTTTACAAATATCTCATTTAACCTTATAATACCTTAAAATTTGAAAAGTTTTTAGAATTTATTTAGTCTAGCCCTCTCATTTAAGGATGGGGGAAATGAGGCCAAGTGGAAATTATTTCAAGTTCTCACAGGTAATAGTCAAGATTCTGACTCATGGCCTTCAGATGCATTGTTCTTTTTATTTCTGCAATGACAGTTTTCTCAACATCCTAAATACACTTTAAGTTACTAAATGTTCTTCTTCAAACCTAATCCTCAGAAGAGAAGACAGTACTTCAGTTGTGGTCTGACAGGAGTTGAGTAAGCTTAGCCTTCCGTTAATGTCTTTTCTTAGACACCAGGTTCTTTCATAAAGCCCCATATCCAATTGAGTGAGAGAGGTGGATACTTCTCAGACTATACCCTTAAATCTAGTAAGGTTTCTTGTGGGAACAAGCCTGAGTCCCCTTCATCAGAAATCACAAGATTCCAAGGACTGGGAACTCAGAGAGACCCCTCAGTCACTTCAGCATAAGATATGCCATATAAGGACAGAAGTGCTTTCTCCAAAGTTCATTGGCTGGTCTACCTTTGTTCTGGGCACTTGGGGTAGATTGACACACTGAAATTGTACAACTAACTTCCAGCCAATGGAAGAAAAGGGTCAGTGAAGGGGGTTGGGAAGAATTCCGAGTAAGAGCTATATAACTTAATTCTTTCCTTTATGAATCGCTTCTCTCCTCCCTTACTATTTATGGGGGGGGCCCGGAGATTGCCCTTTCTCATGATGTTGTAATAAACCATTCCTTTCTGCTTTCTACCTTGAGAAGCCTCTGTGTATTATTTGGGTAAAGATCTCTCTTGCATTTTACATACAATTAGTTGTGTAATTAACTTCCTTTGTTGCTATCTCATATTGTGCTGTTTTACTGAATATCTAGTTTGTAAAACAGTTGGTGCTATGAAAAGAACACTGTTCTTGAAGGAATTGAAACCTGTGTTGGAAACCTGCCACTTGCTGAGTTGTGTACCACCTCTTGGTGACCCCATTTGGGGTTTTCTTGGCAAAAATATGGATTGCCATTTTCTTCTCTAGCTCATTTTACAGGTGAGGAAACTTGAGGCAAATAGAATTAAGTGACTTACCCGGGGTCACATAGCTAGTAAGAACATTTAGCTAGTAAGTGTCTGAAACCAGATTTGAAGTCAAGAAGATCAATCTTTCTGACTCCAGGCTGGGTACTCTATTCACTGCACCACCCCACCACCTTAGTGGTTTTGTCAATCTCTAGGCCTATGATCTCAGGCCGTTCAAGTCCCTCCTCTGGTTTGCCCACTGATAAAATGAAGGGGTCGGACTAGATGCTATCTGAGAGCCTTTTTAATTATGACGTTCTGCAAAAAACATCAGATTTCCTTTTTTCTTAATTGAAAGAGAAACCAATTCTGTTGATTGTATTAGAAAAGAGACTAGAAGCAAGGGTGGGGAACCTTGGCACAAGAGGCCAACATGGCCCTCTAGGTCCTCAAGTGCAGCCCTTTGACTGAATTCAAACTCCACAGAACAAATCACTTCAATAAAAGGAATTGTTCTGTAAAATTTGAGTCAGTCAAAAGACCACACAAGGCTACACATGGCCTTGAGGCCACTGGTTCACCATCCCTGGAGGCTGAAGTTAAACATTACCTTTTTAACAATTTAAGTTGGGTCCTAATTTGGGAAAATGTATTTGTTACCTTGGTGCTCTGTTTCACAAGATTTGGAGCTGACAGGGTCCCTAGAGGTAAACCAATGCGATGTCTTCATTTTACATATAGACATGGAACACAGGAAAGAGAATTTACTACCCAAGGTCACAGAGGTAATATAGTATACATCTGGGATTTGAACCTATGCCCTCTGCCTCCAAAGCCTCCACTATTTCTACTATCCCCTCACTTGCCACCTGGTTGTTCTGATGTGTTTTGAAGTCCCACTAGCTTTTTTTTTTTACAGAGAATGGCAGGCTGGCCCCAAAGTACAGCATGCATAAAAGCTATGGGATTAAGTTGTCCCTGGTCCCTGGGCAGAAACTACCTCCGGCACTGACTGAAGTACCAACAGTTAGTCTCCCCAGGAATTCGTGGCTGTGTGCTATAATACCATGGGATTCCCCTCCCTCCTCACAAAGGTAGATGACTTGGTAAGCATCAGACTAGGACTTATTCAATGAAATGGAGTTTATTCAGGAAAAGCCAAGGTGGGGATTGAACTTCTATGACCTACACCTCCAGGAGGGAAGAGCTTGAGAAAAGCCCCTTAGCGGCAGGTAAGCTTTGGCTTGTAAATTGACTGCTTTTCATGAGGTCAGCTTTATCTCAAAAGCATCCAAAGGGCTTGAATCTGGCAGAAGAAAACCAAGTCAAAACCTCATAGGAATTGGAGTTGTAGCGGCCTCAGCCTCTAAACGCTTTTTGTGGGTGTCTGGGTCAGGAATTGTATACATGTAATTGGGGAGAAAGAAACTCTCTTAATTAGAAATGAAGTCTATTAAAAGGCTCTAAGAAAAAGAGAAGGTAGAGTGCAACTGATATCTTTATCTACCCCACCCATTTGGTTTTTTTTTTTTTTGGAGGGCATTTGGGGTTAAAGTGACTTGCTCAAGGTCAGACAGCTAATTTTGTGTTGTGTCTAAGGCTGGATTTGAACTCAGGTCCTCCTGACTCCAGGGCCGGTGCTCTATTCATTGCACCACCTAGCCGCCCTTACCCCACCAATCTGAGCAAGCAGAGTGACCTGTGTGCACTCTTAACTCACAATTTAATGAGAGAAAGTTGACTAGCCCTGTTTCTTCTTAGAAAGGCTCATCACCTTTTAGAGTCTCAGTTTTCTCATCTATAAATTGGAATATTAATCCTCATGTTCTTTACCACTCACAAGTGCAATGAAGTGTAAAAAGAAGTGTGATGATTTATAAATGTGAGGTTTTTTTAAATTGCAATACATGACAGGACAACTTAAAGCATTTATAAAAATGATATCTCAAGTTCTTGATAAGAAACAATAATGGGTTACACATCTGTCTAGCACTTTACAATTTACAGAGTGCTTCAGAATCTTGCCTTTGAAACTTACTTCCTTTGTCACTTGGTGCAAGTCACTCTGCTTCCTAATCTGTAAAATTAGATTATTGGAGCAGTATCAAGGGTTCCCAACCATTGATGTGTCATGGCGACAGGTATAGGCCCTGGAAACTCTTCCTTGAAGTTTCCTTGATCTTTCCCACTTGGCCAAGTCTCTGGGTTAGCCTGAGACACTTACCCATCCCAGTTAACAGGCCTTTCATGGTGGCCCCACATTCAAAACTCCAATTCTCAGTGCCTTCTAATCTAGCCCAGCCCTTCTTCATCTTTTGCTCCAGATCAGCCAGACCACTTCCCACCTTTAATTCCTTTTCATCTCTTCTCAGAGTCACCCCAGACTACTTATCCACTCCCATCCAGATCTTCCCCATCCTTGACCATTGTATATAAGGTCCATCTCACCTCCATTAAAGTGCTCAGATTCCCTAAAAGTCTGGTCAGTGGCTCAGCTTCAGTCTGGACCAGTTTGTCAATACAAGTGTCTCAATAGTGCCGTTTCTTAAAAATCTCACCCACCCATGAAGAGGTTACCCATGAAGAGGGTTTAGGTCGTTCTGGAGACCTCAAAATACAACCCCCCTGGGTGCTGCTGAATAATTTTGACTCAAGTCTTCTCAGCCAAAGAAAAGTAAAGTTTATTAAAAGTTCTCTTGTATTAGACATAGTGTAAGTCTGTGCTAGGTCTTTTTCTATGGCGCTCTCACCCCACATGGAGGGAAGATGGGCTCTTATATACAGTAAGTTGTGGGAGGAACCTAGGGATGGTCTAGAGGAAGAGTGTGGGGAGGGTCTTCAGGAGGAGCCAGATGAGGTCAATGAGTGACTAAAGGTGGGAAGTTGCTGGAGGGTACCTGGAGTCAACAGACTATGGTGGACTAGGCCAGTTCAAGGGTGAATTGATATTTTGATAAGCTTAAGGGTGGGAAGTAGATTGATGGTGGAGGCCTAGGCTAGTTACAGAGGTCTAGGCCCAGCCACAATGTAAGGTTTATGGACTCATGCATATGCCTCATCAAATGGGATGATTTAATCAGAGTTCAAGGGGTGGAGTTGGGGCTCCCAGATCCTATATCTCAAAGATTCAAGGAGAACTGAAGGGGATTCCCAGAGCCTGCACCTCATCACCCAGACTGGTGTTCTAATAAACTTTGTCTCTGAAAGAGGGCTTGAGTCAAATTCAACTGAGGCATGACTTACACATTGTTTGCCTTTGAATTTTGCCCAGCACCTCTAAACCTCAACCCTGAGACACTTTTTGGCTCTTTGGGTAATCTCTTCTTTGAATAAAGTTTCTAAATACATAGAAGAAAACTATAAGATTATAAAAGAAGTCAATTATATATGTGTGTGTGTGTATATAGATGTATATATACACACATACCTATACATATATACATACGTGTATATATGAAATATATGCTGTTTATCGCCAGCAGTGTAGAGGCTAGGGGGTATGGACTATTTCTTCATTTTTTACGTTCTTGTGTCTGGCAAAGTGAAATGAACAAAGTATATACTTAATAAAAACTGATTGAATTGAATTATATAAGCTCATAACATCTTAGAATTGTAAGGGACCAAAAACAAACAAACAAAAAAATCAAGAACATATAGAATGACTTCTAGATTGATGATTTCCCTTCCATCATACAATTTTATGATGCATTTTTTCAACATTTTTTATTTGTGTGTATGCCATGTTAGCTCTAAGGCACCCTTTTTTTTCCAATTTTTCCTCCAATTGAAATTTGGGTCCCCAGTGCTCACCCCTGATAGATCAAACATAATTACATAATATCATTTTCTCAAGCACCAGCTGATGAGCTTTTCCCTCAAGATTATAAGCTGAAAATCAATTTAGTCAAGCCAATTTTAAGTTGTTTTCAGAAAGGGTATTAATTAAGGTGGTGTATTAAGGTGAGGTGGTATAAAATATGCTTCTGAATATTTGTGACTCAGTCTCCCAAAAGTACGTGTAGAGTTCACAGAAAAATAAGTTCAAATCTAGAGAGCACATTTGACAAATGGTCTTTCATAGCTCCATCTTTGTTTTCAATCTCTTCTTTCCATGGAATGTTCAAGAAATTTCCTTTGAGTATGATGTAGATTCTTTGCAAGGCTGCTTTTATTCCCATGATTCCAGTCTATCTTTGGCTCCCAGTGATACCAACAATATTGTGAATTCATCTGGGAATACAGTTTAGAACACTCATGGTAAGATGAGAAGTCCAACATCTATTATTGCCTTAGAAACTATAAGGCACTCCTATGGTCAATGGGAAAGGGGTACAACTGAGGAACCTGGACAGAGGTAAGAATTCTCTTCTCATCTTTCCCACTCCTCTACCCTCCAAAACCCTCTATCCCCCACCCTGCCCCCACCAGTCAATTCTACCTTATGCCTGTGCTAGAAAACCACACTCTTCAATTGCTGGAAAAATTTTTCCTCTTTATTTCTTTAAATAATTTATACATGATCTCAAATTGTGGCCAAGTTTCCTTAGCCTAGTATATCAGCCCTCTTAAGTGACATCAAATGTTTTGCAAAGATTTGCATTTACTAAGGACTATTAATTAATTAAATGATTGAGGTTTCTCCTAGTTTGGGCTGAGGTAGTTTTTGCCTCTACACTTACACAAGAAAAAGAGAAAAAAAATATACACACACATAGATATGCATGTACATGTGTATATATGTATACATATGCATACTCACATATATATAAGTATGTTATAACACCCCCACTTCTACCACCCCCAAATGTAAGCTCCTAGATGGCCAAAACTACTTCATTTTGGCATTTGCATTTCCACCATTTAACACTATGTATAGCAGATAGTAATCACTTGGAAAATGTACAGTGATTGAATGAGTCAACAGGGCAGAGAATATTATTATCATTTTAAAACTAGGTTGATAGAGTGCTGGGCCTGCAGTCAGTAAGACTTGAGTTCAAATTTGTCCTCAGACAATTCACTAGTTGTGTGTCTCTGGCCAAATCACTTAACCTCTGTTTGCCCTAATCCATTGCAGAAGGAAATGGCAAACCACTCCAGTATCTCTGCCAAGAAAACCCCATATGAGGTCACAAATATTCACATACTACTGAATGCCTGAACAATAAAAAAACTGAATGTAGTAGAAGAAAACCGTCCTATTGAAGGCCAATAGATAATAACTTTTATAGATAGGGCAATAGCTCAGGTCTTCTGGTTCTCAAAAATTTAGATAGGAGGAATATAGAGGGTCCTTTTTAGAGGGATAAAAAAAGACAGGATTCCTTTCTTAAAGCCTTGGATACATAGTCAAACCTTCATTGAGTACCTGTTATTCAGCTATAAGAATTTTTACTAGAGCAAGGGAACCAAAGATTTGTCCCAAAGGGCTTAACTTTGTAGGGTGGAGATGTGGCAGAGATTTTCCTTCCCTGGTGATTCTGCTGTGTGTTATGGCTCTTTGTTGTCTTCATGGCTTAAGTTCTACATCCCACTTACCTGGGCCTAAGGCCATCATCCCTTCCCAAACTCTCCTATTACTGTTGGGCCTCTCTAGCATCTGGTTCACCACATTGCATGCATATTTGTGTGTGTGTGTGTGTGTGTGTGTGTGTGTCTTAGAGAATTGAAGATATACCCCTAACCTTACTTTCTCATATGCCACCTCTTCTCGAGGATTGATCTGTCCAGTGGCTCAAGCTCGATTCACTGGAGTTTGAGTTGCCCTTCTCACAGTGTGATTGACTAGGACTTGGGAGAATTGAACTCTGAACTCCGAATGGGAAGAAATCAATGGCTAGATATGCAAGCAAACTCCAGTGGGAGCATAGGACCTTTTCTCATCACTTGGCAACTTTCATAGTTCATCCTAAGCCTACTCTATCCAACCAAAGAACATCTTTGAGTGGTGCTAGTATCTCTCCTCTCTTCTACATACCAGTATCCTGGAATCTCTTCTCCTACAAAGTCTTTTCTGCTAAGGAGGGCTCTGAGTTTTCTCACTTCCCCAACCATATTTATTTACCTCAGATACTAGAATTTCTAGTTGTAGCTCTGGAACCCAGGCATACATTTGTAGACACAACAGTCACATGAAGAGAAGCATGCTGATTTCCTTTATGAAAAAACTTCCTTTAAAGTCTAGTCACAGAAAACACTCAGTGGAGAAAAAGCATGCAGTTGACTTCATATGTAAAAGAGTTATCATATTGCTTACCTTCTCAATGGGTGGAGGAGGGGCTGGTGGGAAAGAATGAGAATCTGGTACCCAAAATTTTAAAAAGTAAATATCAAAAATACAGTAAAATTAAAAGTATACAGATATGGAAATAAACATGGGAAAAAAAATTCTTGCTTCTCTTTACTTTTTTTTTTCCTGTGGAAAAAATCTAAACAAAAGGTATAAAAATTGGCAGGTATGCAGAATGGCCCTGAAACAATTTAAAGAGGGCAAGACACCATTTGACTGAGGGCAGGACCTTCTAACTCACAGACTTAAGGTTTTAGATAAGCCTGAGAATTCAGAGCAATGATCTCTACAAAGGATTCTTAAAAATCTGAAAGACTAGAGAGGATTCTGGGAAGATGGCAGAGTAGGTCAGAAAATTCCAGGCTCTACAACTTTACCTCAAAAACAAGACAAAATAATACCTCAGGGTGAATGTAGAGCAGTAAAAATAAATGAGAGTTGGGGCAGAACAGCAGTCTTCCTGGGAGAAGAATAGAAGAAAAATCTCAGCACTGAGGTTTAGTCCCTGTGAAGTGTAAACATCTCTGGGATAGTTACTTTAAACAGCAAGCTGTGAGCCCCAGAGGCTAGCTAGGTTGGGAGGTAGCCTGGGCCCAATCATAGGAATTTTCACCTCCTAGATAGTGTGGGGAGAAGACATCTGAGTTGGGGAAGATTGAGTGAACCTCTATTGATAAGGTTGGCCAGACCCAGCTATGCTGCCAAGACGTGGTCCTGGCTGAGAAGGAACCAGAACATGCCTTAGGTGAGTGGAGAAGCAGAGGGGCAGTGATACCACTGACTTTGGACCCTTACAGGAGTGCAGAAGCCAGAAGGGAAAATTGAAGGAGGACCTGAGGCCAGAGATACTATCCCCCATGCCCCCAGGACTAGAGGTGATTTCAACAAATTGCTATTAAAAAAAAACATATACATATATATATGTATGTATATATATATACATATATATGTATGTATATATATATGTGTGTGTGTGTGTGTGTGTGTGTATATACATACATATATGAAGGCGAAGAAGAACCCAATCATAGAAATTTGCTACGGGAATAGAGAAGACTGTTCTTTGTCTACACAGAAGGATACTGGAACAAACAAACAAAAAGCCTCTCCTACTCCAAAGAGTAATGTCAAACAAGCACCTGACCAAAAAGAATGCATAGGAAAACTTTAAAAAAATACTTTAAAAGTAAAATGAAAGAAATTGAGGAAAACTTTAAAAAAAATAAAAAGCCATCCAAGAAAAACAAGATTATGAAAAAAAAAGTTAGCCAATTGGAAAAGAAGATGCAGAATCATAAGGAAGAAAATTACCCCTTGAAAATTAGAACTGGTCAAGGGGAAGTTACCAAAGTTAAAAGAGATCTAGAAATAATGAAATTAAATATAAAGAATGAAAAAAATAGAAGAGAATGTGAAAAATCTCATAAGAAAAACAACTGAATGTAATGGTTATGGGACTTGAAAATCTTCCATGCCTCATGAACTTGCTGACATAGCAGGAAGGGGTGGAGCAGGAGGAAGCCAGAGGCCAGCTGGAGTCAGTGTGGTGACTGGAAGCCTGGTAGTGGTGGTGGTGGCTGCAGTGGTGGCTGCAGTGTGAACTCCTTTTGTTTTTTTTGAGCCAGCCAGAATACTAAGGACTCCTGCTGAGGACTTCTGGGGACAGGAACTGGAATGGGGGGGAGCTACTAGGAGTGAACTGCATGGATACTGAGCAGTTGCTGTGAATGAGGAAAGGAGGACCTTTGCCCGAGGTAGCCTGTTCTGTTTTGAAGGCTTGAGAATCTGGGTGTTTGATGCATTGACTATGTGTGCCAACTCTATAGCTACTGTGATAGCTTTGACTTTCTGGTTTTGGGACTCAGTTTTCTGGTATTTGAATAAATGTTCTAGTTTTTCCCCCATGTAGAGAGTCGGCTATATTTTGTGATTAATAACCATATCAGCATATTTATAGTTACTGGAGACATTGTGAATACTGCATTGTTGATATACTGATCTAGAGAACATATCAAGAAGAGAAAACATAAGAATAATTGAGCTACCTGAAAGTTATGATCAAAGAAAAAAAGAATCAATATAGTAATACAAGAAACGACTAAAGAAAATTGTCCTGAAGTGTTACAACAAGAGAGGAAAGTAGAAATATAAAAATTCCACTTATCACCACCTGAAAGAGATCCTACAAGGAAAACCTACAGCTAAATTCCAAAACCCCAGCTCAAGGAGAAGATATTACAAGAAACAAGAAAAAGAAAAAAAAACAACCAAAAAATTTTAAAATACGATGGAGCCACAATTAAAATCACACAAGACCTAACCATGGCTACACTAAAAGACAACAGGTCTTGGAACACTAGATACTGAAGAGAAAAAGAACTGTGGTTGTTGCCCAAAATATCATACCCAGCAAAGTTAAACATAATCTTGAATTAAAAAAAAATGGATATTTAATGGAATGCCAAACTTTCAGGATTTCATTGCAAAAAGACCTGAACTTAATAGAGAATTTGACATACAAAGGTCCAAGGGAAATATAAAGTAAACATTACAGAATAATTACAAGGGACTCCATGAGGACAGAACAAGTACTTTTTATAAATGGAATTGTAAACTGTACGTCTAAGACCGTAATTAGTAATTGGGTAATTAAAAAGAAAGATTGGGGAACAGTTAAACATGGCATGATTTTTAAAAAGTATTATCATTAAGTGAAAAGGTAAAAAGAGTAATTATCTTATAGAAATGAGGTGTGAGGGGAAGAACTAACACAGAGGAATTAGATGTGGGAGAAGGGCTGGTAGTTCTGGAACCCTTCTCTCATAGGGAATGGTTTAAAGAGGAAGCAATACATATATATCTAGAAAGGTACAAAAGTCTTCTAGATTCAGAAAGAAATAAAAAGATAAGGGGATAGGAAGGGGGCAGGGATTTTTAGAGGGAACTCTACAATAGATTTGTTTTAAAAAGAGAACAATATAGTTATTTAGAAAGTAATAAAAGTCTTCTAAATTTATAAAGAAATAGAGGGTGAAGGAATAGGATGGGGGGTATAGAAAGGTGTATAGATTAATGGGAAGGGGATAAAGAGGGAACAGCATATATATTTGGAAAACTATAAAAGCTCAAATTCAGATAGAAGCAAGGGAAAGGGTGAGGGAGAAATGATAAGGGAGGGAATGTTGGAGGTGGGGTAACTTAAGTAATAGTAGGGCGAGGTTGCAAGTAGAAGTAAAGTAGATGAGTCAGGATGTATAAGAAATAAGAGATAGACACAAACATAAAATAAACATCAGAAGTAAAATTTATTAGGGAAAAAATCAGGGGTAATAATCATGATTTCAGACAAATTTAAAGCTAAAATAGATTTAATCAAAAGAGAAAAATGGAGAAACTACAATGTATGTTAGCCATATTAATATTGTTTAAGAGTATTCAAAATAACTAAACAGTACAAGGTTGGAGTATTTCTATGGTCTAGGAAATGATGAGTTGGTGGATTTAGAAAAATACAGAAACATTTGGACTTATGAAGGAAGATGTTCACCTTCGGTGAAACGGAACACAGACTACTATGGTTTTCCATAGATGCATATGACTGTATATGTGTTTATACATGTATGACTATACATATCTAGGTACATTTAGGTGAATGTATGTATGTGCATATGTAAAACGTATACATGCAGTTCATGCATAGGCATATATCTGGTAATCTATATGTATGTACATATATTGATGAGCACATGCATGTATATGTATTATATATGCACATATATATACATGTATAAACATCTATACATGTACACATACAGATACATGTAGATAGATAGATAGATAGATAGATAGATAGATAGATAGATAGATAGATAGATAGACAGGTAGATAGATGGATGGATAGATAAATGCTTACTAGTAGCCTTCTTGGGGAAAGGGGGAATGGGGAGGGGAGAGGACAAAGTAAAAAGTACACAGCAGAGGACAAAACAAAACCTACAAGGAAGTAAAGAAAACATAGACATCTATGAACACAATGTGGAGTATTTATTATATATTTCTTGAAATGGAAATATATTGAAATATATTCAAAATTAAATTTTGAATCCTCTCCTATGTTCTGCTGTGCACATGGCAATGTTTTTTTTTTCTTGCTTATTTTGTATTTAAGTTTTGGTATTTAACTGTTTCTTTTTTCTTTTCTTATTTTGTATTTAGATTTAAAGTTTAAGTAAATAAATGAAATTGAAAAGCTGAAAGAACAGCAGCCCTTTAATATGACCATCTATGAGGGTATCATTTCTAGAATCAATTTGAATCCCTAGTTAGGTCAGGAAATCTCCTTCAGCTTCCACATCTGATTTCACAGAAGTGCATACAATAAAAGAAAAAAAAAAACCAGACCTTAGTACCATCGAGTTAGAGCTAGAAGAAACTCTTGAGTTCAGGGACTGTTGTTCCTGCAACTCCCTCATTTTACAGATGAGCAAACTGACAACCTGACGAGTTAAGACCTTTCTCAGGGTCACATATTTAGTATCCGAGTAAGATATGAAGTATTCCAATCTGGTCAAACCAGTAATTGAGTTCCAGTGTTCAATTCCACAGTTTGTTTTTTGTGAGGAACATTGACAAACAAACCTAGAACACTGTCTGACTGGGGAGGTGATAGGTTGGAGAGGGTCAAAAGAAGCAGCTGAGATGAACCACAGTAAGAATTCTGCCCAGATCATGACAATATGAAATGATTTGCCCTAAGTCACAAAGTCAGTTAGTGATGGAGTCCAAACTTGAACCCAGATAATCCAGTTTATGAATCTGCAGTAAAGTAGATGTCTTACATCATTTGTTGAACTGAATTTCATTTAAAGTGCTTGGAATTTGGGTAGAAAAAATGGAAAAGAATTTCTCTTGACGGAGGGAACTAGTTTTCTTTCATTTGCATCTCACAGAAATGCTGTAGATAAGATTCCTATATTGGATAGCAGCTTGGATTCTATGAATACTGAAGATTACTTTCATCTCTAGATTCTATGGATTCCTAGATTGACCTCATTTTCCTTTTTAAAAATAATATTTGCAAGATCTAGCATGGCTAGATTCTATTAAACATTTTAGAAAGCATCTTATATGATGCTCTTGAAAAAATATGGAAAGATGAACACTGAAATGTAGTATAATCAGGTGGATTCAGAAACATTAAATGAACAGACCCAGAGTAGTCACTGACAACAGTTTGGAAGTGGGACTCTAATGTAGTGACCCAAGAATCTAGTTCTGTTCTGGCCAAAAATTGTGATTGATTTATTAGATGAAAGCATAGATAGCATGCTTATCAAATTTTCAGATGTCATAAAACATTGACTAACCTGTTAAGTGAAAGAGTGTGATTAAAAAAAATTATCTACAGCCTAGGAATATGGGCTGAATGTAATATGATGGAATTTAGCATGGAAAAATATAAAATCTTATATTAGTTTCAAATATTCAATTTAGTGAGTAAAATGTTAGAGAGATATGACTGTACAATTCATGCAACCAAAAATATCTGAGGTTCTTAGTAGATTGAAAACTCAATGTGAGTCAATATGGCAACCAATAATAGTCATATAATTTAAGTCTATACTATATTAAAAAAAGGAATACCTAGAATGAGAATGAGGGATAACATCTGAAATACAGTATTAAATTTTGGGAATACAAATTAGGAAGGTCAGTAATGAACTGGAAAATTACAAGAGAAGACATGTAAGATGGTGAAAAGAATGGAGAAATACTTATTCCAGGCAAAATAATTAGTGGAAGCATAATAGCTGTCTTCTATGTAGTACATTGAAAAGAGTGCTCAACCTGGAGTCACAAAGATGAGTTTAGACATATCCTTGAACATTTAGTAGCTTTGTGACCCTGGACAAGTCACCTAACCTTTCACTGTCACATGTTCTCATCAGTAAAATAGGGATGATAAGAGCATTATGTCCTAGAATTGTCACGATGAACAAATGAGGTAATATTTACAAAGTTCTAAGCAACATTAAAACATGATATGACTGCCACCTAAACAAAACAAAAACTTTTAAATTTCTTGGACCCAGAGGGCAGAACTAGGAAAATTCATAGAAATAGAAGAGGCAGACTTTTGCTTGATGCAAAGACAGATTTCTCAACAATTAGAGCTGCACAAAATGTCCTGCACAAGGAAGGAACTCCCCATTGAGCTCAGCCTGGATGATCACTCATCTGCAAGTTTGTACATGATCTTTCTTTTAAGCTACAGTTCAGAATAGATATCCTATAAGGTCCCTTCCACATCACAGGGATTGAGTTTATAATGCCTTGCAATATACTACCATTAAGCAAAGGAGGCTATTTACTCATCTGTTTCTCATTACCTGGGATTTTCTAAATAAATGAGTAAATTTGAAAGAAATAACAATTTAGAAACTATTACTTAATGGTGGGTGGCTTCCTGCAAACAATTAAGTGTAGCTGATAAACCATAAGACACAAAGATGAATGGCTTATACTTCCCCCAGTGACAGCAGATAAGGCATGGAAAAGGATGTAATGCACCTTACTTAATCATGCTACTTCCCTTTGCAAGGCCAGCTTCAAATGAATGGTAGCATCTGGTGAGCCTCCTAAGCAGAACCATAATCCAGAGTGTTATAAATTGTTTCTTTGGTCAAAATATTGACAATGTAATTGAAAAATATATGTCCCTCTGCTACCACCCCCTTTTCTGTTGGCAGTCCAGTGAAATAAAAAAGAGCCCCAAAGAATCAGAGAAAACATTCTATGACCTGACACACTGACTTAAATAACTATGTTAGCTCTGTGAATGGAAAGTCTTGTTTATTTTTAGTTCCTTTTCCCTTTTCTTTCTTTCTTTCTTTTTTTAAAATTCCTTGATCTCAGAGCCAACTGCCAGCCACCAGTGTCAAAGAAGTGGTTATAAAAGACTTCTTGTATGAGAATAATAATACATGTTCTTAAGGATCCATGTGAACAAAACTGAACCCATTAGATTCCATTCCTCTCATCATTTAATACATTTTGAAAATCACTTATGAAGCTTTCATGGAAATATCCCAGTGAGTACAAAATTTTGATGGTTTACAAAGAAAAAAAAAAGCCCTGCCTTTGAAAATATTGAATAGGCATCCCTCCAGTGCATGAAAAAAAATTAACTCTTGCAAGGCTTTCACATAATGGCACTAAATATTTCTTTATGGTTTACAGAATGCTTGCCCTGCAGCCCCTTTGAGAATGCATTTCAAACGTTATCCCCACCATTTTAAAAAATGAGGAAACTGAGGCCCAGAGAGGTGAATAAATTGAACATTCCATAACTAGTACTGTATCACAGTCAATACTCAAACTAGATGGTGTGATTCCAAATGTTGAAATATTTTCATTTATAGAATGCTGAATCCTCTGATCTTGCACCAGGATTGGGTAATATTCCCTCTTTCTTCCCCTCAAACCCAACTGCTCAAGTACTTGAAGACTAAAATAATTGATAGTGCATGGAAGAACTATCCTCAAAATATTGGTTCTGGTCATTTAGCTTTATGGGGAGAATACAGAAGAAAAGGTAATTTGGAGAATTTGGTGATTTTTTTAGAAGAGGTGATCAAAGCATACCGCACTGTTCTCACTTTATCATAACAACTACAACAACAACAAAGACTACTCATTAGAAGGAGCATGCTTATATTAAGTTTATTTTGCACTTTCCTTCCCTCTGGGGTTCACTACTCCACTTTCCCCTGTGTTATAGGAGACCATGGAAGGTTCTAATTTCCTTAAATGATCTTGTTTGTAAAATAAATTTGGACGCAGAAAATATTGTTGGACACATTTCTCAGTAGGATCCCATGGGAGATGCCTAAGTGGCATTCTTGGGGAGTCTGGTGCTACCAACACCAAGTCTATGGTTGTCACAGTGGAATCTGTTTGCTTATTGCTCAGATTTTTACCTGCATCAGGAAATTTCTGGTGTGGGGAAAACAGAGTGAAAATTATTGGGGTACTAGACAAGGAAGAGTTGTCTTGCCTGGAAATAAGTTAGCAATGTCACAGACTCGGCCACTGAGGATTAAAATGTATTCAGAATGTGAAAATGGCATCCTTGAGAATCCTGACCAGAGAGGGACAAAAAAAGGAAAAAAAAATGGCAAAGCTTCAAACCAAGTTGCTCTGGGACTTTGTTGCTTGGGCCCACAACAAACTCAGTGGGTCTCAGTTTCCACTTTCCTAAAATGAAGGACTGGATTGTTTAAAATCTATAGTCTCTTTGATCTATATGATCTTTCTTTTATTATAAAACAAATGAAAATATTCTTGGCAATAAAGGATCCAAGTTTAAGAACTTTCTCCAGTATTTATCAGCTCTATCTACTTGAATCAGTAATTTTTCAATTCCAAGATTAAAGTTTTTCATCTCTTAAATGAAATTATTTTCCTTAGCTCAGAACATTGTGGGGAAATGTAAATTATTATATATGTGAATGTAAATGATTATAGTACCCTGCTCTGTGGCTACTTTCCCTATTGGCATTTACTTTAGAAAGAAGGGTCCCCTCAAGGCTCAGTGGTTAATCCTCAGGGGATGAGTTTTAGCACTATCCCTAAGAAGCCCTGAACAGTATATTTTCAATTGATTATCAGCAAGTAACTTCAATTAGCTTTTAGCAAATGCATTTTCTAAGGTCATATAGAAAGAACATTTGGTACAAAATGTCCTCCCTGTCACAAACTAGACTGCACACATAAAGTCTCTGGGGAGAACAGGATTAAACTTAAAATACAAAAGTAATGAGGCAAAAAAATGTAGGAAACATAGAAAAGGATCATTTTTCAAGGCCATGAACTGGATATAATTTTCTTCTTTTGTGGGGTAGAATTCTCTCTACCACAAAGAGTCACATTCCCTGAAGTTGCTTACTCTCTTGAGCCTTTAGCCTTCTTTATCTGCATATTTCTTTGTTTTCACTCATTGTGCCTCTCTGTCTCAGTTTCATTTGTTATATTCTTAAGGTCTCTTTTTATCCAATCACATGGGGAATGACAAGAAAGAGGAAGGAAAAAGGAAGAAAAAAAATATCTTTTCTCACTCTCCTCCCCCAAGATTAGTTCCCAGTTGAGGTTGTGGCTCAAATTAGAATACTCCTCTCCAAAACTGAAATCTTTCATTAATGAGCTGGACTCCTCAGTACTGGGGAAGTGCTGAAATTTCTGTGCTATTTAAAGCTCCCAGATGGATTCTTAGCTTGCCTGGCTAGCCCATCATGCTGTTCTCCTTCTTGAGCCAAAGAGTTTTGGACCTAAGACAGTAGACAATCTTCTTTATGTATTATGTCAATTTAGTTAAATAATTCTCTAACATAAAGAGGAGTTCTCACCTTATAAAGGTATCAGAGAATAGATTATCATATTAACTGAGGTCAGAAAGGTGGAACTCAACACATTACACTATAGTTTTAAATTCCTATAATTCCTGCTTTATATAGGACACCTGGATTACCTTTTTCCCTTGCCATGGCAGAGCTCCTGATTGCAGAGGTATTCCTATCATCACAGGGGACCTTCACAAGCTGGTCGAAAAAACAGGGTATGTGTTATAAAAGGATCTCTTAAATCTTTACAAATTAAAATGTTCACATTTGGATGGCTCGCCATGCATTTGCCATGCCAAAGGCTGAAATATAAGGTAATCATTTTAAAAGAGAAAATTTTCCAAGTCTCATTCTATTCACTTTCATGACTGGATATCCATTCATGCTTATTTAACCCAAAAACTTTCTATTAAGTCAACTTAAATTTGATAAAAAAAATTGAAAGAGAGAAATAAATGGTGTTCTATTGTCATTCTAAGGAGACACATGTGATGGGGTTATAGTCCTAAAAACAGCATGATATAATAGAATGAGAATTGAGCTTGTCATGAGAGATTGAGTTTATGTTCCTGCTCAGTTACTTGTTAGTTGATGTGTCAATTGGCAAATCTCTTAAGATTTCTGAGCCTCAAGTTTCTTATAAAATGATAATGATGATGATGATGGCGGTGGGGTTGGTGGTGGTGATGATAGAAGTAGTAGCAGCAGCAGCAGTAGTTGTAGTAATAGTAGTGATGGTGGTGGCCGTGACAACTAACATTTATGTAGTACTTGCTAGCACCAGATACTGTACTAAACACTTTACAATTATTATCTCATTTAGCCTCAAAATAACCTTGAGAGACAGGTGTTATTATTATCTCCATGATGAGCAAACTGAAGAAAACTTTAGATCAGTAGTTTCCAAACTTTTTTGATTATTTCTGTCAGTTAAAATCTACATGATTTCATCAGTTAAAAACTAACATGTACTCATGACAAATAGGAATATTTATTTAAAATCATATAAGGATACTACTAAATTCTTTAAATCATAAAACCTATAGAAATAGATTTTTTTTAAAGGATGAGTTAAAGATTTACATATAAATTTGGTCCAATAGTTATTAGGGCAGGTAGGTGGCAGAGTATATAGAGTTGTCAGATCTGAAATTAAGAAGATTCATTTTCTGTAATAGTAATGGAATTTAAAGATCCCCTGTATTGGCTTGGTTGAGTGTTAAGACCCAGAGCTTGTGGATACCACTTGTGGGATGGACTTGTTGACGTGAAGAGAGGGCTGAACTGGCAGGAGGTGGTGATGTGAATTTAGAGAGGCACCAGCAGAGAGAGAGGCAGAAGAATTTTTTTTTTGGAAGCAGCATCGTGGAAGCAGAGAGATAGAGAGGATTGCTGAGGGCCAGTTCAAGCTGCCCAGGACTTTTGATAGCTGTTTTGATGGTACTTTGTCTTTCTGTTTTGATGTTGTTTCGACAGATTTGTCCACTGGTGAAGGACAGTCTTGTTGTTGCAGAAGTTCTGGAACCTTGCTGCTGGTTCAGAGCTCCTGAGACTGTTCTGCAGACAGAGAGTGAATTGTGCCCACTGGTAAAGGACAGTGCTGTTTTTTCAGAGGTCCTGGAACCATGTTGTTGGTTCAGGGGTCCTGAGACTATACTGCAGACAGAGTGAATTGTACCCACTGGTGAAGGCCAGTGCTGTTGTTGCAGAGGTCCTGGAACCTTGCTGTTGGTTCAGAAGCCCTGAAGAAGGATTGTTGTATGTTTACAGAAATCCTGGAAGATGGTTTTGCTAATGTTTTCAGGGGTCCTAGGACTGTTCTGCAGACAGAGAATGAATTAATGAGGACACGGGCGATGTATCTTGTGGCCTTGCTAACCTTTGTCTCCCCAGGAACAAAGATTGCTGAGAACTTGCCTTGGGTCAAGATGAAGAAAAGACCTCTCTTTGGGTATTAAATGCTGTGCTTAAGCTTGTTGTAACTGTGGGGTAGATGGCCTATTCAGTTGTGGTCCAAGGGTGGGAAACTTTTGACGTTTTTATGCTCTGTGACTGACCAAATGAATGTACTTTACTTATGATTGGAAACTAATCTCCATTTGAGAAGAGGGGCTTTGTGATTGACTAAATGAATGTACTGCCTAGGGATGGAGTAATACTTAGAAGAGGGACTTTTTGATTGACTAAATGAATGTAATGTCCAGGGGTGGAGTAGTACTTGGAAATTATTGAATTATATTTGGTGAATGTGGTATTTTGAATTATGCTATATTTTGATTTTCTCTGTACTTAATTTGTCACTGCATAAAATGGAGAGCAGCTATGCTGGTATTTTTAACCTTGGGAAGTTGCCTTTGCTTGGTATTACACCTTCATGAATTAAAATCTGTCCCCAACTATTTTCCTGCTGTGTGACCTTGGAGAAGTCACTTAATCTTGCTTGCTACAGTTTCCTCATCTGAAAAATGCGCTGCAGAAGGAAATGGCAAACTACTTCTGTATCTTTGCCAAGAAAACTCCAAATGAAATCATGAAGAGTCAGACATGACGGAGACAAATGAACCACAAAACAGTCATTAGAAAATTACTTGTATTTACTAGGAAGAGAAGTATCATGGTCAGACCTGAACTTTAGGAAATTCATTTTTCAAGTTATGTAGGGAATTTATTTGAAAGGAGAGCTTTGAGACAGGGACAAGAATTTAAAAGTTAGGGGGTGGCTAGGTGGCACAGTGAATAGAGCACTAGCCCTGGAGTCAGGAGGACCTGAGTTCAAATCCAGCCTCAGACATGACACAATTACTATCCATGTGACTTTGGGCAAGTCACTTAACCCCAATTATCCTCCAATAAGCAAAAAAGAAAGAAATTAAAAGTTATGAAAATTTTCCAGATAGGAGAATGTGAGATCACAAAGTGAGATGCTGTCCAGATGACTACAAAGAAGATATTCATTCTAAAAAATGGTGTGTTTTATATGAGGGTGATGGTCATTGTTCCAGAGTATAAAGTCACCACTAAGTGATAATTGTGTTAGCCACTAGGTGATGGGGACAGAGTGTGGAGGCAGGGGATTTTGTCCCTGCAGATACTGATGGTATATGGGTCAGGTTAGGATTTAACCTCTCTTAAAGGCCTATAATTGGAACAGTTACAATATTAGAGAATGGGTCTATCATACATGGCCTTATAGATTTTGTTACATAGACCTACAAAAAACGTCAGCTCTCACACTGGAAATATAAAATATGGAAAGTTTTCTATCTTCTTCTATAAATAGTAAAGTGATACAAAATCATGAATTGTTTTTGTCCCAGTATTAGTATACTGCTTTGAATGGAAGAATAAATTCCCTTTAATGCTACCCCAAGACACAACTAATTACTGCATTGCTCCTTATAGTTTTCTTCCTACCAGTTGGGTCTATTTCCAATTATAATGGCAGAAATGTGATAAGACCAAATGTTGACCAAAGAAAATTTTGCTTTTTGGCTAGATAAAAATGGGGAATTCACTGGCATGCCACTTTCTGTTCATTAAATTGCTTTTCTCCAGTTATTAAGAAAAAAATGTTAGACTGAAGGAAATAAACCTACCATCCAAAGCAATGCCTATAATCACTTAAATCACTTTTCGTGGTTCAATAAAACCTGAATGTACAAACCAAAACAAAACAAAGCAAATAACAACAAGATTATACAAAAGAAAAAGAACACAAACCAAAAATTGAATAGCTAAATTACTTTGGAGAAGTATAAAGAGACTGTGATTATATGCTAGGGTAGATTATCAATGGGAATAGGTCCACACTGGTGATTTCAAAAAGGTTGAGGACTCCCAACATAAAAACTCTTTTCCTTGATTCAGACTACCTACTTACCCATAGAATGAAATCTTAGTCCCTCAGACACCTGGGAAATTATATGATTTGCCTATGATTACACAGTGTCATAAATAGAATGGGAACCTAGGTATTTCTCACTTGAAAGTTGCTCCTATATGCACTCTGCATGCTGCTTCCCTGTTGGAATGTACATATGTTTAAAGATCAAATTGACAGCTCTTTCCTTCCCCCATCATCACATGGTTATTGTGCTCCTAGACACTTTCCTTTCCCACCTAGTCAATGCATGCTTAAATAATGTGAGTTAATTCTAACATTAGCCAAGTACACATGACTTTTGGATCAGTCAGTGTTTCAAGTAATTCATTTCATTAAACTCCATCATCTGCACTGATGTTAGGCATAATGAAGAGAGTTCTGAATTTGAGTCAGGAAAGCCTTGAGTTGCATTCATTCCTCTATAACTGATGTAGTAACTCTAATGGGCTTACAAAGGGGAAATTGAGCATTTTAACTATCTTTGTTGGTATTTCCTTCTGTAAAGCTATAGGCCCTTTGATGCCACAGACTTGTGTCTCCACTGGGAAGCACTGAGCATGTGTTCTAGACAGTATGTGGTTTCTTATATGCAAGGTCTGGTCTAGTCTCAAGGTCTGGTAAGCAATATGAATGGGATTAGCATCTGGACTTTTTGAACAATAAGCCATTGTTCTCTGTACTGCATTTATGTTATTTTGTGCCTTTTATTTGTTTTTATTTATTTTTATTTTTTTGCCTTTTGGAGTGAAGTTGGGATTAAGTAACTTGCCCAAGGTTACATGGCTAGTTTTGTGTGTGTGTGTGTGGGTGTGGGTGTGGGTGTGGATGTTAAGTGTGTGTGGGTGTTAAGTGTCTGAGGCTGGAACCAACCTCGGGTCCTCCTGACTCTGGGACACTTTACTCCCTGCGCCACCTAGCCACCCCTATATTTTGTGCCTTTTAAATGAGCAAAATCAGAGACTCTTAGAAGTAAATGGGACCTCCAAAATGATATGGGTCAGCATTTGGGTAAGGTGTAAATCCTCTCAATGACATTCCAAAAAGTATTTCTTTTTTTAACACTTCCAGCGACATGGAACTCTATTTCCTGACTTCCTTCAAATCCTAGAAAAAATAACAGTTTCTCCAATAAATCTTCCTTGATACTCATTTCTGCTATTTCCATCCCTTTCTTTATAATCTCCAATTTATTCTATCTACATCTTGTTTGCACATACTCATTTGTGTGCTGTTTCCACCATTAGATTGTGAGCTCCTTGAGTGTCGGGACTGTCTTTTGCCTTTCTTTGTACCCTCAGAGCTTTGCACAGCGCTTGGCATTCTACTTGCTAGGAAATTTTTCCTTTTAATGAAGTGAAAAAATTCTTCTTCTACTGTAATTTTCAACATTGCTTCTGGTTCTGCTCTCTGGTGAAAAGCAAAATAAGTCTCATAGTTATTACAAATGAAATTGTACCAAATAATTAAAAATCACAATTAAGTGTCCCCACAACCTTTCCATTTTTCAAGCTAAACAGCTTTATCTTCTTCAATTGTTTCTTGGTTGCTCAATTGTATCTGATTCTTTATGACCCTGTGGACCACACTGTCCATGCGGTTTTCTTGGCAACGATAACGGAGAAATTTGCCATTTACTTCTCCAGTGGATTAAGACAAATAGAGGTTTAAGTGACTTACCCAAGGTCACATAGCTACTAAGTAAGTGTCCGAGGTCTGATTTAAACTCAGATCTTCCTGACTATAGGCCCAGTGCTCTACTCATTGGGCCCTCTGGCTACCCTTCAATTATTTCTAGTGTGATGTTATTTCTATTTCCCTTACTATCCTGATTCACTTCTTTTGGATATTCTCCAAATGATCAATATTTCCGCTACCACGTGGAGATAAGACATGGACAGAGTTCTATATCCACCACATAACAGACATATTGATATGACTTCATATAGATTGAGTTTCCTATCCTTATTAAGTAAGAAAATAGAAAAATGAGAAATTGAATATAGATATCACTTTTTCCAACCTGTTCATTACTGAGATGGAAAAATTGAGTCATAGATAAATTAATATTCAAAATCTTATTATGTGTGACAATTTTAGATATTTAGATATATTGAATTTTTTCTACATAAGATTTTTTTTGGCATGGTCATGACTCCAATATTGTCATACAAAACTAAAAAATATTTTCTTCTACAAATCTTTCATTTTTACTCCTTTACTCCCTCTAAAGTACTATTCTTTGTCTTCATTCATTCTCAACTATCTATTATCCCTTCATATTACTCTACTGCCAGGGAGGCATATTTATTGGGAAGCTGATCTAAATTACTTGTCCCAAAAAACTTTGGGACCAGTCAGTCAAAAATATTCTTTAAGTATTGAACTATAGAGGTTTTTTTCATCTTTGAGATACTGTCATTGGGGCACAGACGAGCCATAATTGAAAGGAATGCTATAGAAAAGGGTAGAGAGACAGACAGACAAAGATAGACAGGCAGACACAGAGAGAAACAGGGTTAGACTCCTTCAGCTTGCTTTAAGGCAGGCAGTAATTTTTCTTTCATGTCTGAAAGATACAGACTAGCTAAGCAGAGCTTTATCCCCAGCCCACAAAGCCAGAATGATCAACACATCCCAAAGCCTGTTGCCAGTTACCCAGGTCACTACTATTAATATGATCTGGACTATTCCAGACCCATGGAAGACTATAGTTCTCATGGGAAAGCAGAGTTTTTGTGAAGAGTCAAATTTCTGTTCAAGTGGTAATTTTCTATTTCATAAGATCATAGTAGGCATGGAAGAGACTATAGGCAATCAGATTGAACTCTTTTATTTTCCAGCTTAAGAAACTGTGGCTCAGAGCTTAAAAGATTTGCTCAAGGTGATCCAATTTATAACTATCTGAGGTAGGATTTAAATTCAGGGCTTTTTTTTTTTTTTAAAGCAATCGGGGTAAAGTAACTTGCTCAAGGTTACATGGCAAATTCAGGGCTTCTTAACTTCAAATCTAGCAGTCTATATAATACATGACCTGAAGACTTTGCCTATCTATTGTGAGGGACAAGTTGCCATCTCAATTTTCCAAGTTTCTCTGGATTGATACCAGGGCTAAGGCTAGTCCTCAATGCCAAGATTAGCACCAACACAATATTCATAGTGCCTATGGTGGCTGTGAATATGCTGGCATAGCTCTCAATTGCAAAATATAACAGATTCTCCATAGAGAAGACAGAAGCAAAACATCTATCCAGAAACCATAAAACCAAATGCAGACACCAGGAAACCAAATCCGTCATAGCAACATAGAAGTTAATATACCATAGCACAGCAGAGAGTCACACCATCCTTTAACCTTCCCACAAACACTTACAAACCTAGCTATCAAAGCAGAGGGCAAACGATCACAAGCCTAGCTGTCCACTTGCCTGAGCATCCTCTCTCTCCCATCATCTAGCTGCTCTGACTTCTGACTTCCTGTGGACTCTGCTCCACTCTTTGGCAAACTCCTCCTACCATAGGCTCCTTGTGATCATATTCAGTTTATTAGGGAGCAGGGAAGGCAAGGAAGTAATATGGTTGATTTGGGCCGCAGGTAGGAAAGATGGTTTCTGCTAATACATTGCCTTCTTATCACTTTGCTTGCCATTTTAAATAAAATGTTCTTACTATTTATTTACTACTGCCAAGAAGTCTAAGTAATCTAAATCGAAGTGGAGTATTTCTAATGGGATGGGGACAAAATGGACCAATGAAAATCTCTAGAAGCAGGGGTTCCTAGCCTTTTTTGTCATGGACTCCTTTGACAATCTTATGAAAACTATGTCCCATTTATTAGATGAATGTTTTAAACATATGTAATGAAATATAGAGGATTTAGTAACCAATCGTATTGAAATATAATTATGAAATAATAATTTTTAAAAATTTGTGGACCCCACATTACACTACCTGACATAGTGCCTATAAGTTATAATAAAAGCAGACTCTTCCAGTAGGGAGAACATACAATCTTTCCCTACCTACATATGTGAAACTGAAGCCTAAAGCAAAATGACTTTTCCTGAGATGTCACCATTAGCAAGTGGCAGAGGTGGGAGATAAATGCATGACTCCAAACCCATTGCTCTTTCAATTTAGTTGTTCAGTCAGTTTTCAGTCATGCCTAACTCTTAGTGACCTTATTTGAAGTTTTCTTGCAAAAATACTGGAGGGGATTGCTATTTTCTTCTCTAGCTTATTTTGCATATGAAGGAACTGTGGTGAATAGGGTTAAATGACTTGCCCAGGGTCACACAACTAGGAAGTGTCAGGGGTCAAATTTGAATTCAGTTCTTCTGGAATCTAGGCCTGACACTCTATCTATTCATTGTTCCACCTATCTTCCCTCATTCAACTTAACTATGCTATTATTCATATTTTACTTCCGTCCTGAAAGGACTCTGCTATCTCTGTAACTAGCCATGTTTCTCTGCTACAAAAGTTTAGGTGATGGCTTCAAAAGCAGGATAAATCAATCTTTATGAGTTTTATTGAATTTAATGGTAAAATCTCTTTTTTGAAACTGTGTTGCTCATAATTTTAAGCTTGGTTAATCTATCAATTTGGTACCGGTTAAGATAAGGATTGACAGGGCTGAAAGTCAATGCTTCTCTTTTCTTTTCAATTACATATACAATCAAGCACTCAGCTGGTTCCTTATTGTTTGCTGCTTTGGAAATCAGGCAAGTTTGAACTGTCATAGACATTGGGATGTTGCTGAAAATGGAAAGGAAACAATGACTATGGAGGGAAAAACATAAAAATAGGACTCAGCAGGCTGCCTTATCCTCTAGAAGGAGAACCCTATAAGTAAGAGAGCTGATTGATCCAAATTCTTTCCCAAACAAGAACCTTATGTGTAAAGTGTATAGGATGTAGCTTTTCTCATTTGGTGTTCCAGATGATAACAAATTAAGCACAACTGGCCTTTCTCTGACACAGAAGTGTATTGAATGTGAGGCAGTATACTGTAGTGGGGAGAGTGTTGGATTTTGAATCAGAGGATCTGTGTTTGAATTTTCACTCTTCCACATACTAGCGGCACTACCTTGGACAATTCAATTAACCTTGCCCAATCCCAGGCTCCTACCTGTAGAATGAAGGGGTGTAATTAAATAGTGCTTGAGATCTCTTTCTAAAGCTAGGATTTTTAGTCAGTGTAGCAATAGGGCAAGAGTACTGGGAATGGCTTGAAATCCCAGTTTTGCCACTAAATAGCTCTGTGGCACTGGACAAGTCACATTCTTAAAGGGCATCTATTTTCTCATCTTTCAAAGGAAGAACTAGAATCAATGATCCATAAAGGCCCTTTACACAACAAAAATATGTAAACCAATGAAACTAAGTTGTGAGGAAGACTGAGAACAAATGATGAAGCACATCTTTAGCAGAGGCTACAGAAATAATCTGCAACTAGGTTTCTGTCTTAGGCTTCTCCGGGCTCCCATCCATCCTCAGCTTCTGACATGCACAGAATAAACTTCCTAACATGTCTTTGAATTACCTTTGCTTTTTCAAAAATTGTTACCTCCCCACCAAGAGCTTTTGGAAGGAAATGAATAAATATATATATATATACATATACATATACATATATGTATATATATACACATATATACATTTTAAGTTCCTACTATGTGTCAAACATTATGAGTCCTTTACAAATATCTACTTATTTAACCATTACAGCAACACAGTAAGGTAGATACTATTATTATCCTCATTTTCAGGTGAGGAAACTGAGGCAGATAAGGGTTAAATGACTTGACCAGGTTCACACAGCTTTCAAGTATCTGAAACCAGATTTGAACTGAAGTCTTCCTGATTCCAGGTCCATTGTTCCATGCATTGTGCCAGCTAGCTGCTTATTTATTAGTTACTTTTCCCAGACTGCTCTCCCAAAAACATAAGCATAGTATTTATGGGCAATTTAAAGTCAATTCAACATTTATTAAAAAGGATTGAGCCAATAATCTATTAATATTCAATTTCTATTAATTTAATATCTACAAATCAATATAAGAAATATCAATCTAATGCCTACTAAAGGGTATATGCCTACAACCGTAGTAGGAATGATAAAACATGGCACAGGTAAATATAGCAAGTGATAGTAAATAAAAGGAAAAAGCAGAGAACATATAATCTCCATCTTTAAGGATTTTATGTTCTATTGGAGGGCCAGGCAAAGAACATGAATACAGGTCAATATAATATAGAGAAGAGAGTAAAGGAGACAAAAAGAAAAGTAGAGAAGAACTTTCTATGAAAATTGATGAGAGACTACAAAAATCTGGAAGGTATGAGGCAGGCAGAGCAAGGAAGGCTTCTTGGAAGAGATGGTAATTGTGCATTGAAGGAAAATAAGGCTTCCAAAAAGTGGAAATCCCTCAGGGCTTGAGAATAAAGGGAGAGTGCATGCAAAGAGATGATGTACCAAAGCTGGGCAATGACAAGTGAGCTAATTCATATGAGTTGTTGATTTCATGAAGGGTAGTGATGCAAAATTAAGTTGGAATCATCAGACGGAGTCAAGTTATGGAGGTGTGTATCTCATCCTATTGGCATTAGGAAATTTCTGGAACTGGAGGAGGGAATAAATATTTAAGAGAAAGGAACAGGCAGAGAAATGATCATTTTTAGGATAATAATGATCATAACTTAAGAAAGTTATTTTGGTAAATATCTTAAGAATATATTTATAGTGAGGAGAGACTAATGCCAGGGATTTGGGTCTACACCAGAAAATTTAAGCAAACAACCAAATTCAAGGGAATAGGCAGAAAAGGACAAGGAATAAGCAGCAATGACATGGGCTCTGGAGTCAGAGGACTTGAGTTCAAATCCTGCTTCTGACATCTACAAGCTACGTAACTTTGGAAAGGGAAGAGAGGGAATACACCAGGGGTCTCAAGCCCATATGTGGCCTTATAGGATCTCAAGTGCTGCCTTTTGACTGAATCCAAACTTCACAGAACAAATTCCCTTTATAAAAGGATTTGTTCTGTGGAACTTGTGCTCAGTCAAAAATCTGCACTGAAGGACCTAGATGACATCTTCTGGAATCAGCATTTATTAATCACCTATTAATGCACTATAATCCTTTACAAATATAGTCTCATTTGATCATTACAAAAATCCCTGGGAGGGAGGTGTCATTAGTATCCCCATTTTACAGGTGAAGGTACTGAGGCAGAGAGATTAAATGACTTTACCAGGATTATATAATTGAGATCAGATTTGAATTAAGATCTTTCTGATTCTGGGCCCCTTACTCTATCCACTGCACCACATAGCTGTGTCTACTTTGCTATCATGGGCAAGACACTTTACTTTCCTAGACTTAAGTTTCCTCCTTTGTTAAATGAGATGATTGGACTTAATAGCCCATGAGGTCATTTTCAGTTCTAGATCTATAATCCCATAACTATGCCATGATCCGTAGTGCCATTACTTTCAAGAAATGCATATGATCATACATTTAAAGCTGGAAAAGATCTTAGATGTAACTTAGTTAAACCCTCTCAATTTGGAGATGTTAACCAAGTTCAGAAAGCTATATAGTTGGTGAATATATGGAAGCAGATTAGAAAGGTGAAGCCAGTCCTCTTCCTCTATGCTTTTTCCAAGGAGCATGGAATAATGGAAAGGTCATTAGGCCCTGGAGTCACAAGAATCTTGGACTTGAATCTTTTCTCCAGACTTTCTTTGCTGTGTGATCCTTGGCAAAAAGAATCATCTCTCTGAGACTCAAGTTCATCATGTATAGACAGGAAATATACAGGCAACTGACTATAGTGCTTTACTGGAAGAATTATTTTACAGATGAAATGATCTATAAGGCACAAAGTACCTCAAAATTTAAAAGACTAAAAAGGTCACCTGTTTAATATGCCACCCACTAGCTGACATAGCAAATGTATTGCCCCTATTTTTCTCTTTGTGTTTTCAACCCTCCAATCTGCTCTTGTAATTATTCTGATTACATCTAATATTTGCATCACAAAGTTTTCAGTTGTCCCTCTAGTCATCTTTTATACCTCTGAACATGCTCATTTTCTGGTAACCTTCATCATTTCCAATTGCACAATAGTTTTTTTTTTCTATTCATATTTACACAGGATCATAGTATGTTAGAGTAAATAGGACCTTGGGGATCATGTTGTTCAGTCCCCTTAACTTAAAGATAGGCAAATTTTGGCATACAGATCAACTTTCTGAAGTGTTCAGAGTCAGAAAGAAGTGAAACTAAGATTTAATGTCTGTCCTTTTACCCCTGAATCCCATGTTCTATTTACGACAGCATATTGCAATATCTATATGTACATATATGTATGGATCAATGGTTTCCACTTAGAGTAGAAAGAAATATGTGTATTGCTTTGTGGCCCATACACAAAGCTGTCGGGTTTACAAGTAGGCATAAGTATACTGTTCAATGAGCCATTCAAAGCCATTCAGATTATTGGATCTAATGAGTAGTTGTAAGCAAACCAAAATAAGAACTAGATGTGGAAATTACAAAGAAGGAGCTTTTGGCAATAATGAGAAAAAGAAATTCTACATTTGGAGTTATCCATTAATGAGAGGTATTCTGTTATGGTGTGAAAAGCATTGCCTTTATTGATGTTTATTTTTATTGCTATTAATACATAGTTAGCATTTCTATATCACTTTAAGCTTTGCTAAACAATTTATACCTGCTATTTCACTTGATCAACTTTGAGAGTATTAGGTTTGAAGCTCAGTCCTTCTACTTATGAGCTTGGTAACCATGGATGATTTTCAAACATTCTCACCTGGTTTTACTCATGTATAAAAACAAAGGATTGGGTTAGACAATCTCTAAGCTCTCCTTCAGCGCTAAATTCTAGGATATGACATTTCCTTAATGGTTGTATTCCAGTACCTCGTTATATCTCAGGCCAGTAGATTAATGTCCATTTATCTGGGGTGTGTGTGTGTGTCTGTGTGTCTGTGTGTGTGTGTGTGTGTGTGTGTGTTTGGCAAAGGGGTGGGGGAGAAATTCAGAGTGGGGATTCACGTGTAGCCTCCTCCTTCGGTTAGTTCACCAAATTAGAACTCACACTGACATGTTGAGTCTTTGGAGTATAGCGGCTACCTGAAGATCTAGAGAGCCCTGTGGGTCTGGAATCGTAACAGTCTGGTTCATTTGTTCTCCCTGGTGTGTTTTCCCTTAATAGCAGATAGTGGGAACAATTCAATCTTAACAAAGCCTTAAAAAAAAATGAATTCTAAGAACAGTGGCTATAAAAATTCCAGCCCCTCTTCCCAATTACCACAAATCTGGGATAATCTTTTCATTAGGTTTTTTTTTTTTTGCCTTTTTTTTTGGAGGGGGGAAGGTAGGGCAATTGCAGTTAAGTGACTTGCCCAAGGTCACACAGCTAGTAAGTATTGAGTGTCTGAGGCCAGATTTGAACTAAGGTCCACTTGACTCCAGGACTGGTGCTCTATTCACTGCACCACATAGCCATCCCAGAGGTAGTCTTTTCTTTCTTTTTCTTTTTTTAAAAATTATTTATTTTTCATTTTCAACATTCATTTCCATAAGATTATGAGTTGCGATTTTTCTTTCCCTGTGTTTCCCCTACCCCCACCAATCGGTTCTCTCTTATATCCTCCCCCTTCACCCCCCTAACTTTCTAGTAGGGCAAGATGGGTTTCTATACCCTAGTATCTGTATATCTTATTTCCCAGTTGCATGTAAAATTTTTTTTAAACATTTGTTTTTAAAACTTTCAATTCCAGATTTTTTTCCCTTCTTTCTCATCACCCACCCCCACTGGGAAGATAAGCAATCAATATAGATTGTACATGTGTAGTTACCCACATCATTTCCATAGTAGTTATATTGTGAAAGACTAACTATATTTTCCACCATCCTATCCTGCCCCCCCCACTTAATCTGTTTTCTCCTTTGACCTATCCCTTTTCAAAAATGTTTGCTTTTAACTCTCCTCTTCCTCAATCTGCCCTCCCCTCTATCATCCCCCTCTTATCCCCTTCCCTCCTATTTTCCTGCAGGGTAAGATACTCAATTGAGGGTATATGTTATTCCCTCCCTAAGCCAAATTCAATGAGAGTAAGCTTTTCCCATTGCCTTTCACCTTCCTGCTCTTTCCCTCCATTGTAACAGCTTTTTCTTGCCTCTTTTATATGAGATAATTTACCCTAATCTATTGTTCCCTTTCTTCTTCTCCCAATAAATTCCTCTCACCTCTTAATTTTATTTTTTAGATATCATTCCTTCATATTCAACACATCCTGTGCCCTCTAAGTAGTCTTTTCTCTAGTAGAACTCTCTATTGCCAGGACTTGGTGTTTTATGAGTCCATATCTAGCTCTATTCTCTGCTGCCAGTAGTCATATTCCTTGAAGGTGCTTCTGGTCTCTCTGGTCCTGGGTTTATGTAGTTTATGTGTTTTTGCTCCTTCAACTATGCCTCAAATGCTTTTGAATAGACAAACTCTAGAACTGCTAGAGGAGGTGTCCCCAACTAATGAGTACCTTTGCTGCTAGACAGCATGGCTTCTGGGAATGGGGCAAGGGGAAAAAAATGACTTCCTTCCAACCTGCAATAATCACTTCTGTTCCTAGTTCCAGACCCATAGCCACTTCAATTCTTCAACTGTGACTGATTCCAAAGACTGGATATTTAATGCCCTTAGGGGTATGTTTAATTTTCAGCTTGGTCAAGATAGTTTCAAATTTTGACTCAATCAAATATAGGTGTTCATATTTGCAAAGGGATCACTTAGGTGTTAACACATTGCTAACATATCGGAACTTTATATCTGAGACTTCAATTGAGCTGGGATATTGTTGAAGGAATCATCTCCTTAAATATGCATTGGTTGGGAGGGATAACTTTTGAAGTCCTTTCCAACGTCATGATTCTATGAAAAGACTCAAGACTAATTGAGAAGTTGTATTGCTATTTTTCTCAGTCACTTCTATTCTTCAAAGGAGAGTGCTTTAAACCTGAATATTTCACTGATACCTTCTGAAAGGTTTTCTGCAAGTATCTGTCTATATGCATCCCTAATACCTTCTTTCAAAGCTATTTTGGACTCATTTGGCTTGGGTCCAGTAGAAATTAGACTTGGCCATGTCCTGTTGCCTATAGAAGATTTCTCAGATTCACTCAGAAGTGAATAACCTTTGAAGGTCAGGGATGTTTTGGAAGATATCCATGGCTTATTCCTGAAACTGCTCTCCCCAAAGTGATCAATCTCTTAATTACCAAATCCAGTGGCTTTTCCCAGTCCTCATTCTCCTTGATCTTCCAAAAGCCTAAGACACTGCAGATCATCCTTTTCTTGACACTTTTCTCTCCAGGTTTTCAGTACATCCATTGGTCTTGTTTCTCCTACTTATCAGATTGTTCCTTTTCAGTTTCCTTTCCTAGATCTTCATCCAAATTATGCCCTCTAACTGTAAGTGTTCTTTTCTTGATCCTCTTCTCTGCTCCCTCTATACTATTTCACTTAGAGATTTCATCAACTCCCATGAATTTAAATAAAATCTCTATGCTGACACTTCTTAAATCTATCTTCCTCCCCCTACCTTTCTCTGCTAAACTCTACTACCACATTTCCAACTGCCTTTCAGACATCTCAAGCTGGATGTCCTGTAGACACCTTAAAATTAACACGTCCAAAACTGAATTCAACTCATTATTGTTCCCCCTGAAGCCTTCCCCACTTCTTACATTTCCTATTATTATAGAAGGATATTGTAGATATTATATACACCATCCTCCTATCCCATAGTCTCAAAACCTAGGTGTTATCCCCAACCCTTCAATATTTCTCAGCAATCTCTCTCTCCAATCTATTTGCAAGGACTATTAACTATATTTTTGTAATATCTCTTGCATATTCCCCCTTCTTTCCTCTTACATTGCCACCACTTTGATGCAGGAACTTATCACCTCATGCCTCAACTATTGTTGGCAAATGTACCTGTCCCAGATCCCTCCCCACTCCAATCCATCCTCCATTTAGCCACAAAGTAGTTTTCCTAAAGCATAGGTCAGGCCATGTCACCTCTCTACACAATAAACTCTAATGGGTTCCCGCTAGGATCAAATACAACATTCTCTGTTTGGGATTCTAAGCTCTTCAAAATTTAACCTCCTCCCATGACATACCTTTCCAGTTTTCTTATTCCTTATGCCCTACATTTACTCTCCAATTTGTGACACTGGCCTCCTTGCTGTTCCAAAAACAGGACAGTGTATCTCTTAGTTTCATGCATTCTTAGCCATTGCATTCCTGGAATTTTCCCTCCTCATCTCTGCATACTGGTCTCCTGTCCCTAGTCATATTTTGTGCCATTGTGTATGTGTGTGTGTGTGTGTGTATGTGTGTTTGTGCATGTACACAGAAAGGGGTGGGGGAGAAATGCAGAGTTAGTTTGTACACATATGTGTTATTGTTGTCTCATCCAATTGACTGCATACTCCTTTTGGACAAGTACTATCTTTTGCCTCTTTATTTTCGATGCTTATCACAGTGACTGTCACATAGTGGGAGCTTTAAAAATATTTATTAATTGACCGATTCAAGCAAAGAATAGTGTAGATATGATTGATAGAGATGATCATATAATGTGCAGACTTACAGATTTCAAAGGATATTCCTCACAATCGCCCTCTGAACTAGGTTGTAAAGTTTTTTTTTTTATTTCTGTTGTATAGGTGAAGAAGCTTCAGGTCAGACAGGTGAAGTAGCTTGTGCAAAAGTTAAGCAAGTAGTAGTGATAGAACTTCATATTCAAACCCAGGACTTGGGACTCCAAAACTAGGGGACTTCCCATTTCATCAAAAAGCTTTGTCATAAAAGATTTGGGGGGCTAGAGGGTATATGTGTGTGTGTGTTGGGGGAAGGGGGTGAAAAAGAGCCCTTGTTTAGCCTAACACATTCTTTTAAGCAGTAGAGTAGGCAGGTTCTCCCTGACGTGTAGGAGATTCATGCAATGCAATTTCTACAAATCCTAAAGTTTCATGATTGATTCCCTCCGCTTTTATGAAGTAATTACCTGCAAGAGCTCTTTCTTGCATGAACTGTAATAAAAATGACTTCAGAAAAATGGTTAGTCCTTGCATAAAATTAAGCTGAAATTAAATGAAAAGGCAGGACATATGTTCATCCTATATCAGACTTCTGAGGGTGTTACCGATGAGCTGAGTCAAAAGTGGTGATAAGGAAAATTGGGGCAGAATTCTATTTTTCTAATCTATACCGTTTCTTTCTTATCCCTGCTGCTGATCTCTATATTGCATATTCTCTACCTGCCCAATATAAAATAAATAAATAGCCCACTGATGGCACCCGGAGTTCCCATAGTGGAATGGAGTAGAGCTTGTGCAACAGAGAACTCTGCAGTGCAGGGAAATAAAAGATCCATAGTGTAGATTAGAGACAATTGTGTGACAACTATTTGAAGAAATGAATGGGATGATTAACCAGAGCTGGAAAGAGAGGTCCTTCGACGTGGCTGCTTTTATGTGAAAGGACTGATGATGATTCCAAAATAAGTATATTATCATGGGAGAAAGGAAATAGTAATGACAACAGTGCCATTTTATTTAAAGTTTGCCAAGTATTGTATTGTTTTTCTCTACCACCAATAACTTTTCGAAACGATGATGCTAGCGATATTCTTCTCCCCATTTTGTAGATGGAGAAATTGAGTTTCAGGCAGGTGAAGTGATTTGCCCTGGCTTATATAACAAATAATTGTCAGAGGTCAGATTTAAACCACGACTCTCTTGACTTCAGGTCCAGCACTCATCCATTTCCCCATGTCCTCTGAGAGGGTTACTGCAGAAAAAAGAAAAAAAAAAGAATTAGAAGGTCTGGATCCAAATCCTACCTCCAAAACCTTTTCATCCTTTACTCCAGAGGTCCTTTGAGAGGAATATAGCAGAAATAAAGAATTAGGTCAGGGATCAAAACTTACCTCTGACATATGTGTGTGTGTGTGGGGGGTGTATGTGAACATGTCATTTCAGCTTACTGATAAATAAAAAAGTTTGGATTAGATAAGCCTTAACATTCCCTCCAGTGTTAAATCCTAGATATGAAACCTCTTTGGAAATCAAGGGGTTCAAATATGATATGAATGCTACACATCAATGGAACTTTGATGAAAGAATTTTATTGCCCTTTTCAGAAGGTCAAAATCAAACCCAATGAGCCCCATTAAGCACTTAGTACTTAAGAAGAACACATTGTTACATGATGCATAAGCATACTAATTCAATAATTTTACTGCTGAATTAATATTACCATTATTTTGGATACCCCATTTTCTTTGTAAGCAGTTAGTGACAATAGTAAAAATTCAATAAGGAAACTGTTTGGCTTGGTGAAAGGAATACTTTTTCTGGCATAAGGGGACCTGTGCTAAATCTTGCCTCAGTCTTAAACAAGTCACATAATCTTGCCTGACCTTAGTTTCCTCATCTGTAGAATGAAAGGGTCCAACTAAATGACCCCTGATGTTCCTTCCATTTCTCAATTTATGATCCTAAAATACATCAAGGGATCTATGATTTAATGAGCATCCTTATCGCTGTATAGAGAAATGTTGGCTTACTGCAAATAAAAAATGCTGGATGCACAGTCAAAAATTAAAAAGAATGAGTTCAAATTCTGTTTCTGACACTTACTAGCTTTATGGGCTCAGGCAGTCAAAAGCCTAATACTAACTTATACCTGTTTCTATATGCGTTGGTAGGAGGATTTTCGTTATTGTGAATAATTCATAGAGATCACAAGCCTTTCAGATCATAGTGAACAATTTTAGGGTTTTATGTGGCTCCTCCTCCCCAAATATTCTAATTGATAAACCTTCTGGTGATAGATCTCTTTGCTTTTAATGAGAATGGGTCTTAATGAGCAAATATACAATTTGGACCCACGTTTGACATTTTTCTGACTTATTAGAAACTGTGAGAGTTTATGTTCTACCTTCAAGTAGCCCAAGGTTAACTTCATGGTGGAATGAGATTTAGGAGGAAGACTCTATTTCTGTAGTAATAATAAATGTAAAATAAATTTATATAGCATTTTATATTCATCATTTCATTTAATCTTCACAAAAATTCCTGTGAAATAGAAGCACATCAGATATTATCCTTTTTCAGATGAGGAAAAGAACTTCAGAGAAATGAAGTCATTTCCCCAAATATTCATAGTCACCTGACCTTCCTCATCATATATTTCTCTAAAGTGACTATTATGAATCCCTAGTAGTACGTAAAATGTCCTAAATTACCTTTAAGAGGTGAGATATAGTCCTTAAGAAATGGGAGTGCCATTGTCCCTTTATTCAGTAGGGCATTATGGCTTAGGGGAATAAGGAGAGACCTTGGATTTGATGACTTGGATTCAAATGCTGCCTCCATAACTTAATAATGTCAGACTTTCCATCACTTAACACTACTAAAGGTCAGTATAATAGTCTATAATGATGTTACTCATCCTTCCTATAAGGAATCCGAGAATCCTACAAATGGAAATAATACCATAAGTCACCTAATTCAATCTATATGTGTAGCTAGAATTTCCCATATATCATCACTGGAAAGTAATCATTACTTCAGAGCCATAGTGAAGGTATTTGGTGGTGGTATGCAGGGAGGTATTCCTGCTGCTTTTTCTACTCCGAGCAGTGTGGTACTCTAGACACCACTTTTTCTGTACCTCTAACCAGTCCATAGATGATTTCATGGAATTATAGGGAAGGAAAAGGAGCCTTAAGGAAGGGAGACAGTGGCAAGAAAGATTGGAGATAGAAGGGACATGGATAACAATCCTTTTCCATCATGTATGCACACACACTCCAGCCCCAAATTGAACTGTTTCAAAAACGACATATCTGTCCTACCCTTGCTATGAAATATATTTTCTCTGCTACATTTCCTACACTTTCTTGCCTAAGCAGATCAGACCCATTCCTCCAATATTCTTATGTAGAGACAGCTAAGTGACAGTGTTAAACCTGGAGTCAGGAAGACCTTAATTCAAATCTTGCCTCAAACACTTACTAACTCTGTCACCTTTGGCAAATAACTTCACTCTTGTCTGCCTTAATTTCTTCAACTGTAAAATAGATTTTTTTAACAGCACTTAGAAGATTCTTTTGAGGATGAAATGAAATAATATTTGTAAAGTGTTTGGCATAGAGTAGGCACTAAATAAATGTTTATTCCCTTCTACTTCAGGGACAGCTAGGTGACACAGTGGATAGAGTTCTGGGACTAGAGTAAGGAAGACTCCTCTTCCTGAGTACAAATCAGGTATCTGATACTTAGGTGTATGATCTTAGGCAAGTCATTTGCCCCTGTTTGCCTCAGTTTCCTCATATATAAAACTAGAGAAGGAACTGTCAAATAGCGCCTTTGGCAAGAAAACCCCCAAAGGGGTCATGAAAAGTTGAACATGACTGAAAAATGACTAACAAACCTCCTGCTTCTTTTACTTTCTCTGACCTCGGTTTTCAGTACGCTCTAAGGAAGCACTTCCTCCTATTAACTAATTCTCCTCTATTTTGTATCTCTTGATTTCACAGTCCTTCTAGCTATTGTTATTCACTGAAACGTCAGTTTCCTTCTAAGCCACTGAAAATCTCAGTACCTTTCTAGAGCTGCATGTTTTTCCTTTCATACCTCCTGAAGCAAAGGGAACAAATTGTGGCAACCCTTTTCCCACAGCTGTTTTCAGTCCTTCCCTTCTGCAAGAATAACTCAACAATGACCGTTCTTGAACATTTACACAATACTGTCCAGATCCTTGTTGTTATCACCAACGAATCTTCAAATCACTCTTTCTCAGACCAAAAAAGCTCAACACCTAGTTCATAGCCTTCTTGTCCACCCAAGCCCCTCCCATCCAGCCTCCTAGTTCCTCAGTCTCCCCACATAACATTACTTCTCTCTCAAATTTCTATCAATGGCACAAAGAGGTAGGAATACACACACACACACACACACACACACACACACACACACACACACACACATATTAAACTGAATTGGTTCCAGGTGCTAGAATTCCTACTTATTGATTTGACCTCTAGTGATACAGGGCTCACTTTCTCTTAAGGTAGAACAATTCATTTTTGGACATCTCAAATTGTCTCAAAGTTTATTATTCTCTTCCTACCCTATCCACCACTGAGCCAAAATCTGCCTTTATTTAGGATCCATGCATACATTAATATCAAAAGAAGCAATGGGATTAAGACAGTAGGATTATGAAGCAGTCTATAAATGTCATTAATTATTAATAACCATATCATCCCAGCTAGCTTTCTGTGAAGAAAGACCTTCACATATTTCCCATAACAACAATAGCAGCAGCAGAAATAATTACAACAATAATCAACACATCATATTTCAATGACGCTTTAAAGTTTACAACATGCTTTTCTAACACAAACCTTGTGAGATAGTTATTATTATTAATAATATTAGTAGCATTAATATTATCAGTAATAGTAGGAGTAGTAGCAAGAGGAAAAGTAGTAATAGGCATATATTGACCTGGACCAACGATTTTATTGACATCAGGAATTTCTTATAGCAGCAATAATTACAACAATAATTAACACATTACATTTCAATAATGCTTTAAAGTTACAATATGCTTTTCTAACACAAACCTTGTGAGGAAATTATTATTCTTATTTCTCTTAGTAGTAGTATTTTTAGTAAAGCAGTAGTAGTAAGAGTAGTATTAGTAATACACTGGTCTAAACCGAAGATTTTATTATATGTTTCATAGGCAGGAATGGAATCTTGGTCTTTTTGACTCTGAGTAGCCCTCTATCAATTATTCTGTACAACTTTGAAATATTATTTTACACATTGAAAAAGACTCAAAGTGGTTATGCAACTTGTCTGTAGTCACTCTCTCTATGGTCATCTCACGAGAAAGAATTTAGACTCAGTTCTCCTGATTTTAAGTCCAGTGCTGTTTTATGATACTGTGCTCTCTCTCAAGCTATCAAATTCAGTCAGAAAAGTTTAGGGGACTTATATTGAAGTCATACTCTGAAACTTTTAGCACAAAATAATTTTTTTTTCCAGCCAGAGGTGCCTAACCCTCTTTAAATGTTCTTCACAGAAGCAATCAGATACAGAATTCATATCTTTAGAAGAGCAGCCTGCCTCTTTCACAAAGCAAGCAGTGTGCTTAAGAGCCAGTATTGCGATAGCTGGCCTGCTAAGCCACATAAAACTGGCCCATTATTACTTGTGTCCTTGTAGGTATTTTAGCCTTTAAATGGTGATACTATCATTTTAATTAAAGCTGTGGTTTCTTCGGCACTCAATTCAAAAAGAGAAAGGCCCCATTCTACAATATAATCCAAATCCTCTGCACATACATGCAGCAAAGTTTATGTGTAGGGGGAAGAATGCCAATTTGAGGGATTAAATTGTTAACATTCTTCCCCCTTTAAGGACTTTTCTAGATTACTTTTTGAAGAGAATTGGATTCAGAAAATTTGAATCTATTTTGAGCATCTAGTCTACTGCGACATTGCCCTTCCCAACCTGATCTCAACCCAGTTAGGAGTACTTGCAAAAATAGTGGTGTTTGACAGTTTTTGCTGAGAGACTCAGATCTTTTTTTGAACCATGCCAAAAAGCTCATGGCTTTTGGATAATGTGTCAATTACTACGAATTTTCTGCATAAAGTGGACAGATCAGTGATTTACCAAAGATTTGATCATCAAGCATTAGGCTTAGGCTCTCAAACAAGCAGTCAAGTAGAGTGATGGATTAAGTGGCTCTCTGAAAAAAAGCACCCTACCAGTAATGCATCTCTGCATTACTGGGGCATCTCTGAATGACCTTATCACCATACACCCATGTGTAGTGGATAAACAACAATCTTCCAAAATGGAGCGGGGGAGGGGAATAACCAAGGGCAAATATAGAAAACCAGGAAGGGAGCCAGAAAGAATGGACTGCCCCCCTTTTCCTTCTTCCCCCTTAGTTATAATGCCATTGCTCATCAAATTAGAAAAGATATATTCATTTCAGGGAATCATCCCAGTAAATTGAGAAAATATAGTTTGGGAATGAAGGATTATTCCTAAGCCTCAGGGTCAAAATAGGGTCATACTCTCAATCTGCAAATCACCAAATATTCCTGATGGAAAAATGTTACAAATCAGACTAATCATCCATCAGCACCAGTGTTACCTCTTCTGTCTTTTAAATATTCTATGTACTGGGTAGTTAGGTGGTGCAGTGGATAAAAGACTGGGATTGGAATCAGGGAGACTCTATTTCTTGAGTTCAAATCCAGCCTCAGACTATCAGTTGTGTGACTCTAAACATGTCACTTCATCTTGTTTGCCTCAGTTTCCTCATCTATAAAATGAGTTGGAGAAGGAAATGGCAAACTACTCAGTGTCTTTGCCAAGAAAACTCCAAAGGTAATGAAGAGTTGGACATGACCGAAAAAAACTATTTACCACTCCTGTATATGATGGCCACAAACATATAGAAACTAGAGCTGGCTCTCAGATTGCCCTAAACCATTGTGTTTAATTCTTGGGCTGGCTTATGGAAGTGTATATAGAACTTTTCAGACTTGTAACTCTAGTGGGACCAGTCAGCTTTTCTCAGTCTCTATGGATTATTTTCAAAAAATGTCTGAGTCTTACTTTTGTTTATGGAAATGACAACAACAGTAACAACAACAGCTTACCTTTATATAGCAATTTTATATAGACTCGAAAAGAATTTTACAAATATTATTTCTTTTAATCCTCACAACAACCCTGGGGAAAAGGTGCTATTAGTCATATTTTACAAATGAGAAAAGAGGGCAGAGGTTAACCAAGGTCATACAGCTAATACTAATAAGTTTGAGTCCAGTAAACTCTGGCCTTCCCAATCAGCTCCAGTCCTCTGTCCTCTGTGCTGCAATAGCTCCCTCTATTTGAGGATTTTCTATAAACATGTGGCATTGTAATGTTATTGAGCTTGAAAAATCAGAGAAGCCTTAGCCAAAAAAGGAGGGGGTCAGTTGTGGGGCAAATTAATGTAAGATTAACTTTCTCGAAATGTGGTGAATAGAAATAGCAGACAAGGACATGACAAATGATTCAAGTCACAATCGGTTATGCTGTTGGAAATGTGATTGGACAACAATATTCTCTGAGCAGAAATCAGGAGCAGAACTGAATGGTGGAGGACACTTTCTAAACATCCCAATTTCCTTAAGTTGAAACCTCATATGAGATGATTGAGGACATTTAGGGTCTTGATCACCTTTCCCTGGATGATCTCTGACTCATTAGTATCATAAATGTGATGCCTAGTGCTAGATTTTGTTCAACCTTGGTGGGGTAAAACTAAACCATTAGCCCCCAAAATCTATAGACTGTGTCTCTCTTATTGCAACCAAACATCATGCAGTCAGAGCTTCAAAAGCACCCAGTTTTTCAATTGGTTGGCCCCATGGATCAGGCCACCCTTACCCAAACTCCTTTACTTGATAAAAAATGTGCTAAAAGATTGAGTGGAAGTGATACAGAGGCAGCCATCAACCAACCAGCAAACATGATGTGATAAGCATGGAGAGTAAGAAAGCCTGATGCTTTTCCTATGGACATTTTTCTGATGAGAAAGTAATAGCAAAATGGACCATTGCAAGATATTTATTAGAACAAGGAGGCATGAGACTGGAAGACAGGCTGGAATGAAGCCAGTGGATGCAAGGAAAGTCTTCCAGAGGACAGATTAAGTTTGTCCTATTGAAAGAGCTAGAAATCAGTCTTGCATCCCAGATTACAAATTCTCTTAAATGACTGGACATGCTGTAGGCAGTCAGTGAAACAAAATTTTTAAGGTTGGTTAACAGAACCTAGTCACCTGTAAAGTGTCTGGAAACTCTCGAGTTTGGGGCATGCCCACCAATGAGGACTGCCTAAGACTGAGAAAAAGCTCTGGATACATATCCATGTAGTAGTTTGGGAGTATATTTTGAATGTCTGTCTCTTTACTATTTTTGTGTCATGAATGATGACTGTATGACGAAAATATACCTCAGTTTATCCCATTGATAAATAGTAAAATAATTAAGGTTTATTGATCTATAGCCAAAAATGGGGAAGAGTGAGGTTTTACAACTGGGGTTTGAACCAAGATTGTAATTGGTGCTTCTATTCTGACTACCCTCTTCCCTACTAAACATGGCTTTCAGTTGCCACTTATAGCTGTGAATAGAAGTTCTTGGAGAACCAATGGGAAATGGACATATTTCTCAATAACCTCTGGTACTGAGTAGAGAACAGAGCTATCAAGATCAGTGTGGGATTACCAGAATCTAGGACCTCATTATTGAAAAAGGTGAGGTAACTAAACAGAGGGCTCCCTAGTAAATCGAAATCTAACTATTTTTTTCCTGCTTTGTAGTTATGTGATATATGGATTTTGTTGTTGTTAAGTTTTCTCAGTTATGTCCAACTCATAAATATATATATGTGTGTGTGTGTATTTATGTGAATTAATAAACTCATTTTTGTATACATTATAAACTCATATAAATGTCTATATATACATACATATATGTATATATACATGTTTATATGAGTTTATATATGGTGTAAACACAGATATGTACACACACATATACACACAGAGAGATACATACATGTGTATGTGTATATATACATATATTATATGTACATGTATATGTGGGTGCATGCATGCGATCATGGATGTATGTATAGTCTCCTAATGGACATTTTTGAAATATATGGACTGAATGATAATGCCACCATGTAGGAGGTGGATGCCGAACTGGTGCATAGTCAGGTGTAGCAGCAAGCACCCCAAGCGTCCTCAGGGTTGCTGCCATCACAGGTTCTTGGATCTGCTTCCAAGTACAGGAAAGCAACTCAAAATGGGTTAACAAGCTTACTTTAATCAGTCAGACATATATCGTTTACCTTGTTCAGGGGAAAAGGTCAGCACCCCGAACTTCAAAGTACACAGACAGAATTATCAAGACAGAAACAGATCTAGTAGACAGATTTCAAACTGTGCAACCATTATATCCATACCCAGTCAACATCTGAGTTTCAACATCTGGGTTTTTTCAAAGCCGGGGGGCTCAGGACAACGGCTTCCCAGAATCCATATCAAATCACAGAACACTTCTCAAAGTGAGCCCCCAAAACAAAGCTACACATCAGGGCTTATATAGCCTTCTCCTGGCTCAGAGAATGTAACAACCCTTTGGACCCACTGGCCAATCAAAAAGTATCTACTGAAAAACAAGCCTCCCACCCCAGGCTCCAGGTGCACTTTAGACTAGGGGCAGGCAAGATCTTTAAAATTTACATTCCCATTACATCAGGCATTGGAAGTTTAGTTCCACCTAGCCTTCTCACACTGGAGATCACTTCTTTGGATAGTCTGGTTCCTCCCCATCTATCCATTTTAAGGATACACACACACACATGCATATATATTTAGCTGTTTTGATAATATCTAAGGATATACTATCTATAGCAAACCAAAGAGGAATTCAGGCTTTCATAATTGCCCAGTTTTAAACATCTAGTAACTGGACCTCCCAAAAAGGGAAATGAGATTAGTTTGTGATGACCTGATATTGATGAAGAAACCCTAACTATTGGCAATCCTTGACCTCTTTTGTACTTTTGAAATGTGAGAACTTAGAGTCAGAGAATGACGGAGTATTAGAGTTGGAAGTGCCCTAAAAGTAGAGAAGACTGAAGATGGAAGGAGGTTTCAAATATACAATGTTCAAGCTGAAAGAGATGATAGAGACCAATGTAGTTAAACTCAGTGATTTTTTTTAGATGAGAAAATGTGAGTCCTAAAGAGGTGAAGAGACTTGACCAGGGTCACAAATTAAGTCAGTTCCAAGAGTTGGCACTTGATTACATTCCTGACTCTTAGTCCTGTAACACTTTCTTTACCTTACTTTTCCTTGCATTGAATTCTGATTTCCAAGTAAATTACTTTACTCTTCTTCTTCCAATTCTCTTCTGAGAGCCTTCATTAAGATCTTCTAGCCAAAAGGGTACAAGCAGGGTCAAATGCAGCAGAGAAACAGATCCAGAGAGGCAGTTTTGATGAGTGTACAGACCTCTGATTAGGAAAAGTGGGCTTTGTTCTCTTCTCTGTCACTTAGTATCCATGTGACCTCAAGTAATTCACTTAATCTCACTAATCCTCAGTTTCCTCATTTGTAGGAAAACTGGGGGACAGCTGGGAGGGAATAATTTCTGAGGTCTCATTAACTTCTAACATCATTTTGTGCTCTAATATTGCATCTTTCTATTTACAGAAAAGCCTCTTTTCTACAAAATACACTCCTTAGGTCCAACTCAAAATGCCTGTACTTAACTGTAAAAGCTCCACAGCAAGGAATAAAATAAGACTATCTTACTTTATGTTTCAGCCAACACTAAACAGAAAGGATAAGTATACTATTAGAGATGCGATGTATATTCCAATGCAAAATGTGTCATTCTCTCACTTAATCATTGGGTTTGTGGACTCCTGTTTACTACAATGTCAATCATTATGCTGATAATCAATAATACTACTCCATAATGCTCCATCTATGCCAATCCAAATAGCAACTGCCATTAAAAATTCATGGAATATTAGAGTTGCAAAGGGTCCTAGAGAAGATCTGGTTCAATTCACTGAAACTGAGTTAGGGGAAATTGCTTATGTAAAACCCATCAGCTGGAGTAGAAAGCTCAGCCAAAAAAAAAAAAATCTAGGGCTATTGTCTTCAAAAGGCCACTGGCTACACTGTGTGTGTGTTTGTTGTTTTGTTTGTTTGTTTAACATTAGAAGAAATAAAAGGGTGTTCATCTTCCATTAACACAGATAGATTTTTAGATTATCTTATTTCTCCTTATATTCATCATGTGACATATGGAGAAAAGGAAGTTTTGATAAAGGCCCAGTAGACATAGTTGTCATAGGGAGGCAGCATTGGCTACATGGTCTCCCACTGGAGTAAGGTATAACCTAGTGGAGAACAATATTTCATGGTTTACTAGAGCAGGTAGACAACTGAAAAATCATCTAGCTTCATGGTGTCAAACTCAAATAGAAACCAGGCCACAAATCCAGATATAAATATACCTGCCTCTTATTGGCTTAGTTTGAAAATATAATGTTATCTAGGTTTTATTGCATTTTTATTCATTTTGTTAAGTAATTCTCAATTACATTTTATGCTGGCCTACCTGAGACTATTGCCATGTTTCACACCTTTGATATAGCCCTACTCTATGTTTTCATAGTTGAGAATATTGAAGTCCAGCTGAGTGACTTGTTAATTAAGTTGTTAAGTAACTTGACCATTTGGTAATGCTTATTTTGATATTTGATGAATGGCAGAAGAGAGATAACGGTTTCAAATGATCTTTACAAGACACTATTCTAGCATTTCAACTATTTTCCTGAAATTTTATCTCCAAGCACTTGCTATTCTATAAAGATCTCTGTGAAACATTATTTTTAAATTAGTTGTTTGTTTACTACTTGTTTTTCATTTAATTCTTTTTAGATACTTAAAATTATATTTTTCTGTGGAAAGGGAAATATTAAATTAGAGAATTATGGATTTAGAATTAGCATGTAACTTGGATATTATGTGGTCTGGTGTTCTAAACCTGTATTTTTTCATTGACCTCATTTGACAGTTTTATGAAACCTGTGGAGTCCTCAGAATAAAGTTTTTAAATGCATAAAATAAAATGCATAGCTATAAAAAGGAAACTATGTTGAAGTATAGTTGTATTGTATATTGTATCTGTATACATGAATATATGCATATAAACCATTCACACATATATACATATACATATGTAGAAGTCACATATACATATATGTATATGATGTCAATGAGAGAAATATAGATTAAGAACCCTAGAATATACACAAACATATATACATATTTGTGTATAAATGTACATACATGTGCATGTATACATGTACATCAATGTGACTGCAAAGTACATGCAAACATATACAAATATATAACCATATAGCATTACATGTGTATATATATACTTACTGATATGTGCATATAGTACATATAGCTATATAGCAATCTATGTTTACCTACATAAACATATGCATATACATGCACACATGTATAGGTAGATGTATATATACATAAAAAACTGTGGCTGAAAGATGTTAAATCAGGACCCTACAACTAGCATCTGGGGCAGGATCTGAAGTTAAGCGCTTTGGACACCCAGTTCAGCACTCTATCGCTCCCCCTAGTACAGAGGCCTTTTACCTCCCTGGACCTCAGTTTCGTATTTTTCAAATGTGGAATTTGTCCTAGATGATATCTAAAATGATGCCTTCCATCTTTGCACATATGATAAATAGACAGCATCCTGATACTCATGATATAGATGAGAAAACTTGGTTAAACACAGATGAAGTGACTTGTTGGCTACCCAGCTAGAAAATAAGAGCTTGAATCTGAAAATCCGGGCCCTGAATCTTCAGCTCATTTTCTAGTCTATTGCATTGACTCAAGATTCTTATAATCTCACAGAACAGATAGGATATAGAGACAGGTAATTTAAAACAAAATTCATTGGGATAAGTGTATTATCAAGGCACAATCTAAATAAAGTTTGATGAGAGTTATTTGAAAGGAAAGATCATTTCTAATTAAAGCAGGTTAAGGAAGTTTTCACAGAAGAAGGACCAATTGAACTAGCCTTTGTAGAATGTAAACTTCTGTATATGAATTAAAGTGCATCAAATAAAGGCCTATGATTTTTGTCATTGGTTCCTCTGATTTTCTCAAAAGTCCCCTTTTCCTCACTTCCATACCTCTCCTCTAGAAGCTTATGGGCCATTTATAGTCTGAGGGAAAGGACATTCCCTCAGAGTTCATTCTTCTTTCAGAGTAAATTGTTTTGATTTCAGTGTCTGTGGGGAGGATGGGTTGTAGGTACAGAGAGAAGCAGAAATCCACCAGTTTGGGGATCTATTATGAAAGAGTCCTTAGGAAGTTGACGAATACAAATGGTGCTATTCCAAGATTTTATATATTTCCAGAAGTGACAGTAGACAGTACACTATTGATCTTGTGTATTGTGGCATAAGGGATAGCAAATGGCAAGAGTGTTTGTAAGCATGATTGAGTAGGTGCACAAAATCAGGGTACATTGAATTGTGAGCTCATATAACCTAATAGTAGTCCAAGCTTCAGGAGATGCTGCTTTTGGAGTGTTGCTTTGGTGAAATTTCAAGGGCCTCCCAATCCTACTCCCTTCATATCCTCTTCTCTCTCCAATATATCCTTCATGTGACTGTCAGATGATATTTCTTGTACAGAGATCAGATCTTGTTCTTCTGCCCCCAAATCTTCACTGGATCCTAATTGTTCTTCTTCAAATAAAGTATTAACTCTTTTACCTAGTATTAATATGGTTGAAATCTTATATTTTATCTCTCATCTCTCTACTAAATTTATGGTCCAAATTAAAATCAATAATCCCAAACACACTATTCTTTCCCACTTTTGCACTTTTGGCATTGATTGTACACTTAATGAAGCCTCTGAGGCTGAGGTGCAGTAACACATGGATAAATTCTCTGCAGTTTGTGCTAATTTTGCCTTAACAATTAATACCAAGAAAATGCAGACTCTTCACCAACCATCCTTACATGGAACCATATGAAGAAATTTTGAATGTTGTGGAGAAGTTCACTTACTTTGGCAGTCTAATTTCCAGGGATGTCCACACAGATGATGAAGTTGATGCACACATTGCCAGATCTAGTTCAATGTTTGGGAGTCTGAAGGAAAGTGTGAGACAGAAGAGGTATTGGACCACCTACCAAACTGAAAGGCTACAGATCTGGTGTGCTGACCTCATTGCTGTATGTCTGTGAAACCTGGATGGTATACCAGCATCATTCCAGGAAACTGAATCACTTCCTTTTGAATTCTTAGGAAGATTCTGAAGATCAAGTGGCAAGATAAGGTACCAAACAGTAAAGTCCTTTCTCAAGCTGAACTGCCAAGCATTCAGATTCTTCTATTGAGAACAGAACTCTGATGGGCTAGTCATGTTGTTCAAATGCCAAAAGTATGCTTCTCTAAAAGACTATTTTACTGAGAACTCACACTGGCAACAGTCCACATGGAGGTCAGAAGAAGCAATATAAGGACATTCTCAAGGTCTCTCTGAAGAATTCTGGAATTTATTGTGAGACATAGAAGACACTGGCACAACGACCCAGTATGGCATGCCCATATCAAAGAAGGTTCTGTGTTCTAAAAGCAAAGCAAAATTACAGTAGCTCAAAAGAAATATAAGATGCACAAATTTTTACAGACATCTCCACTCCAATGTTCAAATAGGTTATTTGTACTTTCCCTGTGGTAGAAAGTTCTGAGCCCATATCAGTCTAATCAGTCACAGTTAGACATACCTTGACACCAACATAGTGATGTAACTTTGGTCCTCTTTGAGAACAAAGGATAACAACTAGTTTTGGTTTATTTTCTCCTCTAAAATGTTTTCCATTTCCATCTCTTCATTTATTACTACACTCTTCAAGTTCTATCTTTGGCATCACCTCCAACAACTAGGTGACACAATGGTTAGAATACTGGGCTTTGGATAAAAAAGACTCATCTTTGAAATTTCAAATCCAGCCTCGGTCACTGTGTGACCCTGGGAAAGTAACTTAATTCTCTTTGCCTTAGTTCCTAATCTATAAAATGAGCTCAGGAAGAAAATTGCAAATGACTCCAGTATCTTTGCAAAGAAAGCTCCTAATGGGGTCACAAAGAGCTAGATACAACTGAAGAATAACATGTGTCACTTTTTCTATGAAGCCCCCCTTTTTATCTAAATCTGTCTTTAACAACCTTCTTTTTCTGTTGGATGTTATATTTGTAGATTACTCACTGCATCTGCCTCCTTTAATCCTTCTAGTATTGAAAAGAGCAGTTGGGAATCCAGAACTGATCCTGACTCGATCCACAAAATTTTATGTTTCTTAATCTCAAGTGGGTCTGTTCCACAGCTAGGCAATCACTCCATTACTTCCTAATCAATTCCTTATCTCACCAAAGCTGTTCCATACCTTTTGTTCTAAGCTCAAGCAGAGAAACTCTCTCTTGACCACGTTGACTGAGGATCTCACCTCCTATTTCATTGAAAAAAAAAGGCATTCACCAAAAGCTTCCTTTTACTTCCTTCTCATATCATCCAGCATTAACTTCCTTCTTTTCCTTCATTTTATTCTCTAATGAAGATGTGGCACGTATTGCAAGACCAAGCCCATTATATGTACCCTTGATTCTTGTCCAGTCCCATCTTTTCCAGGAGATTGCTCCCATCATCAGTTATCCCTACTTGCTAATCTCCAGTCTAACCCTATCAAGTTGTTCCTTCTCTTTTGAGAATGACCTTTCCCAAGTCCCTCATCTTTAAAACAAAAATCCCTCCTAGAGTCTATAATCCACAAGAGTTATCAACCTATATTTCTATTCTTCTTCTCAGTTAAACTTACAAAAGTGGTCTATACTAATTGACTCCATTTCTCCTTTATCATTCTTTTAAAGCCTTATGCAATCAGTCCCTGCCTTTGCAGTCTTTTTGTATATTATTGCCATCTATTGTCCAATTACAGTGGCATATTTGCTATTGTTTAAAAATTTCATATCTCCTCTTTCTATGCATTTTGATTCACTGTTTTTCTTGTCAGTAATAATGTTTCCTCTTTTCAGCCATGCTTCTTCGAAACTCTGGACCCTGACTTCCTTCAAAACTATGGTCAAATGTCGCCTTCTTCAAGAGACCTTCCCTGGTCCCCCCAGCTACTTATGGATTCTCCTCAAAGCTGACCTTCTTTCTATTCTGTGTATTTCATATATACTGATCTATACACACACTCTGTCCTCCCTTAAGTTCCTTGAAATCAGCAATGAATTTACTCTTCCTTTCTATTCTTAGTGCTTAGCAATGTCTCAGGCACCTAGCAAGTGCTTAATAAATGTTCAGTGTTGATGGACGGATTGTCTTGCAAACCTCCTAATGTTTTTATAACATGATATTTCATATTATAGTTATCTGTGCTTATGACTTTCCACTTTCCTAGACCGTGACCTCTACAGATATGATGGCCTAACTAAACATTATATATTTCCTAAGCTGAGTACTGCTTGCATTTCATACAGAGTTAATAAAATGTTTGCTACATGACTGAATGAATGGCCATCAAATGAATGGATTTTGGAAAAGAAAAAACGAGGTAGTTCAATCAGCCTCTGTTTCCTGTTCAAGGTCTAACCAGTGGAACTCTAAACAATGGTCATTTTAGAAATGATTAACACAGATGTTCTTAAAGCTGTGGAATAATTGTGTTTGTAAATGATTTCTGAGTACTGTATAAAATGCTTATCTATATTTTGCTCCAGTGTTATGAAAGCTAGGTAAGGTTAGGGTTAGCCAGGCTAGGGAAAGCCTGTCATGGGTATTGAAATGAATGACTGGAAAGCAATACCAATATCCAGTTAGAATAAAGATGAGGAGGTGATCATATATTTGGGTCATGTTGGATCTTTTGGAAAGGGAGAGTTAAGATGAGATATGTATAGCCATGTTTTAAGCAACATTAGAGGACCAACTTGGAAGGATAGCAGAGGTTGGTGTAGTAAGCATATTTTATCCAATAAAAACGAAAGCTTGAAATCAGAACAAGATTGCTATTTCGGCACTTATTATTCAATTGGAATTTTAAAAAATGATCTGTGATTACCATTGTATATATTTTTCATCCAATCAGAAAAGATATGGCTAAAATGGCAATCAGATGGTTTAGAAGCTTAAAAGGGGTACACTCACATCTCTTCGACCTCATTTCTACTCTGCAGGAGATAACGGTACCAGTCAATTGATTGAGGAACTTTTATCACCTAGAACATAACTAGATAGAACTGCTTGCTATTAGGAAAGTGCTTTGTGAACTTTACTGTGAATGCATGAAGGATTTATTATTTTGGAAGCACAAACAACTCTGGATACAGTGACTCCCTTTCAGAGCAATACATAGCATGGTGAACTTTTTTCCACAGAGCAGAAATTGTGTGGGTAGAGAAAATGCCCTGGCAACTAGGTGACACATTGGACAGACCACTGACCCTAGAGTCAGGAGGACCTGATTTCAAATCTAGTTTCAGATACTTAGTAGCTGTGTGACCCTGGACAAGTCACTTCATCCTGTTCACCTCAGTTTTCTAATCTATAAAATGTTGGAGAAGAAAATAGCAAACTACTTCAGTATCTTTGCCAAGACAACCCCAAATGGGGTCACAAAGAATCAGACATGACTAATTGAATGGGGTAGCTAGGTGTCACAATGGATAGAAAAGTGGGGTGGGAATAAGGAAAACTCATCTTCTTAAGTTCAAATCTCTCCCCAGATTCCTACTTGTAGTGTGGCTCTGGGAAAGTCACTTAACCTTGCTTGCCTCAGTTTCTCCATCTATAAAATGAGCTGTAGAAGGAAATGGTAAACCACTCCAGTATCTTTGCAAAGAAAACCTCAAATGTGATCACAGAGAATCAGACATGACTGAAACGACAGAACAGCGACAATGGAAAATACTTCCTTGCCCCCTGTGGCACAAAATCACTTGAGTTTAGTACCTGATTTATTCATTCATATAATCTATTACATATAATAGATTATATGTATATAATATGTATATAATGTGATGTAATATAATATAATATAATATATTATACAATATATTACACACATATTTATTAATTTATATTATTTATTACATATATATAAATATACATATATAGCATATCATAAGGGTAATATATTGCTATATTTTGTTGCTATATCATGCTATGTTAATATATCATATATCACTTTATTATATTGTATATTAATGCTATAGTGTTATTTTTTATAATTATATGTTATAACATTAATCTTCTATATGTTTGTAAATACATATATAATACACACACATATGTCTTCTCATTTGCTCCTCATAACAATCCTATAAAGTAAGTGCTATCGCTAGCCTCATTTACAGATGAGGAAATTGAAGTCAGAAGAGGTTTTATGGCTTGCAAAAGTTCACATAGCTAGTTAGTGTCTGAGGAAGAATTTGAACTCAAGTCTTCTGGATTTGAAGGCCAACATGAAGTCTAAAGTACCACCTAACTACAAATAGACTTATTTGGGACAAACCTTAAAAATATAATTCAAATCAATGCTATTCCATGCCATGCCAATTGTGGTATGGTAATAATCCTGGTTTCTCAAAGGTTATATTTAGCAAATCACAAGCTTTGGTGATTTCCAATCTGGGAGTGTCCTAAGTGTTATATGCCTAGCACTGATCTGTTTGTCTGATGCCTGATGACCAAATTAGCTAACTATGGGGAAGTCATCCATAATATTGCACTCTGCTCCTCCCTTCCCTATGGATGTTTTTTTTTTTTTTCAATCACAGATTTTTCCAAGGATTGTCCATTGTGGATAAAACAAAACAAAACAAATGGAAAACAACATGAATTGTATTGCTAGAGTCTGCATACACATTTATGAAATCATGGGTATTTTATGTATTAAAGTAAATTCTTACAATACTTTTGTTTCATGCCTAGAGAAAATTTAAACACACTTATTGAGTCAGGTTTAGAAATTAGCTGTGCAATACACATATTTCTAAGGACTTCAAAAGACCCCTTTTGTTGCTGAAGTAGTGCCCTGTGCAAAGATATAGTTCTCATTGCAGGTGGGGGAAAGAATAACTTGTGATACTTTTACTTCAGACTTCTCAACTGAATTTTGGAACAAAAATCTTGAGGTCTTCCATTGACTTGTTTATCTACTGTCTGTAGTTTTTCCTAGTAGCCAAGCAACACACCAGCAAATATCACTTAAACACCCCTTTTCAAATAAAATAACACAACGTGGAAACAAATGAAGTTTCCTCTCACACAGATTGAACCTGTCTGCCCAGAACTCGACCTTTTCAGTGAGCTTTCTGTTCACGCTACTCAAGAGGGTGACATATGAAAGAGTATGGATTCTGCACAAGCCTTGAGGTAGCAGGAGTTCACTTCCAAATCTAAGCTTGAAGAATACTTGACTGTCACTTCACAGCTTGAAAACACCAGATTCTATTCATTCATTTAAATTGCAAGCATGAAACAAAAATCCAGAGCCTTGTTGATATTTAACTATGTCACCAGTCTTCCTTTAATGCTTTGTACCTGGGAACATATGAAAGTCTTATGATAAATAGAAACACTAATATTTAGTGTAATGTTAGACACAGAGTAACTGGTACCAAAAACTTAGCATCAACAGTTTCAACTGGAATTGAAAAATGGGCATTACTTAATTTGTTTTAGGATGGAAGATTCTGTTTGGTTTTTTTTTAAGGAGCACTTATAATTAATTAGTATAAGAATTCCTCTCTAATTGAGTTTTTAAAATTTTTGATGCTTTCATATTCACATTATATCCATTTCCATATATAACTATGATCTTTCTCCTTATTAAAAAATAAAGGGCATCCTTTTTTATTAAATAAGTAAAGATCAGGTGTGAGGAGGAAAGAAAAAAGACTATCAAAATCAACTAAAGCATCAAAAAGTTATCACACCATTTTGTAGCATTCTTCTATTCTGCTTCTCCATCTCTTCAATGAAAGGTGAGGAAGATAAAATCTCTGATTTCTTTTCCAGGATGAAGATTTTATATGGTTTTCCTGGTTCTACTTAAGTCACTCTACATAAGTTCACATAAACATTGGCTTTTTTCTAAATCCTTTACATATGAAAACTTAGACACGATAATATCACATTATGCATGTGATATGTAAAATTTCAAATATTCATTATCATCATTGGCCTTTGTTTGTACTGCTAATATTGTTGTGGAACATTAGGAAAAATGTCTAAATGAAAATATGAAAGTGTGGAATTGTTTTCCTATGTATCATGTTACTTTCTACTTGCATGTAGTAGAAAGTATAATCATATTGAACTAGAAGACCTACTTTTAAATTCTGATTCTAGAAATTATTAGGTATTTGAATAGTAGAAGGGGGGAAATAGCATCACTTCATAGGTTCCATAATTAATGGGGCAAATGAGAGCAGGATAACAATTTTTTTAAGGGATTCCTGGTCAGGTACATTACATTAAAATTCTGAGTTCACTCTAATTTTGAGATTGTATGATTCTATAATACACTACCAATCTGACATGGTTTTATGGAGAGTACATTGTAAATTCTGAAATGCTTTTTAAGTATAATCTATGATAATTATTCATAGAAATAAAAGAAAAAATCAAGGCAGTACAGTCATGCCACAGTGTGAAAAGTTCACAAAGAGAATGTTTTTATTCTTGAGGTTTCAAAAAATATTGAACTTTTTTTCCATATTATCACCAATTATATTAATAGATATGTGGAAACAATGTAATGGCTTCATGTAGTATTAATGTACTAATGGATATGCCAAACTATCATTGTCATTCAAATTGATAGGGCATTTTATCTTTAATGGTTTAGAGTGTGCAATCAACTAGTGAAGTTTCAAAGCCTACTACTCATAAGCTAATGTATGCTCTTTTATGTTGACTTGATATTTCACCATTAAAGAGAAAATGCTACAGAAGTAAAGAGTGTAAGATAGTAATCTCTGTCTAATTGAAGAGAATAAGTCACTAGTTTAAAGGATCTCTGTGTGTGTGTTCGCAATTAGCAACGTTAATTAGCATTTAAGAAGGAAGATACCATCTTGATATGGAGGTTTGAAACATTAGTAGATGTATAGAAAAAATGAGGGGATTTAGCAGTTGTTGAAGTAGCTAAATTGTCTTTTTCTTTCTTTGATGAAACTGAATTATTGCAGAAACCCACAAGTAAAGCACCACTGAATGAATTGCAACCATGCTTATTTTCAAGTACAGAGTGAAATGGTGGGATTTACATTTGTAAAGCCTGAATTTTTCTTACTTTTGTTACTGTATGCCATTAAAGTTTTCCCCTTATTTGTACAATAAATTCTTAGTAGCAGGCTTTTTAAAAAAATAGTATTTTATTTTATTTTCCAATTATATGTCAAGACAATTTTTAACATTCAGTAAGATTGACTTCCAAATTTTCTCCCTCTCTCCTCATCCCCTCCTCTCTTCTTAAAATAGTAGGCAATTTGATGTAGGTTATATATGTGCAATTGTGTAAAACATTTCTATATTAGTCACAGTTGTGAAAGAAGAAACAGATCAAAAGAAAAAAAACATGAAAAAATAAATTAAGTGAAAAATGAATGCTTTGATCTGCATTCAGAGTTCATATTCTCTGAACCAGAAAGAAGTGCCTTTCTTATTAACAATATACTGTAGGATTCTGGGTTTTGATCCACTTTGCTATCCACTTCCATTTTAGCAGAGTTTATCTCATTCACGTTCAAAGTTATGATTTTTAAATGTATATTTCTTTCCATTCTATTTTTCCTCCTATTTTGTCCTCTCTCCTTTCACCTTTTCCTGCCTCACCAGTGCTTTGCTTCTGTCTACCACCTCCCCTGATCTGCCCATGTACTTGATCTCTTCCCCTCCTACTTATCTGTTAGGTAAGATAGATTTCTATATTGGACTGATTGTGTAAGTTATTCTTTCTTTGAGCCAGTACTGATGAGAGTAAGATTCAAGTGATGCCCATTGCCCATTCTCCCATATTTTTTGCTCCACTGTAGCAGGTTTTTTTGTGCCTCTTCATGTAAAATAATTTCCTTCTACACACAGTGCACTCCTCTTTCTCATTCCTTAATTTTTATGTCATTCCCTCAAATTCACTTTATACCCTTACCCTCTGTCTATATATATTCTTTTAACTGTACTATTAGTGGTATAATTTTTAAGAATTACAAGTATCATCTTCCCACATGGGGATGTAAATGGTTCAGTTCCACTGAATACCTTGTTTTCTTTTCCTTTTTTTCTTTACATTTTTAGACTTCTGTTGGGTCTTGATATTGGAGACCAATTTCTTGTTGTTGTTCAATAGTGATCTTCTTTATATGGAAGATTGAAATTCTTCTATTTTATTTTTTTTTCATTTCAAATAAATTTTTTATTTCTGGCTAATAAAAGAAAATTGTTACATTGCATTTAGATTGTCATTTTTATGCACAAATAATTGGAAAAAACAGTTTCTAAGAGTTGTGTTTATTTCTTCTTAATTTGTCATGAATTGACTTTTTTTGTTTATTTATATTGATAATTGGATTTTTTTAATGCTTTATTAACTTCTGATTTACATCATTTGTTTCCAGCAGATTTTGAGTTACAAATTTTCTCCCTGTTTTTCCCCTACCCACTGCCCCAAAATAGCAGTCCCACAGGATATCCCCTCCTCCAATCTGCTCTCTCCCATATTTTCTCACATATCCCTTTCTATTTTTCCATTGGATCTCTATGCCTCAGTGCCTGTATATCTTAATTCTCAATTACATGTAAGATGGTATTAATAATGTTATACACACACACACATATATCTATATCTATATATATACATACATACATATATATTTGAATATTTGATTTTAAAACTTTCAATTCCAGATTCATTCCATTCCTTCCTTGTCACCCACTCTTACTGGGAAGATACACAGTTCAGTATAGGTTGTACATGTGTGGCTAATGCAAAACAATAACATAGTAGATATATTGTAAAAGACTGACTATATTTCCCTCCCTCCTATCCCACCTCCCACTTGTTCTATTCTCTACTTTGATCCTGTCCCTTTTCAAAAGTAGGTGCTGCCAACTTGCCTCCCCCCCATCCTGCCTTCCCTTCCATAATCCCCCCTCTCATACCCTTGCCCCCTACTCTCCTGTAGGGTGAGATACCCTATTTAATGTGTATGTCATTCCCTTTCTAAGCCAAATTCAATGGGAATAAGGTTGACCCATTCCCTTTTGCTTCCTATTCTTCCCCTCCAATGTAACCATTTTCCCTTGCTTCTTTTGTATGAGATAGATTACCCCAATCTGTCTCTCCCCATCTCCTCTCATTATATTCCTCTCACCTCTTAATTTCACCTTTTAAGTATCATTCCTTCCTGTTAAATTGGTCCTGTGCCCTCTATCTATGTATACCTGTAAACATATATACACACATTCACATATGTATTCATATGCCCATATACCCTCCTATATAGACAAATATATATACATACATACATATATATACATA